>NC_139689.1:51538847-52138847 GCF_964106915.1 Podarcis gaigeae
GGTAATCAAGAAGTTTAAGCACATGAACTTGGATGCCAGGGTAGAAATTATGATAAGGATATTAAGCTAAGTTTGGTAGACCCTGACTATTTCTACAGCAAATAAGAATGGCATGCAGATGCCAGATGAAGTGTCAGGATAATAATAGAAAAGTGAATTAATTGGATTCCATTTAAAGCAGCATGCCCCAAAATAGTGCCCTTTGGATCATATTATAGCATTGCTAAGTTTTTAAAGGAGTTTAGTTAAGAGCAGCAGCTCGAATTATTTTACCAGGAATTAATGGGCACTAGAATTCTAACAGCCCAATATTGGGGGAAACTGAGACACCATCAATTAGGAGTTAAGAAATTAAATGTTAGTCAATGATTAAAACTTAGAGCAACATTAAGTCCACAGGGAAGGTAAAATGAGGAGGTGAGAAGCTACAGAAGAAGACACATCTCCTGGCCAGATGTTTGGCCTTTTACCAGTTTTTATTCCTTGAGTAAGGGGGATGCAGGCAGAGGCTCTTAAGGCCTGGGTCCATCTCCAAACTTGGTCAGACTAAGTTTCTTTTATATTTAATAGCCCATCTCTCCTCCCAAGAGAGCCGTGCTGCAGTCACCAGCCTTGTTGTGGTTTGTTTGTTATTGTTATGTATTTTTGTGTTTTTATACTGTAAGTGTGGCTATATATTTATTAATTTTTTTAAAGTAAAATAAAAATATTTGCCAGGACCAGGACAGTGCAATTTTTTTTGGGGGGGGGGGGGAGTTGAATTAGGTCGTGATTTTGAATCAACCAGTATGTACAACAAACTAGTGGAAGGGATATTAAATATCATCTTGGCAGGAGTTGTGGTTGATAATCTCATAACCTTTTAAACTCTCATATATATTTTAAAGGATTTCACACATTTTATGTGCTTTTAATATATTACCATGGCTATCTAATTTTTTTTTAAGCCACAAAATTCCATCAATGTGTAGAATTAGTTGGGGGGGGGGAGAATTACAATATAGGTTTGATTTGAATTAAAAACATTTCCCCATCAGATTCCTCCCCCCCCCCGACATTGGGGCACCCCTCCATCCCACGACCCCTGCTGCTTGCCCCCTCCTTTGCACACCACCACACCCCCTCCCTCCCTTGCTTGCTCACCCACCGCCCCCCTTGCTCCTTCCCTCCCCCCCTTTTCCCCTCATACCTGGAAACTACACATCCAAACTCTGACCTGCATCTCATCCAGCTCTGACACCAGAGCACAGGAGCCAAAACAGGACATTCAGGACCAGGATAAGATGCTGGGGCAGCTTCTGAACATCTGGGATGTTCCTCCCAACAGGACAGTCGGGTGGCATGCCATCATTGAATTATAAAAAGGTAAATGTAAAGGACCCCTGACAGTTAAGTCCAGTCGTGAACGACTCCGGGGTTGTGGCGCTCATCTCGCTTTACTGGCCGAGGGAGCCGACGTTTGTCCGCGGACAGTTTTTCCGGGTCATGTGGCCAACATGACTGAGTCGCTTCTGGCGAACCAGAGCAGCGCACGGAAACGCCGTTTACCTTCCCGCCAGAGTGGTACCTATTTATCTACTTGCACTTTGATGTGCTTTCAAACTGCTAGGTGGACAGAAGCAGGGACCGAGCAACGGGAGCTCACCCCGTCGCGGGGATTTGAACCGCCAACCTTCTGATCAGCAAGGCCTAGGCTCAGTGGTTTAGACCACAGCGCCACCCACATTCTATATCCACCCACATCCCATATTCATAGAATTATAGAGCTTCGCAAAAAGAGAATGTATCTATGTGAGGTTTCAGGAAGGAGAGAGAAAAGAAAACAAATTTTTGCTCCATGTCCTGATTTTTTTAAAAAGGATAAAACAAACAGCATCCTAAAATACCCTTCTCAAAACGAAAGGGGGATTTTATCTGTGAACTTCTCCTCTGTATAGCTCCTCAGTCATTGCTGGCATTAAATAACAGCTAATCTGACACCTTTCCAGAGCAGATGTGAGAGATTGCTGGGGCAGCAGCCCACCTTTTGGAGGCGAGCAAAGCCATTTCAGAGCCGGCAGAGGGAAATGGCTTTTGACTGGCTCATTTGTGAGGGCTGGAATGTTTTCTGCTGTTCATTAAAGTGGTGCTTGGGTTGCTAGTAAAGAACCATTTAACAGCTGTTCCTCCTGTGCATCAAATAAGTGAACCTACTGCTGACCCGTTTGCCTTTGCTGTCATAATTCCTGGTTTTCTTTCAGGTAGCATTTGTGACCAACGCCATGATTTACAAAAAGGGCTTAATTTTGAAAAAGAAGTGATGACAAATAAGGGGAGGCCTGGGGAATTATCTGGTAGAAAATAAAAATATTCCTTTCTTTTTCTTTTTCTTTTTCTTTTAAAAGAACTACTGTATTCTTGACTTTGCTATTGTCCGTGACACTTTCCTCATTACCTCTCATTACATAAAAATGGTATTTTGTGTCTATTTATAATTCTGGCATTATGCTTAGAAAAGCAAGCATTCGGTTCATGACAGCAAAGGGATGTGGGGTTTGGATTTTTGCATGACGCTCAGCTGCACTAAGCTTCATAAAAAACAAAAATGGCTGAGGCAGCAGCACCCGTCCTGTTTCTAAAAATGCTCCCAGGAAGATTCAGAGCAGTTTGATTTCACCAGAAGAGGCAATGATTCTGCTCAGCTGTTGCCTGCAGTATTGTACATTCAAGACAGTCAAATCCAAAGGGATCTCGCCCTGTTTGCTGTGATAAGGCTCATTTTTAAAAGGTGTAGGTTGTTGCCGACTGCTAGGCTGACAATAATGACTGCTATTCCCCATGACTAACTGCTATTATAAGCACAATAACCTTACAAAGCTGGAAGGTAGCAAAGAAAACATTGTTTGAGGGCCAGTATATCAGGGATGAGGGACGCGGGTGGCGCTGTGGGTAAAACCTCAGCGCCTAGGACTTACTGATCGCATGGTCGGCGGTTCGAATCCCCATGGCGGGGTGCGCTCCCGTTGCTCCGTCCCAGCGCCTGCCAACCTAGCAGTTCGAAAGCACCCCCGAGTGCAAGTAGATAAATAGGGACCACTTACTGGCGGGAAGGTAAACGGTGTTTCCGTGTGCTGCGCTGGCTCGCCAGATGCAGCTTGTCACGCTGGCCACGTGACCCGGAAGTGTCTGCGGACAGCGCTGCCCCCCGGCCTCTTAAGCAAGATGGGTGCGCAACCCCAGAGTTGGTCATGACTGGCCCGTACGGGCAGGGGTACCTTTACCTTTACCTTTACTTATATCAGGGATAGGCAACATGGTGCCCTCCAGATAGCGCTGGGCTCCAACATTCCACCCTCCCTGACTACACTGGCTGGGGATTCATATCCTTCAAGTCTCACCCTCATTTTAACTAAGGCTGCAATCAAGGCCACTCCCCACCCCCCAAATAAATGCACCTTTTGCCATATATTCCTTCTTCTTTGGCGTTCACTCATAGCTGAGTAAGATTGTCTTCCATGAACCTGGTCTTAACAGTGAGTCTGTGCCTATGGAGGCCAGTTTTGGATCCACACATCCTTCCACAATAGGGACATAGATTCCCAGGTGGGAGTTGATCGTGGTGAGGGTTTGCCAAACGTGCCTTCCTCTTAAAATGTTTCTCCCTGTCATCCCAAGTTTGAGTGTCCTCAAAGTCCATGACACTGTTGGTAAAGGCTGTTCACCAACTGGAGCATTCGCAGGCCAGCATTTCCTGATTGTTTATGCTACATTTCTTTTAGATTTGCCTTGAGAGAGTCTTTAAACCCCTTTTATTGACCACCAGCATTACGCTTTCCATTTTTAAGTTCAGAATAGAGTAGTTGCTTTGGAAGACGATAATCAGGCATCCAAAGAACATGGCCAGTCCAATGAAGTTGATGTTGAAGAATCATTGCTTCTACAGTTGTGATATTTGCTTCTTCCAGCAAACTGGCATTAGTTCACCTGTCTTCCCAAGTAATGTGTAAAAAATTGTGAAGACACTGTTGATTGAATCTTTCAAGGAGCTGGAGATGGTGTTTATAAGTGGTCCATGTTTCACAAGCATACAGTAAAGTTGGTAGTACAATAGTTTTGTAAACAAGCATTTTGGTTTCCCTGCAGATGTCCTGGTCCTCAAACACTCTGCACTTTAGTCAGGAGAAAGCTGCACTCGCAGAGCTCAGGCGATGCTGGATTTCGGCATCAATGTGGAAAGATAACTGCCTAGGTAGGAGAAGTGATTGACACTTTCCAATGTTACACCATTGAGTTGGATTTGTGGCACTGCAGAGGGGTTATTTTGTACTTGTTGGTGCAGCACTTTGGTTTTTTTGGATGTTGAGCGACAGGCCAAGCTTTTTGTAAGCTTCTGCAAGGATATTTAGGATGGTTTGGAGGTCATCCTCTGAGTGTGCACACTCTATGCTGTCATCTGCATATTGAAGTTATAGTAACCTTACTCTTTGCTTTCAAAGTGTAAACTGGTTGTAGAAAGAAGAGAATTCTGGCCTACACAGCTTTTCATGCAAATCAATCATCTTTAGCAGGTTGTGGAAATGGTTTGTCATTAATTCAGCAAAGCATTTGCCAAACTCTCCCATAGCAATTTGGAGAGCAGACTGGTTCAATGTGGGTTAGATGAAAACATCTACAAGCATATTCGCAGCTGGATGAAAAACTCGCCGTATCAAACCAGGATGGGTAGCCAATACTTCAGAAGGCAGGAAAAACAATCAGAATGACCTTGATGAAATGGAGAACTGAGCTGAAATTTAGAAAATGCATTTAGGCAAACCAAAAATACCAATAATTTTTTTTATGCATAGGTATAGGATAGGAGACATCTAGCCTGGTAGTAGTACATGTGAAAAAGGATCTTGGAATTGTAGCAGTCACCAAGCTGCACAAAAATCAGCAATGTGATGCAGGTGCAAAAATGCTCATGTGATTTTAGGCTGCATTAATAAAACCATAGTTTCCATGTCATAAGAAATAATAGTTCCATTTTATTATTTATTATTCAAACCTCAACTGGACTATGTCCAGTCGGTGTCGAAGGATGCAAACAAACTAGAGCATGTATTGGGGGGTGGCAATGAAGATGGTCAAGCCCAATGAGGAAAGGTTGAAAAAAAACTGGTCATGATTTGCCTGGAGAAGAGAAAATTGGTTGTGGGGTGAGGACATGGTTGTTGTTGTTGTTGTTGTTGTTGTTGTTTAGTCATTTAGTCTTCATGACCCCATAGACCAGAGCACATCAGGCACTCCTGTCTTCCACTGCCTCCCGCAGTTTGGTCAAACTCATGCTGGTAGCTTCGAGAACACTGTCCAACCATCTCAGCCTCTGTCATCCACTTCTTCTTGTGCCCTCCATCTTTCCCAACATCAGGGTCTTTTCCAGGGAGTCTTCTCTTCACATGAGGTGGCCAAAGTCTTGGAGCCTCAGCTTCAGGATCTGTCCTTCCAGTGAACACTCAAGGCTGATTTCCTTCAGAATGGAGAGGTTTGATCTTCTTGCAGTCCATGGGACTCTCAAGGGTCTCATCCAGCACCATAATTAAAAAGCATCAATTCTTCGGCGATCAGCCTTCTTTGTAGTCCATCTCTCACTTCCATACATCACTACTGGGAAAACCATAGCTTTAACTATATGGACCTTTGTCTGCAAGGTGATGTCTCTGCTTCTTAAGATGCTGTCGAGGTTTGTCATAGCTTTTCTCACAAGAAGCAGGCGTCTTTTAATTTCTTGACTGCTGTCACAATCTGCAGTGATCATGGAGCCCCAGAAAGTAAAATCTCTCACTGCATTTCTTCTCCTTCTATTTGCCAGGAGGTGATGGGACCAGATGACGACATGGTATCACTCTTCAAATACATAAAGGATTGCCACATAGAAAGCAGCAAAGATTTATTCTCTGCTTCCCCAAACAGCAGGACCAGATCTAATAATGGGCTCGGGTTACAGGAGTACTGATTTCAGTTTAGATTTTTAACAGTACAAGCAGTTCAATAATGGGACAAATTACCTCACTAGAGATCTTCAAGAAGAGGTTCTTCAGGGTCCTCTGGCTTTGAACTACCTCCATCCCACAGGGTTGGGATGGATTAGTTGACCAACAAGAGGTCTTCCGACTCCGGACTCTTTTGTTAACCGAAAAGCTACTGCAATGTTTCAGCTGTGTGGGGTTAATCAAAATCACTCCCTCAGGGAAGAGTTAAGAGGGTTTTGTATATTTTCATACTGATTGGTAAGAAAGCAGCTGGAGGGCCAATTTTCATTAGAAAAACATCCCTCAGTGCCCCCTCCTCCACCCACCGCCATACCTGTTAAATCCTACCTGTTCCCCTTTCTCACCTCCACCAGTTCCCCTCAGAGCAGCAAGAATAGGTTTCTTCATAGCTTTCTTCACCAATATTCAGGTGGAATAAGAAGAAAGTATGCCTACTTTTTCTTCTGAAGGAAATTGTCCAAACACAGCTGAAAATGTGAGGCTTACCACAAGTGTTATAAGATAGTCTTTTAAGAAGTCTTCGAACTCAATTTCCAAACTAAAGACAGTCAGATAAGGGGATGACCAACCTCCTGATTCTTTTGAAGTTGTTCCGCTATTATCACTTCGCTCGTGAACTGATGGTTGCTGTCACACTGCATTACCTCTGGAAGAACCCAGCTGTCTGGAAAATAAGTGGCAAGAAAATGGTAGGGAATTTGAATGAAAAAGAGAGAGGAAATGATGGTAATAACATCAAAAATTACAGGATGATGGATGAAGAAATGGCTCCATAATATTCAAGTGCTGCCCTGCCATGCCTAGGGGTATTTAGTAAATATGACAATGGCTGTCATTAAATTGTCCAAAATTACAGGGGTGTCACACGTTAATGTTAAAATGAATTGTTACTATTTTGCAGCCTGCGTTTCACAAAACTGTTAGCAAAAGAAGCATTTTATTTCCATGATGAAAGAATGACGTTTTAGGTGAAGTTCAGGGCTAGGAAGGTCCTGCTGCAACCCTGTTCCATGGCAGATCTTATAGGATCGATATATAAATGCATTACAGTATTTTAATATTTTTTGGGAAGCCGCCCAGAGTGGCTGGGAAAGCCCAGCCAGATGGGCGGGGTATAAATGATAAAGTATTATTATTATTAGGAACGCAGGTGGCGCTGTGGGTTAAAGCCTCAGCGCCTAGGACTTGCCGATTGAAAGGTCGGCGGTTCGAATCCCTGCGGCGGGGTGCGCTCCCGCTGCTCGGTCCCAGCGCCTGCCAACCTAGCAGTTCGAAAGCACCCCCGGGTGCAAGTAGATAAATAGGGACCGCTTACCAGCGGGAAGGTAAACGGCGTTTCCGTGTGCAGCTCTGGCTCACCAGATGCAGCTTTGTCACGCTGGCCACGTGACCCGGAAGTGTCTCCGGATAGCGCTGGCCCCTGGCCTCTTAAGTGAGATGGGCGCACAACCCCAGAGTCTGTCAAGACTGGCCCGTACGGGCAGGGGTACCTTTACCTATTATTATTATTATTATTATTATTATTATTATTATTATTATTATTAAAACTGGTGTGTATGCATAGAAATGTTACCTGAAAAATCTTATATATATAATTCTCTATTTGACATCTTTCCGCAGGGCCTGCAAGACGGAGCTGTTCCGCCAGGCCTTTGGGCAGGATGGAGGTGACTTACTTTCCTTTGTATAAAACAAGCCGGAAGGAGGCCCCCAATCCGCTCACAGGTCCTTCTATGATCAGTGGAAACAGTTGGCCCTGGCAAGTATCAACCACTCTCAATTCCAAGATTTTAACTTGTCTGATTTTATTTTAAGATGTATTTTTATTTATTTATTTATTTATAATTTTTTTATTAAATTTTCCATCTTTAAAAGACAAAACAACAACAACACAAACAAACACATAAAATCATATTGTCGTAACCTCATTTTCATAAGCCTCTTTTCTCAGACTTCCCCGTACCTTCCCCTTTTTGCATCCTTATTTTACAATTATTCAGCAACCCTTTTAATCAATTAAATTTTAAATTTGTTCTCCTTTTCAATTTCACCCTAAATCATAAAAATTTGCCGCTGCAATTATACCTCTTCCTTTCCCTTAACATTTTAGCACTCTTCAATTTTATAGCAGTTCTTAAGATATATTTTAAACTTCTTCCAATCTTCCTCCACAGTCTATTTCTCTTGGTCGCGGATTCTGCCAGTCATTTCTGCCAGTCCCATGAAGTCAATCACTTTCGCCTGCCACTCCTCCTTTATTTATTTATTTATTTGTACCCCGCCCACTCTGGGCGGCTTCCAACAAAGATTAAAAATACATTAAAATATCACACATTAAAAAACTTCCCTGAACAGGGCTGCCTTAAGATGTCTTTTGAATGTCAGGTAGTTGTTTATCTCTTTGACATCTGGTGGGAGGGTGTTCCACAGGGCGGGTGCCACTACCGAGAAGGCCCTCTGCCTGGTTCCCTGTAGCTTTGCTTCTCGCAGTGAGGGAACCGGCAGAAGGCCCTTGGCGCTGGATCTCAGCATCCGGGCAGAACGATGGGGGTGGAGACGCTCCTTCAGGTACACTGGACCGAGGCCATTTAGGGCTTTAAAGCTCAGCACCAACATTTTTATTGGTGCTCAGAAACATACTGGGAGCCAATGTAGGTCTTTCAAGAGTGGTGTTATGTGGTCTCAGCGGCCAGTTTGGGTGTATTGAGGCAATGTTGGAAAGGATTGCAGGAGACTTTGGAGGGTCCAAAGACCTCTGGTTCCTCCACAAGGGAGGGAACACGCACCAACCTTTGAGCTGGCATTGCTATGTTCCCCTCGCCACAGCCACCCTTCAAGACCGGCAAGGTTTTGGATTTGGCAGGTGTGCTGGGCAAGCCAGGATCCACAGCTGATTCTCATAGCCAACAGAAGGCAAGTCGTCTCAGCCCACCCAGGCAAATCCTGCCTACTTTGAGTAAAAGTAGCAGAAAAGTTCCACAGATTGAGACCATGACTCAGGTGATACTTTCTCCAGGTAGCCAACAGCTTGTGATGGGACACAGAGGTGACAGAACACAAGGGGGTAAGGCAATGCTTGGCATGGAATAGTGGGTCACCGTACATTGGAAAGGTCAACTGTACAGAAATGTGGCCTCCAGACCCACAGAGAAACCTGGGCATCTTTGAGAATGCAAAGAGCTTCCCTGCTTTGGGTCTCACAAACCCCTTTCAATGTCAGGGCCAAACTTGTTGTTGTTGTTGTTTAGTCGTTTAGTCATGTCCGACTCTTCGTGACCCCATGGACCAGAGCATGCCAAGCACTCCTGTCTTCCACTGCCTCCCGCAGTTTGGTCAAACTCATGCTGGTAGCTTCAAGAACACTGTCCCACCATCTCGTCCTCTGTCATCCCCTTCTCCTTGCGCCCTCCATCTTTCCCAACATCAGGGTCTTTTCCAGGGAGTCTTCTCTTCTCATGAGAGGGCCCAAGTCTTGGAGCCTCAGCTTCATGATCTGTCCTTCCAGGGAGCACTCAGGGCTGATTTCCTCAAGAATGGATCGGTTTGATCTTCTTGCAGTCCATGGGACTCTCAGGAGTCTCCTCCAGCACCAGGGCCAAACTAGATACTATAAAAAGGATTGTGATAGAACCCCACTGAAAAATTCCCATTTAAAATTGCATCTTGGAAACAGGTTGTTTGCCTTGCAGTAGAAAACATTCATATGTAGGTCTGCAATACACAGGTAGGCAGAGAGGGTAAAATCCACTGTATTTTGTTCCTTAGGCCATTTGAAGAAGCCACTGATTTCTTTAGTTTCCAGTGGAACAGAGACAAATCCATGCATTGCTAGTCAAGATGAGTTCACAAATTGATGGGATCATGTAAGTGCATTAGCAAGATACATGATACATTTGACAGAAAGCAACTAATAAAAGCACACATGAAACAAATAATAGCACTCCTAGGCAGAATTTGTGCTGTCTCTGAGGGTTAGAGAGGCGATCATTCCTTTCACGCCAATAGTGGCAGAGAATGAAGATGGATCAGATCTCTTCAGATGACGAAGGAATTATTTGCTACATGTTCAAATTTTGTGGTGAGTTCTTTGGATCCTGGCCCTGACTTTCCTTAGAGAAAATTCAGAGCACACATGGTTACTTGGGGACACATGTATCTGACATGCATCTGATTCCATGTTCTGAGAGCAGGGCAGATTTAGGTTTGATGAGGCCCTAAGCTCCTGAAGAAGAAGAAGAAGAGTTTGGATTTGATATCCCGCCTTTCACTCCCTTTAAGGGGTCTCAAAGCGGCTAACATTCTCCTTTCCCTTCCTCCCCCACAACAAACACTCTGTGAGGTGAGTGGGGCTGAGAGACTTCAGAGAAGTGTGACTGGCCCAAGGTCACCCAGCAGCTGCATGTGGAGGAGCAGAGACGCGAACCCGGTTCCCCAGATTACGAGACTGCCGCTCTTAACCACTCTTAACCACTACACCACACTGAAGGTAATGGGGCCCTTTATATGTCCAGCTGTCCTTTGTCAACAACATTTTTTTATGTTGAATATAGACTAAATTGTAACTTATGGACCTAATAGGTATCTAAAGCCATTTGCACATAACAAAATATGTATTTTATCAAAGTAATTGTTGAAGTGAAATACAATTAAGAAGTATATTAATAGTGAAATAATTATTAAGCTCTAACTTAAAATGATTTTTTATTCATAACAAACTTAATAATGCAAACACACTGGCATTTGGTAATAACAAAAGTTCCTTTAGAAACACAATTTACAAAGACTCATAATTTTGGGGAGGCCCCCAAGAGAGTGGGGCCCTAAGCTATAGCTTGTTTAGCTTATACATAAATCCGGCACTGCCTGAGAGTTCTTCCTTTAGGAACCACAAATGATTGGGGAATTAATCTGACACGGTATCCGTTCCTACTGGAGGACAGACTTCTATCCATCTGGTAGAGCCCTGCTGGCTTAGAGCAAAGGCCTGTCTTCTCCAGCAGTCTGTGGCCGACCAGATGCCTATAGGAAGCGCACCAAGGGCATGAGCACAATATATCCCTCCATGCCAGAGGAATGTGCTTGGAGGCTGGAGGAAGAGAGATCAGATACCTTATGGCATACATTTATGATTTCAGCATGCATCTGAAAAGTGAGCCTGTGCCCACACAAGCTGAAATACAATTTATAATGGTTTTCTTTTCCGTTGTGGCCCTGGCCTGAGCCTCGGCACGCAGCGGCTTGAAACCTCAAACCTAGCAACCTTTTAAATATTGTATCACAAACTGTGTCCCTCACATAGCATCTCAAAGATTGGCAGCGCCAGTCGATTCCTTCTGCAGCTGCTCTTGATGGCCACTATGTAGGTTTTACAGACTCTTCATGAAACATTTGGGTGTTTTACGGTAGAGCAATGAAACTGAATGGCTGCTAGAGGGGGGAAACCCGTGAAAAAAAGAGCCAAGTTACCGAGATGTAAAATCCAGCTGGGTGGCGAGTGAGGGGTCTATAAAAATGGAAATAGCTTTGAAAGGCCCACCGGACTGAATGCAGCTCATGAATCATTGTAGGGACCCTTCCATCAGTGACAGCCATGCTTGCTTTTCCCAGTAAAAAGAGGCCCATCTTCCCAGAAAGTTCTGCAGAAGCCCATTGCTGTAAATTGCAACTTGATGGCCTGTCACCGAATGTGACACCGAGGGCACAAATACTATTACTTCAATGCAATCGCAGTGTGGCAAAAGTTAATAAAATGTATGTCACCCCCAAAAAGCAATTGCACCTGCAAGGTAACAAAGGGCTAACACATGAATGCACAAAGTGGAGCGCATAGCATAAATTCTCGCCCGAAATCCACTTCAGTCACATATGCGGGCAGGTTGAAAGTAAACAAGGCAGCGGTGAAGAAAAAGGTTGCTGTTTTTTAATTAATAAACTTTGGCTAAGTTCTTGTTCATTCTTATTCTGCTGGCATAGGTTCCAGCAGCCTGGCTGGTTTTTCAGACAGACTGGCTTTTTGCTTTGCTAGGCTGGGAATTAAAAGTGTTCTCTTTTTCTGTTAGTAGCATAGCTGTCAAGTGTCCCTTATTTGAAGGGACAGTCCCTTATTCCAGCGCCATGTCCCACTGCTGTCCCTTATTGATGGATGTCCCTTAAATGACGTCCCTTAAATTTCAAAGGAAGCAGCTCCTCTCCCTCCCTCCCTCCCTGCAGGCCAGGGAGGAGGGAGGCTCCAACTGTGTTGCTTAGCTGTGTTGCTCAGCCAATAAGAAGTCTAAGAACGACTGGGGGGTAGAGCTTGCATGCCTTGTGTGTGGCTAGTTAATGCAAGCTGAGGGGGTTTTTGAATGCTGGACGCCATTTTGTTGCACGTGCTGCTGCAAACTTTGCAGTGCAAAGCCAGGTCAGAGAGCCATCTTAAGTTGAGGCTGCATAGGCCTTGTGGTACATGTGATTCAGATTCTATTCAGTTGAACCTCTGGTTACAAAGTTGGTTGGACAGTGTTCTTGAAGCTACCAGCATGAGTTTGACCAGACTGCAGGAGGACAGGAAGACTGGAGTGCCTGGAACAGGTGAGGCTGCAGGTCCCTTATTTTGGCTGCTGGTCCCTTATTTTCAAGGCTGCTGGCCCCTTATTTTCAAATCTGTAAGTTGACAGCTATGGCTAGTAGCCACATGGCTGTCCTGTTTTGCCACTTGAGGTGAAATAGGAAGTGATGCCTCAGGGCCTCCCAACAGCCGAAGCAGCTTTTCACCTCGCCTCTTGGGTGGGCCGGACCTGAGCAGATGTTCATCTGACCACATTACAGGGCTGGAAGAAGTCCTCAGGTTTTTCTTTAAATATTTGGTTCCATACAATAATACAATACAATACAATAATGTTTACAGTGATACCTCGGGTTAAGAACTTAATTCATTCTGGAGGTCCGTTCTTAACCTGAGGTACTGCTTTAGCTAATGGGGCCTCCCGCTGCCGCTGTGCTGCCGGAGCACGATTTCTGTTCTCATCCTGAAGCAAAGTTCTTAACCCGAGGTACTATTTCTGGGTTAGCAGAGTCTGTAAACTGAAGCATCTGTAACCCGAGGTACCACTGTATTCTCATTTCTGAGAAATTGACTTACAGTCATCCCTCGGATTGAAGTAGCTTCAGGTTAAGTATTTTCAGGTTGCGCTCTGCGGCGAACCGGAAGTAACGGAGCGTGTTACTTCCAGGTTTCGCCACTCGCGCATGCGCAGACGCTCAAAATGACGTTGCGTGCATGCGTTGAAGTGGCGAATCGTGATCTGTATATGTGCAGTCGTGGGTTACGCTCTACTCACGATGCAAACGGGGCTCCGGAACGGATCCCATTCACATCCAGAGGTAGCACTGTATAAATTAAGGGTATCCCAGGCCGTCTTTAGCATATGCGGCGCTGGGGTGCAAAAAATTGCCCAGCGCCCCCAATTGGGGGGGGCAGCCATAGTTGTTGAGCTTTTTTAGGGGGGCAGCTCAGAGTTGTTGAGCTTTGCGGGGGGCACTGGACTGTCGGCCTGGTGCCCCTGAGAGCCCGGCGCCCGGGTGCCCTGCAACCCTAGCGCCTGTGGGTAAGACGGCCCTGAGGGTATCTCAGACTGCAGTTAAACCTATGGATTTTGCCTCCATTTGGCAGCCATTTGTTACTTACCTGATAGGCCAAGCACAGGGATGGCAAGTCCCAGTGAGATATGGCATTATTTGGTATTCATAGTATTTGTTTTGTACTCTTTCTGTATCAGGTCGTATTTTGCTGTAACATCTAATTCAATGTGTAATTTCATGAGCATATACCTTATGGTTTGTTTGTTTTTGCTTTGGGCTTTCTGGTACCACTGTTCACTTGTTTCAGTTTTTTTGCTTTATTTTATTTCATATTTTCTACTGGATCATTTCAACTTCATAATACAGTCTTGGATTATTTTTAAAGTGTGCTCTTTTACACCTTTTTACCTTTTAAAAAGATGCAAGTAATAAAGAAGAGTAGTTTCCTAATTGTGAAATCTGAGAAGAATTTGACTCCCCATCTCTCCTATTTTTAAAAAACAAACGTTGCTTTAAAAAACAATCTTAATTGTATTTTCAAGAGAAGAATAACAAGCAAAAATTATTTTTCTTCATCTCACCACTTCCTACCTAATATCTTCCCTGCTGAAGGATTCTAGAGCCCAAAAGCTTGCCATCAAAAATTTGACAGAAAAGAGATCTCAAAATACTGTGAGATCTCATTTCCAGGTGGGTAAGAAAAGAAGATGAATGCTAGATATATTGCTATCCAGTACTGCTCAGGGAGGGGTATCTTTTCTGAACAACTTAAATGAGAACTGGTGTGCTGTTGTGCAGTGGCTGAACTGTGTGAACAAGGAGGTCTTAGTTCACGTTTTGCCCTTGCCATGAAACTAAGTGGCCCCAGGCTCAGCTTTTCCTCTGCAAGATGGAAATAATAATGTTCAGCAAGAAACTGAATCTGAATCCTCACAAGATGGAGGTACTTTGGGTGAGAGGTTCTGTGCTGAGGCTCCCTGAAATTGGGCAATTTGAAACCAGAGTCATATGCTAAAATAATACAGTATGGCAAAAATCTTCTCTCATTTCATCCCTCTCTCTGTTTTTCTTAGTTTTCTGTTTTCTGAAATATTATATTCTAGATGCACTTGGGTTTTCATTTTGTTTTTATTAGTAACCTCTTCTGCTTTTACTGGCCTTTTACTGTTATCGCTGCTGCTAAGGAAAGTCACCTGTTGTAGCAGTTGTTACCAGAATAGTTGCTGCTATTACAATTATTACCTGAGCAATTTTTTGAAGAGAGCAGGAAGAGAGAGGATAAATATGGCAGCAAAGAAAGGGAATGATTTTATAGTAATGGGCCTCTCAAAAACTTAAGAGCCCTGGATCACAAACCATTTTAATGTGAATAAAGGGGGGGGGATAGAATTTATATATTTCCTAGATAGCATACAGAAGTGAAACCAATAAGGTTTTATAACACTTTTAAAGGCTTCTGCGGAGATTACTCTGAAGTCTTCATTAAGAGGTTATTTCCTTTTTTGTAGGTACTCATGAATTGTCCTGCAAAAAAATTAATCAAATAATGCAGTATTTCAAAGTGCCAAAAGATTATCGCTTTACACTTTTACATTCACCCCAGATCCTTCCCAGCTGCAGTAATTCATTAAAATGATTCAGCTATTCGTCACAAGGCAATAATTTACTTGCTATCTGTTAGTGAGGCTGGACGTATGAGAGGAGGAAGAGGAGCAAAATTAATGCCATATATTATTTTCTGAGCTACTCGCTCAAGCTATAATTTCAGTAAGTTGCTAATTTTGGCAAAGTTTGTATTTTTACCTTTAGGGGAGTCATGCATAAAACGTGCAATGCAGATTTATTAGCCCTGATTCGGAAGCAGTGATCCACAGATAGTTTGACAGAGAGAGAGAGAGAGAGAGAGAGAGAGAGAGAGAGAGACGTTGCAGAGAGACAGCAGGCTGCCGAACAGAGAAAACCTCCATATCCAATAACCTGCCTATCAAATTGGCATTATTTTCTGGGGGAATAACTCACAGTATCAGTCAGCTGTTTGGCAAAGTAGGAGAGGTACTATTCTCTCCCAGCCTGTCATCATACGACAATTGATTTGAAGATTTGATGTTGGCAGTATTTAATAGCTGACATGTAATTATATTTGCTATCTGACAGATAATGGTATTTATTTAGTATTTGGTTGTTGACATGCACTGACAGCACTATACAGTGGCTGTGTGTGTGTGTGTGTGTGTGTGTGTGTATTCCTGAATCCAAAAGGATTCAAGTGCTAGAATAGCCAGACAAGTTTCTTGGTAATAGTCTAAATATGAGTCATTAAGGTAACAAAGGAAGTGGCTCTGTGCCAGATCGCAAATGGATGCCCCCCCCGAGGCAGAGCCAGAGTGGTGCACATGCTGTGTACCTGGGGGCGGGGCTAGCTGCCTGTGGGGGTGGGGCGAGTGTCCAGGAGGGCGTCGCCCATGGCAAGCGTCCCAGGGGGGTGATGCAGCAATGACACCCAGGGCAGACCGCACACACCACACCCCCCTTCCTCCACCAGTGCCCCCCCCCCCAATGAGTCTAGCAGTTAGAAAGACAAAGAGCAGAGCTGAGATGTGATTCAAGTAGGCAGCCGTGTTGGTCTGACACAATAGAAATATATAAAATATATACCGTATTTTTTTCTCTATAAGACTCACTTTTTCCCTCCTAAAAAGTAAGGGGAAATGTGTGTGCGTCTTATGGAGCGAATGCAGGCTGCACAGCTATCCCAGAAGCCAGAACAGCAAGAGGGATTGCTGCTTTCCCTCTTGCTGTTCTGGCTTCTGAGATTCAGAATATTTTTTTTCTTGTTTTCCTCCTCCAAAAACTAGGTGCGTCTTGTGGTCTGGTGCGTCTTATAGAGCGAAAAATGTGGTGAGTGTGTGTGTGTGTATTGTCCAGTAGCACCTTAAGAGACCAACTAAGTTTGCTCTTGGTATAAGCTTTCTTTTGCATGCACACTTCTTCAGAGGCCCAGTGTTTCCCAACCTGGGGCCATATTCCAAGGTGGCCACAGGTGAAAATTTAGTAAATGGGGGGCCACAACACAAGGCAAAGGGCCACAGAGGGAAGTGAGAAGTGAAGGGGAAAAACTTTTTAAAGAAAATCTGATTGGCTGCCTATCTGCTTGCCCAATCACAAGCAGGTAAGGGGGCGGCCCACCAGGACCTAGCGCTCCTTTTTGCCATGTGCATTTTCTTGGAGCAGTCTTGGTTTGTTTCCAGCGAGAGAGGACGATCGCTGAGGCTCCCAGTTTGACCAGTAGAGCCCGCGATCCAGAGCCGCCAGGTCAGGTAAATGGTGGTGGTGAGGTGGCAATGGGTAGGGCTGGGCAAGCCAGAGCTGGTTGTGGTTGCTGCCAGTGCTGGGCCCAGCGGCAGCCTGGGCCTGACTCTGCAAGGTGCAGGGTGCAATTCACCCCAGCGCCTAGTGGATCAGGGCCTTCGGATGTTGCCAAGGGGCTCAGAGTCTGTTGGCAGCATCAACCTGGCTCTGCAAAGCATGGGGTGAAATCCACCCCAGCGCCTAGCCGAGGGAGAGGGGTCGTCTGGTGCTGTTGACTTGCATCTAGTAGTGTCTACTCAGAAGAAAGTCCATTGAGTTCAGTGGGCCTTACTCCCAGGTAAGGGTGTGTGGGGCTATAGCGTTTTATCTTGACAGGCAGGGCTCTTCCGGATGACAATATCTTTTTGCACCAGGTCAGTGAGGACCACTTGCTTTTTAAAATTCTCCCATATTACAGAACTCCCTGTGCAGCTTTTGGACCATATCTGTAGGTTTCCCCCTCTGTGTGAAATAATTGGGGTCAAATAAGTGTTGTTTGTGGGGATGTGGGTGGCACTGTGGTCTAAACCACAGAGCCTAGGGCATGGGTAGGCAAACTAAGGCCCGGGGGCCAGATCTGGCCCAATCGCCTTCTAAATCTGGCCACGGACGGTCCGGACATCAGCGTGTTTTTACATGAAAAGAATGTTTCCTTTTATTTAAAATGCATCTCTGGGTTATTTGTGGGACCTGCCTGGTGTTTTTACATGAGTAGTATGTGTCCTTTTATTTAAATTGCATCTCTGGCTTATTTGTGGGGCATAGGAATTCGTTCATTTCCCCCCATAAAATATAGTCTGCCCCCCCCCACAAGGTCTGAGGGACAGTGGACCAGCCGCCTGCTGAAAAAGTTTGCTGACCCCTGGCCTAGGGCTTGTCGATCAGAAGGTCATGCTGGCCACATGATCTGGAAGCTGTATGCTGGCTCCCTCGGCCAACAAAGCGAGATGAGTGCCGCAACCCCAGAGTCGGTCATGACTGGACCTAATGGTCAGGGGTCCCTTTACCTTAAGACTATCAAGAGAAGCCAACACATCTAAAATAACTGAATTTAGCAGTAAAATTTCATGTTCAGAGTATGAATGTTGAAATTTAAATTTCTGAATATTTATTTCCATTCCAGAAGCGAGCAGGGAGCAGGAGCCTGTGTTGATAACCCTGCTCCCCTAGCATATGGGTTTCTGCACTGGAGCGATTTGCAGGATGGGTGAAGGGCAGTTAGGGTTGTACGCAAAGCCCTGTTCCTCCAAAAACTAAGTTCCTGCCAATCAGCTGTTTGATGGGGAAAGGGGAGCATGCCCCACCCCCTTTCTGGAATAACTGAAAAGGGGTTCCATGAATCCAGCCCCAGCTGGGGAACAGCTAGGAATGCAAATGCAAAAGTCTGCTTCCATACATCACCTGTACAGTACTACATCTGGCAGGTACTTTGACATCCCACCAGATGTCAAAGAGAAAAACAACCACCAGACTTTTAGAAGACATCTGAATGCAGCCCTGATTAGGGAAGCTTTTAATGTTTGAAAGACTATTGTATTTTAATATTTTGTTGGAAGCAGCCCAGAGTGACAGAAGAAACCCAGCCAGATGGTTGGGGTATAAATCTATTATTATTATTATTATTATTATTATTATTATTATTATTATTATTACTATTCCTGTAGCGTACACAGGCAACATGTAAACGTGTTTGACCTTTAGCACATTCAGACTGGTATAGCTTCACTGGGTTTTTCTTTTAGTGAGGGTTGGGAAATGTGTGCACATGACTTAATGAGGTTTGGTGCAAAGTGAGAAAAGTGACTGGGGAACGCAATCAAATAGGACGGGAAGAAGAGGAAAAAGCCCTTCATTAAAGGCAGCATTAAGACTCAATGACCTGTGCATACATCAGTCAATACGCTGACGGAAGAAGCACTTGGCCTGAAAAGCATGAGAAATAACCTCAGCTACATCGGTACTAAACAAAGACGGTGTGGTGCCATCTGGAGAATCTTCAGAAAACTGCCAGCAATATTTCCCTTCATATTTCAGCCGTTCTGAAAAGTTACACTGTCTATTTGGGACATTCATCTACAAAAACCTGATAGTTACTTCTTCCAAGGGGGGAATTTTCCAAATGGCTGGTTTGCACTCTGGTTTTCATTCTAGGAAAAAAATTCTCATCATTTTAAGTCCAGAGCAGATTGCTATTACTTAACATTTTTCTCACTGAAGTGCTGACCAGCTTGCTAGTACACAAAACTTTTTTTTTTAACGAGACCAGATGATTATGACCTTCCACAGTCCTGTGAAATTGGCTTAATGTGCCGCCATATGTGCAAATAGCCGCTGGCTCTTCCTTTTTTGCCTGTGTATTTGCAATAAACTGTTACTTTATTCAGGACACTCGTCCGTAGCTATGAATATGGAAAGTTTGCTTTATAAATCCGATCTACAAATATTCATTATATATGTTTAGCTTTGAGTTCTTTCAAGTTTACACTGCAGATACCTCTTCTGCAGAAGCAAACTGCTTTCAAAAGTTCATAGTTTTTAAAATGGGGTTAGGCAGGAAGATCTCTAAACCTCTAAGAGATGGCTTTTAAAATGTGTTATTGTCTTGCTGCTTTCCAGGCAAGTGGATGGGTTGGGGGGTAGAGTTTAGCACAGGCTTCCTCAAACTCAGCCCTCCAGATGTTTTTGGCCTACAATTCCCTAGCTAGCAGGACCAGTGGTCAGGGATGATGGGAGTTATAGTCTCAAAACATCTGGAGGGCCGAGTTTGAGGAGGCTTGGTTTAGCACAGCGGTTCTCAGCCTGAGCTCTGGCCTTGCTAGCTAGGGGTGATGGGAGTTGTAGTTCAACAACATCTGGGGACCCACAGGTTAAGAAAGGCTAGTTTAGCATATCCTTTTGGCCTCTCTGGGGGAAGTCTAAATCCACTGAAATGTCTTGGATTTTTGTTGGGGGTGCTCCATGGTGGAAGAAAGAAGGAAAGTTTTCTCTTTAACATTTTAGCTTATGATCTTCTGCCTCAAAACTTCCAGGAGGAGTTGTGTGTCTGGTGCTCTTGGGGGAGGGGAAGTTATTGATTAGTTATTGATTAGCCTTATTTTTGTTTTTGTTTTATTAGCTGTTTGGTGTTTTCATTTTGTATTTTTATGTTGTGAACCGCCCTGTGATCTTTGGCTGAAGGGTGGTATGCAAATTTATTATTTATTATTTGTGTATTATTAAAATACATTAATGGGACACAGGTGGCGCTGTGGGTAAAACCTCAGCGCCTAGGACTTGCCGATCGTATGGTCGGCAGTTCGAATTCCCGCAGTAAAGGGAAGTTTTCCTTCTGCACATATGTTTTCCCTCTGCACATAACTGTTGCATTATAGGGAAGCATTGCATCTCTTTCTACACATAACTGTGGCCTTATGGGAAGTCTTGCTATGGGAAGTATTGCTTCTTTTCTCTTGCATTCTGGGAAGTCTCGCTTATGATCTTTTCTCTGTTTCTGCACACACTGTACGAACCTGCTCCAAACACCAAGACATTCCCTCATCGCTCCGTTCACCTAAAGTTCATGGTGACTTGTACTCCATGCATAGCTGACCACATCTATAGAACTTGATTATTGTATTCTTTCATGTTATGATCAATCATTAGTAATTGTTTCATGCCATATTAATCTTTAGTTAGGAGGTTTCATGCTTGTCTAGTCCCAACCTCGTTTCCCAGCCTTTAATCTACCAGTGATTAATGTTCACATGTAATTCCCACCCCTCACATGTAATTCCCGCCTTGCATTTGCATTAACCAATAGGCAATGAGTTTCTTTGTGTTTGTATCAACCAATCAGCCACAACCACACCTGTGGCAATGTTTGTAATATTCAATAAAAGAGAGTTCCCGGGGCTTCCCCGGCAGACGCCTCTCACATGACACCTACTACTCGTCTCCCGTGATTTTCATTCCTACATCTGGTGACCCCGACGTGCCAGATCCCTTACGCAGCCTAGCCCCTGTACTTCACTCGACTGGAAAAGTCTCAGCGCGCTACTTCGTGAGTATGGGGGGCGATTTGACTCGAATGCAGAAAGAGCATGCCAGGGAACTTTTTTCTCTAGTTAGGCAGCGTGTTGTGGGTGTTCATGTTTCCTTAAAAGAAATTGAAGAATTGCTTTGTGAGATCGCTTGCCAATTTCCCTCCTACCCTGAAAGGGGGTCTCTTGAGGTAGAGACTTGGCAAAAGATTGGGAAGACCCTCTTTGCAGAACCGAGGGCTCCAATTCATTGTCTGCTCACCTGGCAGAAATGTGCAGCTGCCGTTGCTAAATTAGGACCCCAGGCGTCTCCTTCGGCCCCTGCCCTTCTGGCTGTAGCAGACAATCCCCCCCCCTCCTTTGCCTCCATTACAGCCTTGCCAACCCCTCCCTACACCTCAGCCCACAAACCCATCCACCCCTCCCTTTCCTCCTTTGCCTGCTTTGCCTGCCACAACCCCTGCGTGCTCTCCTACAGGAGCTGTGCGCACCTCACTTTCTCTGGCTAGGCAGAAAGGAATTCTGTCCTTAGAGGAGGAATCTGTGTGGGCTGGGGAATTGCCTTCTGCTTTCCCTATTAGCTCTTTTGTTAATATTAAACAACAACATTCAGAGCCCTACCATCAATTTATAGATAGATTGAAAGAAGCAGTCACCAGGCAGGTTGATAATACTACAGCCCAGAATGAACTGATGAAAAAATTGGCTTTTGAAAATGCAAACACCGACTGTAAGAAGGCTTTGCAGTCAATCATTAACCGTCCTAAATACGCTCTGGCACAGATGATTCAAGCCTGTGCGGACCAGAGCCATGCCATGTCCTTGCTTGCCGGAGCCAATCCAAATTTGGCAGCCAACCAAATGCTTTTATTTGCTGCTCAATATGTAGTTTTTGAAAGTGAATTTAAGCATAGCACAGTTACCCTGTCCTGTTGGATGCCCTTACTGTGTTTATTAATGGAGCCCCCTCCAGGGGGGTCGTTGCATGGCAACAAAATGATAAATGGCACAGCCTCTACATTCTTCCACAGAGGTTTGCCCAGCATTCTGAGCTGGCAGCTGCTGTTAAAGTTTTGCATCATTTCTCTACGCAGCCAATTCCATGACCCCATACGTGGCTTCCTTTAATGTTACTTGTGCCCGTATGGTGAACTGTACAGAAGCCAACTGTGTGCAAATGGGCGAGGCTAATTTCAACTGTTCTGATTATGTAAATATTTCATATATATATAAATACACAGAGCTGCCTGACGGCTGGTTTTGGTCATGTCCAGGCTTCACGTTTAATTACATTCCTGCAAACATTA
Organism: Podarcis gaigeae; assembly: GCF_964106915.1. NCBI lineage: Eukaryota > Metazoa > Chordata > Lepidosauria > Squamata > Lacertidae > Podarcis > Podarcis gaigeae. The sequence continues at coordinate 51,561,093 of NC_139689.1, forward strand.
GCCATGGCACGCCCTGCTGCTTAAGCCGTATGTCTATTATTTTACCCAAGAAGCATCATTTATCCCGCTCTCGATATCGACGCGCTATAGAATTGAATAATGATTGTGATGATTCTGTCTCTCTCCCTAGCAGATCTGAATATTTCTCTCTAGCTGTCTCTCTTTTAGGAGTTCCTGGATTGGCTGTACGGAATAGCAGGAATATTAACTCTTTAGCTTGCTCCGCAGCAAAGGCTCTGAACTTTACATCACAAGCCCTTCATCTTTTGAATAAAGAGCAGAGTGAACTCCAGCATGGCGTCCTGCAGAACCGCGCTGCTATCGATTATCTATTGATGCTCCATCATTACGGATGCGAACAAGTGGAAAATATGTGCTGCTTTAATATCACTGACAATTCTAAGGCTATTCAAAAACAAATCTCTCATTTGCAAAATCTCACACATCACATCAAACAGGATGTTGGTTTTTCTGCTTTCTGGGATTTTTTCACCCAGTGGCTTACCGCTTGGTTGCCAAACTTTACTTGGCTTCGTAGTCTTTTTCAATATGCCATTGTTATTATATGTATATTAATTTTGTTTTGCTGCTTCCTCCAATGCATTCCTGGCCTCATAAGTCTTTTCTCTCGACTTCTCTCTCCCCCTCAGCCACCCAATAAAATCCTTCCTGCTTATTTTGCGAAATGGCAACACCAACAGTAAACCAAAGGGGAGATATGGGCAGATTTATTTCGAGCATGCGTTGGCAAACTACGTATCTCGTAGTATCTTCTGTCCCATCCTCCCTGGCGAACTTATTTTGGGTATTTGCTGGCACACCACTAATCCCGAAATATTTTTGCCTTATTTACCCAGTACGCCTCGCAAAAAAGAAAAGAAAGGGGGAGATAAAGGGAAGTTTTCCTTCTGCACATATGTTTTCCCTCTGCACATAACTGTTGCATTATAGGGAAGCATTGCATCTCTTTCTACACATAACTGTGGCCTTATGGGAAGTCTTGCTATGGGAAGTATTGCTTCTTTTCTCTTGCATTCTGGGAAGTCTCGCTTATGATCTTTTCTCTGTTTCTGCACACACTGTACGAACCTGCTCCAAACACCAAGACATTCCCTCATCGCTCCGTTCACCTAAAGTTCATGGTGACTTGTACTCCATGCATAGCTGACCACATCTATAGAACTTGATTATTGTATTCTTTCATGTTATGATCAATCATTAGTAATTGTTTCATGCCATATTAATCTTTAGTTAGGAGGTTTCATGCCATATTAATCTTTAGTTAGGAGGTCCCAACCTCGTTTCCCAGCCTTTAATCTACCAGTGATTAATGTTCACATGTAATTCCCACCCCTCACATGTAATTCCCGCCTTGCATTTGCATTAACCAATAGGCAATGAGTTTCTTTGTGTTTGTATCAACCAATCAGCCACAACCACACCTGTGGCAATGTTTGTAATATTCAATAAAAGAGAGTTCCCGGGGCTTCCCCGGCAGACGCCTCTCACATGACACCTACTACTCGTCTCCCGTGATTTTCATTCCTACACCGCAGCGGGGTGAGCTCCCGTCGTTCGGTCCCAGCTCCTGCCCACCTAGCAGTTCGAAAGCACCCCTAAGTGCAAGTAGATAAATAGGTACCGCTTTGTAGGTAAACGGCGTTTCTGTGTGCTGCGCTGTTGCTGGCTCGCCAGAGCAGCTTCGTCACGCTAGCCACGTGACCAGGAAGTGTCTCCGGACAGCGCTGGCCCACAGCCTCTTAAGTGAGATGGGCGCACAACCGTAGAGTCGGACACGACTGGCCCGTACAGGCAGGGGTACCTTTACCTTACCTTAAAAGGCATTAAAAATGGAGTTGTCCAATGCAGCCCAGAGAGTCAGAACCCAGGAACAAAATCAGGATAAGAGGGGAAACCTAGAGGGGAGACCAAAGACAAGAAAGGAGTCAGGATGGAAGAGTAAAGCTGGGAAATGTAAGCCCCCTTTTGAAGAGGTCAGAAAGGGGGGGGGGGTTCCCTCAACAAAGTCAGCCACATTATTGGAAAGTGTGAAATTATGTAAGTGATTCCAACAGCCACAGCTTGTCTCATCCATGTAACTTACAATATAATGATTGGTCCTTGGGGTTGGGGTTACTGCTCCTACACGTGAACAATAAGATGAGGGAGATGTAGATTTGTTGTTGTTGTTGTTTAGTCATTTAGTCGTGTCCGACTCTTTGTGACCACCTGGACCAGAGCACGCCAGGCACTCCTGTCTTCCACTGCCTCCTGCAGTTTGGTCAAACGCATGCTGGTAGCTTCGAAAACACTGTCCAACCATCTCGTCCTCTGTCGTCCCCTTCTCCTTGTGCCCTCCATCTTTCCCAACATCAGGGTCTTTTCCAGGGAGTCTTCTCTTCTCATGAGGTGGCCAAAGTATTGGAGCCTCAGCTTCAGGATCTGTCCTTCCAGTGAGCACTCAGGGCTGATTTCCTTCAGAATGGATACGTTTGACCTTCTTGCAGTCCATGGTACTCTCAAGAGTCTCCTCCAGCACCAGAATTCAAAACCATCAATTCTTCGGTGATCAGCCTTCTTTATGGTCCAGCTTTCATATCCATACATCACTACTGGGAAAACCATAGCTTTTACTATACGGACCTTTGTTGGCAAGGTGATGTAGATATATAGATATATAAATATATGGAGGGGCTTGGAGAGCTGCAAGAAATCTTTTGGCAATCCTGTGTCATAACAGGAAACCCATTGGAGCAGTAGGTTAGCAAAAATTGCTATGGATGCTGTGTAGGAGCTCTGTGTGATCACTACACTTGCGCAGCACAGTTCCCCAATACAAGGGCAGCTGGTTTTGCATTGGAACATCTCTGTAGGCAACTGGACACAGCATTCGGTTCTTGCAGGAAAAGGTTGTGCTGTCTAGTGCTGGACTAAAAGCATCGCCCTGCTCCACTTGCAACATAACTACTGTGCATGGACAGGGCTACAGTCTGCCTCACTTCTGGTTCCTTTGAATGCCTTCCTCCCTCTCTGTGGATTCAGCTGCTATCAGCATTGTAGAAGCCCGTAGGTTTCTGTCAGGCAGTTTGGGAGTTTTCTAAAAAATGTCGTTTTCTTTCCATTTGTGAACCATTGTGCTTATTGTGCCCAGGGACACCCTCTTAATTATGGATAAGCCACTATCTTGTTTTTGGTTGGTCTTGTGTCCTTTCCCAGTGGAGGACTTCCTGGCCACTAGAAAATAATGGTGGTGGGGTTGTCTTTATTTTGGGGGCTGCTCCCTGCTTCTCCTACTTCTCCTTTTTCCTTCCCGCTTGTTGTTGTTTAGTCGTGTCTGCCTCTTCATGATCCCATGGACCAGAGCACGCCAGGCACTCCTGTCTTCCACTGCCTCCCGCAGTTTGGTCAAACTCATGCTGGTAGCTTCGAGAACACCATCCAACCATCTTGTCCTCTGTCGTCCCCTTCTCCTTGTGCCCTCCATCTTTCCCAACATCAGGGTCTTTTCCAGGGAGTCTTCTCTTCTCATGCGGTGGCCAAAGTATTGGAGCCTCAGCTTCAGGATCTGTCCTTCCAGTGAGCACTCAGGGCTGATTTCCTTCAGAATGGATAGGTTTGATCTTCTTGCAGTCCATGGGACTCTCAAGAGTCTCTTCCAGCACCATAATTCAAAAGCATCAATTCTTCGGCGATCAGCCTTCTTTATGGTCCAGCTCTCACTTCCATACATCACTACTGGGAAAACCATGGCTTTAACTATACGGACTTTTGTTGGCAGGGTGATGACTCTGCTTTTTAAGATGCTGTCTAATTTTGCCATCGCCTTTCTCCCAAGGAGCAGGCGTCTTTTAATTTACTTCCCGCTACCTCCATATATTTTACTCAGTGTTTTCTACAAACTGTTTTTAATCCTTTGTGCCGCTGAGTGTTCTCTCTCTTTGCCTGCCTTTCTCAAGCAACTCCCCAAATCCCACAACAGTTGAGTTCATGTTGCTCATTCGAGGCTGCTGTGTTTGTCTCTTTCCTCTGAACATATTCCGTCCTCTTCTGTGCCCACATTTCCAATAGCTATTTGCCTAATGAGGAGATTGGCTGGAAGCTCTCTTCCTTTTGGGACTGCTGTAAAAGCATGCCTGGTTGTGTAGAGTCCCCGAGACAGGAATTACTCTGATACAGTCCCCAAGTTTCTCCAGCCAGATAAAGTTAAGCCCGGGGAACAAAAGCCGAAATATACAAGCCTCTCAGCGTCAGCACTGGCAGGTTTAAGAAAATTAGACCAAATTCTGGGTTAAATCAAATGTTGTTACTAATCCCTCTTACCAAGTAGGTAATATAAAATAATAATAATAAAATTATTATTATTATTATTATTATTATTATTATTATTATTATTATTATTTTATACCCCGCCCATCTGGCTGAGTTTACCAGCCACTCTGGGCGGCTTCCAATCAAATATTAAAAACAATACAGCATTAAATATTAAAAACTTCCCTAAACAGGGCTGCCTTCAGATGTCTTTTAAAGATAAGATAGCTACTTATTTCCTTCACATCCGAAGGGAGGGCGTTCCACAGGGTAGGCGCCACTACCAAGAAGGCCCTCATAAAAACTAAGGTGTAAAATATGTAGAGGGGGTGGTGCTGTTGACCAGTGAGGAAGTGGGAGAGAAAAGCAGGGGAGATTTGCTCAGGACAATGTCATTATTCCAAGAGGCTGCATTCTCAAACCTCTCTCTATAAATATTGAATAAAAAGCAGATGGTAAGAGCATGCCATGGGAGTCAGTTTCTCTACCACCTGAAAGATTGTCCCCAGTAAATCTCCACACCCCCTTCTCTCCCACTTCTTCATTCATCAATAGCACCACCCCATCTGTCTCTGAGCAATTTGCTCTCCTACTTTTAAGGCTTGTCGGGTTCTGGGAGATGGTGGGTCTGGAATGCTCTCTAGTGATGACGTGTCAACCAGGTGTTGTTCTGGCTCTCCTTTTATTTCCCAGCTTTCTCCCTCATCTGCCTCTGAGCAGATGACCTCCCTTAAACCCCTGTTGAAATTCTGAACTGTCGTCTTCTTCTCTGGAAGGGGAGGTGGTCTCCACCGTTCCTCCTTTGCCCAGTCCCTGACACTCCTCCTCCTCTCTTTTTTCTTTTTGGCAGAGTTTAAGCTTTCATTCGTTTAAAAACAACAACCCACCACAATATTAGCATACTCTACTGAGTCAGCAAACCTTATGCAAAGATTCCGACCTCTCATCTGTTGAAGCAGGAAATAGTCTGTCAAGTTATGAGTCCCTTTGCTACCCAGTGTTAGTGTACTTTTGGCAGTTTGAGGGAGACAATATGTGAAATTAGAAATTAAAAGCAGGCAAGGTAAGCCTGCCTGGAGGAGAGGTCTGTGAAGCATGAAAGTTGGTGCTCCAGCCAGCATTGTTTTCTCATTTTCTCCTATGTTGTGTATCCCGTTCAAAATCTGATCATTCCGATTATCCTCCATGCTCCTGCTTTGCAAAAAGCAAACCAATTTCCTTACTTTATCCACACATGTGGCTTTGCCCTTTCCAATTTCAGTTTTCTCAAATGTCTTAAAAAAAACCAAAACCAGGCATAAAGCATTTTGAAGGGAAGTGATTTTTCCCTTCCTCTTGAATTATTGTATGGTGTGTTAGGAATGGAGATGGATGGAAACTAGCCAATTTTGCTCCTCCAAATTTTGGTAGAAGGAGTGGAATGAAATCTGTATGTACCGCCTACTCCTTCAAAGGCACCAGTCCAGGACATTGGAGTGGTGATGAGGACATGGAGTGTGGAGAGCAAGTGAGGAGACGTCAACTGGGGTGACAGTTGATGTGTCTGGAGAGCAGGACAAGGAGTGAAGAAGAGGAGCTGAGGAGAGAGCCAAGTAGGAGAGGAGAGACGGAGAGACCAGCCTTCAGCCATTGAGGAGCGGTGAACTTCAGCAAGTGCACATCAACATGTTGAAGGCAACATGGCCATGGGCACCTGCAAGGCTGGTTTTCCTGATGTTGTGGCAGAGTGCATGCTTACATAACTAGCATCAGAGAACAGGTCTGCTTAACCTGGTAAGAGTTGGTCTACTCAGTTCAGTTAGACTTGGCCCTCGAGAAATTTGCAAACCTTTTGCAAAAGTTTAAAAGGCGCAAGGAGATAGGATAATAATATATTAAGGATGGAATAACAAATAAAGTGAATAACGCAACAATAACAAAAATAATAGGTAAAGAAGATTTCACACGGGTGGAGGCTGTACTGGGCCATGGGGGGGAGGTGAAGGGATTAATTGAAATTGTTAAAGATTGGTACAGTATAGGATTTAAGATTTTTATAAATTTTTTATAAAGATTCTATAAGGAAAGCAGAAAGCAGCAAGAAATATCAAGTAAGCGTATCGGAGATCAGTGTAAATAATAATAATAATAATTTATTTATATCCCGCCCTCCCCCGCCGAAGCCAGGCTCAGAGCAGCTAACAACAGTAAAATGATACAACATTCTAAAATCATTTCATTCTAAAATCAGTTCAAATCAGATTAATGGCAACCATTGGGCTAGAGTTCTGCGAGGATTACTGAAGGAGGGGGTCAGGCTGCGCCCTGACCAAAGGCCTGGTGGAACAGCTCTGTCTTGCAGGCCCTGCGGAAAGATGTCAAGTCCCGCAGGTCCCTAGTCTCTTGTGACAGAGCGTTCCACCAGATCGGAGCCACAGCCGAAAAAGCTCTGGCTCTGGTTGAGGCCAGCCTAACCTCTCTGTGGCCTGGAAACTCCAAGATGTTTTTGTTTGAAGACCGTAAGGTCCTCCGTGGGACATACCAGGAGAGGCGGTCTCATAGGTACGAGGTTCCTAGGCAGTTTAGGGCTTTATTTTTATTTTTTTTAATGATATTTATTAAAGTTTTACAATTAAAAAAAAGTTACAAAGTGAAAAAAGAAGAAAATAAACATTAAAAAATGCAAAAATACATAGGAAAAATACAAAATACAAGAGAAATAAAAAACAATTAAAAACAAATCAATCTTTTTATATCTTATATTTCATTTCCCTGACCTCCTCACACCTCCCTTTTTTGTATTCCAGTTCACATGGTTAATTCAGCAAATCCTTTCCCTCTTTGTTTTTATCTTAATTCTATGTCTTGACATATTATAGCTTTATATTTTCACCTGATTATCAATCCATTTTTTACATATTCCTTTTAACCTTATTGCTAAAGCCACTTCATTTCAATCCAACATCATTTTAGCATTCATTAATTTTGCAATGTTTCTGCAAATAGTCTTTAAATTTCTTCCAGTCTTCTTCCACCAACTCTTCTCCCTGGTCTCGGATTCTGCCAGTCATTTCTGCCAATTCCATATAGTCTATCACTTTCATCTGCCATTCTTCCAAGGTGGGTAGATCTTGTGTCTTCCAATACTTTGCAATGAGTATTCTTGCTGCTGTTGTGGCGTACATGAAGAAAGTTCTATCCTTCTTTAACACCAATTGGCCGACCATGCCCAGGAGAAAGGCCTCTGGTTTCTTCTAGAAGGTATATTTAAATACCTTTTTCATTTCATTATAGATCATCTCCCAGAAAGCCTTAAACCTTGGGCACATCCACCAAAGGTGAAAGAATGTACCTTCATTTTCTTTACATTTCCGACACTTATTATCGGGCAAATGATATATTTTTGCAAGCTTGACTGGTGTCATGTACCACCTGTATATCATTTTCATAATATTCTCTCTTAAGGCATTACATGCCGTAAATTTCATACCTGTGGTCCACAACTGTTCCCAGTCAGCAAACATAATGTTATGTCCAACATCTTGTGCCCATTTAATCATAGCAGATTTAACCGTTTCATCCTGAGTATTCTATTTCAACAGCAAGTTCTGTCTGATAATAAATGCTGGAAATGTAAAGAGGCGGAAGGGACATTCTTTCACCTCTGGTGGACCTGCCCGAAAGTGAAGGCCTTTTGGGAAATGATTCATAATGAACTAAAAAAGGTACTTAGATTTACCTTACCTAAGAAACCAGAGGCCTTCCTCCTGGGCATGGTGGACCAGAGAGTGCTTAAGAAGGACAGAACCTTTTTTATGTACGCTACTACAGCAGCAAGGATCCTGATTGCAAAACATTGGAAGACACAAGATTTACCCACACTGGAGGAATGGCACACGTAGTTGATGGACTACATGGAACTGGCCGAAATGACTGGCAGAATCCGAGACTTGGGAGAAGAAACAATCGAGGAGGACTGGAAAAAATTTAAAGACTATTTGGAAAAACATTATAAGTTGTATGAATGCTAAAAAACGCACCTTTTAGGAAATTCTAGCTTCAGTAATGTTAAATTAAAGAAATGGAAATTAAGGCACAAGAAGTCAGAGATAGAATAATGAAACAACTTTATTGTGTTAAAATGAAAACGTACATGATTTGGGTCATAATATATTTGAAATTGGGTAACATGATAAAATGGAAGATACAATAAGTATTGAAACAAGTTAACAAATTGCAGATGTTATGTATCACAGAGAATGCAGGGTTGGGAGGACGCGGGGAAGTCCAGTAGATTTGGAAAAAAGAATAAGAAAATTTGTAACTTTCTTTTTCTACTTTTATAATATGCTCTTTATTCTTTTTTCTGTATTTCATAAAACTAATAAAAAATATTATTAAAAAAAAAAAATTTCAACAGCAAGTTATACATTCTTGATAATATCTTAGTTTTGGAATCTAACAGTTCTGTTTCCAATTTTGATTTTTCCACCTGGAAGCCAATTTTTTTGTCCAAATTGTAGGCCTCCCTTATTTGATAATAATGAAGCCAATCTCGCATGTAAAGGGAATTGGGGTTGCTCGTGCGTAAGTGGCCCACTGCTTTTGGCAACGTTCCCTGGCTAAACTTTTCCCTGGCTGAACAGCACTTTCTCCGTGGCTGTGTCAGTCACTGGCAGAATCCGTCAGTGGGCGTTTCCTGAACTTCTTCCAACATAAAAGCTGTTTGACACCAAGTCGTCGCCTAGCTTCCCTGCGCGGAAGTTTTCTGATGATGTAGGGATGATGTAGTCTCAAAACATCTGGAGGGCGGAGGTTGAGGAAGCCTGGTCTATGTCATGGGCCAGGAATTGGCTTTACCTGCTGAGCAGCAGCCTGAAGGAGCAGAAGGCAGAGGGACTCCACCTGCTGCTGATCAGCCTTCTGGCTCCTGATGAGAACCAGCTGGCTTCAGCTTTCTTAAGCAGGGTTTCCAGCCTCAGTTAGTTGCTGGAAACGACATTTGTAATTCCTGGCTGCTTCTCTTGACCTTGGACTCCCGGCTTTCTTGACTCTCGGACCGTCTGACTGCGTAAACTGAGATACTCCTGACTTTAGGACTGGACTGAACCTTGCATATGGACTCTGCCTCCAGGCAAGTAGCCCCCTGAGACTTGACTTGACCTTCTGCCCCTGAGCTCTGCTATGGCTGGGCAGCATAGGACTCCTACAGCAGTCTACTCCTGAGTCATGGGTGGCATTGCTTGAGATAACAAGGGCAGCGCCTGTTGAAGCAGGAAATTTATCCTAGTTGGGTTTTTTTAAACAGAGGTAATGTAAGATGCCCTCTCTCCCAATTCTTACAGGTTTTCAAAATGTCTTTTATAATGCTTACATCGATGTCCACTTGCTATTCTCTCACTCCCACAGAAAAAGAGGTGTTTGCAGTGGGGAGAAAATGCAATATGCAAAATGCAATGTGCCTCTCTATACCGGCTCCATCTCATCTCCAGCTCCCTGATACTTAGACTTGATTTACACTGTGATGTCAAACTCCCGATGTTCTATGTAACTTCGGCTCCTCCATATGCTGCCTTCCTCTCCATATATGCCCATACCCATACTGTGCAGACTGAATGGGGCAGCAAGTTGTCTCTTGCTCTTTAAAGCATAAAGTATACTGGTAAAGGTAAAGGTAAAGGTACCCCTGCCCGTACGGGCCAGTCTTGACAGACTCTGGGGTTGTGCGCCCATCTCACTTAAGAGGCCAGGGGCCAGCGCTGTCCGGAGACACTTCCGGGTCACGTGGCCAGCGTGACAGAGCCGCACACGGAAACGCCGTTTACCTTCCCGCTGGTAAGCGGTCCCTATTTATCTACTTGCACCCGGAGATGCTTTCGAACTGCTAGGTTGGCAGGCGCTGGGACCGAGCAGCGGGAGCGCACCCCGCCACAGGGATTCGAACCGCCGACCTTTCGAACGGCAAGTCCTAGGTGCTGAGGCTTTAACCCACAGCGCCACCTGCGTCCCCCAAAGTATACTGGTAGCCCTGTATAAAATAGGGGAGGAAAACCTGGTCCTCTCCAAATGTTGTAGGGTTTCAGGGATGATGGGAGATGTAGTCCAAGCACATCTAGGGAGGGCCACAGGCTCCCCCCCCCATCTCTGATACAAAATACCGTATTTTTTGCTCTATAAGACTCACGTTTTCCCTCCTAAAAAGTAAGGGAAAATGTGTGTGCGTCTTATGGAGTGAATGCAGGCTGCGCAGCTATCCCAGAAGCCAGAACAGCAAGAGGTATTGCTGTTTTCACTGTGCAGCGATCCCTCTTGCTGTTGTGGCTTCAGAATATATTTTTTCTTGTTTTCCTCCAAAAACTTGGTGCGTCTTGTGGTCTGGTGCATCTTATAGAGCGAAAAATACGGTAATCAATATTATATACCACTGGAAACCAGCTCTTTTTACATTAAATATTCCTCGATGTATATCTGCTTCATCATACTCATTTCTCCATCTTTTAGATTTGACTCTTAAGCTACGAATCTTACTATGAACTGGTTTCGAACAGCTCTAAGGAGAGCAATAATCTTGCTTGAAAATGCAGACTTGCTATGAAGGATGCTTCACTAGTGGCAATTCAAGGAAGCAAAGTAAAAAGGTAAAGGTAAAGGGACCCCTGACCGTTAGGTCCAGTTGCAAATGACTCTGGGGTTGCAGCGCTCATCTCGCTCTATAGGATGAGGGAGCCAGCGTTTGTTTGCAGACAGCTTCCGGGTCATGTGGCCAGCAGGACTAAGCCGCTTCTGGCGAACCAGAGCAGCACATGGAAACTCGGTTTACCTTCCCACCGGAGAGGTACCTATTTATCTACTTGCACTTTGATGTGCTTTCAAACTGCTAGGTTGGCAGGAGCAGGGACCGAGCAATGGGAGCTCACCCCATCACGGGGATTCGAACCACTGACCTTCTGATCGGCAAACCCTAGGCTCTGTGGTTTAGACCACAGCGCCACCCTGATAGGAAGCAAAATAGTCACACACAAAGCCCCACCCCCCAAAAAACCCAAACAGTTGTCTGAGAATGTGGCAGACTAGAGAAGTTGAAAAAAGGGTCAACCTTTAGCAAAAATCTATTTTATGTCTTCTGTCATGCTTCAAAGGTACGCTGGCTATTCCTGTCTGCTGTTCTCAGCAGTCCTGGAAGATTCCTGCACTTAAAACCAATTCCTTTGTCAGAAATGGGTGGTTGTTGTTTGAAAGGCATGTTTTCTCCAGTTATGAAACACCCATAACATTCTAAGTACTTCTGATTTGCACTCAGAGAATCACTCAGTCCAGCAGAGCAGACACTTTGGCTCCATCTCAAAGGGTTCATGCAAGGAATTAGCAGCCACTCATCTCCCAAGTTGAGCTTCAGAGGGAGAGCTCTCTCCCTGTGTGATTATTAGCAATGATGGGCCACATTCACCTAGGATCTCCAAGCAGGGGTTCAGCAAGAGCTGAAAGTTGCCTCCCCCCCCCCCACACACACCTTTTTCAAAGCAGGTGCAATTATGTCATTGATGTGACAAGACACCTTTCAGGTTTTATTACAATAGCTTCTCAGGGAATGTGAAAAAGAATCAAACAGAGTCTGGATATTTCTTTCCTTTGGTGGGGTTCCTACTTCACGGCAGCAGTTTAAGTGGTAACAATCCTTTGCGAGAATTGTCTGCATTTCTGATTGAAAGCTAAAGAGTGTGCTCCGGTTGACTGAAGATCTTTGGTTAAAACCTGGTGTGTTTTAAACACTGAATGTACGCAGTCTGAAGTAAGCACCTACAATGGTTAGAATTGGTTGCAGGGTTGTTTTTTATAAGAAAGCTTCAGCATTTGCGTGTTCAGACCCAGAAACCTCCCCCCTAAATAAATTCACACTTGACTCAAATTTTAGGTTTGGTTTTTGGCAGAATTCAGGCCACAACTTTATTGATTACAGAAAGTGACTGGTTGCATAGGCTCTGGTTCAACTAGCTCCCTGCCATGCAGGTAACGCTGTCCCAGGGTTCCAGCATAGGTCAGCCAAGGGTGAACACCTGGATAAGCGGAAAGCCAGGAACAGGCTAACTCCGCCACCCAAATGTCCCCCTGGACTCAGACACAGGCACAACCCCCTCTCAGGGGTTGACCAAACCATTGAGTCCCTGGATTCCTTTAACGGAATACTCTTCATATAGAGATGGAGAGAGCGTTCTCCCATCCCTAACACCTGAACCAGAGCGTCTCTGCAACCTTACAAGTTGTGACGATTTGCTATGCGGCAGGCAAAACCCAAATGGCACCAGCCAATCAGCCAAGTGGGGAAAATTCCTGCCGTGCCCCTGTCCCAATGACAGACGACACATAACAGCATAGCAAGGTCAAGCGCAAAGCCCTAAAAGTAGGGAGAGGTGGGTGGGTGTTCCGAATGCACGTGCCAAAAGAGGAAGCTCTGGGTCACGTCCATGGGCATAAATAGGACCTTCGAACCGTTTGGACTGCGTCCCATTGGCCAGATTGCACCCAGCTACGAGGGACCTACCAATCGGGTGTTGTGGCTGACCAAATGTACCCACCCACAGCACAGGGTCTCACTGCAATACGTGCCCTCTTTAAGGGAGGACCCAATTTTCCAGCACTACTTATACCCCTGTATTGCAGACCAACCTTGTTACCCCTGATATTACAAATGTGGGGTGGGGGGAAGCGGAGACTGGCGGAATCGCTCGAATTTACCGACTTTCCTCTAGGCCAGGCATGTCCAAAGTCCCTTCCAGGGGCCTGAGTAAGTAAATGTTATTTTTACCATTTACAATGTAGTTTGTGATGGTTTTAAGGTGGAAATGCCAGGAGAATCCCGTCTGCCTTAAAGCATCCTGGGTTACTTAAACTCAAACTAGCCTACCTAAGCTTCCCTTTTAAACTGCAAAGGGATACTGTTATGTACTGAATTGAATAGGATCCAAACTGCAGCAGTCTGATTGGTCCTAGAACAATAGGATCCAAAGGGCAGCAGTCTGATTGGTCCTAGAACAATAGGATTCAGAATGCAGCAGTCTGATTGGTCCTAGAACAATGCAGCAGTATGATTGGTTGGCAGGAACCACCCAATCATGCTCCAGATAGAAGTGAATCCACAACCTGATTGGCTTACAGTAGAATTCCAGAATTAGCCAATCATGTGCAGCCCATTGTGTAAATAATGTATATAAAGCAGATACTTTGAGGGGACTTTCATTCATTCCTCCTCACCACTATGAGCTGAATAAAGAGCATGAAATCACTTTGCAACTCTGAGTATATTTCAGATACACTCTGCTGAACTCACAAATGTGAGGAAGGAAAGACAATATCTAATAAATCTATCCTCTCCTAGCACCTATTGTTTGTTTGTTTGTTTGTTTGTTTATTATACTGCCCTATACCTGAAGGTCTCAGGGCGGTTCACATAAAATTTCAAACACATAAAATCTAAACAAAAACAACATCCCAATTTAAAAAAACCCCCCAAAAGCATCAGCATTTTTAAAAGGGTATAAGGATGTAGATCAAGTCAGGCCAAGGCCTGATTAAAAAGGAACTATAGCCAAACTATCACAGGAAAGCCCTTTTTAATACACATTTGTTTTGTATTGGGCTGGCCTGTACTTCATCTAATTGGTCATAACAATATATAGTAGTAATACTGGGCTCATGTATTTTACCTGTAAATAAATGGACTAGAAAAGCAGGGATGTTTTAATGAAAATGTTCTGGGACAGGACCTGGTGTGGTGCAGCCTAGGAAGCCCCTGTGTTCAAATGTTGCCACCGCCATTAGGTCACTAGATGATCTTAGTCAAGTTCCTTAGCCTCAGCCTGCCCCCATCTGCAGCACAGGGATACTATACAGGGTTATTGTAAGAATCACAACAAATTATAGCACACTTTACACACTATATAAATGCTAGATATTATTAATCGTGTACTTTGTAGCAGGTTACACACTTTAATGAATTGGTCACCATGTGCAAACTCTGGAATTAATCTCTGCAAGACAAAGGCGTAGGGGTTTTACTGAAACTATTTCGATCGTTTTGGAAAGAGATGAGGGAATCAGCAGTGTTGTGCAGTAGGCACAGCTGTTCCTTGTAGTTGAGTCTTATTTCAATAAACCCAAGAGGGCTACCATTTTTATGCCACCTATCTGTGTCTCTACATTGATCAATCTGGCAAAACTTAACCACCCCATTAGAATTATTAATAGAGAAAAGAGCCATCAAGTTGCCGTTAAGAGGAAGTTAAATTTCCTGAGGTCAGCGACATGGGAAACGGGTGTAACACTCACTGCCATTGGGGTTGACGGTGGTTTTGCTGACAGCAAGGTTTTCTGGTTCTTGTGGAGAGACAGCTTTGTCTTGGTGTTCCATTGAAGGATGCCTTGGTGATCTCAACTGTCCATTGTTTTTCCTGGACTCTCCTTTTCTCTGCCGCCTTGTTCCGTTACGTTTTCTTCTCTTTCGGTGAACCTGTTGCTTTCCTCCCTCCCCTCTGCCCGATACACACATCCTTACATGTTGGGGCTATCAAGGTGATCTCCTGGGCTTCAGAAATTACCACTGCACGACTGCCTCCCAGGCTCTGGTATATTGCCACTTCTAAATTAATAAGCTCTAACCACACATAGCTTTCCCAGTGGATATAGTGACCTGAACAGGCAAGATAAATGGCTAGAGAAATGCTGAACTGCAGACAAAAGCAGGTCTGGTTTTTATTTTATTTTTTTGCTATGCATATTGAATTTGGAAATCACTTGGAAATCAATTATTTGCATTTCTTTCCTTGCCTGAGTTCCACTCGTACCTATTCCACTTGCTTGTTTGACTTGTAAAGATATTGCAGGAGAGGTTGGGGGGGCAGGATTTGTAAGGGGAGAACAGGACTTTCCCCCTGTTCACTTACACTTTTCTGAAAATGCCCCCAACCTGATCATATTAACCCACTTTTCCTTCCAATAACTGGAAGGAAGCCAGTTATTGGCAAACTGTTGTTGTTTAGTCATTTAGTCGTGTCCAACTCTTTGTGACCCCCTGGACCAGAGCACGCCAGGCCCTCCTGTCATCCACTGCCTCCCACAGTTTGGTCAAACTCATGTTTGTAGCTTCGAGAACACTGTCCCACCATCTCGTCCTCTGTCGTCCCCTTCTCCTTGCGTCCTCCATCTTTCCCAACATCAGGGTCTTTTCCAGGGAGTCTTCTCTTCTCATGAGGTGGCCAAAGTATTGGAGCCTCAGCTTCATGATTTGTCCTTCCAGTGAGCACTCATATTGGCAAACAGATTTTGCCATATGTGTGGTTCCAGTCAGGTTGCTTCAGTGACATGTATCTTCCTGCAATGCATGTTTTTCGCCATGCCAGGCTGGCCTGTTTGTTTCCTTTGCCAATATGGCAGGGGCAGAGGTGGAGGGACATCAACAAACATACAGTGGTGCCCCGCAAGACGAATGCCTTGCAAGACGGAAAACTCGCTAGACGAAAGGGTTTTCCGTTTTTTGAGCTGCTTCGCAAGACGAATTTCCCTATGGGCTTGCTTCGCAAGACGAAAACGTCTTGCAAGTTTGTTTCCTTTTTCTTAACACCGTTGATACAGTTGCGACTTGACTTTGAGGAGCAACTCATAGAACGCAGTGTACATAGTAGCCTTTTTTGAGGTTTTTAAAGACTTTGGTGATTTTTGAAGCTTTTCCAAAACTTCTTTTGCAGCCATTTGGTAAGTTAAGCTTTTAAAACTTTTTTTGGGGGGGGTTGGATTTTGGGTTGGGGTGTTTGGAATTCAAGGACTTGGTGTTGGGAGGGGTTTGCAAGAATCTGGAAGCTTGTGTGTTTTTTTCTGCATTTTTATGATTTTCTGTGACCATTGGGCCACTTTGCTTTTTTAAAAAAAAAATTCTGGATTTGAATTTCTGTGTGCTGGGTGGCTGGGGGAACAGTTGGGGAGGGGTTTGCAAGAATCTGAAAGCTTGTGGGTTTTTTTCTGCATTTTTATGATTTTCTGTGACCATTGGGCCATTCTGCTGTTTTTTTTAAAAAAATCTGGATTTGAATTTCTGTGTGCTGGGTGGCTGGGGGAAAAGTTGGGGAGGGGTTTGCAAGAATCTGGAAGCTTGTTTTTTTTTCTCCTGCATTTTTATGATTTTCTGTGACCATGGGCCACTCTGCTGTTTTTTAAAAAAAAATCTGGGTTTGAATTTTGAAATGCTCTTTACAGTATGTGTGACTTTAAAGAGCACTTAATAAACTCTTGTTGTACCAAATTTGGCTTTGTTTGGACTTTTTTTGACCATAGGAACGCATTAATTGATTTTCAATGCATTCCTATGGGATTTCGTGCTTCGCAAGACGAAAAATTCGCTAGACGAAAAAATTCGTGGAACGAATTAATTTCGTCTTGCAAGGCACCACTGTACATTGCTAGTTATCACTCCATGAAACTTACATTGGCATCCTACGGTCTCTGCTGATAATGGAGAAGGGCACCTTTGGAGGTGAAGTCAAGGTTGCAGTGCGCTCCCAGCACTAGTTTTTGAAACTTCATTTCAAACTTCATGTTAGCCACAATCCATACTGACTCTGTAGTTTCTTGACAAAAACATTGCTGGATGTCTTCTTCCCTCGAACCAGTTTCGTTCCAACTAGAAAGCTGGATGCCGAGCAAGCGGTAATGCGAACATTTGAGGCAGCCGCCGTGCATGCGCAGATAAGTGTGCATGTTCAGACAACAGTTTCAAATGCAGCAGGGGGAAATGGCCTTGTGTTTTAAGCAGTGGCGGAGGAGCAGCGAGCATCGGCAGCCAGTGGTGACGTGGGCATGGGCAGCATGGCAGGGGTGCTCGTTCTGCCTCCCTCCTTCCCTGGGTCAGCTGGCCAGGCACCCTCACCAGCAGTCAGGCTGTCCCTGCAGAAGTTTGGGGGTCAGCCCCCCCAGGAGGCCCTATGTCTCCACCGCAGGAGGGCCCTGCCTCCACTGGCTTGCCTGCTCCCGGACTGCTCTGTGCCAGCAGGAGAAGGCAGGATGTGGAAGAGTGAGGAAGAGAGGGAGCTGGGAAGGCAGACAGGAGGGGGGAGTGAGAGAAAATATTGAGGGTGATGTACCCCAGAAGAACATTATTGGGGAGGGCCCACTGTACCCTAGAGTGGATTCCTATGCCAGGATAATACAATGTCCTCCTTCCTTCGTAGGGACATGGTTTGGGAAAGGCAGCAACCCAGCGGCGCCATGGGGAAACCCCAAATGTGCAGGTATGCTGGGACCTTCTGGGGCAAGGGAAGTGTTTCACGGTCACCTTGCCAGCTGGAGGAAGAAGGCCTGATTTAGATATTCCTATAGTTTTACGGGAAGTGTTTCTCTGTGGTCCACCTGGGCAGGACATGGGGGGTGATTCTCTCCCATGCCAACCCCATATCCCAAGACTGGGCCGGGGCAGTTTTAGGATGGCACAACCGGTGCGCTCACACTGGGTACCATGCTGTAGAGAGTGCCAAAACAATGCTGAAAAAGAAGAGAGAGGGATGCCAAATTTTATGGTCGTATAGGCAGGGTTGTAGCTAGGCGTCTCCCCCTGCCCCTGGCTGCAGGACATGCCCCCACACCAGGCACCCAAGCAGCTGGCTACGCCACTGGTTTTAAGCTGCTAATGTGAACATGCCCCATGTTTCCTGCATTGCAAACTCATGACTGAAGCAAATGTCAACATGCTTTAGATCTCGTCATACTATTATGAGCTTACTTTTGTGCCACCTATCATAGTTACTGATTTCTTTTTCAAAGTCTAGCAAAGGCCACATTTTTCTGCTACATAGAAATAGGTAGATGCTGGAAAAATGGTTTTCTTAGATGTTCTTCCTTCATCCCTGTTTGTTTATGTATGTGGCAGTGTTTGTGTCACTAATGTAGCTTTCATCTATCTGTCAAGTGTGCACCGAATCCCATTCTTGCAGGTATCAGCTCCCTAGTTTAATGGCATGAGATCATGGATTAATTTAGAGAACTTTGATCCTGTATTTCTTTGGTAAACTCAGGAGATAAAGCTAGACTGAATGAAAAGTTAGTTGTGGAACATTCTGAGGTGAAAATCCAGCGGTTTAGGTGGGAGAACCAATGGGAGTAGGCCCCACCTTGCGATATTTTTGAGGAGGAAATCTAGTAACATGTAGGAGCAGAGAATAAGGTCTCATCCACACTTGCCATTTGCCATGAGCTTTCCAGGAACAGGTCTGTGCTTTCCCGGGCCATCACTTTTTCTTTCTTTCTGTTTTGCCCCCTTGCTTTTGCCAGGAAAACCCAGAATTAGAACAAGAGTTTTCATGGGGAACGGGAGGGAGGCCACTTGGACACAGACCAGAAAACCACAGAGGAAAACTAGTGTGGATGAGCCCTAAGAAACCTGAAGGGATTTTGATGGTTATGCTAATCTTGGTTTTAAATCTTGGGCTGGCGAAGGAGAAATGAATTCTGTGCTTTGATTTCACTCATTCTCACTAATCAGGTGGATTGGGCCCTAGGCAAGTGTCCTCATTCCAGCACCCCCTGCTATGGACCTATATCCTTTGCTGCTTAGCCACATGAAACGTAGGAGGGAAAAGCTTTAGCAGTACAGTGGTACCTCGCAAGACGAATGCCTCGTAAGACGAAAAACTCGCAAGACGAAAGAGTTTTTCGTTTTTTGAGTTGCTTCGCAAGACAAATTTCCCTATGGGTTTGCTTCGCAAGACGAAAACATTCAATGCATTCCTATGGGAATGATTTTCAATGCATTCCTATGGGAATCCATGCTTCGCAAGACGAAAAATTCGCAAGACAAAAGACTCACAGAACGAATTAATTTCGTCTTGCGAGGTACCACTGTATCTTTCCATGGCCATCTGAATGTGAAATGACTTTCCCTTACAGTAAGGGGTGGGCTTGGGGATGCTAACTCGATAGAGTAAATCGGTTATCCCCACATTTTATACCTGTTCGTAGAAGACTTTAAGTACTGGAAAAGCCACATTTCAGTCAGCCAAGCATTACGCTAATTTTCCTGCAT
Organism: Podarcis gaigeae; assembly: GCF_964106915.1. Taxonomy (NCBI): domain Eukaryota; kingdom Metazoa; phylum Chordata; class Lepidosauria; order Squamata; family Lacertidae; genus Podarcis; species Podarcis gaigeae. The sequence goes on from NC_139689.1 coordinate 51,580,441, forward strand.
CTAATGGAGGTGCTCAATTAACCTCCCTAAGACAGTCTTTGCTTTTGCTGTCACACTGTAATTGAATGAGCCAACGTGTGCTTGAAAATGAACAATCCGTTTTCTTGTGAATCTGCCAGGTTTCGACATTTAATGCATCAGGTGTTCAACATCCCTACCTCCCCGGTAAATGCACTTTCCACCAGTTCATCAATAAGGCTCTGGTTCATGGTACAAAATGACTGTGATGTTCTTATTCTTCTGCTCAGTGACAAACTGTTGCCTAAGGAAGCCCTGCCAGAGAGCTGAAAATATTTTTTTCCTGAGTGATTGCACTCCTTCATCCTTAGCACTATAATAATGGAATATTACCAAGCTGCCTACATGCTTTTGTCATCACAGGTGTTTTGAAACCTGGAGCTCAGTGAAGTAACAATGATGTACTCATTTGCTTATTGGTGTAGCACTATTGTCATGACAGCAGATGCACCCTGGGAGACTGCTTCAAATGGCCGATTAAACCAGGTGGGGGTAGCCAATAGGTCTCAAACCCTCGATGAGTTAGGGACTTTCCCTGCATGCAGACACAGGCTCCAGCAGATTGAGCAGATGAGATCAATAGTGGGTCCAGTGCTCGAGAAGGCAGTTTCTCCACATGCTGTAGAGTAGGCATGTCCAACAGGTAAATCATGATCTACTGGCAGATCACTGGACGTCTGCGGTAGATCACTGGTAGATCATTGGCTCCCCCCAAAGAAGCTGAACAACTGTGGCTCCCCTAAAAAAGCTCAACATTTTACCACCTCCCTGAAAAAACTCAACAACTTTGACCTGAACCCCCAAAAAGGGGTTTTTAACTCTGCCAGTTTTTAACTCTGTGAGCAGATCACAGTCCCTTGGGATTTGGCCACCCCTGCTGTAGAGCATGGGTAGGCAACCTAAGGCCCGGGGCCTGGATCCGGCCCAATCGCCTTCTAAATCTGGCCTGTGAGTGGTCCGGGAATCAGAGTGTTTTTACAAGAATAGAATGTGTCCTTTTATTTAAAATGCATCTCTGGGTTATTTGTGGGGCATAGGAATTCGTTCATCCCCCCCCAAAAAAAAAATTTATTGTCATCCACCTGTCTCAAAAGACAGTGGAAAAGTGTGCCTTTGAGGCTGACATCAAAGTGAGAGTTATAGCGCCTGCTGTGGCTGTAGAGACTGATACAGGAGAGACATGTTTTGTTGCACCTGGGGCAGAGGAGGGCGTCTGGCTGTGCTGCTGCAGAAGCACCAGCGTGTTTCTTCTCTCTGCCCTCCTCCCAGCTGTTATTTCTCCTCTGGTCACTGTCTGTGGATGCTCAGCCTATCTGTTGCCAGGCACTGCCGTTGTCTGCGAGGGATTCACACATGATGGAGTTGATGTTCCCAGTCGTCATGTCATGTTTGCAGACATCTTTGTAACTCGGAGTTACAAAGTGCCTGAAGCCAGCTCCCCTTGGGGATCCTGCCATCTTCCATTCGGTATACATGACCAAGCCATGTTCCTTAAAAGCTTTAGAATGGAAGGTGGTTGTTGTTTAAAAAAGAGCCAAAAAGCCATTTTTTGCTTATTTTTTTTAATCTCTTGCAAATCAAAGTTCCTTAAGAGCAGAGAATTTCAAGGAGCAACAAAAATGGGAGCAATAGATAGAAGTCAGGATGGCTGCACAAGGACATGCACAGGAAATAGGGGGGGGCAAATGTCCAAGAGTGAAGATTAGTTTACAAGAGCTGTTAAAATTACAAAGGGGGGGGGGGGTTAGGGTGGAAGAAAAAGGAAATATGAGGTCTGCTGTGTGAGAAGATAGAGAAGTCTTAGTGGGTGACAGAAGAATACTGTGCCTCAGGCTTCTCCCACAAGGGAAATTATCCTCAAAGTGATAAAATGGCCTAAAGGATAAGGAGAGGAAGTCACAGCCCCAGTACAGTGGTACCTCGGGTTACATAAGCTTCAGGTTACAGACTCCGCTAACCCAGAAATAATACCTCGGGTTAAGAACTTTGCTTCAGGATGAGAACAGAAATTGTGCTCTGGCGGCGTGGCAGCAGCAGGAGGCCTCATTAGCTAAAGTAGTGCTTCAGGTTAAGAACAGTTTCAGGTTAAGGACAGAACGAATTAATTACTTAACCCGAGGTACCACTGTATAGGCGAAGAGGTTCATCTCCTATCACCTCCTTAGGTGGTAGTCTTGGCCTACAGCCACTATTTTAGCAATGCCTGCCTCAGTTACTTTCAAATCTCTGGCGGCCGGTTGAGAGGGTTGTTACTCGGGATGGAAGAGGAATCGGGTTTAAAACAGATTTAAATACGGAATATGGTGGCTCCAGTATGATCAAGCTTTCCTCACATCATATCACTCTTTGCACTGTGTGCACTTTCATCTGAGCCACTTGTGCGTTGTTGCACATTGTTGTTGTTTAGAAAGCCACACCAATTATACACAAAATTGTGCGCACACCCCCACAAATCATATGCATGTATAATACATCTGTGTCAAACCTGATGCTGTACTATGTTTCTGCAGCATAATTTAGTTAACATGCAAGTATTTTTTATACAGTTATGTGGACTGTTGTTGTATGTATCTGTTTAGGGAACATGGAGTAAATAACATGTACATAATATGTCTGTGATAATGCATATAATATGTAGGAATTGTCTATTTTTAGCAGAGCTGGTGGGAGGAAATAACTTTTGTGGAGATCAAGAAGCAAGAGTGGAATTAGGAATACCGTATTTTTCGCTCTATAAGATGCACTTTTCCCCTCCTCAAAAGTAAGGTGAAATGTATGTGCGTCTTATGGAGCGAATGCAGGCTGCGCAGCTTTCACTGAAGCCAGGAGAGCTTCAGGGATAGCCGTCCGAAGCTTCCTGAATGCAGCGGGAGAGCTCCCGCTGTGCTAAGGAGGCTTTGCTTTGCTGGAGAGGTGCTGCACAGAGAGGGAGAGAAATTTTTTTTTCTTGTTCTCCTCTTAAACTAGGTGCGTCTTATGGCCGGGTGCGTCTTATAGAGCGAAAAATACGGTGATTTGTGAGGATTAGTTGGGTGGTGAGATTCTCAGAAGAGTCTATCCCTACTTGAGATTCTTAATCTGGGGGTTATGGGTTCAAGCCCCACCTGGGGCAAAAGATTCCTGCACTGCAGGGGCTGGACTAGATGACCCTTGTGGCCCCTCCCAGCTCTACAACTCCGTGATTCTACTAGGGACACTCTTTCGTGCCTTCCAGATATATCAGATTGCTGCCAAAGCACAAAGAACAGCATGTTGTTGATTTTCTGCACTCCAGCCTCTCCGGTTTTGATTAACATGAGTGTTGCTATTTTTTTCATTTTATGGATTTAACCTAATGACACACAGTTATTGACCAAATATTGTTGTTGTTTCTAGCTGCTGAATTTTTGGGAGGTCAGGATAATAATTATTTTAATAATATGATTTTTGCTCCTTCAGCAGCAGCAGTATTTATGAAACCATATTTCTTGTTGCTGCAGTGATTTCCTTACAGCTCATCTCCTTTTTGCTCTCCTAAGCATATTTAAGTTGAAGGTGAATAGATTATTCCTTTGTCAAAACGGATCATTCTTTTTCAGTTGTCTTTCGCAGCACATTGCTACAGAACATGAAGAAAACTTCTTCCAGCTCAGGTGACAGGTAGAAATCAGATATAGGCAGTGGTTTGTGGTTGAAGTCAATCATAGGTGAAATTCTTGCATTAGAGATGCCAAGTCTCTTAGAAGAGGTATAATTCAACAGTTGACTTTTCCACTGTAAACAGTCTTATATTATAGCTCCGTGGGAGAGCATATGCTTTGTATATTTGAGCATGCAAAGTAAAAGAACGTGATTGAGAATGAAGGCAATTTTAGAAAGTCAAAATACACGTTGCTACCATTATTTTAAGTGTATGAGATTACTTTAAGGCAGGCATACAAATTCAGCTCAAAGGCTTAACAGAATAAAAATGTGCTGTGTGTAATGGGGGTTGACAACCTGGCACTCGCAGGCACAATTGGTGCTACTGGCCAGGGGCCCTAATGTCTGAGCTTCCATTTGCATGTTCAGACTCAGAAACCTCCCCCCTAAATAGTCACACTTGACTCAAAATTTTAGTTTTGGTTTTTGGCAGAATTTAGGCCACAACTTTATTGATTACAGCAAGTGAGTGGTTGCATAGACTCTGGTTCGACTAGCTCCCTGCACCATGGCAGGTAGCGCTGACCCAGGGCACCAGCATAGGTCAGCCAAGGGTGAACACCTGGAACAGCGGAAAACCGGGGTTAGGCTAGTCCACCACCCAGATGTCCCCCTGGACTCAGGCATGGGCACGACCCCCTCACAGGAGTTGACCAAACCATCAAGTCCCTGGATTCCTTTAACGGAATACCCTTCACATAGGGATGGCAAAAGTGTTCTCCCATCCCTATCACCTGAACCAGAGCCTATCTGCAACCTTACAAGTTGTGACAATTTGCTACGTGGCAGGTGAAACCCAAATGGCAACAGCCAATCAGCCAAGTGAGGAAATTCTTGCCATGCCCCTGTCCCAAAGACAGACGACACACGACGGCATAGCAAGGTCAAGCGCAACAAGACCTAAAAGTAGGAAGAGGTGGGCGGATGTTCCGAATGCAAGCGCCGAAAGAGGAAGCTCTGGGTCATGTGCATGGGCATAAATAGGTCCCTCAAACCATTTGGACTGTGTCCCATTGGCCAGATTGCACCCAGCTATGAGGGACCTACCAATCGGGTGTTGTAGCTGACCAATTGTACCCACCCACAAGACAGGGTGTGGTTGCCCAGGTCTCACCGCAACTCTTTAAGGGAGGACCCAATTTTTTTTTTTAAAAAAAAGCTCCCCTTCTCTTTCCCCCTCCTAGAAATAAGGCCATGAAGCAAAATGTACAGGTACTCTTCTAACATTTATGCTGGTGTGGCTTCTTGGAGGAAGCTTGGCTTGGAGAAAGCTTGGTTGTAAAGCCTGGCTTCTTAGTGCTCTGGTACCGAGAAATTTGTGGCATTGGAGCTCAAAAGGCAGAGAGAGGACGGTTTAGTTATTGTCCTTGTGAAGCCCGAAGATGTCCTAAAACAGCCCGAGTTTCTCCTGGTTTGGTTGGGAAACTAGCAGAAGTGGCAGTAGTAAGTGGCAGGGGAGGTCTCTACCCTCTTTATTCAACATCCTGTTATGACCCAGGAGGTTGATACTCAGGGTTTGGATTATTCATCCTCCCTCTTGCCTGTCCTTTTCCCCTTTCTTTAGACCCAGCATAGGAATCCCTGGGGTCCCGAGGAGCTGCTAATTTCCCCCTCCCTTTTAGTGAATTTTCCTGCCTGTCTTACTTTATAGTTAAGTTTGTCCTTTCCCCCCCCCCTAGCAACCAGGATGCATCTTTCATGGGGTGATTCATCTGACATTGGGCAGTCCCTAAAAGCTACCGTACTTTTCCATGTATAAGAGTAGGTTTTTTCTGTTAAAATAATGTAAAAAAATTGGGGTCATCTTTTACATGGTTAGTTCAGAGTGGGGACGGGTGATACATTGCTGCCGCAAGTAGAAGATTGTCAGCAGCGATTGTTCGGGTGACTGGTGGCTGCGGCAAGGGCTGCTGTCGATTGGCTGTTGTTGCGGCAGTTGGGCGGGCGATTGGCGGCTGCTGGCGGTGAGCAGGCAGATTGTTGGCTTCTGTGACGTGTGTTATTGGCAGCGGTGGGGGCAGGTGGGTGAGTGATCCCACCCCCCCAAAAAAATAGCTCAACTCTGGGCAGTCCCCACCCCCATTTTCTTAATTTTGAGTCCCCAGAATAGGGGGCGTCTTATACACAGGGGCGTATTATACACAGAAAAGTATGGTATTTTCTGCAAACACTACTGCACAAAAAATAAGGGTGACAGTGGGGCCAACTTGAATAAAATATTGGCAGGTAAGCTATGCCCAGCATAATTGATCCCGGGACACGGCACGGGCACTTCATTTGAATGGAAATGCCTCTCAGCTTTGTCAGGGGGGCGGCCCCCTCAAATATATTATGGGGGGGCTGAAGGGACCTCAGTCCCTAGGAGTTGGCTCCTATGATGGGTGAGTCAAAAACAGTCCCCCTCCCACAAAAGGCAAATGTGAAAACTTTGCAAAGAGGTTTAGGCAGGTCTGCTCCTGATCAAGCACTCAGTTAAGCATTTACTGTACAATTATATTTCAGTACAATGATATACATTTCTACTTAGGAGTAAGTCTCTTTGTGTTTAATAGGGCAGCCTAGGCTTTGGTTTAGGGTTGGCATTTCAGGGAAATGGGTATCTTGTGCCTTTAACAGCTGTACAGCATGCAGAAATTCAACTGTCTTTTCTAGAATGAAAAAGCAGTTATGGGGAAACCTCCACCATGACGGTATGATTTTACGTTGTGCCACACCCCCATGGCAGCCATTTTGTGACTTGAACTGTTGTTTGTTGCTGTTTCTGACTAGCTGTTAATTTGGTTTAATTTTATGTTCTAGCAATGCATTTGCAATTACATGGCTTACTTGCAGGAGGAACGTAGGAAGCTACCTTGTACTGAGTCAGACCGCTGGTCCATCCATTGTCCTCATAGACAGGTGTTGGCTTTCCAGGGTTTGAGGCAAAGGACAGTCCCATTCCAACCAAGAGATGGCAAGGAACGAACCTGGCATGCTTGACCACTGAGCTGTTGCACTGTATGTGACTCAGCCAGGAACTCCCTGGTGAAGGGCAGGCTGTAAGTGTCTATTAATCAGATAAGAAGTGAGCTCCAGCCTTCTTCATTTGCTCTACTGTACGTTAACCTTTTAGGAGTATTTATGAATGATTCTGACTTGGAATCTACTCCAGTTCTCTTGCAGGTCTGTGCTGGTAATATTTAGTCTATGATGAATGAGGAGGGAGGAATGGCTAGGGTGGAGATACTAATAAACTCTTTTCAGATACTTCAAGTACTGTATAGTACTCTACAACATATTGGCCTTACATGTCTTTTCCAGTTACTCATAGCTCAGGTTGAGCCACCAGCAGATCCTTTGGGATCTGATACTTTTCTCTCCGGTTTAATTTCATTTGGCAAAGCTGGGGGGATTGCAGCACTTCACAGATTACAGTTGCTCCCAGCAGGAAGTAGAGATTGATTGCTCCCTAACTGTTGCCCAAGAAGAGAATGGCTGGGGTTTGCCACGCTGAAGAGGTTCGTAAAATGTGGTTCATTAAGTATTTGCCAGCCTTGACATGATGGATGTCTCATTTCCATGGCAAAACTATAATGAGCAGAAACAACAAAAAACGCAAGAGCATAAATCACTCCAAGTTGGTGGCTTCCAGAATTGCTGTAATACATGTATCTGCTGAAAAAATAGGAACAACTGGAATCCGATAGCAAATATTTTATTAAAATACAACAGGACCAGTCTGAAATAACTGGCCAATATTTAAGTATTTTTTTTATATATAATATTTTTTATTAGTTTTATGAAATACAGAAAAAAGAATAAAGAGCATATTATAAAAGTAGAGAAAGAAAGTTACAAATTTTCTTGTTCTTTTTTTCCAAATCTACTGGACTTCCCCGCGTCCTCCCAACCCTGCATTCTCTGTGATACATAACGTCAGCAATTTGTTAACTTGTTTCAATGCTTGTTGTATCTTTCATTTTATCATGTTACCCAATTTCAAATATATTGTAACCCAAATCATGTACGTTTTCATTTTAACACAATAAAGTTGTTTCATTGTTCTATCTCTGATTTCTTGTACCTTAATTTCCATTTCTTTAGTTTAACATTACTGAAGCTAGAATTTCCTAAAAGGTGCGTTTTTTAACATTCATACAACTTATAATGTTTTTCCAAATAGTCCTTAAATTTTTTCCAGTCCTCCTCGATTGTTTCTTCTCCCAAGTCTCGGATTCTGCCAGTCATTTCGGCCAGTTCCATGTAGTCCATCAACTGCGTTTGCCATTCCTCCAGTGTGGGTAAATCTTGTGACTTCCAGTATTTTGCAATCAAGATCCTTGCTGCTGTGGTGGCGTACATAAAAAAAGTTCTATCCTTCTTAAACACCCTCTGGTCCACCATGCCCAAAAGGAAGGCCTCTGGTTTCTTAGGTAAGGTAAATCTAAGTACCTTTTTTAGTTCATTATGAATCATTTCCCAGAAGGCCTTCACCTTCGGGCAGGTCCACCAGAGGTGAAAGAATGTCCCTTCCGCCTCCTTACATTTCCAACATTTATTATCAGACAGGTGATATATCTTAGCAAGCTTGACTGGGGTCATGTACCACCGGTATATCATTTTCATAATGTTTTCCTTCAAGGCACTACATGCCGTAAATTTCATTCCGGTGTTCCATAACCTTTCCCAGTCTTCAAACATAATGTTATGCCCCAAATCCTGCGCCCACTTTATCATGGCGGATTTGACTGTCTCATCCTGAGTATTCCATTTAAGCAGCAGGTTATACATTCTCGAAAGTAGTTTACTTTTTGGTTCTAACAATTCTGTCTCTAGTTTCGATTTTTCCACCTGGAATCCAACCTTCTTATCTACTTTAAAGACCTCTTGAATTTGTGCATAATGCAACCAATCTCGCACCTTGTTTTTTAGTTTTTCCAAGCTCTGCAACCTCCAATTGTCTCCAGTCTTTTCAATAATTTCCCCATATTTAGGCCAATTGGCTTCCATATTAGGTCTCTTATGTGCCTTGGCCTCCACCGGTGAGAGCCACCTCGGAGTCTTACTCTCCAATAAGTCTTTATATTTTGTCCAGACCATTAAAATTGCTCTCCTGACAATGTGGTTTTTAAACAGTTTGTGCACTTTAACCTTGTCATACCACAAATATGCATGCCACCCAAAAGCATTGTCAAACCCTTCCAGATCTAGGACATCAGTGTTTTCCAGTAAGATCCAATCTTTCAACCAGCAGAAGGCTGCAGATTCATAATATAACCTCAAGTCTGGCAGGGCAAATCCCCCTCTTTCTTTCGCATCAGTTAATATCTTAAACTTTATTCGGGGCTTTTTGCCCTGCCAAACAAACTTAGAGATATCCTTCTGCCACCTTCCAAAACATTCCACCTTGTCCACGATCTGTAGTGTCTGAAACAAAAATAACATTTTTGGCAAAACGTTCATCTTTATAGCTGCTATTCGGCCCAACAAGGAAAGTTTCAATCTTGACCACGTTTCCAAATCTCTTTTGATTTCTGACCAACATTTCTCGTAGTTGTCTTTAAACAGATTCAAATTTTTGGAGGTCAGATACACCCCTAGGTATTTTACCTTTTTAACCACATTTAATTCTGTTTCTTTCACGAACTCATCTGTTTCTGTAGTTGTCAAATTTTTTGCTAGAACCTTTGTTTTTTGCTTGTTCAACTTAAATCCCGCCACCCGACCAAAATCCGAAATTAATTCTAACACTCTTTTAGTACTAGAGACAGGCTCCTGCAATGTTAATACCAGGTCATCTGCAAATGCTTTCAATTTATATTGTTTCACTCCGACCTCAATTCCCTGTACCAACCGGTCCTTTCTAATCAAGTTCAATAGCACCTCCAGAACTGAAATAAACAATAGGGGGGATAGGGGGCACCCCTGCCGTGTCCCTTTTTCAATTTTAAACTCCTCTGTCACCACATTGTTTACTATCAATTTCGCTTTTTGTTCTGAATATATTGCTTCTATTCCATTTTCAAACCCCCGCCCCACTCCCATCCCTTCCAAATTTTTCTTCATAAACATCCAGGAAATGTTGTCAAAGGCTTTCTCCGCATCAATGAAGATTAGCACCACTCTAGTGTTAAGCTTTGTTTGTAAAAGTTCCAAAATATCAATAATGTTTCTTGTGTTGCCAAACAAATGCCTACCAGGGAGAAAGCCAGCCTGGTCCTTATGGATCCCTTCATTAAGCACTTTTTTAAACCTACTTGCCAAAATGTCTGCAAAAATTTTGTAATCCACATTTAGGAGTGAGATGGGGCGGTAGTTCTTGAGCTGGGTCTTTTCAGTTTCTAGTTTAGGTATCAATGTGATGAAAGCTTCTTTCCACGTTTCCGGTGCCTTCCTCCCCTCCATAATCTGGTTACAAACCTCCAACAAAGGTTGTATCAAATAGTCCTTCAGAACCTTATAATATTTGGAGGTAAGTCCATCAGGGCCTGGAGATTTGCCTAATTGGAGGTTCTGAATGGCGCTTTCAATTTCTTGCTGTGTGATATTACTATTCAGGATTGTTCTCATTTCCTGAGGTATTTTCTGTAATCCATTGGTTTTAAGAAATTGGTCCACCTCCGAATCTTTCTGTGGCCCTTGTGAATAAAGTTCTTTGAAATATCTCTGGAAGCACTTTCTAATTTCCTCGGGTTTCTGAACTATTCTCCCTTCAATCTCTAGATTTGTAACTGTATTAAGTTTTTGTCTCTTTTTCAACTGCCATGCTAGCAGTTTCCCACACTTATTTGCTGATTCAAAAGATCTTTGTTTCATTTGTTTAATTCTCCATTCCACCTCTTGATTTATCAGTTTCAAATATTGTGCTTGGAAAAATTTCACTTCTCTCAGCACTTCCTTCGACTTGGGCCTAGATCTTAGTTTTTTTCCTCCATCTCTTATTTTTTCCAATATCTTCTCCTTCTTTTCATTCCAGAGCTTTTTCTTGATCGTGTTTTGTTGTATTAGAAACCCTCTCATGACTGCTTTACTTGCGTCCCAGATTATTCTTTTTTCCACAGTGGTATTTAAATTTATCTCAAAATAATCCTTTAAAGTTTTTTGGGCCTTCTTGACAATCTTCTCATCCCTTAATAAGGTGTCATTCATTTTCCATCTGAAGGATCCGGTTGTATTTAGTCTCAATTCCATTTTCAAAGCATTATGGTCGGAGCAGGTTTTTGGGCAGATTTCCACCTTTCTGGTCTTGGGTGCCAGTCCTCTAGTTATCCATATTTGGTCGATTCGTGTCCATGTCAGATGAGCTTCAGAAAAGAAAGTCCCTTCTTTTCCTAGGGGGTTCTTAACCCTCCATATGTCAGTTAAGTCCACATTGTCAGTCATTTCAAAAAAAGTTTTAGGTAGTCTGCCATCTTTCGTTATGTTAGCACTTTGCGACTTATCCATATTTACAGACACGACCCCATTCATATCACCCATCATGATGATGTTGTTGTAGTCTAGGTAATCCAGCATAGTCTCATGCAGCTTCCTGAAAAATTCCGATTTTCCTTCATTTGGGGCGTATATTCCTAGTATCAGAAATTTTTCTCCTTGTGTCTGAATTTCAGTCGCCAAAATTCTGCCGTGTTCATCTTTAAATAAGAATTTCGGTGACAGGCTCTCCTTTGCGTATATCACCACTCCTCTTTTCTTCACTTTGTCCGAAGAGATAAATTCTTGGCCTAGTCTTTTATTAATTAGCACTTTTCTGTGGAGCCTTGTCACATGCGTTTCTTGCAGGCAAATAATGTCCAATTGTTCTTTTTTCAAAATATGAAATACTTTTCTTCTTTTTTCCGGAGAATTTCCGCCATTTATATTCCAACTAAGAAGCTGCAGCGACATCCTGATCTAATTGGTGGATCTACAGTGGGGTGTCTAGGTTTCCCTCCGATCCCGGAGGTGGTAATGCTGGTCCAGATCCAGGCGGTGTAGGCTTTGGAGATGGTCCCGGTGGTGGTGGAGGCCAAGAAGCTGCAGCTCCTTTCTGGAGGTCCTCCTCGTGGTCGTGTAGGAACTTCTGTTGGTCCTCCGGTGTTTTAATTCTTACTTTCCTTCCTTTGTAGGTAAATGATAATCCTTGCGGAAACTCCCACCTATAAGGGATTGTGTTGTATCTCAACAGTTTGGTCAAATCTGTATAAGTGGTCCTAAGATCCAAAAGGTATTTAGGTATATCTCTGTAAATTTCAGCCTTTTTACCTTCTATCTCCAAAGATTTTTTAAAATGTAGGCCTATTATCTTGTCTCTTTCCTCTCTCGATCTCAGAATAACCAAACAGTCTCTGGACTTGTCCTTCTTTATCAATTTTCCCAGTCTAAAGGCAGTCACAATTTTAAAGTCCTTATCTTCCTCAATCCCCCAGAATTTGGAGAACAAAAGTGTTAAAAATCCCTGTAGATTTCCTTCCTCCAGTTCTGGGATAGCCCTTAATCTGAGATTATTTTCCTTACTTTTCAATTCAACCAATGACAGGTAGGCTTGTTGTTCCCCTACCTGTCTTTTCAGAGGCCTTACTTCCCCCCTAATCTCATCAACCTTTTTGTTCGCCTGTTCTGCTTTTTGACTAGCTTCCACAGCAAGTTTCTAATTTTCAGACGTTGCCCCTTGCAATTTTTCAATTGCCTGAGTATGATGAGAAACTTGCTCGGATAATTTACTAATAGAGGATGTAGCTTGGTCAATTTTTGATGATTGATTGTCCACTTTTTGGTTTAAAATTGCCAGTTGTTCCAAGATTTGTTTCAGGACTGTTTCAGATCCTCCAGTTGCCATATCTTCTGCAGCAGGCTCTTCAATTTCCACCTCCTGTGCTGTCAGCACAGTTGGGACGGATGATCTTCGTTGATGAGATAGGGTTGTTTGAACAAGTTGCCCTGGTTTCTTTTCTTTTTCTTTAGCTTTAGCTGCTCTTGTTCTCCCTGTGCCGCTCATTCCACACCTGCCTCTGTTCAAGGTCAAATTTTCTTTTGTTTCATAAGTTAGACAAGTCCAGAGTGTAAACAATTTTACCACAGAGAATCACAATAAAGTACAGTTCCCAGGCCTCTATGTCACCACAATCCTCTAGGTGGGGGTATTTCAAAGTTTCAAGGAAGGAGAGGACTCTTGTCCGCCATTGAAGTTCTTATATTCCCTATGTTAAGTCTTTAGTAGTTCCAGAGCACAAAAGGAAGTTTCCCCAGGCTTTCTTTTTCTTGAAGAAAAGCCACAAGGTGTCAAGAAAGGTCCCAGCAACAATGTTTAAACATTAGTGTCTCAGTCTATGTATCAGTTTAAACTCCAATAACAGTATCAGCAGTTTGACAGTTCTCTTTTGCACACTGACAGCCCGATAGCTGGGTTGTCCCTTTTAACTCCACATAGCTCAAAATTAGGAAGGTCCCAAAAATAAGATCCACAAATTTTGCAAAGATTTCCTGCTTGTCTTTTCACTACAAAGTCTGTCAAATACACCCTCGTTTTACTTTTACAATCCCTTTTAAGCGCTTCAGCGCTCTTCTGAGCAGTTGCTTTAATCTGGTTAGCAGGATCGGGAGACGGACTTCCTGTTACTCGCCTCCCGTTTTCAGCCGAATTTCAACCAAATTCCCAAGTTTTTCCGATGTTTAACTCCCCTTACTCACGGGTATGTAGCAGCCAATTTTGATGTTTTCAAGAAGAAAGGTCGGCGCTCAGCAGCAGCAGCAGCGCGGCTTTACGTCCACGAAAAGAGCGATGAACTCACAGCGCCGCTCCCCCTTTCGCGTTCCGGAGCCCCTTACGGAGCTCCTTCTTCGTTTCCGGGGGGGCTTTGGGCTCCCGCCGAGTCCCACGGCCGCAGGCTCACTCTGCCTGCGGTTTTTCTTAATGGGTCTCTGCTTTGCCGTAGCGGACGACCCTTTTTCGCGGAGCCCCTCTTCACTGAGTAAAGAGGACCGCCATTGCTGTTTTGCGCCGCCTCCGGAAGTCCGCCAATATTTAAGTATTAAGGGACTATTTGGAAATAGTCATAGAATTGTAAAGTTAGAAGGAACTAGAGGGTCACCTAGTTCATAATTTGCTGAGATCTTGTTGTGCTTGCCTGTCTTCTTCCTCTGTATGCGAGAGTGTGGGCTGGCCAAGGTAGGGCCAAAAAAGTTAGTCATCCCCCCCATGCAAATGCTTAATATGATAAAAGTGTGTAGAGATGTCACCATGGGTTCGCAACACAGTATTATTTTCCCTTATTACATTCCAGTGTATGTGCTTGCTTGCTTGATATTAATTATATGCCACTTTTCGGGAGTGAGTGGTGTCCAAAGCAGCCTACGGAAAATATTCCGTTATTATCAAAATAGAAAGCATTGGGTTTCACACCCTACCCACTCCTCCCTGAAATGACCCATCTAGTCTCCACTCAAGTTAAAATGAAACTAAATACTGAACACCTCTTGCATCAACCCATTAGTTCCATTTCTATAATTTATGTCATTGTACTGGAAGAAGCAAAGATCACCAGTGTCAAAGCAATGATTCTTCAACATCAACCTCTTTGGACTGGCCATGTTGTGCGGATACCTGGTGATCATCTTCCAAAGCAACTACTCTATTCCGAACTTAAAAATGGAAAGTGTAATGCTGGTGGTCAACAAAAGAGGTTTAAAGACTGTCTCAAGGCAAATCTAAAAAAATGTAGTATAAACACTGACAACTGGGAAACACTGGCCTGCAGTGGGAGAACAGCCTTTACCAAAGGTGTCATGGACTTTGAAGACGCTCAAATTCAGGACGCAAGGGAGAAACGTTCTAAGAGGAACACACGCTTGGCAAACCCTCACCGTGATCAACTCCCACACGGAAACCAATGTCTCCACTGTGGAAGGAAGTGTGGATCCAGAATTGGCCTCCACAGTCACTTACGGACTCATTGTTAAAACCGTGTTTATGGAAGACAATCTTACTCGGCTACGAGGGATCGCCGAAGAAGAAGACGATGACGACCGGGGGCTACCCTTCACTCTCCTTGGACTCTGGAAACAATGCCTGCCTTCTAGGCATCTGCGTGGCCATCCTTTCCCAGATGCTGTTTCACTGTGGCAAACTTTGGGTGCATGATCTGTTCTTCCCAACCCCAGATGCATTGTCAGCCAGAGCCTGAGTCTGTGTGAGCCTAACAAATATTCATATTTTGACTGGCTTCTAACAATGGAGGTTATCTTATCACATCAGAAAAGTGGAAATAGCCCAAGGGCTATATGCTTCCATACTGATGGCTGCCACTCCAAAGCCACATTCTATAATTAATAAAGGCACTATATAGACAACTTCTGCTAAATAAGGAGAATCTATGCTTTTGTGTATGCTGCCATCAGTGATCAGATCAGAAGCAGGTTTGTGGTTTCCACAATATAGATCGAGATAATTCTTCCCATATTTGGTTTAATTACACACAATGTTTTCCATTCAAAAGCGAAGAAAACTCTGTAAACAGTATCATTCAGGACTCAATCATTATTGTGAACCCTGGAAATATTGCTCTTTGCAAAAGCAGCATTCAGATGCTGCCTTTTTGTCTGTGGCCTCAATAACAGTCTCAAATCCACTGCCTATTGGGGCAAATATGGAGGTTTTGCATTCAGAGCAGAAAATTACGCATATTCACAACATCCCTATTATCAGAAGCCAACTCTCCAATGAAATCGCTGCCAACACCTTAAACTATAATAAAGCTTAAGTACCGTATGTTTTACTGCATTTGCTGATACTCAGTTTCTGCCATCTTTGCCATCCACTCCTTCCCTTTTATTATTTTTTGTAGCATTGGAAGGTATTCCAAGGATCATCTAGTCCAACCCTCTGTAATGCAGGAATCTCAGCTAAAGCATCACTAACAGATGGCCACCCAACCTCTACATGAAAACCTCCAAGGAAGGAGAGTCCATCAATTCCTGAGGTGCCATTCCACTTGTTAAGTTGTGGGTGAACATATCAGACGACACAGCGATTCTTCAAACAGCTCTTGTTTATTCAAAGGCCAGAACAGAACTGAACTGAAGAGCTCAGTCAGCCTACTTATATAGAGCTCCAGAACAACGTAACTGTAGCAACTTTCTAAAACTATCCAATCACTGAACGTCACTTTCGATCCTTCATTTGCATAACTATCTACAGTATCCCCCTGCTGGCCCAGGGTGAGAACTTCAGTACATAACACCACTGTCAAACAGAACTTACCATCAGAAAACTCTTCCCGATGGTTTAGTTGGAATCTCCTTTGAGCCACTGGTTCCGGTCCTACCCTCCAGAGCAGGAGGAAACAAGCATCCTGGTTTCAGATGGAAATTGTGGGTGAATGTCCATCTGAAATGGCCAGATAGGGGAGTCTGGCCATTTTCTAATTGGTAGTGAAACTGGCCATGGAACAACCTCTCCTGTTTTATGCCTTCCCCAATTGTTCTGGGATTCTCAGAAGCATGAGAATCGGCTCTAAGTGGTTAGGACTTGTTAGGCTGCATGAATTTCCCAGCAAGAAAAGCAAGTCTACCGTTGGGCAGATTTTCAACTGTATCATGAGACACATACAAGGCTAAAATAACTCATTGAGTGCAGATGTGCCTCATGTTGTGGAGCCAGAGACTTTACAGGATGCTTGCTTCAATAAACATGCACTTTTTGACACAAAAATCCACATTGGTGCCAAGATGAATAGGAAGAGCAGTTCCAAACTGGCATGGGGATGCAAAGCTGAGGATATACCAGTATTCTAAAATACCCTCTTCTTTTCATTTTTTTGCAAGCCATAGTTTTCATGCTACAGAGTAAAAAAAATACTGCTTAAACGAAAGCTATTAAGATGAACTGGGTGGAGAGTAAGGGAACATTGGCTGCCAGGGAGGGAAAAAAATGATGTTAATTGGAAATTGGAATGGAGCAGCGACGTTTTGTGCTTAGTGAGTTAGTTCACACTTTGATTGAAGTCCAGAGCCGGGGAAGATATGCTGAAAGCCAAATGCTGCAGTGCAAGACACAAACAAGAAGATCATCTGTGTTCTTCATGGCTTTATTATTTCTGCAAAAAGCCAGAAACGAGGATTGGACAAGATGCTGGAACGGGTATTTGGAGAAGGAAACCTTTCAAATAGATCTGTGCACCGGATTTGCTTGAAACCTGAACTGAATCGAGCTGTTTCAAGGGGATCTGGGATAACACATAAAGGAAACACACAGGTGCAGTCAAGGTGAGCAGGATTGTATCCTCCATTCAGTGAAGGGTTTAATCCTGCTGTCTGCAGGGTGCTGCCTTGCAAGCATGTTTCCCAGTGGGCATGAGCTGATGAAGCAGCAACCAGCAGGACTGAACCCTCCCGCTCTCTGCATACAGTCAGAGGGGAAAGACACATCCTAATGAAACATTATCCATGTCCCCAAATTGATACAGGACCAGATCTGGGTGAGGTGCTCCCTGGGTTGGCTTGAGGTGGCCCCGATTCGAAGCTCCGGAACAGGAGCCCAGGTCAGGTCAAGGGTAACAGTATGCCCTGCTCTACTTTTAAATATTAAAATAATCATTTATGTATAAAAATCTAAAAGATATTGATAGTGACTCACAAAACACACAAGAAGTAAAAAGGAAGCTTTGAAATAGAATGGTTGCTGTAATAACTATGTACTAATCATTACATCAGATAAACTTGTTGATTTGGTTTCTTAATTTTAGTAGAGCTAAAACAGATTTGCTCCTACATATTATCTCAAAAAAAGTGCCTCTGCAAGTGCTCCAGATATGTCTCAACATTTGACACTTGTGGGTTACAAATGTTTCATATATGTACTTTAAATCCTCTGTTTGATTTCATAATTTGATAGTGTTTGATAGCATACATGAAATTGTACCTTTTATTTGATAGATGACATGCAATAGTATTAAGCATCTGCCTGCTAATAACTTTTTGTATTTACATTTTACATAGTTGCCAACACAATCGAGAGAAAGTCCTTGAATTTTGCATACACTTACTCATCCAAAATGCAAAGAAATATATATACCCATCTTCTATAAAGATTATAGGTGCCCTTTAAACTCAAAGCCTTCATTTCACAAGCTGTTTCTATAGAATGAAATTAAATTACAGCATGTGGGAAGAAAACTGAAGATACAGAAATTCTGCAATTGCAGAATTTTTTCATAGGAAGACTTTAAGACAAGGTGCTGAAATTGTGGCCACCTAGTGGTTAATTATGGGACGCAGGTGACGCTGTGGGTTAAAGCCTCAGCGCCTAGGACTTGCCGATCGAAAGGTCGGCGGTTCGAATCCCTGCGGCGGGGTGCGCTCCCGTCGTTCGGCCCCAGCGCCTGCCAGCCTAGCAGTTCGAAAGCACCTCCGGGTGCAAGTAGATAAATAGGGACCGCTTACCAGCGGGAAGGTAAACGGCGTTTCCGTGTGCGGCTCTGGCTCGCCAGAGCAGCGATGTCACGCTGGCCACGTGACCCGGAAGTGTCTCCGGACAGCGCTGGCCCCTGGCCTCTTAAGTGAGATGGGCGCACAACCCCACAGTCTGTCAAGACTGACCCGTACGGGCAGGGGTACCTTTACCTTTACCTTTAGTGGTTAATTTGGTGGCATTAGCTTTCTCTTCTTGCTTTGGTTTTTTAAGGGAAAAAAACTTTAGAGTACCATGAAAATGAGGGGGGGGAAATGGATAGTCAGAAATATTGAATTATTAAAGCAAATGGATAGAGAGGCTCACAACAACATTTGGCCTGTATACTGAAGGTTCACTACCCTGATCAAAAGAGGATACAGTTATTTCTGGTATGCAGAGAAAATAAAATATTTCCTAAAGATGTAAACAACAATGGAAACTGTCGACAGGAAACTTATTAGAAGAGTCCAGTTGACTTTTTGGACTCAAGTTTAAGAAAGAAAGAAAGAAAGAAAGAAAGAAAGAAAGAAAGAAAGAAAGAAAGAAAGAAAGAAAGAAAGAAAGAGAAGGCAAAGTCTGTTAGGGTGCAGTCCTATATGCGCTTATTTGAAAGTAATTCCCATTAAACTTAAGATGACTGACTTCTGTGTAAACTTGCCAGGGATTCTGCTATATAACTGTGGCAAACCTACTGCTGTTTACCTGGGAGCAAGCACCATTGAACTCAGTGAAGCCTTCTCTTAGATTTGATGCACAAGATTGCACTGTGAATTAACCAATTTAATTTCTGCAGCAAGAAGCACATCTGCTTTGTCCTAGCATAAATCCAAGAGGAAGGAGAACTCTACTTTTAAGACGGTGCTTGACATCTACAATAATTGGGGGCACTTTTGTAGTTGAATTTCAAAATTGGTTAATCTGTTTAATTAACTAACTTTGTGCTGTATATTGATTAGGGCCGCAGTTTGAGTGGTGTGAGTTGAAGAGGAAAGATTACATTCCAGTGATATGTCTTCGGGTTGTGTTACAAACGAAAAGAATTTATCATAGCTGAAAATTGCTCTATTGAAATAAGTGCTTCGGTCTAACTGATTAGTATGTTTCATGTCAGGGCAGATTCTTCCCACCAGGTATATCGTTTGATTTTCTTTTCCCCACCTTCCTCCGTAGATATTCAGATGTGCTTACTGAGCAGATTCCTTATTCTGCACCTATGGCTCGGTTTCTGCTTGTTGTGGAGTAAGACTGGCACACAGTGGCCAAAAATCCCGCGCCTGCCGTTTCCCAACAAAAATGCAGTCACACAGCAAAATTGTGTGTATGTGATTGACTGGCGTTTGTAAGTCATTTTGTACAAAGGAATAAAGGTAAAGGGACTCCTGACCATTAGATCCAGTCGTGGCCAACTCTGGGGTTGCGGCGCTCATCTCGCTTTACTGGCCGAGGGAGCCGGTGTACAGCTTCCGGGTCATGTGGCCAGCATGAGTAAGCCGCTTCTAGCGAACCAAAGCAGCACACGGAAATGCCGTTTACCTTCCCGCCAGAGCGGTACCTATTTATCTACTTGCACTTTGACGTCCTTTCGAACTGCTAGGTTGTCAGGAGCAGGGACTGAACAACAGGAGCTCACCCCGTTGCGGGGATTCGAACCGCCGACCTTCTGATCGGCAAGTCCAAGGCTCTGTGGTTTAACCCACAGCGCCACCCGCATCCATGTACAAAGGAATATAAGGCAGGAATTAGGCCAACCTCTCGGACCTTGTGCTCTCCAGGTATTTTGGACCACAGCATAGATGGGGAAGGCTGAGCTACGTGCTATGGCAAACCAGTGGCTGCAAATCAGAGCGGCACATCTCTGCCTTCTCCCATTTCCCCCATATTGTTTCATAAGGAAAACATACCAGCTGCTGTGTTGCAGGTTTCCCCACCCCTTTCTGCATCCGTTGCCCCCACTGAGGACAGCCAACACAGAGCATCGTGGGAGTATGCAAAGATGGATTTCTGTGGTGTGCAGTGCCGGATTTATGTATAAGCTAAACAAGCTATAGCTTAGGGCCCCGCTCTCTTGGGCCCCCAAAAAAATTGAAAGGGAAAAAGACCTGGATGTGCATTTCCAAAATATAAGATAAAAAAATAAAATAAAACCTACGTACAGCAACAGGGTTTTGTGTTGTGTAGGCTCCTATGATGTAAGCAATGGGCCCCACCTGCTAGCCTGCTCCCTAAAACATCACTGGTTTGCTCATTTCTATATATAGAGTTGTATTTCAGTATTAATATACTTCTTCTTAATTGTATTTCAGTTCAACAATTACTTTGATAAATACATACAGTGGTACTTCGGGTTACATACGCTTCAGGTTACATACGCTTCAGGTTACAGACTCTGCTAATGCAGAAATAGTACCTCGGGTTAAGAACTTTGCTTCAGGATGAGAATAGAAATTGCGCGGTGGCTGCGTAGCGGAGGCGGGAGGCCCCATTAGCTAAAGTGGTGCTTCAGGTTAAGAACAGTTTCAGGTTAAGAAGGGACCTCCAGGACAAATTAAGTTCTTAATCCGAGGTACCACTGTATTTTGTTATGTGCAAATGCCTTTAGATACCTATTAGGTCCATAAATTACCATATAGCATATATTCAACACAAAAAAACTGACAATTTGTTGTGGACAAAGGAGAGCTGGACATATAAAGGGCCCCATTACCTTCAGGAGCTGAGGGCCTCATCAAACCTAAATCCGGCCCTGGGGGTGTGGCTGGAATACTTGCGGCAGGGCCCATGCCTGGTGGCAGGGAGGGTTGGTTGTGACCCTAGAAGGGCTTTTGAACAAAGGCAGAGGGACAAAATGACAGCAAAGGTGTAAGCAAGGACATGCAGTAAGGAAAGGCGGGGGTGGCGGCAGCAAGGGGGGCAGGGGGCAGGGGGCTGGTTAGGGTAAGCCCCCAATTTGCCCTCCCAAAATGTTGGGGGGGGGTATGCAGTAACACAGTGTAGAGTGGGGTGGCAATGTTCATTTGGATGTGTATCTGAATGTACATACCATGTTGAAATGAAGATGGACCATTGCTACAGATTTATTTTTTTGTCTGATTATGTATACTGATAAAAAAAAAGTCATTCTGACATTTCACTCTCCATATTTGTGCTGCGAACAGAATGCAAAGCAAAGCATGCTGGTCAGCTGTGAAAAGCACATTGCAGAGTTCTCCAATTTCTTTTTAAAAATGCATTTTATGCTCAATTTACATTTTCATTATCGATAGTCTTTTTCCGTAATCCCTCCCGCTAGGAAGAAGATGGCCAGTGTTCTGTTGTTGCTTTACCTGTGCTTCTGGCTCAGGAAACAAAAAAGATGGATTTATTCTGCTCCAGTGAGAACATGATTTTCTAAAATAGCAGCACAATACTCTGGCAACGTGACTGTGCCCTATTCCATGGAAAGTGTAATTTCTTTTCTCTTTCTACTTTAATTTTGACTTCAGGTTATTTTACACAATTAGACAAGGTATGTGCAAATAGGACTAGCAAATTTTGAGTTCATGGGAGCTTGGGCTAAGGAGTGGAGAAAGGATAGGCTGTGGAAGATCCTGGCAAAGTCTTTCTCCAGATGGCTTTTCAGCTATGAGGTTACCCGCCAGAATGTGGTTTTACTGGTCAGAGCAATAAAATTATGACCATCTGTTGACTGAAACTCAGATAAAAGTAAGACTTCAGGGATCTTACTCCTCATGTGTAAATGAGAGGGCAACTGTTAGAGAAAGAGCTTTGGGAGGGAGATCTCTTACTCTCTTGTATCAGAGTTAGTACAATGGTGACTGTTCACATTAAAACTTGGTTAGATTTACATCCGCCTTCATACAAATGTCCCCCATGAAAATACAGTGGTACCTTAGAATGGCTTTGTTGTCAAACAAATCGGCTCCCAATATTTTTTGGAAGCTGAACGTCAGATGTGGCTTCCACTTGAGTGAAGGAAGCTCCTGCAGCCAATCCAATCGGAAGCAGCGCCTTGGTTTTCAAACAGTTTCAGGAGTCGAACAGACTCCCGGAACGGATTAAGTTCGAGAGCCAAGGTACCACTGTACCTTGGCTAGAATAAATCACATACACTTCAGCTGTCCAAATAAATGAAGCTTTTCATGAACAGAGTTTTCAGAAATCACAGCAAACAAGTCTCCGTCTGCTGGCAGTAAAACAAAGATGAAAGAAGTTTCCAGATGTCTTTTTAAAAAGAACTCGGGTTTCTTACAAAAAGGATCGTGCAATCTTTGAGTTAGCAATAAAATCTCATTTTAGAGAGATTCAGTTCACTTGTAGGAAACCACGGTGGCATGGAAGTAGCTGAAGTTTGCTGGTGGTGTATGGGTCAAAGGGCCTTGGTTTTCATTTGTGTTCTAAGGAATTTTGTGGTTCCTTGAAATCTTAGGAGGGTTTTTCTCTATGAGAACTTCCAGAGCAGGAGCCATGTTAGCCTTCAAGGGGCCACAAGACCTAGTTGTGTTTTACTGCAACAGACTAACCAATTTATGATGACATAGGTTTCTAGGTCTAGCAGTCTGCTGAAGCTTTTTTGATCTTTAAGATTCCTCAGTGAGTTCAGGAACTGTGTACAATCTTTCTTGAAGGACAGATCTTTCCTTGTCGTCTGCAGTCTGAGTGTACATTGTGTATGGCTTCAATGATGACCAAAGGTCTTTGGAACCTCTCACTGCATATGTTTTACATACATAAACTTTTAAATACATTCTACTCATGTAAAGAAGGGACGCGGGTGGTGCTGTGGGTTAAACCACAGAGCCTAGGACTTGCCGATCAGAAGGTCGGCGGTTTGAATCCCCGCGGCGGGGTGAGCTCCCGTTGCTCGGTCCCTGCTCCTGCCCACCTAGCAGTTCGAAAGCACGTCAAAGTGCAAGTAGATAAATAGGTATCGCTCCGGCGGGAAGGTAAACGGTGTTTCCGTGCGCTGCTCTGGTTCGCCAGAAGTGGCTTAGTCCTGCTGGCCACATGACCTGTACGCACATGAGCTGTACACCGGCTCCCTGGGCCAATAAAGCGAGATGAGCACCGCAACCCCAGTGTCGGCCACGACTGGACCTAATGGTCAGGGGTCCCTTTTACTCATGTAAAAACACCAGGCAGGCCCCCAAAATAACCCAGAGATTCGTTTTAAATAAAAGGACACATTCCACTCATGTAAAAACACACTGATTCCCGGACCATCCGCGGGCCGGATTTAGAAGGTGATTGGGCCCACGAGCCTTCGGTTGCCTACCTCTGGATTACAGCATGGGATTACTAAGTGGGGATGGGTGTTAACGTCATGCAACTCCTGTACTCATAGCTCCTGGCCTTTCTCTGAGCCCAGTCCAAACAGCTATTTTTAACCTTTAAAACGCTTCACAGGACCATGGCCTGAGAGGCAGCAGCAGTAGTTAAACCGGAAATGCTAAATAATATCAACTTATCAAACACTGAAGGATGTGGTTTCAGACCCTCTTAAGTGTCCCTGTTTTCCAGGGACAGTCCTGGATTTACAGAAGCCATCCCAGTTTCTGATTTGATCCTGCAGCGTCCTGCT
The DNA here is from genome assembly GCF_964106915.1 of Podarcis gaigeae. Classification (NCBI taxonomy): domain Eukaryota; kingdom Metazoa; phylum Chordata; class Lepidosauria; order Squamata; family Lacertidae; genus Podarcis; species Podarcis gaigeae. Next base: position 51,604,125 of record NC_139689.1, read on the forward strand.
TTTCCTTAAAGGGTAAAGGGACCCTTGATCATTAGGTCCAGTCGCAGACGACTCTGGGGATGCAGCGCTCATCTCGCTTTATTGGCCCAGGGAGCAGGCGTACAGCTTCCGGGTCATGTGGCCAGCATGACTAGGCCGCTTCTGGTGAACAAGAGCAGAACACGGAAACACCGTTTACCTTCCCGACTTTATCTACTTGCACTGGCATGCTTTCGAACTGCTAGGTTGGCAGGAACAGGAACTGAGCAACCGGAGCTCACCCCGTCGCGGGGATTCGAACCGCTGACCTTCTGATCGGCAAGCCCTAGGCTCTGTGGTTTAACCCACAGTACCACCCGTGTCCCTTCTTTACATGAGTAGAATGTATTTAAAAGTTTATGTATGTAAAACATATGCAGTGAGAGGTTCCAAAGACCTTTGGTCATCATTGAAGCCATACACACATGCTTTTCCTTAGGACATTCCTATTTTCATCGGAGCAACGGAGGGTTTGTTGTTTCTCAAGGAAGCATAGCAGCCAACTCCTAGGGGCCAAGGTCCCTTCACAAACACACCAATAAAATATTTGAGGGTGACAGCCTCCCCCCCCCCCCAGTTGATGGGGGTTGCCATTCAAATGTTGTGCATGCACTGCATTTTGTGTTCAGTTATGTGGGGCAGGGCTTACCCCTTATTTTATTCAAGTTGGCACCCCTGCAAGAAAGCATCGTTTACGACTGTGGCTCCTCAGCCAAAACTGCAATGCCTGACTCCCAGTCATGTCTGTGATGATGATCACGTAATAATTGGTGGTTTTAAACAAATAAGGAAATGGAAGTTAAACAGATTTAAAGCCAAGGCTGCATGGAATAGCAATTACTAACTCTTGAAAAGACTTTTGCCAATTAATTGCAATCTTTACTGAAACCACTAGATGGTAGTCAAGTATAGTGGCTAAAAAACAAAACGGCAAATGGTTGTTGGAGGGAGAAAAAATGATGGGATACATAATTTTTTGTTCCATCCTACCAACTCAAATCTACCTTCCGAGACATTAGAGGATGCAGTTAAAAGTGTAGTATCACTTCATTGTTATAACAATAATTAAATACTGTACTTATATTCTCTTCCCAGGGATCAAAATTCTACATTAGGGCTTAAGAAGTTGTACTTGGGCTCTGCGTTTGGTATATTTGAACTTGTAAATGCAGCTGGTTTGCTAAGGGTTGAGATTGTGTGTGCAAATGCACTTAAGCCTCTACTTGCACATTTTGGTAAAAGGTTTTCTAGCCTTCTGCACGGACCTTGTTAAGAGCAGAAACACAGCAACAGAATTTCCTCTACCGTTCCCTAGCTGCCGCTTCACAGATCCCAGAATTAACTTACATGACATACAGGTTGTGGTGCTTGCTACTGATTTACACATCCTTATGAGCTTGGCCCAATATATGTAGGACATAGGATGATCTATCAGCTGCTGAGAAGGGACGCAGGTGGCGCTGTGGGTTAAACCACAGAGCCTAGGACTTGCCGATCAGAAGGTCGTCGGTTCGAATCCCCGCGACCGAGTGAGCTCTCACTGCTCGGTCCCTTCTCCTGCCAACCTAGCAGTTCAAAAGCATGTCAAAGTGCAAATAGATAAATAGGTACCACTCTGGCGGGAAGCTAAACAGCGTTTCCGTACGCTGCTCTGGTTCACCAGAAGCGGCTTTTTTATTTTTTTTAAGAATATTATATTAAGGTTTTTGAATAAAAATGCAAAGATAAAGAAACAGAATAACATATATCATAACATAGTTTCTTAACATCTTTGGACTCACTCGCACCTCCCACTCCCATTTGCATCGTTGTCAATTCTTGCCCGCAATTTATCATCTTGTTTACACTCTTGTGTCAGGTTCATTTAAATATAATCTGTTAGTTCTCCAATAGGTTTAAAAATTTTCCTCAAACTTACTTATCATCTTAATTCCATCTAATTTAGTGGTGCACAGTTATTTATGATCTAGCATCCTTTCTTAACATTCAACCAAATTACAATGTTTTTTTAAATAAGTCTTGAATTTCTTCCAATCTTCTTCGACCCTCTCCTCTCCCAGGTCTCGCATTCTGCCAGTCATCTCAGCTAGTTCCATATAGTCCATCAGTTGCATCTGCCATTCTTCCAGCGTGGGTAGATCTTGAGTTTTCCAATTCTTAGCGATGAGTACTCATCACCAGAAGCGGCTTAGTCATGCTGGCCACATGACCCAGAAGCTGTACGCCGCCTCCCTTGGCCTATAGAGCAAGATGAGCGCACAACCCCAGAGTCGGTCACGACTGGACCTAATGGTCAGGGGTCCCTTTACCTTTTTTTATCAGCTGCTACTGGCCATAGCACCTCAATGGAGCCTCCAAGTTCAGGGACAGTGTACCTCTAAATATCGGCTGCTTTAGGAAAACAGCAGGGGAGGGCTGTTCATGCCCCTTTTCTGGACTTGTCAGAAGTATCTAGCTGACCACTGGTGGAAAAAGGATGCTGGCTTGGAAGAATCTCTCTCTCTCTCTCTCTCTCTCTCTCTCTCTCTCTCTCTCTCACACACACACACACACACACACACACTGGACTGAGAGCATGCAGCCCTGGTTAGACATTCTGGGCAGTGCGAATGAGCAGCATGGAGACTGGAGGGTTGGCGTTCGTTCCCCTGGTTCTTTCATCTGGAAACAGGTGTTTGGTGCTACTCAGAATATCTAAATCTGTGGTGAGAACCGGGTCTGCCCCACCTCTTGCAGAGCAAGTTTGACAGGTTGGCAGAGCCGGACACCTGTCAGTTGCTTGACAGAACATTCACCCAGTTTTGCAGGAGCTTTGCAAGATAAGACTTTGCAAAGGGCTCTGCGAATGTCTTGCTTACAAAGCCCCTTTCAAAGTATTGTGCAAGGTGGTGCTTTGGGAGGGGTTTCTGAAGATTCATCGATCAGCTGTTGCTATGTAGAAATGCAATCTAAACTTGCATGCATGTTGGCTTGATTAGGCCATCTATGCCCCCCCCCCCCCATTTTATTACAGTGGTACCTCGGGTTAAGAACTTAATTCATTCTGGAGGTCCGTTCTTAACCTGAAACTGTTCTTAACCTGAAGCAACACTTTAGCTAATGGGGAGTCCCGCTGCTGCCACACGATTTCTGTTCTCATCCTGGAGCAAAGTTCTAAACCCGAGGTACTATTTCTGGGTTAGCGGAGTCTGTAACCTGCAGCGTATGTAACCTGCAGCGTCTGTAACCCGAGGTACCACTGTGTTCAAAATAAAAATGTAAACACAGAGAAAATATTTTATTAGGTTAGGTAGGTTGTATTTCCAGCTGGGATATACTAGCCAGAGAACTGAGAGGAGCCATTACTTTATTGGTTACTCTGATTAAAACTTAGAGTAGAGTTAAAACCCAGCATATACAACTTTCCTGCCTGACTGAAAATCATCAGCATGTTTAAAGCGTGTATTAGCAAGCTGACCTTTCCCAAAAAACAGCATTTCTTTTTGTAATTAAATAGAAAGCATGAGGTCTTCATTTTAACCAAAGGCACACAAATTCAGGAAAGGGCAGATAAATATGACTTAAATTACCGTATTTTTCGCCCTATAGGATGCACTTTTCCCCCTCCAAAAATGAAGGGGAAATGTGTGTGTGTCCTATGGGGCGAATGCAGGCTTTCGCTGAAGCCTGGGGAGCGAGAGGGGTCGGTGCGCATGTTAAACTTTTCAGGGCTGGAGCTGTGCTTCTGTTTTGCTTTGATTAATAGAGGTAATAAAAGCCACTGTTTCCAAAAGTATATCCTCGTAATGGAGGTTCATTTTACCCATAATTATTATTATTTTAAAATTATAAGCTGCTTAATCCAAGAAATCTCTAAGCAGTAGAATTGTAGAGTTGGAAGGGACCCAGTTCAACCCCTTGAAATGCAAGAATCTCAGCTAGATCATACATGGCAGATGGCCACCCAATCTCTGCTTAAAAACCTCCAAGGAGAGTCCACAACCTCCCCTAGTGTCAGGAGTGCCTGCAGGATCCAGGCCCTGGGACCAGTAGGGCTTTGCAAGACTGGGGCCTCCCTAAGTTTGTTCTGGAGAGGCAAGGCTCAGCCGCACAGGTGAGGCCACTTGGTAACTCACTGCACCTGGTGGCAGGAACCGGGAAGGGATATAAGGTCAGCATTTCCCCTCGGCTCTTTGCCACAGCAACTCGTTTCCTGCCTTACTGCGTTTGGCTTCTTGCTTCCCGATACTTGCACCTCAGCTTCTTGACTCCTTGCTTCTCGGCACTCAGACCCTTGACTTCATGACTCCCTGCTTCCTGACCCCCGTACCCCCGGCTTCTGGACTCTCGTTCCTGCTCCCATCCCGCCATCCTGACGTCCTCAGCCGGGACTTCGATCGCCTGTGACACAGAGGGAGTCCGTTCCACTGCCGAACAGCTCTTACTGGCAGAAAGTTCTTCCTGGTGTTTAGTTGGAATCTCCTTTCTTGTCACTTGAATCCATTGGTTCAGGTCGTAGCCTCCAGAACAGGAGAAAACAAGCTTCCTCCATCTTCCACCCTTAAGAGATTTGAAGGTGGGCTATTGTATGGCCTCAGTGTGTCGTTTCCAGGCCAAACATACTCAACAGCCTGATCCCTTTCTCATCAGGCTTGGTTTCAAGACCCTTGATCATTTTGGTTTCCCTGGCCTCGGATAGCCTGGTGTCAGTTGTAATATGATGGTGATGATAATAATAATTTATTACTTATACCCTGCCCATTTGGCCAGGCCTCCCCAGCCACTCTGGGCAGCTTCCAACAGGATATTAAGAACACAATAAAAGATCAAACATTAAAAAGTTCCCTAAACAGGGCTGCCTTCAGATGTCTTTTAAAAGTTAGATAGTTGCTTATTGCCTTGACATCTGGCGGAGAGGGTGTTCCACAGGGCAGGCGCCACCACCGAGAAGGCCCTCTGCCTGGTTCCCTGTAACTTTGCTCCTCACAGCGAGGGAACTGCTAGAAGGCCCTTGGCACTGGACCTCAGTGTCTGGGCTGAACGATGGGGATGGAGACGCTCCTTCAGGTATACTGGGCTGAGGCTGTTAGGGCTTTAGAGGTAAGCACCAACATTGGAGGGGGCGGTCCTTGAAGATCACCCAGAGGCTCCAGCCAGTGTAGATTGTAGCTGTTTGGCTGGTACATTGAGAAGCCTGATGGGACCAGGGAGCCACTGGCTGTGAATGTGCTGCACTGGCTACCAGTGCGCTACTAATTCATGGTGTTGGTGCAAGCATGCAAAGTACTAAAATGGCTTGTGCGACCCAGTACCTAAATGTGCTAGCAGTTTTATTCCTGCACCTTGAGTTTTAGCAATTTTTCTAAATTACAAAATGCTACTTGAGAAGGAACCTATTTGGTTAAATATTGGGCTGGCAGAAGCATCCAAGGTTGTCAGGCGATAATGCTGATGTTTTCCGCAGTCTTTGTCTACCTGAAAAGAAAGTTCAAGCTGCCTGCTACGTGCAGTTGAATGGGTAAATGACTGTGCATTGTGCCCTGGATGGAAAACAGGACACAGGTAAATAAAGAAACCAGAGAGGAGCAAACCTGATGCACTAGGAAGTGTGTTCTTCTACTGTTGAATTGGTTTATTCAGTGCTTGCAGCGGACAGGAAAACACTGGCTGACAACTCAGGTTTGTCTACTTTTAACGCTGCTCTATTCTGCTTTTAAGTAGCCAGCTTCATTTCAATATATCCTGATGTGTTGTCATAAAAGTTGACAAATCCAGCCTTCAGAAGACAAGGGGCTTAACAGTGTAACTTTATTAATGAGGTGTCTCAATTTACAGAAAGTGTTGGTACTGCTATCGGCTTCCCCACTTGCCCCCTCCCTCACCCCTGAGGGTGGACTGATCTCTCTTAGAGCTTTGGGATGGGCTCTACCTCAGCGATGGCAGCCAAAACAAAGGAGACCACCTTCAGTTGAGGAAAGAAATGAGAAAATAAATTAACTGTGTCATTCAAATAGTGGGCTGAAAATGAGGTAATTTTCTCAGCCAGATTTTTAAGTTATTGTTGCCACCAGGCATATAACGTAAAGGTAAAGGGACCGCTGACCATTAGGTCCAGTCGTGACTGACTCTGGGGTTGCGGCGCTCATCTCACTCTATGGGCCGAGGGAGCCGGCGTTTGTCCGCAGACAGCTTCCGGGTCATGTGGCCAGCATGACTAAGCCGCTTCTGGTGAACCAGAGCAGCGCAAGGAAACGCTGTTTACTTTCCTGCCGGAGCGGTTCCTCTTTATCTACTAGCACTTTGACGTGCTTTCGAAATGCTAGGTTGGCAGGAGCAGGGACTGAGCAACAGGAGCTCACCCCGTCGCAGGGATTCGAACCGCCGACCTTCTGATCGGCAAGTCCTAGACTCTGTGGTTTAATCCACAGCACCACCCGCATCCCACCAAGCATATAGAAAAGGAATTAATTGCTCATGCCTCGTTATTTTATTTTATCATGTTCATGGTATGTGTACAAGTGACTTGCATTAGTGACAATTGGGGATTCTTTCTCGCACTCACCACACTGGGAACTAAACCTGAACCTACATGGTACTCTAAAGCTAGAGTACAAAATTGTACAGACCAGCTATTAAGAGTCATAAAATAAATCAGTATATTCTCTAAAAGGTAGATTTCTAATAGACAATATTGAAAACTGTGACCTAATTTCAAGCTGTTTCAGTCTGCATGTTAATGTATGATTAGCTGCTGCAAAAGTAGATGTGGTTCACATATCTAGGTAGGAAAAAAGTAAGGCCTGAAGGGGGAAAAGGTTTGTGGGTGAGACAGAAGCTTCAAAGCCCTCTTTTCTTGGATGGGCAAGCGTGTATGAACTCTGTTGTCTCTGGCTGGTGTCTTCGTGGCCAGGCTGCCAGCTCAGCTCCCATCCAGCTGCATAAAGAGCAAGGAAGAATGGTCAGGCGAAGCTCAGAGACTCTTTCTTCTGCCTGCCTTGAAAGGTGCTATGAGCAGTCTCATCTCCTGCTATTTTTTGAGGGAGGAGAGGGAAAGAAGCAGGAAATTTGGTGGGTAGCAGCTGAAGCTCAAATAAACCAGGAGGTTTATCTCCTTTTCTGAGTCCTGCACAAGCCATTTTTAGATTGTGCTTCTTTCTGTTCTTCAGGGTTTCAGGGAAAGCAAAGAACTGATAGTTTTAAATGCACTTTAATTAAATGGATCTTGTCCTCAATGACAAGACCAAGAGGCAAGAGAAGTATTTCAAAATAACATTGCAACCTTTTGAGTTCTCAGACTTTGGGACATTTGAAGTGGCAGCTATGAAATACACTTTAATAAGTGGCAGGGCCCTGGTGAACAGTTAACTTCTGCTAGCCTAGAGGGTAGGTGTTGCACTGAGTCCTCTGGCAAAGCCCCTCAAAATAGAGGTACCAAAGAAGATCAAAGTGGCATACATTCCTTAAAATGGACACACTTTCTGTGACTATTTTGGCTTGTGTGCAGAAAGCTGTCACTTCATTAGCACTGAACTAGTTTATAGACATTTTGGCTTTAAAATCTATTTAATTAAAACCTCCAATCACACAGCCGTGGTATTTTGATATTTTACAGCTCAGAGCCAAGTGCAATAGCAATGAAATGGAGTCTGGAGCAAACACCAAAATAGTACCGAGTACTCATTTAGAGAGAAGAGAATGAACTTTTAACCAACGGTATGATGTAGGAGAAGGTTGCTCGAAGAGCTCGTTGAGAAACCAATAAAAAATAGCTTAAACCATCTGCATTAATTAGGAGGAAAACCAAACAGCTGATCAAACACCACCAGTTTCACTGGACGGCAGTATAAACAGCTTGCTGTGGCTGGTGTTTGTAGCCAGTATTAACTCCAGCACAAGCCATCCCTGTACTCAATTCATAATGATGTACTTACTACTTTGTATAGTCCTATTGTAAGTCGCCTTCCCTTTGTGCAAAATTCAATTGGGATTTTTTCATTTAGTAGGAGGCAGACAATTCCAGAACTCCAGTTTTTGTTATATAATTCGCCTTCATTATATCAAAATCTATTCGTTTTCAGTCTTGCTAAGGGACAGAGCTTATGCAGATTGATGGCTGCTGAAAACCAAGCTATCCTCTTTCGTCCTATAGGTTAAACAGTTCCAGATCAATAAAACAGAACGGTAGAACCTGTTCCCTCTCTTAAGAAGTTAGGATCCTAATTATTTATTTGGTTATAAAAATTGTATACCACTGTTCATTGAGAATCAAAGCAGTAAAAATATTAGAATTTAAAATCGGTCCTCAGGCTGCGTTAGCTGGAACTGATCCCACAACACTGGAGCCAATATTGCATTGGACAACTCATCTGGTGCTGCCATGGGAGCAGCATCTCAGTCACTGCAGATGTTGAGAGAATGTGTTCTCTACCGTCCGTCGTGGAAGCGAATGGGTAACACTAGTGAGAAAAGCAAAATGCCTTTGGGGCCATGTGTGCTGGGTCACTTATCCTTTACGGAGGAGTTGTAGCATGTGCCCTTAATGGGTGAATCCATCCAACACCAAATGATTAATTGGCAAAGTGTTCTTTCATCAAATAAACGCCCTATGTCTGCACAAAACATAATAAGCACTGACTTCCTACTGCTTAATTGAAGGCCTTGCTATCAACTGCTTGTTACTTGGATCACATTCTTCTCAAGGCAGCTACTCATCTTACAGGTTCAGCCAAATCCATAACCTGCAGCCATACCTAAACCTGAAGAGCAAGTTCACACTTTATGGAGTACATGCAACTTCACAGTCTTGACAGCATGGCTTACAGTAAACTCATACATGTGCCTATTGGCTGTTTGCAGGTATGGATTTCCCTTTCATACATGAATGGTGCTTAGTATGTTATTGTGGGATCTTTGTTTCTCTCCCCCCCCCCCTTTCCTAGGGGTACAGGCTCTAAGTCTTTATCTGCCTCATCTCTTGGGCACCCTTTCTTTTTTAAAGAACTCCTTCTCCACCTCCAGCTATTACTTGCACCCATGCAGCTACAGACCAGTGTTGCTGAATTGGGGCAGTTAAAGCAGGGATTATGCAGACAGGCCAATTATTTCTGAAACATGCATCATAGAATGAAGTGAAACTTTCCATTCTTTGTAACGGCAAGTGCTCTCTTGCCGTCTACCAGCCTTAATTACAGAGCATGGTAGATGCCACCCATAACAAAGGGTCATAGAAACGAAACCAAAAAATGACAGGCATTTATTCCCTGTGCATTCTGCCCTGCCCTGAAGCAACTGAGTGCAGTTTTAACCTCACAAGAACACAACATAGTAGGTTAGGCTCCTTATGTGGCCCAAGGCCACCCACAGTGAACTTTACAACTTGGTGGCCCTTTGAACCTGGGGTTTTCCCAAGGAAACATCAACTCATACTGTATACACCATCTACCATGGAGGAAATGCTTTGCCCATTAGCCCATCCAATCTTAGGTCAGTCTGAGGAAAAATGCCCTTTTAAAAATAGTAGTAGTTCTACTAATAAAGAATAGTTAGTAATAAATGATTATGAGCAGCGGTGCTCGCAGCACTGCCCCTTGGATTCTGCCACTTTTCATGGGAACCTGCCCATATAATCTGAGATGGGACCATCGGTCCAATTCAGTGAGCTCGTTTTTACAGTGGAGGAAAAAAGCTTATTGCTCTCCTGCTGATCCTGATCCTTGTTTTCAGTCAGCTTGGAAAAAATATTTGACTGTGAAGTTGCAGTGTTAGGGGTTTTCCATGGTTTTCCTAGTAGCATAGCTAGGGGAGGCGGGGAGACTGGGCACCCCCAGCAGCACTTACCTTTGCAGGCACACAAGCCTTGGCACACCAGAGCCCAGTGCACCACTCCCAAAAGCAGCGTGGGCTGGGCTCATAGTGTGCCGATCTACAGCGTCCGTCATCATCCCCCTCCCCGCTACCAGAAGACAGCTGACATGGACACAACCAGCATGTGCTGGCCTCCAGGTGTAGGGACGCTGCTCCAACAGTGCAGCGTGCCCCAGCATGCCCCGCTCCCATGGTGTAGCAGATAACACCAAGGCTCCACTGGGTTTACCATATCCCTATGGGGTATGAATCTACCAGAGCAATGCTCACAGAGCATATTGCTAGCGTTGAATGCCAATAGGCTATAGGCTTAACCTCAAATAACATGCTAACTAACTTCAGTCCTATAAACCAGGGAACTACCTTTCTGTGCTCTCTGCTCAAAAACATTGCTAAGCCTTTACATTTGAATGTTCTTCCATCAGCAGTTCTGCAGGGGAGGTTCCAAAAAATCCTCCGTCAACATAAATACTCATTTTAATCTGGAGGAGCGAAATCAATAACTCATGTTCCTATGCATCACTTTTTTATTGCATCTTTTTTATACAATTTCTCAGTACGATCAGATGCATTTTATGCTTCTGCACTGCTTTTACATCGGAATGCATCCATCTCTGGTTAGATATTTGCTGCCGTGTGAAAAAAACTCAACAGCAATTAATTTTAGAAGACTTACAACTTTGTTTTCCGTGCCTGGGTTCTATAGTATGGTATCGTTATTAGTAATTTTATTTGTATGGTTTTCTATTTTGTTTTGCTTATAGAAATATATAAAATACCACCAAAGTTTCAGAATATTGGTCATTGTCCATAATAAAGAGGGTGAACTGATCCGATCGTTGTGTTTCAGACTCATCTCAAAAGGAACACTGGAACTAACAATGCAATCCCATTTTTCTAATGGCCAAGGCTTATGTCCCCATTTACTGGGCCTCACTTAATGTGAGCTATTCAGTGCCCCTGCTACACATTTCAAAATCAGGAAGTGACCAGCTTGAGGCATACACAAACTTTAAGCAAATGCTTATCAGAATGGAGGTAGGTATATAGGTTCCAAGATTAGTTGGCTTAGTTTGTTCATAACTCATATTCCAGTCGTCAGATCTGTATGTTACATGGAGCTGGGAGAAAGCTAAAACCCATCAGGAGTAACAGGAGGGAAGCCAGGAATAAACAGACAAGGAAGAACAAATGAAAAATCCCTTCTCAAATGGCATGCCTGCCTCTTCTCTTTTGCTGTGCCTGGAGCAGCCGGCAGGAAGTGAAACTGAAGGGGGTTGTCTCAGCCCCCAAGTTGTATTCTCTATAACATTTAATTTCCTGCCAGTGGAGAGATTGACAGAGACATCCCTACAGGAGCAAGGGTTTTATTTTGTTCTCATTCAAGGACATTCCTCGACTAGCCACTGCCCCCAATTGCAGTTAACTGCTTGAGCAACATTAAGACTGCTATCAAGTACATGTCATCAAATTGAGTTATCAATTGAGGATTAGGATAGACAGTGTCTGGCAGTAGCTAAAACGTTGTCAAGATGCAAGAAACCCAGCTGGCAAACTTCTTTCAAACCTACTGGGTTCCTAGAAGGACAGGATGCAGAAATAAGAAAACAAGAAACATTCTAGAGCAACTGCAGATTATTCCTGGCCCAGTAGCCCCCGGCTTGCTTTTTATGTGCACGTCTTTAATGTAGAACACATGCAGTTCTTACTGCTAGAAGTATGCTTTAGTTTAGAAGAATTTTTTCTTGTCTCTGTGATATTACCAAACAAATTACACATCTGAAAGGCACATAGTAGATATGAACAACTCAGGCAAATATCATGGAAAAGCTCTGCAGCATATATCAAGGTTCCTTAGTTCCGACTACTTAGCTAACATTTAACTGAAGAGAACATTACTAGGACAGTTGATTCACATTTATATAAAACAATTAGCACTCAAACTCATATAACAGTGATATGATGGAGAGGGGACAGCTTCCCCATTTTGTTTTGAAAAGCATTCTGGTTCTGTTTTATAGATGTGTCACATAATGGGTTCAAAATGAGAGAATGGCTGATCAAAGCAGCATATAACCAACTGGAATGGAAACAGGACTCCACATTCTTTTCAAAATTATCCTAATCATTTCCATGTTTCTTTCTTTAAAAGACAGCTCATTTTGAATGTTAGGAACCATAATATTACCTACTCCCCACTGCTCTGATTTTTCAGAGATTGCTGAAAGAAGTTATTCAAATTCAAAATGCTGGACTAATGTAGCAGCAAATCATAGGGCCTTCAGCTACATCAATTTTTAAAAGGCCATTTCTACAGGTTTCTTTAGATTTTATTAGGAAAAAAAAGCAGATCAACATTACAATTCAAAAAATGCAATCTAAATATGAATGCAATCAAAGTATGGAGTGGAAAAATGTTTTCAAGAAACATTCAGTTGTCAACTACTTTATTACCTGAATAAGCAATATTTGTAGGCTCTGACTGGAGTCAAAAAATGAAAGATTTATTGCTGTGAAAACAAAACCTGTAGTACAGTAGTAAGAGAGTTGGCCATTAAGCATTATCAGTCAAGTTAACAGATTTTACTAACAAATTCTTAAGTTGGTGATGGAAGGTCAAAGGTGGATTGACCCAAGTACAACTGAAATAGCAAGTCACATCAAAGGATGCATCTCCAGTTTTCAGATCATTAAAAAAAAGATGTATTAACAGTTCCAACAGCCTGCAAGCCAAAATGAAAGTTTAAAAATGTTGAACTGACATTCAAAGAGCCAATTTTATTTATACTCAATTTTACTTTTGCTCCTAATAAGCTCAAGACCCATCAGGGGAGGAAGAAAGGATATTAATGGACTACCACACAATTGAACAGAAATTGTGTCTCACTTGGTTATTTCCCCCCCACCGAAGTAAAAAATCTACATATAAATCTGATATTTAGTATTACAAATTGTACTTCTTATATAGTTCTGATTTGTTTTTTTGCCTCTGAACCCTGATTCTTGCTTCAGTGATTTCCCCCCCTCTTGTGATATTAAAACTTCTCCATTTATATTTGCATTTATGTTTGATACCTTGGTTAACATTAAACCTTGTAAAAGAATCTTTGTAACAGCACCTTTGGTCAAGGCTGCTGATGTACAAGAGAACTCAGTTGTGCCACTCTCCAGAGTGCCTATTTCCTTGATTGTTTCCACGGTCCAAATGTTCCATTAAATGATTCTTTGATGAACTATTTTCAATCTTGTAAACATCAGTGTGCGCAGGTTCACAAGTACTCATGTAGTCCCACACCAGGATGGCTGGCTCTTCAAGATTTAGAAATCTGCTCCAGTGGCCAATAAACCTTGCAGCCTTTGCTTGCTACATGAAAACGTAGCCCACGTACTTGCTGAGGTAGTCCAGTCAGTCCTCCTCTTTGACTCCTTTCAGAATATTTCTGGAAGGGTGACGTTACGAAGAAGCCACTGCTGAGAGCGGCCACCACTGCAGTCTTTGATGCTGGGTACCTGGCTGTCTTCTTCAGTGGCTTTATCCAGGCACTGGTTACTGTTCACATGCAAAAGGGTTAATTTCTTTTTTGGTGGGGGAGGGGGGAAAGAAGGGGGGGAAAAGAGTATATTTTAATTAGAAGAAGAAGAGATAATTCACACCAGTCAGTAGGTTCATTTAGGACCACTGCTAGGAAAAGGATAGTTGTGTTTTCCTCTCACATCCTTTGAGAGCATATATGGAACTCAGTACCTCTTAGGTATCTTGGAAATGCCACTAAAGATTCTTAAGGGCTTGTGGGAGGGTGTCTAGGATTTTTTTTTATGTATTTCCTTTCACGAGCAGCCTCCCTTGCAGTGCACACTGCTTTTGAAACTCTAGTTTCAAACTGCAATGTAGTGCAGGGGGGCTTTTGTTTAAAAGTAATGACTTAGCATAGACTTAAATCATGATTTAAGTCAACAAGAAAAAGGGCCAATTTAAAACACTAGGTAATATCTAACAAAAATCATACTCAGAGCAGGTGCACTGTAATAAATGGACCACGGGCCCACAGATTTAAAAACGTACTACTAGAAATTGACTATCAAATCTTTTATACAAATTGACATTTTAATCCAACCCGTAACCATGTTCTAACAGCAATTTCTAGCTTTGCCTTGATGCTGCTGTAACAGAAATTTAAATGCATCACTGCAGAATGAGAAATGGGGAAGAGTTGGAAAGGGTTTGCATTCAAGTGGCCAGCAAAAAGGTCATTGGTACCTTTTGTTCAGGCCCTTTGGAAAACAAAACAGGATGTGACTGCAAGCTCCAAGGCCGCCAGCGCTTCCTTTAATCATGCAAGGAATTACTGTAGTTTGAGAAAAGCAGGTAAAACTAGCATTGCAGTTTGTGGGGGAAAATAGGGAGTGTTATTTGTTAGGGTACAGCTGTAATTTGTGTGTGTGTTCTTTGTAATCCATGGAACAAAGGAATGAATTATCTCCTAAAATGAGTTCCCTCCCATTGCTTACAAAACTGCAATACTAAAGAAGCTTTAATTCCAACACAGTTTAAAAATTGCAACACATCATGTTACTTATCTTAAATTATTACTCCCATCTCCAGTTCCAACCAGCATTCTCCACAATAACTATAATTATACCAACATCTATAGTCACTGAATTTTCTAATCACTTGAGCTTCAGTCATAAGACAACTTACCACCGGATCATATTCCCAAAGTTGATTGCCTTTTAAGTGGTGGCACTTGAGCATTGTGACAGGACCATTAAGTTTGGAGACATCTAAGCACAAATCATCTGTTCGAATTTCTTTGTTGGCTGTATATGAGAAAACCTTGATGGAAAGCAATAGCCTGTTATTACCATGCTATATACCACTTTATATGTTTTTCTGAACATTAAACCTGTCCTCAATGTACACATATGGAAAACAGCTTTAGAATAATTAATCTCTTTTCATAAAAGAGTTTCTTAAACTAGTGGTAGATATAGTCACTGGGTGCTTGGATAGAGGGCAGGCCCACTGCAGAACTTTCATTCCAGGGCAATAGTTTTTTGAGGGGGAATCACAACTTTTCCTGCCATATTGCCCAACAGCACCCATCCATGTCCTAAAACAAACAGGTCTACAGCATGAAACAGGATGATCTCCCTCTAGCTGCACAAGCTTGCAACCTCACAACAGTCAAATTAATATTCTTCCAAGCAAGACCTACAGGAATCAAAGCATACTATAAAGAAGTTGTACAGTGCAATCCTATTTCCATTTTGAAGTGGGTCCCACTGAATTTAACAAGGCTTACTTCCCAGTAACTGTGGAACCTTTTTTTGAGGTCAAGGGGCACATTGTCTTCAGGAGATAGTGACTGGAGCCACATACCACTGGCAGAAGGAGTGGCCAAAGCACAAATAAGTCGGGACACTCCTCTTTCTCCTCCATTCTCTTTCTCCTCCACTCTCTCACTCCCCCACATATCTCACCCCCACCCCCGTCTCTCACACACAGAACTGTGTGCACACATATATGCACAAATACAATCACACATATACACAGAGTCCTACAGATGCATACATTCTTGCATGACACTGTACACTCAAACATGCACGCACACACAGAAGCATACGGTCATGCAGACATATGCACGCTGACACCCCAAAACATTAATTTCCTCTGCACTCTGTGACACATATGTGCACATATGTACACACAGTGCTCATGCATGCACACACAGAGACATATGCACTCTCACATTCACATACACAATGACTTGTCTAATTATATACAGTTTAAAAATCTAATATTTTTGTTTTCGGAATTTTATATTGTTACCTGATTGCCACCCATCCCGTGACAATTAAAAATGCCAACTTTTTCATTTTCTTTCCTTGCCATGTTATCCAGACACTGATTTGTTTCCATGTTTCTGATCTGAAGACAAAAACAAAAATTCAGCACACCCCGTTTGCTATACGTATTTACATTAGAAAGACAATCTGCATGCGAGTCTTGGAAACCACAAGCGAGAAAGCCTCTGCATATGTGCCCTGTTCAGTTACCCTGTCCATCCTAGAATCATAGAGTTGGAAGAGACCACAAGGGCCATCGAGTCCAAGCAGGAAACACCATCAGAGCACCCCTGACATATGGTTGTCAAGCCTCTGCTTAAAGACCTCCAAAGAAGGAGACTCCACCACACTCCTTGACAGCAAATTCCACTATATTTCTCCATATGAGACCTGTGGGTATACGGTGGTACAGTGGTGCCCCGCAAGACGAAAAGAATCCGTTCCGCGAGTCTCTTCGTCCTGCGGTCTTTTCGTCTTGCGAAGCAAGCCCATTAGCGGCTTAGCGCTATTAGCGGCTTAGCGGGCTTAGCGGATCAGCTGATAAGCGGCTTAGCGGATCAGCTGATAAGTGGCTTAGCGGCTTGGGGAAAGGGGGGGGAGGAAAAAAAAACCCACAGGAACTCGCAAGACATTTTCGTCTTGCGAAGCAAGCCCATAGGAAATTCGTTTTGCGAAGCACCTCCAAAACGGAAAACCCTTTCGTCTAGCGGGTTTTCCGTCTTGCAAGGCATTCGTTTTGTGGGGCACCACTGTATATAAATTGAATAAATAATAATAACATGAGCTGACCTGAGGCCATTCTTTGCATGCCTCCTCCACAAGAGGTCAAGAGGGTGGCAGCACAAGAACAGGCCTTTTCTGCAG
Source organism: Podarcis gaigeae (assembly GCF_964106915.1). NCBI lineage: Eukaryota > Metazoa > Chordata > Lepidosauria > Squamata > Lacertidae > Podarcis > Podarcis gaigeae. The sequence continues at coordinate 51,620,697 of NC_139689.1, forward strand.
TGGCTCCCCATTTGTGGAATGCTCTCCCCAGGAGGCTTGTCTGGCACCTTCATTATACATCTTTAGGCCAGGTGAAAACATTCCTCTTCAACCAGGCCTTGGCTGATAACATTTTATGTCATGTTAAATGTGCTTCCGGAGGGTGGTAGTTATTGGTTTGTTTTCTTGTTTTCTTGTTTTTATTATGCATTTTGCATTTTTAATTTGTATTTTTATGCTGTAAACTGGCCTGAGATCTTTGGGTGAAGGGTGGTATACGAATTCAACAAACAAGCAAATAAATAAATAAAGAGATCAGGAGCAGTCTTGAGGCTCTTTCCACGCACCTTCTTTATGCCCTTCACTGTACAGTGGTGCCTCGCAAGACGAAATTAATTCGTTCCGCAAGTCTTTTCGTCTTGTGAGTTTTTCGTCTTGCGAAGCACGGTTTCCCATAGGAATGCATTGAAAATCAATCAGTGCGTTCCTATGGAAACCGCCTTCAGACCAGGTCCGGGGACAGTCTGTCCCCCGACCTCTTCTGAAGGCCGGCGGGGGGGGCGAAAGCCTTCGCTGCCGCCCGCCAGCATTTTAAAAACCCCGGGACAGCGGAGGACTTCTCCGCTGTCCGGGGCGATCTTAAAATGCTGGCGGGCGGCAGCGTTGCCGCCCACCAGCATTTTAAAATCGCCCCGGGACAGCGGATGAATTCTCCACTGTCCCGGGGCGATTTAAAAGCCCCCGGGAAGGCAGGCAGGGGGGACAAAGACTTTTGCCCCCCGCCAGCCTTCAGAAGAGGTCCTGGTGTTCTGCTGTTCTGAATGTTGGTGGTGGGGAGGAAAAACCCTCCTCCCACCGCAAACCCCGGGAACAGAGGAGAAGCGCTGTGCACCTTCCCCTCTGTTCCCGGACCTGTCCTGAAGGCTTGCGGTGGGAGGAGGGCTTTCCTCCCCACCGCCAACATTCAGAATGCTGTTCTGAATGTTGGTGGTGGGGAGGAAAAACCCTCCTCCCACCGCAAGCCCCGGGAACAGAGGAGAAGCGCTTCGCGCCTTCTCCTCTGTTCCCGGACCTCCCACTGCAAGCCTTAGGACAGGTCCGGGAACAGAGGAGAAGGCGCACTGCGCTTCCCCGCTGTCCCCGGAGATTTCCCTATGGGCTTTCGTCTTGCGAAGCAAGCCCATAGGGAAATTCGTCTTGCGAAGCCGCTAAAAAATCGGAAAACCCTTTCGTCTTGCGGGTTTTTCATTTAGCGAGGCATTCGTCTTGCAGGGCACCACTGTACACAACAAAGAACCAGAATGGAAGAGCAGAGAAATAGGGAATAAGCTGTGGAATGGGGGCCAAGTGCGGATGCAGGGCAATACCAGGCAATAGCAAAAGCTTGCAGCAGTATGCTTCCAAATCAAATTATCAAGGCAGAACACACAATTTTAAAAAACACCAATAAAACGAAAGGCATAAAGTAGCAGCACGGTGTTCAAGAGCTATTTAGATCCTTAGACTCCTAAAAGTCCGTAAAGAGCAATTAATCAGTGATTGCCCCTTGAAACATAATAGTCTTCAGTGTCTTATTATAGCTCACTTTTCCCCACTGCTTGAACTTTGGACCACTTGCCTCTCTCTCCCTTTCTCTAGTCCACTGCTTTCTCTTATCTTTCTCTTCAGCTGCTCTACTCTACTACTTCTCCCCAACTGTCACCTAACTGACTTTTTCCTCCCCACATTCCAATGCTCTCCTTTCAGTAAACCAGTATTCTACAGTGTTGTAGTGTTGCACTAGTGGAAGCCATGTTCTGAATCAGTTGAATTTTCCAGTCTTCCAAGGGAACCCCACATGGCATGCATTACAGTACTGTAAACTTAACTTTAGTTAGGACATGGATAATATGACCAGATTACACTTTCCCCAAGAATGGTTATAGTTTGCAAACCAGCTAAGTGACCCATGCCTGTCCAACATCTGAGATTTTAATAACACTAAGACTTATAACTTAAACTCATTGAACCCCTTATACAGTGGGACCTCGGGTTACATATGCTTCAGGTTACATACGCTTCAGGTTACACACTCCACTAACCCAGAAATAGTGCTTCAGGTTAAGAGCTTTGCTTCAGGATAAGAACAGAAATCGGGCTCCGGCGGGAGCAGGAGGCCCCATTAGCTAAAGTGGTGCTTCAGGTTAAGAACAGTTTCAGGTTAAGTACAGACCTCCAGAACAAATTAAGTACTTAACCCGAGGTACCACTGTAAAAGCAAGGATATTCTTCTTTAGTCCAACAGATGTTTCAGAGTCAATGTGATTTTTAAAATGTGGAAAGTTTTATCTAAAGCTCAATGAAAATCAGTACAATTATTTAGACGACAACATGTGATCATGAGAATCATGGAGTGGCAACTATGGCATTCATTCTAAATTATCAAATCAGTTTACCCTTAAGATTGGCAGGAAGGGTAGGAGAGGAAGAGTAGGAGTGAGATTACCTGTCCAACCTGAAATGGGATAGGATGATTAATCAGATCAAGCTAAACATTATAACAGCATTACTTAGCTTTGTTAATCCAAAATCAGATTCTAATCATTTTGGGTATGACTCTAAAGCCCTGTCTATATTCTTCCTTGGCTTCATTTTAGAGGCAAGCAACAGTCCTTTTATTCCACAAGGCAGTTGGGCTTGATTGACCAGAGAGTGTGTATCTTTACTGTTGGTTCTGCCTTTTAAATTAGTTAATTATAATACAACATATAATGTAGGACTGCTATTTTTAAGGAAAATCGCCAGTAACGACAATGCCGACATGGGTTGCCATAAGTCCTGATTTTCCCGGACATTTTAGCAATTTCTCCCGGACACTGCTTCTGACTATAGTATTCAGGATATATCTGGGAAATTCTGGACATATAATGCATATAAAATTAATAAAATTCATCCCCAGGGAAATGCTTTTGATGTCCATTGGGAGCATCATTTTTATTGTTTCTTATTTTAATAATTGGGAATTCTAATGTTTATTATATATGTTGCAAACTGCATTGCGAGGGTGGATAACTCTGTATGGTAAGTTAAAGATTTATTAAATAAAATACAGGAGTTTTAAGCTGTTGTATGTTAACCACTTTGGGAATATTTGTATTAAGAGGAGGGTTTCTCCCTACCAGATTTAAAGATATATTATGAAGCATATCTGTTGGATTAAATTAGAAAACACAGATCTTTTAGATTTAGAAGGACATGACAGTAGATTTGGTTGGCATGCGTATTTATGGTATAATAAAGCCAAAGTGCACAAAGGATTCCAGAACCATATAATAAGAAATGCAATTTTAAAAGTATGGGAGAGATGTAAGGATTTACAGTGGTACCTCAGGCTAATTCGTTGCAGAGGTCCGTTCTTAACCTGAAACTGTTCTTAACCTGAAGCACCACTTTAGCTAATGGGGCCTCCTGCTGCTGCTGCACCACCGGAGCACAATTTCTGTTCTCATCCTGAAGCAAAGTTCTTAACCCGAGGTATTATTTCTGGGTTCGCAAAGTCTGTAACCTGAAGCGTATGTAAACCGAGGTACTACCATATTAGAACAAAAGACACCATGGTGGATCTCACCGACAGAAGTAATATCAGTAAAAAAGGTTAGCATAAAGACTAAACGGCCAGTGTACAGAGAGCTGTTAACAGAAGTGGATAATCAATTAAAGTTGAAAGATTTGAGAAAATTGGAGAGAAAGTAATAGATTGGTTACAACACTTTCAACTAAATGAAACTTTTAAAAATGACAAAAAGGATTTAGTTACACCATATCAAGATTTCAAAGAGAAATAGTGGAGGATAATATAAAATTACTGTCGAAAATGTAAAATTTGCTGTTGGAATGGAAAAATAAAGACGAAGAGGTTAAGTGTGTAATGAAGTCAGCAAAGGATCTGGGACATAATATACAAGTGAATGATTGGGAAAAACTGTGGATCTCAAATTTACTGCATGTACCACACTTAAAGAGAACTATATGAAATGATGCATGTGGTATTATGACACCGATTAAACTTGCTAAAATGTTTGAAACAAGTTCTAATAAGTGCTGGAAATGCAGAGAAAAAGAGGGTACATTCTATCATATGTGATGGGAATGTAAGGTTATTAAAAGCTACTGGGAAATGATATATAATGAATTGAAGAGAATGTTTAAACTAACTTTTAAAAAACCAAAAACCAGAAGCATTTTTATTAGGTGTAACAGGAACAGAAATTCCCAAAGGACAGAAGAAATTATTTATGTACGCCACAACAGCAGCCCGGATCCTGTTAGCCCAAAGATGGGAAGAAGAACAGTTGCCAACAATAGAAGAATGGCAAATCAAACTTATGGAATATGCAGAAATGGCAAAACTGACACCAAAACTCAGAGACTCTGACAATGAGAAGTTTAAAAAAGGGGGGGAAACTTATTGTATATGTGCAGAAATATTGTAAACAAGTTGGTACATTGGCAGGGTTCGATTAAGCACTTGTAAGCAGTAAGGAACTAGAAAATGTTAAGGAGTAACAACTGGATAAAAATGATAACAAAATGCAGAGAATGGTGTAAGATGTAAAGAATCAGTAGAAGGGGCTGGAAGGAAGTCTTGAGGTTTAAAGAACCTCAAAAGAAGGCTTGTAAATAGTAGGATTCCTTATCAGAAGTTCAAATGTTAGATTGTGGTTTGATTTTTGTATCCTTATTTTGTTGCTTACTAACTTTGAAAATTAATAAAAATTTATTTACAAAAAAGGCAGTATAGAAACATGCTGAACATAATAAGAGGGGGAAAACTTGTTCTGATAAAACAAGCGTTTCCTCTTTAGAATCCCTGCTATACCACTAGCCTGTGTTTACTTAAGTTTAGAAGCTGTTAGCACAGTGCACATTAGCAGCAGCATGTAAATTCCCTGTTTCTGGAAAAGAATTTCCTTCCAAATATTAATTTAGATTTTATATGGCCTAAGGATTTGAATTCTTATATTACAGCATTACAGAAAGACGAGAGAAATAAATCTGCTTTAATCTTATTACCCCAACTTTAAAGCTTTGCACATTAGAAAAAAAGCACAGGTGTGCCGTTCACACATATTTTTTTACTTCAACGCTTGAGGCATATTAAAGAATTCTACAGTTAATTAAGAGTTCTCAAAACTGTATGAGTCTTAAAATTGTTACCTCTCCCAAAGAGAAATAGAGTCGTGGTATTTGGGAATCAGGATAAACAGTCTCTAGGTACCAGGAAAAAGGTTTGCACTGCAGCTTGTGTCTAAGTCCAAGTCGTGATGATATGTCTCCATAATCTACCTTTGTAACCCCTGCAGAGAGTTGCATCTCAGTTAGTTACAGTTTTAGTTGAATAAATACAGTAATAGATTACCTGCACAAAAATTAGACTGGGTGAGAAGAGTAATCTTTACACAGATCTTTGAGGACAGGTTCTAGGTCTCTTACTATCACAAGGAAGTCTTACAACCAGTTTTATCTGAAACTGTGAGGCCGCATCAATTTCTTATCTACAGACCAATTTCCATGAAAATTGCTTACAGAGCTACAAATGAACATTTAATATAAGGTAGCAGGAGTCTGAATATTCCAAGGAAATTGCAACCAAACAGGGTAGTTTTGGTACAGTCTTTGAATTATGCTTAAAGATGCTACTTTATGCCCTGTAACAGCACAAGTATTTTGAAGAGTACAGTACAGAACTGTTTACAGAATCTAGACCAACCTTCTGCTTAATGTAGGAAATCTAGAGCTAAAGCATCTGCAATACATGGCTGTCTAGCCTCTACCTGGAGTCTTCCAGTGAGAGAGCCCGCCATCCCTAGGTACATGGCTCTATTGTTGGATTAATCTTACTGAAGTTTCTCCTAATGTTCTACTGAAATCTCTACTTCTGCAGATCTACTTCTGCCGATTGGGAGTAGCAGAGATTCCTTTCTATTGTATGACAGCCCTTCGGCCCCTTCAAACCTTCTGCTCTCATGGCTAAACATACACAGCTCATATAACCTTTTCTCATATGATGTCTCATCAATCCCACAGACCACCTTGGTTGCCCTCTAATTTTTCTACATCCTTCTCACAGTCCTCCTCCACAACTGGACACAATACTCCAAAGATGAGGTCTGTCTAGTATAAAATGAATTGTAACTATTTCTCATGAGATGGAAACTATGGTTTCTATTAATGCAGCCTAAAACTGCATTAGCATCACATTTCAGAGCCAGGTGAATCAATAGTCTGAGCAGAAGATGGCTTTATACATTCGCCATATCAGTTTAAGACACTTTTTATGCTGAGGATTCCTTGCTTACCTGGGGAAATTATGTAGAAGAAATTCTTGAAGCCATCCATCCAAACTTCTGCAAGTCGTCTATTATTTTTATTAATAATCTGCCCTGTCCCTCCTGGGAAAGTGTACGGAGTGGCTTTCCGAAAAACGTGTCCAACATGCGAACATGTTACAATTTCCAAAGTTCCCCCACACTGCCAAATCTGAAAAAGTCAAGAGTTCACCATAAACATATTTCTATTGTCTTTTAGAAAAAAGGTTCTGATTACTATGCAAACAATAACTGCATAAGTACAGTGGTGCCTCGCAAGACGAAATTAATTCATTCCACAAGTTTTTTCTTCTTGCGAGTTTTCCATCTTGCGAAGCACGGTTTCCCATAGGAATGCATTGAAAATCAATCAATGCGTTCCTATGGAGACCGTCCGGGGACAGAGGGGAAGCGCCGCGCACCTTCCCCTCTGTCCCCGGACCTGTTTAAAGCAAGGGGCGGCGGGGAGAAGATTGCTTCTCCCCATTGCCTGCCCCGCAATCTCCGGGGACAGAGGGGAAGGCGCGCGGCACTTCCCCTCTGTCCCCGGACGGTCTCCATAGGAACGCATTGATTGATTTTCAATGCATTCCTATGGGAAACCGTGCTTCGCAAGACAAAAAACTCGCAAGAAGAAAAAACTTGTGGAATAAATTAATTTTTTTTAAAGCAAGGGAAGGGGCAGCGGGGAGAATCGCTTCTCCCCGTTGCCGCCCCTTGGTTCAAAAGGGGTCCGGGGAGAGAGGGGAAGGCGCACGCGCCTTCCCCTCTGTCCCCGGAGATTGCGGGGCTGGCAACGGGGAGAAGTGATCTTCTCCCCGCCGCCCCTTGCTTCAAAAGAGATCCGGGGACAGCGGGGAAGACGCGCTGCGCTTCCCCGCTATCCCCGGAGCTTGCGGGGCAAGCTTCATTTTGCGAAGCAAGCCCATAGGGAAATGCGTCTTGCGAAGCGGCTAAGAAAACGAAAAACTCCTTCGTCTAGTGAGTTTTTCATCTTCCGAGGCGTTCGTCTTGCGGGGTACCAGTGTAATAATTCTGCATTATAATTTTACTAATTATATTTAAATTATATTTGCACATCACTCTTGACCAATGGATATCACCCTTCACCATTTCATGGAGAACTCATCACAGATGTACCACTTCCAGCCCATGTGAAATCATATCCAGATTACGTAGCAAGACCATTCTGTTGCAGCAAGGACATTGGGCACTTACCAGTATTACTGAAATATCATAATGGTAGCATGACAGCTCTACCCAAGTTTAACTATTCTTCAGTCAACTGCACATGCAGATACTGGGATGTCCTGGAGCTTTTGATCAGAGCTGTGAACCATGTGCTTTGCAGTACTGCACCAGAGCACTCTGGCAAAGCAGCTGTTATCTCTCTTCCCTGAATTTGTTTTTAATTTAAAAAATAGTCTATTGTTGAAAGATAGCATTTGCATCTTCTCTCTGGTAACATTCAACATATGTCTGTCTACCATAAACTAAGCTGCAGTACCTGGGAATAAAAATGAAGTTTACTTACTCTGAATGAAATTTCTAGGTTTTCTCCTCCCCATATATCCATTCCTGCGTCGTATGTCCCAATTTCTTGAAAATAGTCCCTATCTATAGAAAAAAGGCCTCCTGCCATTGTAGGCGTCCTAAAGGAATATGAAAATGTTTTAAATCCAACTCTGACATTTATTGTTACATTTATTAATCTTAGCAGTGAACTCTATCCCAACGAAAATATAGCTAAAATTGGGCCAGAGGGTGAAAAAGAGGGAGGCATTTGCCAGTCTGTGAGCACAGGAAGGCAGCACAGATTTGAAGGATAAGGTATGTTGCAGCATCCTGAACTGCATCTAATGCCAGTCCAACTCAGAACATTAATATAAATAAAATTAATACATGATTAACTTAGGTCCATTAATTTCCATAGGCAGTATGCAGTTAAGCAATTGTGTTTGCACAAGCACTTCATCTCCTTGTGCACCCCATAACCAGGCTCTGGAGGGTTGGGAAAAAACCCCAGGGCATGTTTAAGGAAGAAGTTTTGTTGTGTGAAAACAGCGTTGTTTCACTGCCGCAGGTTTAGAAAAGGTGGCATACTAATCACTAACTTGGAATGGACCTCCCTGTCCAAACTACAGTGGTACCTCGGGTTACAGATGTTTCAGGTTACAGACACTTCAGGTTTCGGACTCCGCTAACCCAGAAATAGTACCTCAGGTTAAGAACTTTGCTTCAGGATGAGAACAGAAATGGTGCTCTGGCTGCGCAGCGGCAGCAGGAGGCCCCATTAGCTAAAGTGGTGCTTCAGGTTAAGAACAGTTTCAGGTTAAGAACGGACCTCCAGAACGAATTAAGTTCTTAACCCGAGGTACCACTGTAGATGCTCAGAGTTAAGGGAGAACACACTTCCTAGTGTTCAACCTGCAATTATTTATTACTAAGAGTTGTATGATCTACCTGTTTCAGCAGGCTTTCTAAGATGTGTCTTAATTTACTGGGTTTTTAAAAATCAAGTTAACGGTTGCTGATTACATATCATATTTCCCTCACAGTTCCTTGCACCTTCATAGTTCTTTTTAATGTAGAAATGGACTTGGGAACTGAGTAAACCTGGATTATATGATTAGACACATGCATGAAGGGACATCCCAATTAATGCTCATCAGCTCCCTTTACCTGACTGGAAGGGTCCTGTCACCTTTCCTTCGGTCCATTTCTCTCTGTGGAACAGGATACCACCGGAAATTCAACTTCCAGTTGAATCCACCATAAGTCATATCAGAACCTGCCATATATTCAAATGTATCATCGCTGATTACATCAATAATTGGACAAACTACTGTTCTCCTAAAGAAAGAAATGGCATAGACCATTAGAAAAGGCAAGAATACAGGAACAAAATACAGCCCTTGTTACATACAATATCAGCCCTATACCACAAATTGAGCATCTCATTTTCCGTCCATCTCTGAAAAAGTTTCAGTTTTACTACATGATAGGCATGATCCAGCTCATGTTAAGTATCTACAAGTGTCTTTGAACTAGCTTCAGTTATTTCAATGGGGCTTAAAAGGTTCGTTTTTGTCCTGCTCATGCTCACTTTATACCACAGCAACACAGAATACAAGAAACTATGCTATTAAAAAAAGTAATGATCAAACACTTGAAATAGTCCTTTATCTGCAAGAGCTGTCACTTCTATTCTACATGGGGTGAAGGGTAGATAAGAAATCTTATAAATAATAGAATCATAGAGTTGGAAGAGACCACAAGGGCCATCGAGTCCAACACCCTGCCAAGCAGGAAACACCATCAATAGATGGAAAGAAGATGCAGTTCCAACCAAGGATGAATGGCAAAATTAATGGGCTACGCAGAAATGGCTAAGCTTACTGGACCAATAAGGAACCAAGATGAGGGAACTTTTAAAAAGGAATGGGGAAATTATCTGGAGTATTTTAAAAAATCATTGCAAACAGTTAACTGCAAAAGCAGGATTAACTGAAGATGAGCAGTTAAACTATTAACCTTTTCAAAGTTGATAGTAACAATTATAAGGAGTTATAGGGGAGAAGCATAAATCAAAAGTGAAAATAGAAGAAATCACAGAAAGGGGGGGAGGGAAGTCAAACTATGATGTATGTATGTGTGATGAGGTATTGATTATTGTAAAATTGGAAATTGGGAAAAAATAAAAAGAAGAAATCTTAGAAATTAAATAATGCAGGACTGAAGCTCAAATTAACCACATTCAAAAGTGTTACCTCTCTAAACAAGGTATTTGTATTCAGAGCCAGATAGGGTCATAGCCCCTAGCAGTTAGGGCAGGAAAATCCTTAAATGAAACAGAGGTTTAACTTGGTAAAATGGTAGGTTCCTATGTACCTCAGAGAACAGGTTGCTTGATTTCTGGAGAAACATGTTGCAAGGCATGAGCATAACACAAAAAACAATAGTAACAGGCTATGGCAGGATATCTGAGATGTCACAGTTATTAATTGTATAGTTGTACAGTGGTACCTCGGTTTAAGAACAGTCCAGTTTAAGAACAATTTGGTTTACAAACTCCACAAAACCGGAAATAGTGTCTTGGTTTGATAACTTTACCTCGGTCTAAGAACGGAATCCAAATGGTGGAAGGGCACCGGTGGTGGGAGGCCTCATTAGGGAAAGCGTGCCTCGGTTTAAGAACGGTTTTGGTTTAAGGACGGACTTCTGGAATGGATTACGTTCGTAGACTGAGGTACCACTGTATCTGCAATACATCCATACTGCATTTGAAGATTACCAAGGTCTGCCGCGCTCCTCTTTAATTAATCCTTTGTGCAAATATTCTTCTACTACAAATTTCTCATATTCTAAGGATTAATGAAGTTTACCCACTATGTCCATGGATGAGTCGCGCTTAAAGAAACAGATTAGCTGCATTAGTCAGTATTAACCTTTAACATATTTTATAAAATAACCACCTGTCTAATTTTATCCGTGCTAGCAGTGGCTCCAGCCATCCTACTGTACATTCACAATGAGCATCTAAAAAGGTGATGACTTGGCCTTTAGAAGCAGCAGCTCCTTTCAATCTGGCTCTGATCAGTCCAGAACGCTGCTCCATTCGAATCACATAAACTGGTACTCGTAATTTCTTCACATAGTTCTCCAAGGGTCTCTTCAAGAACTCTAAAAAGTATGGCAAGCGAAAGATAAAATAAATGTAGCATTCAAGCTACATGTACACTCATAATTTTAGTAAGAAATCTAAAAATGGCTTATGTCTAATTGAACTCTCAACAAGAATAGTCAAAAGGGGGCAGAACAATCCAGATATCAACACTAAATTTAAGACTGAATATACTATGAATACTGTGTAATAACAGAACCAGGACACACACATTATGCTCCAAATCACACATTTTAATGGAAGATTAAAACTCTCTTTTTCTCTTTCTGGTTCAGGATGGTGACTTTTTCCACATGTAAGCAAAACAACTAATCGGTATTTATCCACTAGTTTTCTTCTAAATGAAAAATTAGCACTTCTAAATTATGCGAAGAGTAAGTCTTGTATTCTTGATGTTTCTTTTTCCAGTGCAAAAGTGAAATATTATGCAAATCAACTTTACTGGGAATATGGCAGCAGCAGATACAAAGGTAAAGCTGAATGTTTGCTTTATTCAGTTCAGCCGACTGATGCTAAAATTTGAAACCCACTCTCTCCAGATTAGGAAATTTTTGTAGAAGCCTAATTTCCTACTTACAGAGTATTTAACCAGCATGTAAACAGAGATTGCATTTTCTGCCTGCATCCTTCAGTTTGATAAACTTCAAACCCAATTTATTTTAAACAAAGTTCCATGTGAGTCAGAGAAGCACCATCAAGGAAAACATTAATATAGTACTATGCAGCTATGTACAACTTGAAGAGTCAGGTATACATGGTTTCAGAGTACTATACTATACACAGTACTATACACAGTTTACTTAACTACTATAAAACTCTTAGGGACACGGGTGGCACTGTGGTCTAAACCACAGAGCTGATCAGAAGGTCAGCGGTTCAAATCCCCATGACGGGGTGAGCTCCTGTTGCTCGGTCCCAGCTCCTGCCAACCTAGCAGTTCGAAAGCACGTCAAAGTGCAAGTAGATTAATAGGTACTGCTCCAGTGGGAAGGTAAACGGCATTTCCATGTGCTGCTCTGGTTTCAGCAGAAGCAGCTTAGTCATGCTGGCCACATGACCCGGAAAAACTGTCTGTGGACAAACGTCAGCTCCCTCGGTCAGTAAAGCGAGAAGAGCGCCGCAACCCCAGAGTCGTTCGCGACTGGACTTAACTGTCAGGGGTCCTTTACCTTTACCTTTATAAAACTCTTAAAAGCAAAGCTCATATAACAGCTTTTTATTAAAACATTGCTTCAATGAAGAAATCCATAATAATAATAATAATAATTCTAAATAAGGCAAAAGAATTCTCTTAAGAAGCAGGTTCAGCACAATTCCAAAGGAAAAACAGAATGTGGATGCACTGTACTTATCAATACGGCAAAACCCAACTAAAAAGTGATTTAGAGATTAAACAGGCACTATTTAATGAATATTCATTTCATGCATGTTTGAGCATTAAGGGCACCCTAGGTTATTTGAAGAGTGTGATTTACTTTACCCTGGCATAGAGTAATCTCTATTTCAACATATGCAGTCTGTGAAGTGTTCAAAGGACTGCTTCCAGTGGGTAGCTTTAATGAATTCATTAAATTCAAAAAAGTGAATGTTATGTACCTGTATGGATAATGCTTTTAGCACAGAGAAGCATGGATTATATATTATGTTATATACTTGCTATACAAGTTTATATAAGGGCTATGGTAAGTAAAAAATTGATGATTAGAAACAGGGTTCAAAATTTTTGTGCCTAAAAATTCTCAATTTGTCAGCACCTCAAAAAGTCTAGGTGCCACTTTTTGTGCCTGGCTGACTCTCAAGGATTACTGAAATGTATGTGCTTTGAAGCTTCAAAGTATATGTTAAGGCTAGACAATATGTTAAGGAGTTTACCAATAAAGAGTAGAGTGTTTTGAAAAATGAAGTATGGTACCAATATTTTTATGGTAAACACCAAATTAAACATGTATTAACAATTTCTGTTAAAAATGTGATATTAACAATATCTCACTTATGAGAATTGTGTATTAGTTCATGCTTATTAAAATAATAAATAGAAAGTGTTGCTGCCCCACCCCAAAATGGCAACTAGACATTCTTGTTTTGGCGCCCACAACCCAAGTTCCAGGAGCGATTTCGCTCCTAGCTTTTCTATCCCAGTTTTTAATACCGATTACAAAACCACCTAAATGAAGGTTGCTTTTTAAAATTGATTTTTTAAAAGTGTGAATACTGCATTTCTCTTAAATAAAAATGAATTTCATATTAAACAACCTGTATACAAGCACATTAGTGCTATGATTACTCTAAAACAGGTGCAGGGAACCAATGATCTATGGATCTATTTAGATCTTCCAGGCCGCTTTGGTCAAGCACTGTGGACCTGCCATCATATATGATGTCAGATTTAGGGAAAGGAAAAAAGACCTGGCCCAGCCAAAATGGGGTTTGCAGACCTGCAAAGTTATGCACAATGTGTTTTGCAACACCACACTTCCCCACTGTTATCTATAACTTGAATCAATTCCTCTACCAGATGCATCTGACTTAAAGAAGGCTTTCTCAAATATAAATATTTACACTCTACCTATCAAAACAGGCATTTCATTTTCACCTGATGAAAACTGCTCTAATCTGTCCAGTAACTACAGACATATAGGCAACCAGCATTTCATTTTTGTTTGCTACTCAGTTTTTTGAATTAATGCAGTATGCCCAAACCGCACCTTATGCAATCTTACCTCTTTCACTAGCATCATCTACCAGAATAATTTCTTCCAGCATGTGTCGCGGTGACCGGTTGATGACACTATGTACAGTTCGCAAGAGAGTACTCCAAGCTTCATTGTGAAAGACAATTACAACACTTGTTGTAGGAAGGTTATCTGGATATACTTTTGTCTTACACCTAAGACAAAACACAAATAAAGCAAAGCAGTAATAAGTGAACCATTTATTATTACATTTGAATAAAAAAAATATTCTCTAATATTCTCTTTATATTAAAAAATATAAGGTAGGGACAAGGAGAACTTCCCGGGGGAGGGTGTTTCATCAATGTGTTGTCATCCCTGAAAAGGCCCTTTCCCCAAGGTTTTTGCAAATGGGCCCTTGTTCACTGATGCATTCAGAACTCACCTGTAAAAATGCCCTTTGGCCCATGCTACACTAGCCATTTCAATTGACTACTTCAACTGAAACACTGAAGCAAGAAGGCTGTAATAGCATTAACTTGCTTAGGTCATCAATGAATGCACAAGAAAATTATGGGCACAATTAGCTGTGTGAAACATGCTTCATGCAGAATAGAATGTCCGGATGCAGAATGAATTTCCTGACAAGTCTACTGCTCAATTAAAATAGTTCTTACAGATGAAGAGGACTTCCAGGTTATGGCTAAAGATTGCAAAGAGTAATCCTTTATAATTAATCAAAGACTAGCTGAAGATGCCATTGGTGACCTCGCCACCATCAATGCTCCAAGCACTGAGTGAACCACTGTATCAGAAACTCTGGCCCAGTAACAGCTAATCAGAACAGAACTACAGCTTGCAAAGTACTGGATCAAGCTCTACATACACATGAGGCAGAAACAGTCTTGAAGGAGGCAGACCAGTATCTCAAATGTTATTCTAACAATGGGGTTTCCCAATATCTGTAATGCTACCCATCCTAGGGAAGTGCTTTCAGGATGCTGGTATTTCTAAAGAACTATATTCGTCTGCCAGACTAAATACGTTCTTAAGTGCCTTGATCCAAAAGGTTCTCCTTCTTCTCTATGAAGGTATATTAAGCTGAGTTTTAGATACCCCACACAAGAAAGCAGCAAATGCACCTCAGGTCTCCTCCATTAGCATGGAATATAGCCGCTCCTATTACTCCTATGAAAAGGTGTAAGACCCCAAGAATATGCAATCAGCTTCCTTCCTGTCCAGTTTCAAATGTACTACTTATCCTAGAAGCCTATTCTCCCAGTCTCATGAGACAACAGTTCCCCCTGGTAGGGAGGTGCACCTCAAAAACCCCAGTATCCATCAAATGCAAAAGAGGATCACAATTTGTTTGCTAACAAGAAACTCTTTTTGTTAGTGAGCCTGGGAGCTCCTTACAAGGAAAATTAAACTGTCTGGCTTTTAACCAGTTAAACTAACTTACATGTCACAAAACATCAAGTAGCTTTGACAACTCTGAAAGGAGAGGACGTTCTCATTCAAGTGGAAAAAAACTTACAATCTAATAAAGAGAAGCTATCACTGACAGTTAGAATGTAATCTTTACAGTATATTTAGGAATATGGAATATTCTGTTAAAGTAGCATATTAGTAACAAAATGGTTTAAAGTTAAAGGAATTGAGTACTACACTAGTTGCCCTGGTTTAAGACATACTGACACATATTTCAAAGTTCTGTTACTTACAGTTATTATTAAAAAGAAAGCCACAATAATTTCAGTAGGAAAGGTAAGCAGCCTTCAAATTTGGATAGAAACTCAAAGGAAAGGGTATTTTCAAACTCCCCACAAGAAAAGGAAATTGGTGAACCTGGGCATCAAGCAGAGAGCTGTGTCTTTTTTCTGTTTTTTCTGCTAGAAGTGAAGAACTGATTGAGTCAGGATTGAGAACTGGTAAAGCAGAATAGATTACAATATGTCAAGGCATGAAAGGCAGTCCTTGATATTTTGATACTTTGACTATTGTTTCTATTGACTGAGGTAAATGTGGGAATGAATCCTATTAGCCAAAAAATATTGAATAGATTAAAATATACAATGCATGGTAGCTACACGCACAGTAGTTGAAATCCCCTCCCTCCAGCAAGACAAGGCAAATGAAGCTGCTGCCTGGCTGACCAAGACAGACCTTTACGAAAACAGATTTGATAGGATGATCATGAGAACCATTTAAATTCCAAGTCACAATGTAGTAATGTGGAGACGTGGAAAAGGGCTTCCATACAGCAGGCTCTTTTGGCTGTATGAGAAAACTTCTGAAGCTCCTTTAGTGCCTGAAGCAACACTAACCTGCTTTATTATGCTAGTTATAACATATATTTAAAGCCACCTAGCTGTGAAGCAGAGGTACAGTCAAACCTTGATTCCTGAACCGGCTTAGTTGCTGAACAAATCAGCTCCCGAACGCCGCAAACCCGGAAGTAAGTGTTCTGGTTTGCGAATGTTTTTTGGAAGCTGAACGTCCAACGCAGCTTCCGCTTGAGTGCAGGAAGCTCCTGCAGCCAATCAGAAGCTGTGCCTTGGTTTTCAAATGGTTCCAGGAGTCGAACAGACTCCCGGAATGGATTCAGGTCGAGAACCAAGGTACCACTGTATAAGATTCTTAATCTAGGAGGAAATGTCTATGTAGATCACCCAAAACGCAATAAAATATTCTACAGCAGTCTTCAAAGACCCAGGGTCTTGAGCTGGCTCTACGTTAACAGCAGAATAAGGTTAACAAAGGACCACTGGCATCCAATTAGACAGTCCAATAAGACATTTCAAGTCTAAAGATACCCTATTGGCTAATCAATCAATACTCAACTGATTACATTCTACGTACCCACAAACAGGTAAAGTTCATCAATTGTGATAACCACGGATTATCGGAAGCAGAACTGGTCAAAACTGCTAATAATTCTAGGCAACTCTCAGACGAGGCCAAGCAGGTCACTGGTTCAAAATAGTTCAAAAATGCCACAAATGGAAAAAGTACTGCAGGAAATACATAACACACACACTCCCCAAGGTCTATTTTATAGATGTACAGCACAATCTTATATACATCATAGGAGCCAACTCCTAGGGGCCAAGGGGGCTTTGGCCCACCAATAAAATATTTGAAGGGGCCAGGGCCACCCAAGGTTGATGGGCATTGCTATTCAAATGTTGTGAGTATGTCATGTCATGTGATCGATTGTGGGGTAGGGCTAACCTGGGCCCCCACAATATTTCATTCAAGTTGGCACCCTTGTTAATACATATCTACTCAAAATAAGTCACAATGAAGTAAGTGGGACATTATCCCATATAAATGGGCACAGGACTGCATCTAAAAGGCATGAAGTTTTCACTGAGATTTTGTTCCATACAGGATATATCAAACTTGAATGCCTGTTTTGTAATCCAACCCAACAGGCAGTATGATAACAATGAACTTAATTGCCAACAGTTCAGAAAACAGGCACAAGACAAACGTATAGTGGAACATTTCCTGAAGAAACAGCAGGGCTAAACAGCAATACTTTTACGAAAATCGATAGGAATTTGTGTGTTAAGTCTCCAAGAGACACTACTCCATCTAGTAGCCTATGTATACTAAATCTTTTCAGCATCCGCACGCTGGTTTGTAGTCAAGTTCAAGTCTGACCTTAACAGTTATTTCATAATTTACCTGACATCAAGAGAATGAAATTTTCCTCTCTTCTGATATAAGAAAGTTGCAATATCTCATGATTCAAGTAGAAATCTTCTTTAGACCCTAGAAACAAAATCCAAAATGGTCCTTAAAACCATTGTGGTTAGAGATTCAAGCAGAATTCATATAAAGAAAGTTCTGAAGGTTTTCTGGTGCTTTATGGCATAAGCCAGCTGCCCCCCAAGAGAGCTTTCTGGTGAAAAACTTAAAAATCTGTTCTTTGCCATATAAAATTATTTTACATGTTAACTAGATGAAGGCTGAAATACCAGACTGTATGTATTAGTAAAAGATGTTACAAATCTAGGATATGTAAAGTTAGTTACTTTTGAGAAGAAAAATAAAAAAGATTTAGACTTCTCGTTTTTTTCTAGGAAAATCCACTTTTAAAATGTAGGTGCCTAAAGAAAATCCTAGGTCAATTCTGTCATGGGCTCCAAACATGGAGTATTGCTGTATTTAAGAGAAGCAACTCTTAAGAGTCTCCACTTCTCCTCTAGGACGGAAGTTCCTAGAAAGAACAAGAAGCACAGTGGACTGATGTATTAGCATCTCCTTTGCTTGCGATCAACTAGGAATGTTGGAGGCTGCTATCATCAGTTTACTTTATTGTCAGGGCTTTTTTTTCAGCCAGAACTCACTGGAACTCAGTTCCAACACCTCTCAGGTAGGCGCCATTGTCATTGTAAGAGAACAAGGCAGGCATTCATGGTGAGTTCCGGCACCTCTTTTTCTAGAAAAATAGCACTCCTTATTGTGAAACCTACTTAAAATCTAGTTCAAAGCCGAACCTTGTGTGGGTCTTGAGCAACCATAACTCTAAACATTGGAGGTGATGTTTCTATCATCTTTCTAATACATTACCTCCATAGAGGTTATCGAAGTACACACTTTAAGACATTTTGGTTGGTCTCGTAAAGCTATTGCCCTAATGAGGATTTTTGAATTTTTATTGTGGGCCAAAATTGATACTTTTGGTGTTAAAGCTGCTTTACCTTTCCCAGAATCACCTGAAATATTATCTAAAGGAATACAGTAGTCATGGAAAAGAGAGCACACAAGAGAAATAAGCATGAATTTTTGAATGAATGCACATCAAGACTGGGGAGAGGATAACACCCTACCAATGGAATAAATCTCAAGCCACAGATGCATTCAACTTTGGGGGTGTGGACAAGACAAAATCTGGCATCCAAAGATCAAAATCATCCATCAAAACCTTTTCCACCGTTGAGACTTCAGAAAACTTCCAAAAGATCACCCAATTCATACAACTGAAAATATATTACATAAACACTAGTGGGATAATATTCTTCATTTTTTACATGGAATTCCAACTTAAATGAAATGGCTCTGAATGCAAGAAATCAAGATTTAAAGTTAAGGACTAGGTGTCACATTAGACCAGACAAAAAATACTTCGTCAAAGTATTTTCAAAACATTACTTTTACTAGATCAGATCAACGTGCTTAATAATTATGCTAATTACAAAAAAAATAGTTCATTCCATTGTTTCACAATAGCAATTAACTTTTTAAAGGCACATATGCTCAGTAGGTAGACCATCTTAGAAACATAATGGGTGCAAGGCCTTGCAAGACCTTGTTCATACATCTAAATAAAAACACAATCCATACATAACTAATTTATTGTATGTGAAAAGTCCAAAATAGAGTTGTATATCCATGCACAAGATAAAAACAAGATGTGTCTCCAAGCGAGTTTTACATACACTGATCTAAGAGTATGGGCAACACTGAAGTGACAGTGTTGCTGAGCAGGTGATTTTGATACCTTTTGGTACTGCTTTTCAACTTTAAAATTAAAATATAAACAAATGAACAAAAAAAACTATCAGATATAAACAGCAGAATCAAACAATTCAACTACTAAAGGATGAATAGAAAAGAAAAGCTTTTCACCTGCCTCAAGAAAGAAATAAAAGATAGTCATACAAATCTAAGGGTTGATATAAAAACATAACAGGTCTGCTACCAGAGAAGGCCTCATTTCTTGCACAGACTAATCAAGCCTTCACATGTGATCTTTAGCATAGCTTTGTTAGTAGATGATGGTGATTTATTTTGTGCCCTGCCCATCTGACTAGGTCACTGCAGCTACTCTAGGTGGCTTCCAACAGAATTTACAAATACAAACACACATCAGATATTAAAAACTTCCTGAGACAGGGCTGCCTTTAGATGTCTCCAGAAGATGCTCCTTCAGGTATGCAGGGCCAAAGCCATTTAGGGCTTTAAAGGTCAGCACCAACACTTTAAATAGTGCTCGGAAACATACTGGGAGCCAGCGTAGATCTTTTATGACCGGTCTTACATGGTCCCACAGCCACTCCCAGTCACCTGTCTGGCAGCAGCATTCTGGGTTAGTTGTAGATTCCGAGTCACTTTCAAAGGTAGAGCACATTGCAGTAGTTCAAGTGGGAGATAACTAGAGCATATACCACTCTGGTGAGACAGAGCACCGGCAGATAGGGTCTCAGCCAACATGCCAGATGGGGCTGGTAGATACCTGCCCTGGACACAGAATTGACCTGTGCCTCCATGGGCAGCTGTGAGTCCAAAATGACTCCCAGGCTGCTCTCCTGGTCCTTCAATGCCACAATTACCCAATTCAGGACCATGGAGTCCCCAAAACCACCCATTGAACATAGGGGGAGAAAGTTAGAACTTTTGCATCTTTTAAAAAGATGCCTGAATCTCTCCCTTCACCTGAATCATCTTTCATCTATTGGTAGATTCTGCCCCTTTGGTAGGTGAGATGATCCTTTGGAAAGGATTGCAGATCACAGAAAAACATCATGCAGAACAAAGCTGCCCACCCCCTGTCCCTCAGAAACAGTACTTCTGTCTTGTCAAGATGAAGCCTCAATCCACTGACTGCCATGCATCCTACAACTACCTCCAGACACTCACACAGGATGTTCACTACCTTCACTTATGAGAGGTAGAGCTGGGTATCATTCACATACTGGGGAACACCAAGCCCCTGATGATCTCTCCAGTAGTTTCATACAGATGTTGAAAAGCATGGGGAGGTGAGTGCCCAGGGGTCCAAGCACTCATCTCCCAACATCACTTTCTGGATATGGCCCAGTAGGAGCAGTACCACTGGACCTATATGGTACAGAAGGACACCATGGCCAATGGTGTCAAAAGCTGCTGAGAGATCCAGCAGAACCAGGAACGTTTTCACCTTTGTCCCTGGCCTGCAAGAGATCATCGACCAGTGTGACCAGGGCAATTTCAGTCCCAGGGTGGGGTTCAAATGGTCTTCATCCTCCAGACATGCTTGGAATTATTCCACAACCACTCAATCAATCAATCACCTTGCCCAGAAATGGAAGATTTGAGACTGGGTGATGACTGGCTATAGTGGCCAGGTCCATAAATGGCTTTTTAAAAGAAGCGTTTTAATAACCAGCTCTTTAAGGGGTTCTGGGAAGACTCTCTTACAGAAGGAGAAATTCACACACACCCCCACACACACACATACACATCCCATTGCCCAGCCCTGTCTTGCTCACTATTATGAACTAGGACAGGCAAGTGTCAAGAAGACAAGTGGCATGTTTCACTGGTTACACTGGCAAGCAGCCTGTCTACATCTTTGGGGGCAACAGCTCAGAAGGAGCAGTTATTCTGAGATAATCAAGACCCAAACAATTAGGAGTTTATAAAAGATGAATTCTGAGCACTAGAATTGGGCTCAGAAATACCTTGCTTGCCACGATTTGTGAGAAAAGGGAGTGGAGGGTTGCTTCCTGGAATAGTTCATTTCATTGACTGCCACTTATTTGATAGCCCCAGCTGTTAAATTAGGCTGACAAAATTCCATTCACAGTGCTTTGTATGCACCTGGTCCAGCAATACTGGAATCGGAAAAGTTGAACTTACCATGAGGTTCCTTACTGTTTGTGTTTATAGACCAGGCAGCATTTATCTTGCCTTTCTAATTGGTTCCTATTACTCACATAAGTTTACATCAAATAAACTCCTGCAATTCATAATACAAAATATCTAACACCCAAACAATACAAAAATACTTTAAAAGGCAGAGTCAAAGACTTTGTGAACATTCTCAGAGTCAAGGCTTACTTCAGTATCCTCCAGCAACATGAGGCACAAAACAGTGCCATTTTTCTAGAAAAAGAGGTGCTGGAAGTCACCATAAACACATCCCTTGTTCTCTTATAATGGCAATGGCGCCCACTGGAGAGGTGCCAGAGCTAAGTTATGGTGATGTTCCAGCTGAAAAAAAGCCCTGGACACAAAGGACAATTACTAAAGCAGGAGCAAATAGCCAATCAGGGAAATAGGAGATGGGATAAAGTAAGGTGTCAGAAGGCAGAACAGAGGAGTTTCTTATGGAAACCTTGATCTACTCTGGCTATGAACCTTGTACTCACTGGAACTGAACTCAAGGGTGGTCTGCCTGCCCTCCTACAATAGGGGTTGCCAATTTTTTTGAGCCAAGCATATATGGAATGTTGAGCAACTGCCATGAGTGCTGCTTATAAAGATGTCTGACATGCCTTTTAAGACTTGGGTCAGAGCCCTTGATCTAAGAGACCCTAGATAAAAGCCATCTATGATAGAAGCAAAGGAGGGAATAACTGGTTGACATTTGTGCCAGTGTTGGAGAACCTTACTTGTGGATGCACAAAGTAAGGCCAACATATATGTATCACTGCAGAAGAGCAAACCTCTTTCCAGCTCTGCAAGATCTGAACACCATGGTCTCTGTGGCTATCGTGAAGCCAACAGAATCACCTCCATCCCCAGTGTTCTCACCTTAAGAAGGACACTTGGAAAAACAGGGGGAAAGAAAACAAGCAGCCCTTTTGACCACAGAACCAATAAAGCATCAGGCACTTCTGCTTCTTAAAACCTGGTTGTTTACTCAAGCACCCCATCTGTTCATGATCACCCTGAAAACCTCTTGGTGGAGTCCATTCTTCCAGTCTTTCTTCTGGCAGTTGAGCCAGTCTGTCTGAGTATTAAATATATTCTCATTCTCCACTGCAGTAGAAAGCTGATTATTTTAAAACTGTGTAGTAGTCAAAACATGAAGCAGTGAATTTTTTTACTTGATGAGGAAACCATGGCAGATTAGACAATTGAAAGCAGTGTCCTAGATTCCCTTGCCCTTCGCTGGAGCTCTAACCAGAAAAATGTCCAACTATGAATATGCATGGAGCCTCTTGGTTCCTAGGCACGCAACTAGGGCTGCAGTCAGCTCTATAAAAGCCCCAGAAGCAGAGGGCAAGGCAAAGAGATGAAGCCTTGAATTGCTTTATAGCACACACAAAATGGGGAAAGCAGCTGAAACTGAAGCATAGAAATGTGCAAATTGGCTTCTGCCTGGTCTACAAATGGCATGAAGTCCCTTGGGCAGAGTTCTGTGAGAAACTGAGGCTGAATCATGAAAGGATGGTGTTGCTGTGGGTGAGAAATTTGGGGTATAAGAATTGGGTAGACAGACAGTTTCAGAAAGTGTCGCAATCTCCTTGAAGGAACATGTACATAACTTGGGTACAGTAGTACCTCGGGTTACATACGCTTCAGGTTACAGACTCCGCTAACCCAGAAATATTACCTCGGGTTAAGAACTTTGCTTCAGGATGAGAACAGAAATCATGCAGCAGTGGCGCAGCAGCAGCAGCAGGAGGTCCCATTAGCTAAAGTGGTGCTTCAGGTTAAGAGTAGTTTCAGGTTAAGAACAGACCTCCAGAATGAATTAAGTTCTTAACCTGAGGTACCACTGTACTTGATTCAGTATTGTCACTGATTCCCCAAGCAGTATTAGTGACATATTTCCAACTTTGGCTAGTTTGCTAGCTACAGCTGTACCTGGACAAGGGTAGCAATGCCACAGTAATCCATGAAGGTAAGGGGAGAAATACAAGTTTTTAAAAATAAATCTTACCTTTCTTGCTGTACCCTTTACTTCAGAGATACACCAAGAATATCACACACATAGTATAAAAGGAAAGATAAAAATAGAATATACATAAAAATACACCATCATGGATATACAATTTTTAGTCTTGTTGAAACTGGCTCATAGCATGCCCAATCATCTAAGTGGATTTGCATTCTCTTGTACCTTATTATACTACTAACCAATAAATACACTTAATTTTTCCACAAAGAGATCAGATTGTCTTCCTTCTTTGACTCTT
This sequence comes from Podarcis gaigeae, assembly GCF_964106915.1. NCBI lineage: Eukaryota > Metazoa > Chordata > Lepidosauria > Squamata > Lacertidae > Podarcis > Podarcis gaigeae. Next base: position 51,644,299 of record NC_139689.1, read on the forward strand.
CCAATATTTATCAATTTAACCATATTCACAATATCCCATACTTTTTCCTCCAGTGCTCACTTTTTCCCAAATACAACAGATGATCAGTCCAGCAGCTGTCAATAAACTTTGAATTCCCTACTTCCAATAATAAATGATGCTTTGTTAGTCCAAGTAATTAAAGGATCCGTTGGCAGACACCATTATCACTTCAATAACTTTTACTATGCCAGCCGAAGATTTCACAATCTTAGGGCAAGTCCAAAATACACCGTATTTGTCTGTGTATAAGACGATGCTTTTTGCTTTAAAAATAGGCAAAAATTGGGTGTCGTCTTATACACGGATAGTGAATGCAGAGGGGGGATAATAATAATAATAATAATAATAATAATTATTATTATTATTATTATTATTATTATTATTATTATTATTATTATTATTTATACCCCGCCCATCTGGCTGGGCCTCCCCAGCCACTCTGGGCGGCTTCCATAAAAACCAAAAATACAGTAAAATATCACACGTTAAAAACTTCCCTGATGTGTGATTAATTGCAGCAGCAACTGGGCGGGTGATTAGTGGCTGCAACAAGGCCTGCTGGTGATTGGCTGTGGCTGTGGTGATTGGGCAGGTGACTGGCGGCTGTGGCAAGGTGGGCAGGCAATTGGCGGCTGCGGCAAGTGGGTGGGTGGGCTGTTGGTGGCAATGAGCGGGCAGACAATTGGCAGCTGTGACGAGATGTGCGATCGGCAGTGGCTGTGGTAAGCGATCAGCAGTGGCGGGCAAGTGAGTGAGCGATTGGCGGAAGTGACCTCTCCCACCCCCCAAAAAAGCTAAACAACTTAATTCCTTAATTTTGAGTTTTTTTAAAAAATAGGGGTCGTCTTATACATGGGAGCATCTTATACATAGAAAAATACAGTGCTTAACATTCCAGCATCAGCTGCCTTACATCTCCAATTTAATTACTTGTATCATAGATATGACTGAGTCATAATGGTATTAAATAAACAAAAGACGAATGTATAAAAACTTGCTTTAGGTCTTGAGCTGATTGTATAAGGGACATTTTGCCAAATCCAACTCCACTGACCCAGTAACATCTCATGTCCCACGTCTCCCTACCATTTACTTTGAGAAGTACAGGTAGAGACCATTTGGGGTGTGTTCAATTAACACGTGACAGCCAACACATAGGTCATTTTGGACCCAGAAAAGGACGGAACCAAGTGGGCTTATGCACGCTCTCCCGATGCACGGGGAGTGCCAGGAACGCAATACCCAGGCAAATTGGGGTTTGCCTGTATTAAGTGTTATATAAATAATCTTAATGATTTTGTATAATTTGCTTAGTAAATTTTATGCGTTTCCTCTCATCAAATTTACAAATTCTAACCTTTCTCTAAACTGCCCATGTCTTACCAAGAAGGTATTGGCTATATTTCTAAACTGCAAGTATTGATAAAAGAGAGGATAATTTTGTTGTATATTATTAACAATCTGATTGCAAGTTTTAACAGTACCCTCTTTAAATAACTTTCTATGTTCAAAATGTCCATGAATCTTTCATAAATTAATATTATACCCACCGCAAAAAAAAATCTCTTCCTATATTTCTTCATTAGGTTAAAGTTCTGTGAGAGGTGATAGTTCTGGACTTGATTTATGTTTATATATACTTCAAAGATCTCATAAAGTTTTGGTACATGGATTGAATTTAATACCCTTTTCAAATGTTGTGTATTGTCAGTCTTTTTAAAAAATTCTGCCGAAACAATGAATTGTTCTAATATGATAGATTTGTCTGGGTGGCCCCACTGCGGTAAATTTGTACGCACAACTGCATCATATTATTTACTTAAAGAAGGGAAGGCTAGTCTACCATTCTTAAAATTTGATCATTTTTGCAACAACTTTTGAGCTTTTTCTTAACCTAATCATAATACTGCCAGCTAGTAATTATTTTATAATTTATTCCTAATGGAAGTTTTAAAAGAAAGCATCTCTGGAAGCACCAACATTTTAAGAGCCACTATTTTGCCCATCCATGAAATTTCCATTTGGGTCCAATGGGCTATTTCTTTCTTACCTCCACCACTAATCTGTCATGAATATACTTTGCACGCCCAGGAAGTAAAGCAATCCAGAAGCGGGGCAGGGCCTATGACTTACATCAAATAGGAATGCCCCCCCCCCCGGGATTGGAGTGCTGTGGCACTAGCCCCCACCTGGGAATCTGGACCAAAGCAGCTCCATCCAGCTTCCTTTAACGGGATATCCCTTTCCTTCAGAGGGGCATGCAAAGGCCACAACCTCCCCTCTGACCAAGACTTACCCAATGTCTAAACCGCCAAAGTTGTAAAGATTGCTATGAGGGAGGCAAAACCACAAGGATAGAGCCAATTCCTGCCCGGCCTCAAATTCAATGACCAATGATGTCCATAACAAGGTCAAGCACAGAACAGAATACAAGGAGAGGAGGAGTGGGAGATCTGGCAGCAAGTGGATGAGAAAGTCAGGGGCAACCCTTCTTATATACCCCAGGAACAGATCCAAGCAAAGCCTTCAGGCTCAGATGGGCCTGTCCCTTGGTCTCGGACAGCCCCCTAGCCTGCCTGCGATAGGCCAATTTGCGGGCAGCCTTGTATCCACAGCCAAGGCTGTCAAGGTAGGCTGCAAACCTCCAAAGGCCAGCAGCTGCTGCCAAAAGGCACCCTGTCACTGGATTGTGTTGTTGGGAGGGTGGCAATGGCCCCCAACACTGCTGCGGCTGGAAAGGGTAAGCATACTTACTACATCTCCTAAATTTTGCATTTTTTATATATTCCCAGGTATGGAAACTTAGGGTGCTATTCTAACCTGTTTATTCATATTCAAGCCCTCACTAATTCAATGTTCAGATTTTTTTGAATTAGTCTTATATCCATATGCCATGCTAAATTCATTAATTAACATAAGTACATTCTCAAATGATTTTTTCTGGATCTCTTACAATTAACCACTGCTACATTATTTGAATAAAATCAATGTTGAATTCTTCTCTCCCTATTGTTACTCTCTTAATTGTTCTATCTGGTCTAAATGCTTCCGCTAATGAGTCTACAGACAATGCAAAAACTAATTGTGACAAAGTGCATCCTTATTGGGTTCCTGTATTCATTTGGAATGGGTCAAAACTTGTTCCATTCATGAAGATGAAAGCATTTGGGTCAGCATATATTAGCTCAATCCAGGCAGTAAAATCTCCATTCAATCTTACAACTTGATAACGAAACTCCCACTGCAAACAGCTGAAGACTGGATTTGTTGATTATACGTAGGAATGAGGTACAAGGTAATGCCCAACCACATAGCTTTTGGCATCTTGCAAAGGTAGTTCACTACAAATTAGCTATATGGTCTATCACTGTCTTCCTTTTCTTTTTCTACTGCTTATTGTTTAGTAGATATTAAAAATGCTTTGCTTGTCTTTTTCCTGAAAGGATGATGATGCTACAGTTTTACTACAGGGTTTCCCCCCCTGCAAACAACTTGCAGAGACATCACTTTTATACAACTGTTTTGTTTTCCACAATACAGAAAATAGAGGAACTCCATGTTCTTGAGGACTAAGCTGAAGTGATTACCTTGCATTGTATCCAACACTGCAGCTCTGCTAACACAAGGGACTTCCATGTGCCCAGTGGAACTTTCTCTTCCTCTCAAGCTTCCCAAACACCCTCAGAATCAGTTTCAGGATTGGAGGATGCTCTGGAACAAATTTTGATTCCCTCTCCTCTGTGCCCCCAAAGTCACATTGCATCAACACAACCCACTGGGACAGCACTGGATATAATCCCTTACTTTTTTGTTAAAAGCTTCATGGAAAGTATAAAAATAATTTAGCTATGAAACTACTGAGAATTTGGTACCTAAAAACAAAACCTTGAAAACTTATTTACTGAAACAAAAGGTTGAGGTACTACAGCTATTGTGGAAAATAATTAAAGATCTAGAACTCTTCTGAATACGCAACGTATATGTTCTCTGCTACTACTAAAACAAACCCAGGAACGAACACACTAGATATCATTTCACTAACATTAACTCTCATGCAGTATCAAAGTTTTTAATATAAGATTTATTATGACTAGAGCTTTGGCAAGTGCATAATTATTATTTGTGGAGTTCTAGATCAGTGGTTCCCAAACTTTCCCCCACAGATTTAAAAATTGTTCATGGACTTAGCAGACCATTTTATTATTTCTCTGCCTGCTGCAGCAATTGTAGTATGCTGTGCTATATATCCTGCATGATATTTCAAAAACCCCAAATGCAGTTTGTGGACCACAGGTGGTCCAAGGACCACAATTTGGGAACCCATGTACTTGACTGCAATTTTCAAGTTACTATAAAATATGCATATGCTATTAAGCTAACAGCAAGTAATTCTACTCGTCTAGTTTCTAAGGTCTAAAATTTTCCATCATCAATTACATTCAACATATGTAAGCAAGTTCCAGGTGTTGGATTCCTGAAAAAGCAAGCAAGGACTGTGTACCATCTGTTCTAATGAGCAGGGAGGGCTGGACAGTTCCTGCTTGTTCTCGCCTCTTCCCTGGTTGCAGGGTATTGCTGAGGCACACTGACTCTGGCAACAGATCAAGATCATTCCCTCCAGAGATGATGAAGTCACAAATACACATATTTTATAAATTGTATTTATGTAGGAAAACAATTTTTGTTTAGCCATCCTGCATGGCTAAATAGCTGAAAATATTTGTTGTATCACCAGCATGGCAGAGGTCGTGGAGGTGTGATTCAATACCACACATTAACTAGCAGCAGGACCAATAATTCATAGGCTATCAATATAGTTCTCTCCATGAGTAGACACAACTGATGAAGTCTCAGCACATGTGAGTTGTCTTTCCTACTACAAATAGTCCTTCAAACACAAACTGTGGTACTTGCAACATCCATGGACAAGGCAGGAACACATCACAAGATACTTTTCTAGACTTCTAGAATTATAAGCAAAACAATCTGGGATTCTGCTCAGGCTTGACTCCACCTAATTTCATGATACATCTACTTAAAACACTCTTGGCATAAAAGTTCATAGAAGCTTCCAACAGGGTTGGGCTGTGCCACACAATAGAGTTGATGTGGAAATTCATTCAGTTCGCATTTTAATGCAAACCAACCAAATTTGCACTTCTCAAAACAATCCGCAAAATGAAACATACTTTGGAATCTGTACTTTTCAATTTTGCAATGCAAAAAATGTAATGTAAAAATGTGTACAAAAACACAGAGGAAAATGGACAAAAATACAGAGATTAGGGAAAACAATGTATAAAATTTCATTAGCGAAATTGCTTGCAAAAATGTATATTGGGGAAAATGCACACAAAAAGGTGTACAGGTTTTCAATAGAAATGTTTGTAAAAAGTTTGCAAACTGATATAGAAATAAACTGAAGTTTGGGAAAATGAGAAACAGAAACAAAAATTGCAATTTGATCACCTATAGTTCCTTCCACCTATGATTCTTCAATACAGGAAGAGATGTAGGACATGCTTATGGGTAAGATGTTTTAAAAAAGTAAGTTACTGGAACCTTATTCCACTAAATAAGATTTAAATCAAGAAGTGAGTAAGTCTCAATTCTGCAGGAAAATTAGAAAGCATTATCTGAATAGCACTTGGGAGATAGAGGAAATGAATATTTGAACTTAAGTGGTATGCTAGCATGCTTGTGGTTAGCTTTCAGTAACTCATGATTCCTATATAGTAAGAAATTAGTATGACACTGAAAATAATGGTTAATTTCTGGATGTCAACTCTTGCTTTCAGATGTCAGAGTAAGTAGGTGAAGTTCTATTATTTTAGATAAAGGAGATACATACATTCTAGAGAAAGGAGATACATTTGTCTTGAAAATGTGTATATATGTAGAGAAGAATCATAACACTAAATTATGCCAGCCCCTGTGGGAAACTTTCAGTTTAATGGGGACAGAGTTTCAACTTGGGGGGGGTGGTTTTAAAGTGTTCTAAGCTGGGAATTAACTGTTTTAACTTGCTCCCCCCCCCAGTTTTGGACCATATAGGGGGGCTGGGAATTGGGAGCACTGTTATGCAGTGGTACTGCTCCTTCTGGGCATATCCAGAAAGTGGTGTTGAGAGATGAGTGTTTGGACCCCCTGGGCACTCACCTCCCCATGCTTTTCAACATCTGTATGAAACCACTGGGAGAGATCATGAGGGGATTTGGGCTGGGTGTTCACCAGTATGTAAATGATACCCAGCTCTACCTCTCATATAAATTGGAACCAGTGAACATCCTGTGTGAGTGTCTGGAGGTAGTTGTAGGATGGATGGCAGTCAGTGTATTGAGGCTGCATCTCGACAAGACAGAAGTACTGTTTCTAAGGGACAGGGGGCGGGCAGGTGTGAGGGACCCCCTGGTCCTGAATGGGGTAACTGTGCATAGCCTTGGGGTCATCTTGGACTCACAGTTGTCCATGCAGACGCAAGTTAATTCTTTGTCCAGGGCGGCTATCTACCAGTTCCTTCTGGTTTGTTGATTGAGACCCTATCTGCCTGCGCCCTGTCTCGCCAGAGTGGTATATGCTCTAGTTATCTCCTACTTGGACTAATGTAATGTGCTCCACCTTTAAAGGTGACTCAGAAACTACAACTAATCCAGAATGCTGCTGCCAGACAGGTGACTGGGAGTGGCTGATGGGACCATGTAACGCCAGTCATAAAAAATCTATACTGGCTATACTGGCTCCCAGGACTATTCAAAGTGTTGGTGCTGACCTTTAAAGCCCTAAATCACTTCGGCCCAGATACTTAGGTACAGCCTTGAAGGCCTTCTGGTGGTTCCCTCAATGTGAGAATTTACAGGGAACCAGACAGAGGGCCTTCTCGGCAGTGGTGCCCTACCTGTGGAACGTGCTCCCATCAGATGTCAATGAGATAAAGAATTACACATCTTTTAGAAGATATCTGAAGGCAGCCCTGTATCAGGAATTTATTAACATTTGATGTCTTATTGTTTTTATATGTGCTAGAAGTTACCCACAGTGGTTGGGGTATTGTTGCTGTTATTATTATTATTAAACCATGCTCTAGTGGCATAAGCAGGAAGGTACAAAGTGCACTTCAGGCTCTTCTCTTTCTCCTATTCCATTCACATATCCAGGACTATGACTTGTGTGAAGTTTAGTTTCACTTACCAAAAAACATACTATGTTGTTACATGCAAATCTGAGACAGTTTAAACCTCAAACTCTCATCAGCTTCACAAACCAGCTTCATAAACTTTAATCTAACTTTTTAGAAACTAACCTGCTTGTTTTCAAACACGATCTCTGGTCTGCCTGCAAAAACAAGTCAGGTTTGTGGGAAGCTAATCTAAATTCTTCTAGTCCTCCTCCTGTCTGACTGAGAGAAGGAAAAGTGTTTATTTTCCCTCAAAAATTTCATATTTGGAAAATACTCTAGTGTTAAGATACTTCATATACTGATTTGGTGCTAAACTGTCATTCACACTGAAGAATACAGAAAGTGCAATATATAAATAAATTCCGAGACTCTTTTTCAATGCTGCTCTTTCCAACACTAATGATTATATAAGATAATTCAAAGAGTCCATTTTAAACTAAATATACCTTTATAGCACTGTAAATGCACTTACCCTTCCAATCTGACATCAGGTAAAGATCTATTGAGTGCAATCCTTTCACTTGCCATTAAATTAAACTGGTTTATTTTAAACATTTCCTTCATTTTTTCTTGGTCCTCTTTAGGAATGACAACAGGTTTCCCCATTTCTCCAGGGCCTTCATGAGGTTTTTGTACAAGTTCTGGAACTAAAAAAAATGTTTGTATTAAAAAAAGAATTTAAAAGATGTTAAACTTAACATCTGTACTTACACTGGTATAACCCCAGTTACAGTAACACCATTTTTTAAAATCCACTAAATGGAAAGACATTTTAGAAGCAAATAGAAAATAAGATTTAAAATTGTATGAGATAGAAAATAAAAGCATCAGTTCTCTAGAGCAAGCTTATATAACTCACTCTGATTTTGCATACAGGCTATTGTGTAACAATTGTTGTAAAATAACATACTGATTATGACACATATATGACTGGAGAAGATGAACAGATGAAAACAAAATGCCAAAAGAAATTAACAAAATTGAAACATAATAGATACTCAAGTAGTTTGTCTGCCAATATATAAATGTTAAGAAGCTCCTCTTCATTGGCGATCACTTGTAACCAAATAAGATTGTCTTCCATGAAAACGGTTTTAACGATGTATGTCCATAGGTGACTGTGGAGGCCAACTCTGGATCCACACGTCCTTCCACAGTGGGGACATAGGTTTCCAGGAGGGAGTTGATCATGGTGAGGGTTTGCCAAATGTGCCTTCCTCATAGCACGTTTCTCCCTTTCGTCCTGAGTTTGAGCGTCTTCAAAGTCCACAACACCTTTGGTAAAGGCTGTTCTCCATCGAGCGCTTGCAGACCTATGTTTCCCAACTGTCTGTGTTTATACTACATAAGATGTGCCTTGAGAGAGCTTTGAAACCTCTTTTGTTGACCATCAGCATTATGCTTTCTATTTTTAAGTTCAGAATAAAATAGTTGCTTTGGAAGACGATAATCAGGCTTCCAAACAACATGACCAGTCCAACAAAGTTGATGTTGAAGAATCATTGAAGGATCATGGTGATCTCTGCTTCTTCTGGTACACTGGCATCTGTTCACCTGTTTTCCCAAGTGATATGTAAAAATTTTCAAAGAAACCTTTGATGGAATCTTTCAAGGAGTTGGAGATGGCATTTATAAGTGGTCCATATTTCACAAGCATACAGTAAGGTTGGTAGTAGAATAGCTTTGTAAGCAAGCATATTGGTTTCCCTTCAAATGTCCCTGTCTGCACTTCAATCAGGAGAAAGCTGCACTCACAGAGCTTAGCTGATGCTGGATTTCAGCATAATAACTGTCTAGGTAGGAGAAGTGATCCACACTTTCCAACACTGCACGACTGAGTTGGATTTGTGGCACTGCAGAGGGGTTGTTTTGTGTTTCTTGGTGCAGCACTTTGGTTTACGGATGCTGAACGATAGGCCAAGCTTTTCGTAAGCTTCTGCGAAGATATTTAGGATAGTTTGGAGGTCATCCTCTGAGTGTGCACGCACTACATTGTCATCAGCATACTGAAGTTGTACAGTCGTACCTTGCAAGTCGAACCAAAGCATGGAAACCAAAGCACAGCTTCTGATTGGCTGCAAGAAGCTCAGGAAGCTGCAGAAGCCCCATCAGAGTTCGGCTTCCAAAAATAGCTCACAAACTGAAACAGTCACTTCCGGGTTGGTGGTGTTCAGGAGCCAAAACATTCGAGAACTAAGCTGTTCAAAAACCAAGGTACGACTGTATGACGGAAGTTACAGCAACCTTACGCTTTATTTTCAGCCTACTCAGATTAAAGAGCTTTCCATCTGTTCAATGTATGATTTCTACTCCGGTGGGGAGTTTCCCTTCGACAAAGTGTAGGATCATAGCAATGAAGGATGTTCACAAATTTATCTGGGTAGCTGATTTTCAGGACAGTCTACAGGGCATTACGGTTTACAGTGTCAAAGGCCTTAGCCAGGTGTGATGGGATAATGAGCTGCTTGTGCGTAAAAGCTTGATCCCTCTGGGGTTTGGCTGGTCACCCAAACCTAGGCACTAACGGAGCCCCCAAAGCATGACTTCGTCAGTCGCTGGTAGAATCCGACAGTGGGCGTCTACGGAACTTACTCCAACATAAAAGTTGTTTGACGGACATGCGCCTCCTGGACTCTCTGTGTGACAGCTTCCGGCGAGGGGTGGGGGTTGCTAAAGGGGTTCTTGTTACCTCCTCACTGTTCTCACTAGAAGTATCCCAGAGCCTCTCCCCCGATTCCCTTTCCGCTGGAACTCCTGCTCTCCCCCTACTGGTTCCTTCTTCTGCTGTAGAGTCTCTCCTATTCTCCTGGAGCCTCTCCACCACCTGTCCCTCCGATGGCAGTTCCCTGACATCCACCTCCCCCCCAGGGCCCCCTTCACCCCCCCGCCTCCTCTCCCACTGGCGGTGAGGGCGGAAAGCCCCGGAAGGAACTCTCCTCGTCGTCCGAGGATTCAAACACTTCTAACCACGGCGTACCGTCTCTCTCTTCGTCTTCCTCTTCTTCGTCGGAGTCGGCTTCCTCACCCACCCCTGACTCTGGGAACCCTTCAAACTCCCCTTCCTCATCGGTGGTCCCAAAGTGTTCCCTTCTAAATCGTGCCACGGGTTGCGGTTTTTTTGGGAAACGCTGATGAAATGTTTCTATTAAAACCTCGTCCTTGACTAACTCTGCTGGTACCCAAGTGTTTTCCGACTCAACTTCCCCCTCCCATTCTACCAGATATTCCACCTGATTCCCCTTCCACCTGGAATCAATGATTCCTGCCACGTTCATGTCGCGTTCTCTCTCTTCTATCACGGGCGTTTGGGTGACCTCTCTCTCACGCTCCCCCCACTCACGTCCCTCTCGGTACGGCGACAGTAATGACCTGTGAAATACTGGGTGCAATTTCATGTGACTGGGCAGTCTGAGTTTGAATGTTACTGGGTTGACCTGCTGTATGACCTCAAAGGGCCCCAATCTTTTGGGTCTCAATTTCTTACTCCCTCCCTTGAACGGTAGTCCTTGGGTGGATAGCCACACCCGGTTTCCCACCCTTATAGTTTCACCTTCCCTCCTATTTCTGTCTGCTTGTTTCTTATATTCTTCCTTGGCTTTCTCTAAGTTAAGTTGAAGCTGACGGTGGATCGCTTCCATCTCTTCAAAAAAGTGTTCCGCCGCCGGCACGCTCCACCTCTCCCCTCCTTCTCCTGGAAATGCCCGGGGATGACACCCATAATTTGCCAGAAAAGGACTCATCCCTGTGGACACGTTCTCCGCGTTGTTGTAGGCAAATTCTGCCAGAGGTAACTTATCTACCCAATCATTTTCTCTGTCTTTTACATAACACCTCAGGTATTGTTGTAAAATCCCGTTTGCCCTTTCCGCTTGCCCATTTGTTTCTGGGTGCCGGGCAGTTGAGAAATTGAGTTCCACGTGCAGTAAGCTCATAAGTTTCCTCCAGAACCTGGAAGTAAACTGTTTCCCTCTGTCGCTGACCACCCTCAAGGGGGCGCCATGCAACCTGAAAATATGCTCTACAAATAACTTGGCGGTTTCCTCTGCGGTGACCGCATGGGAACAGGCTATAAAATGACACATCTTAGTTAATAGATCTACCACCACCATGACAGCTGTTTTGCCCTTGGATTTTGGCAGGTCCGTCATAAAATCTATGGATACTGCCTCCCATGGCCTTTCTGGTGTGGGTAAGGGTTGTAATAGCCCCGCTGGCGCCACCCTCTCCCCTTTCGCTCGCTGGCACCTGTCGCAACCCCTGACATATTCCCGTACGTCCTCCCTCACCTTGGGCCACCAAAACTCTCTGGTAACCAACCACATGGTTTTGTGCTGTCCAAAATGCCCCGCTGTGGGGCTGTCATGCAACTGCTTGAGTACTCTGCCCCTCAGTTCCCCATCTGGTATGTACAGTGCCCCTTTGTAATACAACGCCCCGTTCTTTTCTTCAAACCCCCCTGTGTTCTCCTCTGTCCTCCTGAGTTCTCTGAATTTCTCTTGGGCGTATTCATCGTTCTCAGTACCCTCTATCAGTTCCCTCTGCCCCACCAATGCCGCCCCACACACCCAGCGGTCTTCAGGGATTACATGCCTTGCCTCAGGCGCTCCCTCCCCCTCTAAGTACTCAGGTTTCCTGGAGAGAGCGTCCGCCCTCACGTTCTCGGAGCCTGGCACGTAACGAATCTCAAAGTGGAATTTGGAGAACTCCTGGGCCCATCTCACTTGTCTCTGGTTCAGCACTCGTGCTGTTCTCCAGTATTCCAGATTTTTGTGGTCAGTTCGGACTTGAACCTTGTGCTGCGCCCCAATCAGCAAGTGCCGCCATCTCCGGAATGCTTCATGAATGGCGAGCAGTTCTCGGTCGTATACTGTGTAGTTCCTCTCGGATTTGTTCAACTTCCGCGAGAAGAACGCACACGGTCTCCATTCGGACGTATCTTTTCCCGGCTGGAGAAGCACGGCCCCCACCGCTCGGTCTGACGCGTCAGTCTCCACCCTCATTGGTTGTTGTAGATCTACGTGCAAAAGTTGCTCTTCCGACGCAAACGCCTGCTTTAAGTGTTCGAACGCCCGCTGCGCTTCTTCCGTCCAAACAAATTTTTTCTTGCTGCTAAGACAATCCGTGATGGGCGCTGTTAAATGGGCAAAGTTTTTTATGAACTTCCTATAGAAGTTTCCAAAGCCCAGGAATCTTTGCACGTCCTTCTTGGTCTTTGGTGTTTTCCATTCCAGTACCGCTTGAACCTTGCTGGGATCCATGGCCAATCCCTTGTCAGACAACCGGTACCCCAGGAATTCCACCTCCCTGGTATGAAACTGACACTTCTCCAGTTTCACCCACAGCCGATTTTCTCGCAGTTTGCTCAGTACTTCTCTTACATCTCGCACATGCTGCTCCTCATTCTCTGAGTTTACCAGGACGTCATCTAAGAACGCTACGCAGTTCTTGTAGAGCAATGGCCCCAGGACGTGATTCATGAACGATTGAAAACAGGCCGAGCCCGCCTGTAGACCGAAGGGCATAACGAGGTACTCAAAGGCCCCCAAGGGGGTGAACATAGTGGTTTTCCACTCATCCCCCTTTCTCACACGTATCAAGTTATATGCCCCTCTAAGGTCCAGCTTGGTAAAATTTTTCCCTTTTCTCACACGTGTCAGAATGTCATCAATTCTAGGCATAGGGAACGTCACTGGTTCTGACACTGCATTTAGGCCCCTGAAATCACACACAAGCCTGGGTTTACCCGTGTGTTTTTTGTCCACAAAGAACACTGGGCTGCCCCCCACCGCTCGTGACTCTCTGATGAAACCTCGCTTGAGGTTCTTGTCAATGAACTCCCTTAACTCCTGCATCTCACTGTCTGACATTGCATACAGCTTGCCCACTGGCAATTGTGCTCCTGGGAGTAGGTTAATTTGACAGTCAAAGGGTCTGTGCGGAGGCAGTTTATCTGCTTCCTTTTCGCTAAAGACGTCAATCAAGTCAGCGTATTGTGGTGGCACCTTCCCCTTGTCCATCACTTCCATCCCTGCTAGAGTGGCCCTGGCCCCTGCCTGAGCCTCTCCCTCCTTGCAGTGTTCTAGGCAATGTGCTGATCCAAAGGAAACCACTCTCTGATGCCAGCCTACTAGCGGATCGTGTAGTGCCAGCCAGCTCATTCCCAAAATAATAGGAGCTCCTCCCAAGGTGGCTACGTTAAACGCTATCAGTTCTGTGTGTCTTGCCACCCTCATTATCATTGGTACAGTCTGTTGGCTCACTTCTCCTCCCAACAGTTCCCTCCCATCAATCGTGGTAACCTGCAAAGGCTTACTTAATGGGACAGTCTGTATCTGGTGTTCAGCTGCAAACTCCTTACTCATGAAATTACAGGAACTACCTGAATCCAATAGCGCTTTTATCTTTAGTGGGTGTCCATTTGCCAGTTCCAGCAACACCTCTATCACAAGCGCTGGTCTTGGGGGTTCCGGCGTGGGCACATTCACTACTCCCTGGCCTGGCTGCTGTGCCCTGATGTTGGCAACCAGGCGTTGGCTTTTACTTGCTCCTTGATTTCTCCTTCCTCCTTTCCCCCAACAGTTCCCGCCATCCCTTGCCATTCCTTCCTTTGCGGACAGACTCTGGCAAAGTGACCTGGCTGTTGGCAGAGATAACATCTCTTGGCGCTCTTTCCCTCCTTCTTCCGCCCCTCACTGGTGTTTGAAACTGCGCACGCGCGCGCGCTGTTCCAAGTTCCATCGGCTCTGCTGGCGGGAAAGGCTGCTCCGGAATCTCCGGAATGCGGAAGTCCTTCCAACGTTCCCCCTTTCCTTCCCGCTTTTCCAAAGCTCTGGCTTCCTGGCGCGCTCCTATGGACAGCGCAGATTTAGTCAGATGGTCCATAGACTCCGCCCTAGGCGCCCGGGAAAGTTCATCTTTCACTGACGGAGAGAGCCCTTCTTCAAACAGCATTTGAATAGGTTCACTCGCAAGGTCCCACCCCAGTCTATGAATCAGCATGGTGAACTCAGTCCAGTACTCACGTACAGATCGGCTCCCCTGTTTACACGCCATTAACTGCCTGCGCACCACCCCTTGCTCAATCTCGCTGGAAAACATCAAGTCCATGGCGCGAAAAAATTTCATTGTGTCCTTTAAGATTTCATTATTGGCTGCCATCAGGGGCCTAATCCAGTCCCTCGCCCCTCCCTCTAGATGGCCAATCACGTACGCCACTCTAGAGTTCTCATCGGGGAAGTCATCAAACAGTAGATTGAGAGCATATTGCATCTCTGTTCTAAAGGCTTGATAGTTCCTGGCATCCCCCCCAAATTTCTGCACCAATCCAGGCACCTTTCTGGCAAGTGGGGTGGTTTTTCCCTTATCCGCATCTTGAGCCCTGCTCTCCTCGAGCCTCGCCGTTTGCAGCGCGAGCTGGACCTCCAACGCCCTGTACCTTTCTTCCAGGCTTGGACCTGCTCCAGCTCCAGCTCCTCCGGTTCCGGCTGGTTCGCTCATGATGCCCTCTGCTTGCACAAGCTGCTTTCAAAGACTGTCGGATTGCTGTGATGGGATAATGAGCTGCTTGTGCGTAAAAGCTTGATCCCTCTGGGGTTTGGCTGGTCACCCAAACCTAGGCACTAACGGAGCCCCCAAAGCATGACTCCGTCAGTCGCTGGTAGAATCCGACAGTGGGCGTCTACGGAACTTACTCCAACATAAAAGTTGTTTGACGGACATGCGCCTCCTGGACTCTCTGCGTGACAGCTTCCGGCGAGGGGTGGGGGTTGCTAAAGGGGTTCTTGTTACCTCCTCACTGTTCTCACTAGAAGTATCCCAGAGCCTCTCCCCCGATTCCCTTTCCGCTGGAACTCCTGCTCTCCCCCTACTGGTTCCTTCTTCTGCTGTAGAGTCTCTCCTATTCTCCTGGAGCCTCTCCACCACCTGTCCCTCCGATGGCAGTTCCCTGACACCAGGTCAATAAACAACATATTCAGAGGTTGGTTTTGCTCTCTGCATTTTTCTTGAAGCTGTTGAGCGATGAAAATCATGTCCACTGACTGTCCCCCTAGAAGGTCGAAAACCATTTTTGGATTCAGGACGGGCAGCCTCAGATATAGTTTGCTAAGAGACTTGCAAGAATTTTGCCGGCCACAGCTAATAAAGAGATGCCTTAATGGTTTCTGCAATCCATTCTATCACCGTTTTTAAAAAGGTTGAGAATTTTGGCATCCATAAAGTCTGCTGAGATCTCCTCTCTCTCCCAGATTTTTTTGATGAGCTGTGAAGTTGTTGTGCAAGTTCAATTCTGCCCACTTTGAAGACTTCGGCAGGTATCCCATCAGGTCTGCTGGTTTTGTTGTTTTTCATTTGGTTAATAGCTGTGCACAACTCTCCCAAGATTTGGAGATGCTGCAAACACATCTCTAATTTGTTTTGGCAGAATTTGTATGGGGACCTCAGCAGCTACTGGGGAGTTGCAGTTGAGGAGATGCTGGTAATGTTCTTTCCAGCGGAGTGCAATAGCTTCTATATCTTTTAGAAGTGTGGTACCTACCATCTGTTGAGTGTAGGAAGCATATGCCATGATTTATTGGCCCATAGATGGTCTTTGTGGCTTTAAAGAAGCTCTGCATCCTGAGTGTCTGCTAAGTGCTGGATCTCTTTAGCTTTTTTAAATCCACCAGGTGTTCTTTAGGTCTCTGGTTCTTCTTTGAACCTCAGCCTTAGCGTTGGCATAGGTTTTTTTCTTAGTGGCACAGTTTCTATCTCTTTGCCAGATCTGGAAGTGCTTCCTTTTCTTGTCAATAACATGTTCAATCTCACTATCATTCTCATCAAATCAGTCTTGGTGTTTCTTAATTTGGTATCCAATAGTTTGTTTATAGGCTGCAATAATGGATGTTTTTAGCTTGGTTCAGTGTTCCTCAATGTTATCAGGGAATTCTGAAAACAGATGGTCCTTAAGAATCATTTGGAAGCAATCCCACTTAATAGATGTTGAACGGCTTGAGTGTTCATTTTTCACCTTGGTTTACTTCCTTGAAGTCGTCATAGCTCTGGTAAGGAACACATCACAGCAATCTTCAGCTCAGACAATTACTGTAAATAGTCTAAAGAGGTGCCAGTGGTTCGACCGAGGATGCCTCCATGATGTTTTAAATTTATTTTTTTGTCGAAAGAACAATATAGCACATATAGTCAAAAGTAAAATTAAAATTCCGTTTTGGTTACTGTTGCCAATTCCTGCTTTCCCAATAGTCCCAGGCCACAGATCGAAATCTCGCCCAACTCTTGCATTAAAATCACCCAGGATAATTTTATCCTCCTTAGGCATCTCTGATAGGATGGTATCCAGCTGAGAATAATTTTTTTCTTTAATGTATTCATCGGCATCTAGTATTGGTGCATACGTGCTTAAAATAGTAGCCTGATGGTTTTTGGCAAGTTTTATTTAAAGGGTTGAAAGTCGCTCATTAATGCCGGTAGGGACTTCTGACAAGAGCTTCACAAGATCGTTTTTGATAGCAAAGCCTATTCTATGTATTTGACATTCTTGTTCAGGTAGACCTTTCCAAAAGAATGTGTAGCTTCCTTTTTCTTCCTTGTCCCTCTCCTGTTCTTCAAGTTTCTTGAAGCACAGCAATATCCATGTTAAAACGTCGCAACTCTCTTGCAATGATGGCAATATGATGGCAGTACTGCATTCAAGACACTCATTATCTGTTACCCAAAAAGTCCGTATATTCCATGATCAAATTTCGATTGTCTTTTAAGACTCCTGGGTGGTGACCCCACTGGGCATGGTAATCCAGTCAGGGGGAAATGGGAGGCAGTCTATGTTTAGGGCACCTTTTCTAGTCCCTCCCCCTTTTCGGGTGAGCAGAGTGGATCCTAAATAGTACTGTTCAGTCATGAATATAGCTGCTGAGCTACTCAACTTGAGTCAGAGCGACTGAGTCTGTATCCACCGCCCATGGGCTGGTTCATGATTAGGGGCTTCCAGATTTCACAGTCCTGCCCCTGTTACCATTTGCCAATCACAATGGGACTTTTGGGGGGTTGGGTTGGGTTTTTGGAAGACGCCTGCGCGTGAGTTTGTTTTATGTTTGTAAGTCAGTGCATGGTGACCAACACACAGCCTTCGCAGTAAGGCTCTATTCCGATGGCATGAGAATCACGACGACCAATAGATTCTTATCTGCTGCAGCCTCCATCCGCCTTCACAGCCGTTGTAACATACCACTTGTTATCTTCCGCCTGTTCTACCGCTGAGGACTTCTTGGATCATTCTTTGTCTAGCTCCTGCCCTTTCACCTTACCACCTTGGGTGACCCTGCTGGGAGTAGAGACTCCTGACAGCTTCACTCACAAGGGTCATAGGAACGTTAAGCCCACTCACCACAACAAGGTGATAATCCAGCTGCATTGATCAGCGTGCCCTGATCTACAGACATAAAACAAATTCTCACACAGGCATCTTCCAAAAACCCATCCCGTTAAGAAGGAATTGTCTACTGGCCTGAGGGGTCTGATTCTGTGTTCAGATTACACTCAAAGCTGTTAATTTCCAGTCATCTCAATTTGCATCAAGCCATTGTGCAATGACACTGCTGTGTGACACACCTTTGTCATGCTTCAGGTTTTTCTTACCAACCATTTGTACAAATCCAGATATATCTTTCTTCCTACTAAAATAATGTAATAACTTGAGAAAAGATCCACATTAGTGTCTGCAACATTTGTCTAGTTCAGACAGTAACCATACTGGTGAACTGGGCCAGTGTCTTAACCATGAAAGCTGCTTCTTTACAATAAGTAAGTGAGGGTTTACACCTGAAGTTTAGTGTCTAGAAGAGAGCAAAGCAGTTTAGATGAAATGTAGGAAACACAAGGGAGGGCAGAAGAGGGATTGGGAGGGCAGTGGTGCCATAGGGGAAAGAATGAGATGATGGTGTTTACTGGGGAAGAAAGAGCCATATGGGGCCAAAGTAGAGCTGAACAGGCCCCAAGCTTCTGCACCACCTACATAAAATTATAGGGCTGGATGGGACCATAGCTTATTCTGCCCGCCTCTCCCTCCCACTATTATTCCACAGAAGAAATCATTTTTTTGAGAGCCAGCAATCAAATGTTAGTTCAGTGTATCCAAGCAAATTCTGTGCATGCGTTTCTCAACCAGCTGTTGAAAGAAATGCAAACAGTCTCTGATGCCACATAAAAGGTCAACTGTGCAGTGGGCGGGGGGGGGGGGGAGAACCCACACTAATTCTGGTCCAGATAATTTAAGAAGAAAACAAACACATATTCCTCCTATCTGTTGTAGTCTTGAACTGGCCATTACTTCACTTATTTTATGTGGTATTTGAAAACTTAATCTCTGGTCACTAAATACTATTATTACTTACCATCTCCAGGCGGTAGGCCTCTCTCTTTTTTCTCATCACATTTGTTGCATTCGCTGAAGTAAAGTAACAAAAACATATCCAGAAGGACCCAAACCAGTGAGGTGGCAAGGACCACCTTACAATACGCAAATTTTCTCATGGCACTTTAAGTCAAAAACAAAAATGAAGTGTATATTGAAGTCAGTGGCGCTGCTTTAATCCCATTTCAGAGATCATGTTCCACATCTATGGAGAGGAAAAAAGAAAAGAGTTACAAAGGATCTGAGGAATAAAGTATCCTTCTCAAAATATAACAGACAAGTTTACTGCACTCAAGTATGATTATTAAATAGATGCTTAGGCAATGTGAGTGCCTCCAGCATAGGCACTCTAGTGAGCCAGATCTTACTGAAAATGACAATTCCATTCTCAGTAGAACTCCTCCCCAAAGCAAAATGGGCTGTAATTGAAATCTGGTGTCTCATTATCCTAATACTAGCCAGAGTATGGTAGCTCCAAATAAAAATGTAGGGAAAAAATACTTGATCTTATGTACTCCAAGATGGGCATCCAATAGCATTGTTTTCATTACTGCATGAGCCACCTCTTCCATTTCCCAACACCTAAGAGAATGGTTTAAAAATGCCTTCTCTGCATCACACTTACAAAAATGTGGGAGAACGGCCTAACTTCCCCATCAATTTCTGAAGCTCAGAAGAACTATTAAAGGCATTCTGAAGCAAACTACTTCTCCAAGCAAACTATTCTAATTAAGTAATTTACCCAACAACCCTATGTGCAAGCTATACACACAAATCCATCCTGAAAGCAGTGATCTCTACCAAACAGAGAACTGGTGCTTGAACAAATAACCCCTGGAACTAACAAAATATATAGTGGTACCTCGGGTTAAGAACTTAATTTGTTCTGGAGGTCTATTCTTAATCTGAAACTGTTCTTAGCCTGAAGCACCACTTTAGCTAATGGGGCCTCCTGCTGCTGCTGTGCCGCCACCATGCGATTTCTGTTCTCATCCTGAAGCAAAGTTCTTAACCCGAGGTACTATTTCTGGGTTAGCGTAGTCTGTAACCTGAAGCATCTGTGACCTGAAGCGTCTGTAACCCAAGCTACCACTGTATCTGTTTTCATATTTAAAGCATTTTGTAAGGTTGTTCCATCATATGATGTTCAGTTAGCATTTAAAACAAAGTGTTAGAGGCATGACTAGACATATGTAGGCTGGGGAAAACGCCTGTATGGAAGATTAAGGTCCGATCCCAGATTATATAAAGACAGGGTCTGAAACTTTTCTGGGAATCTTGGCACTTTTGGAATTTTCAGCATGTGTTGTGGGCACTGTCACAAAATAACTGCCAGGTGGTATGCCTGTTTATATAATGACAACTACAGTGCATATGGCAAGTCACAAAACACCCATTTCATACAAGGCATACTGGTTACAAGGGAAGAAAAGTAGGGTTTAAACCCCAAAACAGAAAACCACTCATTTTAATCTACAGTACTCTGCTCCATCACATCACCAAATTCCATAAAGGCAACTCAACTCCACCAACCTCTTTATCCAAGGACACCTAGACACGTACCCAGAGAGAAGTGGGTTACCTCTTCTTTGGTTACCTTTTCCAAGGATGACAACTGCCTTAATGTAGCTGTGTGACCCTGTGTCACCAACAAAAGATACCTTATCTGGAAATATTGAAACCATGAGGGTGGCCATTATTCTGCTTTGATAGCTCATACATTAAGACATGAGTAGTAAACATTAACTACTGTTTAATACTGTTTAATACTACAAATAAGTTAGAATTTTTGGTTCTGAATCATCACCAACCCTTCAGAATAAAAAGCTACTAATCACTGTATTAAAAGTGACAGCAACATAAGTCTCAACTCTGCGTCCACAGTAATTCCCGAAACTGAATAGTTATAAGAACTGAGGTTTCACAAGAATGGACTTTTGCAAGATTATTAACATATAATTCATAAAACAGAAATTAAGGGGAAGTATGACTAAGCATAACTGAACAATATG
The DNA here is from genome assembly GCF_964106915.1 of Podarcis gaigeae. Classification (NCBI taxonomy): domain Eukaryota; kingdom Metazoa; phylum Chordata; class Lepidosauria; order Squamata; family Lacertidae; genus Podarcis; species Podarcis gaigeae. Next base: position 51,664,916 of record NC_139689.1, read on the forward strand.
TACCATGAGAAAATAAACGAGTTTCATTAATTTTTCCCCCTTGACATTTTCATATTTTCTTAATGATCAGTTCCTACTGTCACTTATGGTCAAACATCAGTTGCTTCAAAGAGCTGAAGCTTTAGTGTTTAGTGTATTGTTCGAAATTACTGCAAGCAGTTTTAACTTTTTTAATAACCTTAGGAAGTTTACATAAATTTGTAGAACAGTTTTAGAAAATCCTTAAATTTAAAATCCTTAGTAAAAAAAATCATCAAGTACAGCAGGGTTGCCACCATTCTGGACCAATAAGCACCTTTTGAACTTTGAGTGTGCGCTGTGGGGGGCATCGCATAACACAAAATCGAGACTACACTCCTTGTTTTTCTCCACCATCCCTCACCCTGCAACAACCTCATGCTTCCCAAGAGAAGTCCTGCTGGTCTTAACTGTGGAGATAATAGATTTTAAAGGCACAAGAACCCCCCTTTCCCCAATGCCAACCCTAAACCAAAGCCTATGCTGCCACCATATACCCACTTCTTTAAGATCAACTGTGTAGTAGTATTAGCAGAAAGTAACTAATAAGAGTGCTTTTGTGTTGCCACTCTCCGGACCTCTCGTGGAGGAAGTAAGATGATAATCGCAGAGTCCCAGACGGTTTATGTGGTCCTGAGACGTTTAAGTCTTTGCTTATTCTGTTAAATACTATTGTATATTGATAATGCAAAGCAGTGCAAAACTGATTTCAAATACATGTGTTTGCATCTTATTTCAAGGCAAGGCTGAGATAAGTCTAGTCAAATTACAAGCTCATTTTGAGTAGCATTAACATGAAAGATTATCTCCTTCTGTGAGACACAATATGGAACAGCAAAGAGGTACTGACATGGGCTGTGGTGATAAGAGATCAAAACTCCACTCAGCAATGAAGCTCACTGCGAGACCTTGAGCCTGTTCCTCTCACATGCTTATGATGACTGAACAGAGTAGGGAGAACTATGTACACTTTCCACAGCCATTTGAGGAAGGGTAAGAAAAATAAGACATTTTAAAGTGACTCAATTAATATTTTTCAAAACTAGTAACTATGAAATTAGCTGCTGCCATGGCCAATTAAAATTTATTGAGGCACCATATTATTAAAACAAGCCTGGAGTGGCATAGTTGCTAGCGCTACTATGGGAGAAATTGTTGGTACCATCAAGGGACAAGTTTCTTCAACTGCCTGGAACCCCTATCAGAAAGAGATGTTGCCTAAGTATTTATGCTTGCTCTCTGACATTTTTTGGTGACTGCCCAAAAGGAGGGCTTTACGTCAATGCCAATCAGTGGTGACTTCAAGCCCTGCTTGGATCAACTGTGCTCATCTTTTGCAATGTGACTTGAGTTCAAGGTATGTTGAAAAAAATAAATTGTCATCTGCCCATCTGTCAAAGTGATCTGCTGGGAGTGAGGGTAGGGAGAATGCAGGATCTGGTCCTCCTACTGGATCCTGTTCCCCACTGCTGTACTATGAGATATACAGTATATCATCCACCAAAATTCAAGTCCTTATTTTGTGAGCTTCTAAAAATTCAGCTCTCTGAAATGCATTTTCTTTGATTAAGATAGTGGGCAACTTCTCTACTACACCTTGAATAAAGCTAGGCAGGACTGCCAAAAGCCAAATAAAATTACTCCAGGGTACAGATTCTGGTTGGAATCCACTATGTACCTATTAGCAATACATCATTGTTCATATCGTATTTAACAAAGCCACTAGTCTTTTACCTAAATCCAAATTATAGACAATTGAAGTAGTTTTGTTACACATAATTCCATGTTCAAAGTTGTTTACAGTACAGTAACCTAGATTTTCTGGTCTTTATGTACTATAGTGCAAACAAAAGCGCATTGAACTGAGTTTAGTTTACTGAAGCAGCTTCAATTACTTTTAAGTTCCTCAGAACTGTTTCAGGTTTTCTATTGATGACTAACTGGAAGGAAACAGTCTTGGTAAAAGATCAGATATTACAAGAAAAATTAACCCAAACTGCATGTCACTCAAATACAGTGGCAATAAAGGGTTTAAAACTACGACAGTACAGTATAAACAAATAGAATAGAATACCAGAATATCACTTTTCAATATTCTTTCTCCAAAATATCAGAGACAGCAGAAAACAGTTAAGTAGCCCCTTTCATTTACTGAAGTCTTCAAGCATTTTATTGCATTCAAAAAGCATTCCTGACACAAAACTGGCAGTCTAGAAAAAATAGGCACAGCACCCTCATATTAGCTTGCATTCCTCCTTATAGGAAAAATTCTGCCAGGGGAAAACTATTTAGACAGTTTTTCTGGATATGAATCCTGATGCACATTGTACTCAAACTACGCATGCAAAGGTATTGACTGGAAGGCCGAAAAACTGTCTATGAGCAACAAAACATGTTTCCTTTAACCACACCAGCAGAAGGGGAATAGGAAAGCCTTATCTGTCCTTAAGAATCAATCATGTAGCAAAATCTAACAGAATATTGAACCTTAACACTGTATCTTTAACATCATCTTCACTACAGAACATGAAAATAAATATTCTAAAAATGTGAATGAAACATCAGCCCATCAACCCATAAATGGCCATATAGGTAATGAACACATGAACCTGTCTTATGCAAAGTCAAATCACTTATCTATCCTCATGGGCAGCCTTCTAGAGATCGCATGCCAGCAATGGGCAGAGCAACAGATGCAATTCTTACCAATGAATAGCAAGCTATGCTCAGTCAGAGGCTTCAATGAGTACTTAAACACCTATTCATCCAGGCATGCCAGAAGTATCATCACAGTTCAAGAACATGCAAGTGCACTCAAGGAAGGTGTGAAGCAGGCATGGTTAGAAAGACCTGGAGAATCACATTTTGCCCCTGGGTTTAAGGTTCCCTATCCCTGGTCTGCACTGTTTTACTGTTAATCTCAGTGTTGTGGGTTTGAGTCCCACATTAGGCAAATGTTTCCTGACCAAATAGCAAATAATGTATTACTTTTCATCACAAAAACTGTGACTGCAGAATGATTGATTTGTGCTTCAAAGAGGGCAAGAGGTCAGTCAAAATAGGCATCTCAGAGTGGGTAGACACATCCACAAAATCACTGCAGATGGCAATACAAGGCCCCACAGATAACCTCAAAATAAGAAACACTTCAAAAACCAATGTGACTGGTAAGAAGAAAGTTGAAAGTGAAGAGGGTCAGAGTTCTTCAGAACCCTTGGGGGTTATTCAAATTCAAAATAATAGAAGCTCAATTCAAATGTGCATTTCTACAGTAAAGGATGTAAAAAAACAAACTTGGGGAAAATATCTATAAGAATAAAAGAACTCCTTAAAAATTGGAATTAAAAATCAGCACAAGAAATCAGCTAAGATTTAGGGGGCTGGAGCAACTCCCATATGTGCAAATGCCATGCTTAGGTTTTGTTAGTACATTACAGGGAGAAAATACAAGGAGAAGAGACATGACCAGTGTATAAAATATGCATGTGCAGGGGGTTAGACTAGATGATCCTCGGGGTCCCTTCCAACATAGAGTTGGATTCTATGTGGCAAAAGTGAAAGAAAAAGAGCTTTTTTCTTCTCCAAAACCAGAACCTGGGATCATCCAATGAAGCTGATCAATGAGTATATCAGGAAAGAGAAACTGATTATTTTCTTCACACAGCAATATCAAATTTGTTACAAGAAATAGTGATGGTTACCAGCTTGGATGGTATTAGACAAATTCATAGAAGATATGACCACTAGGCATAATGGAAATATTACCACGAGTCATAGGTATTATGGTGCAGGGGTCGGCAAAGCTTACCGGGCATGGACCGGATCACTCCTGCGGAGATCCTCCATGGGCCAGACTAGCGCAGCACAACGCTGGAAGTCACGTCTGCACATGTCCGCAGCACCGGAAATCGCTTCCGTGCATGCCCAGACACTGAAAATCCTGCCTGCACAGAAGCAATTTTCGGCTTCCGGGGATGTGCAGAAGCGATTTCTGGCGCCGCAGACATGCGCAGACGCGACTTTGGGTGTCTGGGCATGCGCAGAAGCGATTTCTGGTGCTGTGGAAGAGAGTCCCCACGCTGCGCTGGTTGAGGGCAGCTCATGGGCCGGTTAAACGGACTCTGTGGGCCGCTTCCGGCCCATGGGCCTTAGGTTGCCGACCCCTGGCTCAGAGTAACATTGTTATGGATGGCAAACAATTGAATGCTAGGTTGGCCAGTGGGAGAACAAAATGCAGGACTCTTCTGATCCAGCAGGAGTGTTCTTATATTAATTCAGAAGGGCACTGCTAGCAGATGCAAGAAGACAGAGGTGTATGAATATATGCATGGTGCAGAGAAAATGTACAGGAATGAATTCTCTCTTCTCTCACAATACTCCAACCTGGATTCTTTCCAAGAAATAGAATGGGGGGAAATTCAGGACAGAAAAAAAGAAAACCTTTCCACAGAGAACCCAGTTAAACCTAAGAAATTCATTATCACAAGATAAGGTGATGACCAGTAACTAACACAGGCTTAGAATGGGGGACGGAACAAATTTATGAAGGATAAGGCTTTCAATGGCTACGAGTCATGATAACCATAGACAACCCCCAGGATCAGATGTATCATGTCTTTTGTGGTTGCTGAGGAATAAGTGAGAGAAGGCTGTTGCATTCCAATCTTGATTGTTCACTTCTGGGATGCATCCACTTAGCCACTGTAAAAACAGAGTACTCAACTAAATATAACTTAACTGATCCAGGAGGTTTGAGTTTATATTCCTATAGTACAGTGACAAAAGAAGAGGATTCTCTTCTTTTAATCACAAATGACCTATGAAATGTTCTGATTTCAGACACAAAAACCTCTCATGGAGACAGGGCAACTTTGTACCATGCAAACTTACAGAAGTTAAAGCCAGAAGACTTGAAGCTGTTATGTATTCCATTTGATACTGATGTGAGAGACACAGCTGACAGTTCTGCAGTAATATGAGTTGCAATAAATGCAAAGCGATTCAGATGAGAGAGGTAAAGGCACCAGAGAGATGCTGCCTTTTATAGTGCAACTATACTAAATGCTATGCATTCAGAGATACCTTCTGCTGGTTTGCTCCCACCCTGTCAATTATCCCATTATAATAGTATAAATGAACTCTAATTCATTAGGAAAAAGTTCAAAGCTAGCATACTTTATTAGAAAGAAACATAACCCTTATTATATAATCTGTTCTATTTGTCTAGGGAAAGAGAGAATCAAGCCCCTCCATCAGCAATACTGTACTGAAAGACCAGGAACTTTTGGCTCCTCTTCAAATTATTCTATTCGTAGCTGTGTTGGTCTGCCGTAGTAGAAACAAAATAAAGAAAATCCTTCCAGTAGCACCTTAAAAAGGTAAAAGGACCCCTGACCGTTAGGTCCAATCACGGGCGACTCTGGGGTTGCGGTGCTCATCTCGCTTTACTGGCCAAGGGAGCTGTCGTACAGCTCCCGGGTGATGTGGCCAGCATGACTAAGCCGCTTCTGGCGAACCAGAGCAGCACACGGAAACGCCGTTTACCTTCCCGCTGGAGCGGTACCTATTTATCTACTTGCACTTTGACGTGCTTTCAGACTGCTAGGTTGGCAGGAGCAGGGACCGAGCAACGGGAGCTCACCCTGTCGCGGGGATTCGAACCGCCGACCTTCTGATCAGCAAGCCCTAGGCTCTGTGGTTTAGACCACAGTGCCACCCATATCTCTAAGGTTAGTCTCTAAGGTGCTACTGGAAGGAATTTTTTTATTTTTTTTATTCTATTCCAGTTGACATTACAAGAACCTTATAACTAAGAATGCTGTCTGATTTCCTTCTCTGTTCCAAACCCTTTGTGCTGTGTCTTTTAGACTATGTGTTAGAACAAGGCTGCCTTATTTTCATTTGTAAGCTGCCTGGGAGCATATTTTTGGCTAAAGAGCAGGATAAAAAAATTCTTTAAATTCATATATAACAGCTGAGAACAGTCTTTGGCCTCTCCTAAAAATCCAGCCTGTAATATACAATCAGATAAGAAACAAAACTAAAGATAAACTGAGGAAAAGGGGTGGAGGATGGAACTGAGAGTCATTATACTCTGGACCAAAGCCAGAGTATAAAAGCTCTATTTCATTGCAAACTGTTAATTGTTTTAGCAGCCAATTAATATGACTATATGAGTTATAACAGAGATGGACAAGCTGTGGCTCTCCACAAGTTGTGAGTTATAGTTCAACAACATCAGAAAGTTGACAGGCTTTCCATCTCCAAGTCAGACATTTGTAAACTCCATTTTTCATCAGTGATTGAATGCTAGAGCTCTTTAAAGTATAATGAATTTTAAATCATGAATGTAAGTGCAGAATGTGGACATGCAAACCATGTGCACTCCCATTCTGCTCCTACAACCAAATGAAACAGGAAAAAAAGTCTTGCTGTGCAGGGAAGCAATGGCTCAGTTGCCTGGGTAACAAGGATGCATTTTCTCCTTTAGAGTGAAGGGTTCGTTTGCCCTCTGTGACATTGACACAATTGTCTGGGATCTTGGATTGAAAAACATTTTCAACTTTAAAAAAGCACTGAAGCAGTAGCAGCAGACCGGGGGGTGGGGTGGGGGGTGGCGACAGCTGAAAATAGATGTGAAAATGCAGAGTGGAAGATGGGAGCTTTTTTATAGAACTTCTTTCTCCCTTCCTGTGCCCACCTGCTGCATCAAAACCCAAACCTTGAGAAAATCTAGAAAAGCAATATGCTGTGAGAATGAGCCCCTTCTGCATGAGAAAAGCAAGAGGCCAAACAGTGGTTCAAGCCCAATATAAAATTTGGAGTCACCTGGGGATTTTTTGAGGACTGGTGGCAGATAGCTGGAGTTTTTTAAAAATGGGAAACTGAAAGTTAATGCAATGACAGGTAGTGTGTGCAGGATTTAAGTTGAATAAGCAAAAAACTAAAGTTTTGGAGAAAAACTTAACAAATGCTGAAAAAGAGAGATTTCAAAGTGAAACTGGATTAATGGTGGCAAAGAAAGTGAAATATTTGGGGATTAACATGACATCTAAGAATGTGAACCTATTTAAAGATAACTATGATAAAGATAACTATGATATGAGTGCTAAAATGTCAAGGGTAGGGAAAATATAGAATTACAGCTGTAACTGACTAAGTATGAGAAGAAGCCAAAAAAGAAAATGAGCAATTAGTTAATTGGAGTGAGGGGTTGTTGAAGAAACTTCAAAACAGGGATGACGAAAAGGGGAGGTAAGGGGAAGTCTGGGAAGTAAGGTGTATGAAAAAGAGGTTTTGAAATTATACATGTTTATATGTTTTGTTTGTCTATGTATTGTGTGTCGTTTTGTTTTTAATTTGTGTTGGAAAACCAATAAAAAATTATTTAAAAAAAAAAGACAGGTAGTGTGTATATATCTCAGAAAACCTTCATCTAATCAACAGCCACTTAATTTAATTTTAATCTCTAGGAAGTAGGGGTGGCATTTGATGTTAGGAATCGGGATTCTGTAATTAATGATACTAAGCAAAGTAGAACTTAAACAAAACATTAAAAAAACCCTAAAATTATGGATAAAGATATCAATTCCATGATACCAGATTAGAAAAAAAATTATTTACTTTATCTCATAAAGATCATATTATTGATTTTAACGTTTTAACGTTACCACTATCAAATGTGATGTTCTTAATTCTAATGATTATGACGGGGCTTGGTGTAGGCAAATTTAAATAAAATCCAAAAAGCTGAGTACTAGCTAGCCTTCTAATAATAATTTAATGGCTGAGCAGCATTCTGTACAGCTCCTCATTTAGCAATATCAATGCAACTATAGTCGTACCTTGGATCCCGAACACCTTGCAAGTTGAACATTTTGGCTCCCAAACGCTGCAAACCTGGAAGTGAGTGTTCCAGTTTGTGAATGTTCTTTGGAACCTGAACATCCGACACTGCTTCCGATAGGCTGTAGGAGATTCCTGCAACCAACTGGAACCCACGCCTTGGTTCCCAAACATTTTGAAAGTCGAACAGACTTCTGGAACGGATTCTGCTCAATTTCCGAGGTACGACTATACAAATTCCTGTCAAACTGGATACATTGTAACTTCTGTCTAGATCAATTAAGCAGTTTCCTCAGGAAGCTATGCCTCTTTTTGCTTTATCTACTGATGCAGATCCCCATAGAGTCAACTAAAACCCTAATAGTATTTAAAGTAAAAGGGTAAAAAAAGGTTTGAATCCATGCAATGGGGTGAATTTCTGCTGCTTTGTCCCAGCTCCTGCCAACCTAGTAGTTCAAAAGCATACCAGCGTGAGTAGATACACTGCTGCAAATATGCTGTAGATATACCTGTGGCAGGCAGGTAAACGGCACTTCAATGCGCTCTGGCACTCGTCAGTGTTCCATGCCCCGGAAGTGGTTTAGACATGCTGCCCACATGCCCCGGAAAAACAGTCTGCAGACAAATGCCGGCTCCCTCAGCTTGAAAGCAGAGATGAATGCCACACCCCATAATCAAATTTGACCAGACCTAACTATCCAGGGGTTCTTTACCTTTAGTATTTACAATCTAAGGTTTCAGTCCCAATCCATAATTTTAACAATTTTCTCTTAAAGATGTTATCTCCACAGCCATCCATCATTTGAAAGCCCTCTTAGGATGTCAAATTAAGTATATAAATGTATTAACAAGGACCTCGGTTCCTAAAAGACTTCTTCTAACATGCAAGATTTCTTCTTGGGTAATGACCCTTAAGATTATAGAGGAATGGGAGTTATCCCTAGAGAGTTCTTTGAATACTTGATAGTCAGCCTCCCACCCCTCCTTAAGAACCTTCTGCCTTAAACTGGGAATACACAGCATTTTAAAAATTTGTTCAGAAAACCTTCTGAGTAACTGGGATGATCCACTGGCTATGACTTCCAAATTTCCAACCTTAAGCACTCTTATTCAACTAACCTCTCCCTTCCCTGTCATTCATCACTTTGCTGGCCTAATTTCTGGCATTTGGAAGCCAGGAGCGTGTGAGAGTCTGGCATCTTTACATTTGTACAGGTGGAGCTGTGAAACATTGCTGAGAGATGACAAAAGATACGCTGAAACATTTAAGTTTCCCTGCAGGCTAACTTCATTAAATCTGCTGAGGCAGCTTTGCCTCATCTATCAGGCCTAAAAGTTCTCTGTCTTTATATGCAAAATTAAGAAATCTGAATATAATGGTGTGTGTTTAACACTACTAACTCTCCAGAACCTATCGTTTTTTTCACTGGCTTTTAACTTTGTCAAAGTGACAGATACTTTCATGCTGCAAGGACTAGTCAAGTTCTGTTTCCTCGTGAATTAGGTTCCCCTGCTTCCTCTGGCCCTACTTTTAAAACTTGCTAACCAACAAACGCTGCCAGAAACAATTCTGCTGTGCAAAAGCAGGGATCCAATTTGGCCAGCAATGCCATCTCTCCTAAACCATGCCAACCTAGTCAAACAGCTGGTGTCACTTGTTACATCAGCTGCTACATGAGAGGCTGGGCCTCAATTCTACATTGGTTGTGGGTGCCTGTTCCCAGTAGGGAAAGATGCCTGCTCTACCACTTCACAGCAAGGACACAGATTAGCACCAGCATTAGAAATCAGCCAGGCATCAGTCGCAAAATGCAATTGGCCTTTCGTGACTGGAAATGTCCGGGCACCACCCTTGGCACCTAGCATTGCCACCTGCCTGGCTGCATTCAGCTGGTTTGCCAGGCACAGCACCAGCAAAAAAGATGCGTCTTTTGCTGCCACACTACCCTGCAGACCCTGATTGCTACCACACTGCCAGGTGAATCAGGTGTTTTGCAGGGTAGCACAGTAGCAAAAGACACATCTTTTGTTGCCACACTTCCCTGCAGACTACCTGATTGCCCAGCAGCATCCCCCCACCCCCCCGGTCTGCCTGGCAGCAGGGAAGCAAAAGAAAAAGGAACCTTGACATTTTGTTTTGGCGCCCACAACCTAGGTCCAAGGAGACTCATGGATCCTAGCATTCCTCTCCCAGTTTCTAACACTGATTGGCATTATGGGGACAGCATTCCAAATTGGGCAGCTACGTATGAAATAGAAGACTTGTTCTATTGTTGCCACCCTCCAAATTTATTTTGTAAGAGGCACACAAAAGGGCCTTGGATGTTGATCTCTAGGTCCAGGAGAGTTCACATGGGAACCATGCAAGGCTTCCTATGTCAAAACTCTAAACTGCTCTCAAAAATGAATTGGCAGTCCATGTGATTGGCTCAAAACTGGATACATGTTCAGATATGGAGTTTCTGAACAGTTCCCCAGAGGTAGTCCAATGTAGAACAGGTTGCAGTAATCTGACCCAGAAGTTACCACGGTACATGCCTTCTGAAGTTCTAAATGGCAAATCTGAAGTAGGAATTGCATTGAAGAAAACTGAAAATATTCAGCTCTGTTCTGCATGTTTTTCTCTGATCTGCAAGCCTTTCCAAACTCAACTCAGACTGAATCTAGGTAAAAAGGATCATCCCACCTACAAAAGGGGTAGAATCTACCAATAGATGAAAGATGATTCAGGTGAAGGGAGAGATTCAAACATCTTTTTAAAAGATACAAAAGCTCTAACTATCTCCCCCTATGTTCAATGTGTGGTGTGGGGACTCCGTGGTCCTGAATGGGGTAACTTTGCCATTGAAGGACCAGGAGAGCAGCCTGAGAGTCATTTTGGACTCACAGCTGCCCATGGAGGCACAGGTCAATTCTGTGTCCAGGGCAGGTATCTACCAGCCCCATCTGGCATGTTGGCTGAGACCCTATCTGCCGGTGCCCTGTCTCACCAGAGTGGTATATGCTCTAGTTATCTCCCACTTGAACTACTGCAATGTGCTCTACCTTTGAAAGTGACTCGGAATCTACAACTAATCCAGAATGTGGCAGGTACACTGTTGACTGAGAGTGGCTGTCAAGACCATATAACATCAGTCCTAAAGCATCTAGACTGGCTCCCAGTATGTTTCCAAGCACAATTCAGAGTGACACTTAAAGCCCTAAATGGCCTTGACCCTGTATACCTGAAGGTATACCCCCATCATTCAGCCCAGACACTGAGTCCACTTCCCAAGGGATTTCTGATGGCTTCCTCACAGTGAGAAGTGAAGTTACAGGGAAGCAGATAGAGGGCCTTCTCGGCAGCAACGCCCTCCCATCAGATGATAAAGAACTACACAATTTTTAAAAGACATCTGAAGGCAGCCCTGTATCAGGAAGTTTTTGCCATTTTTATTATGCTTTTATATTCTGCTGGAAGCCACCAAGAGTTGCTGGGGAAACCCAGCCAGATGGGCAGGGTATAAATAATTAAATTATTACGATTACAATATCTTTATTGTCATTGTCCCTTGCGGAACAATGAAATTGAAAAACTACATAAAACTACATAAAAACTACACAAAAACTGCATAAAACTACTACAAAACTACATTATTATTATTACTATAACTATATAACTATAAATATAACTATATAATATAATATAACTATATAACTATAAATAATAATTACATTATTATTATTATTACTATAACTAATTTCATTATCACAGTAATTATTAACAATGTATTCAGAGACTCTCACAAAAGATAGATCACAATAAATGAATAGTCAAAATGTAATCTGAACAAACAAGACTTTTATTGGGGAGGGGGAAGGTAATGTGTGCCTAATATATACCATATGGAACAAGCATGCATTATACTATATGCAACATGCACCAAGCATTCACTTTCTTTATGAAAGTACAAACAACTACTATTGAGTCACCTATTGTAGTAAAGTGTTTGGATGGAATTTCCTAGTCGACATCTTTATTATAACCTTGGTAACAAGAACACTTAAGTACATACACTGTTCTAGTTCTCAAATATATATAAGCTCAGATATGGCATTTGACAAAATTAACACATGGTATTTGAGCTTAGCAGACATTGTTAACAAACTAATTTTATAAAGGTTAACCTGCAGTATGTTATCATTCACATGTTTGTTGCCAGGTGCAGCAGACATATGTCTGCCAATGTCACTCAATTTAATAATAATCTTTCCAGGATTCTTGGGAATATGTTGCCACCATTTTGCAAAATGGGAATGATTTATTAAAATACTGCAGAAGTTGCTTCCAACAAGCCTTTTTCCAGTTATTTATTCATTTAATTTCACATGTCACAAAGGAAACAAAGGACTAAACAAACCTTTCAGTATACAGCTACTGTACTGCTACTAGTACACACAGGCACAAACACCGAGCAAAGCATACTCTTGCACACAAAACTGAATAAAGGTATCCCAAGGCTGTACTTTTGAGATCACTATTAATGAGAAACTGTACTCCTTCAGGAAATAACTGGAGTACAGTACTCAACACTTAATGTATTAATATCCTTAAAATACCAAACATAACAGCATAACTATGAAAAGCACCCACTTTTTTGAAAGTCAACACTCATGGGTCCCCAATGGGCAGAGATGATGGGAGTTGTAGTCCAACAGCATATGGAGGCACAATGCTACCTACCACTAACCTGAAGCAAAACAGAGTTCTCCATCTTTCTCTTCTCCCCCACTAAAAAATCATGGGCACACAAGCATCAAACTTTTGCAGGGAACCTAATTTCATGAGCACCTGGTATCTCCCCTGAGCTAGCCATCTAGCTCCCACCTTTCACCTTGACCAAAGAAAACAAGCTCTGTCACATTTACTGTTTAGTACCTGCATGAAGAGAAACCCAGGTCCCAGAAAGGAAAATGGGACGCACATCACTTACCAAAACAAAGACCAGAAATCCACTCTCTATATCCTCTTTACAGGTTTATCTATGATGTACCAATTAAAGGCACATGTGCCTTCAATCATCAAAACACACTTAAAGCAGCACTGAAAGACTGAATAAACCAGCACTGGTGAATGAAAGTATTCTCTCCCCCAAATAAGGAACATTTTATGAAAATATCACTTTAATATTAGAAGAACAAACCATTTCCTAAGTTTACTTGTATATATAGACAGAAAAATTATTAAGGTCTGTCAAGTCTGTTACCAAGATTGCAAAATTGTACAAAAATTCTCAAAAACTAGCTGCAAACATAATGCTAGCAGCTTGATGGTATTGTTTCCCCAAACATGTCCATTTCCCCATCCCTCCCTAAAAAAAAAGAAAATCCTTCTACTTGCTGTAAACAAAGGGCATTATACTCTTTGGTCATGGAAACATTTCTAATTATCTGAAGTTCCTTAGATACATAGTAAAATACATTATCTTACTATCCCCAGCACAGCCTAGAGAAGCTTTTCTGGGTCACCTTTTTCCTACCTCAAAAGAGTTTTGAAGAGGGCTTGCTGTTTAGGCAGCTGCCTTTATGTGTTTCACTCAAACTTTTAATATGTTTGAAATGGAGGGGTAATCAAGCCAGCAAGAAGAAATTGGGCATATTTAGTAGTCAATCTTACAGTGAAAGAGGAACTTGTTTCTTTTTAAAGCGAACAGGAACACACCATTTTAAAATAGCCAGCGGCACAGCCTGCTTCAGGATCATTAATTTCCTCCACAGCTATGTACAACAAGCAAACTTTGAGACAGCAGTGCCAAGCGGTACAATTATAGGATGAATAGTGGCAATTATTATGCCATATTTTGTATCAAACTGTCCAAGCAAAGATAAGTCAAATTCACTTGCTTCAAACACTTGCACAGAGGACTGCACAGCACAGCAGGACAGCTAAAACGTATAACGTTTAGTAAAGGAAAGAAGAAAAGGGCATATGGGTGGCCCACACTCTCACACAGAGCCAGCCCTGCAGCAGTGGGACCATTATGGGGTGATGGATAGATAGCAGATGAAGGCAGGAACTGATGCCTTAATGCTGAAGCAAGAATTTTTAAAACGTGTTTGTGGGTTTACAATTTTGACTCAGTTTCAGGCAGCAAAATAACCCTTACACTTGGGAAAAGGGCAGAAGGAAAATTATGCAAAAAATAATAATTAGGGGGGCTGGATGGGGGTTGGGGTCCAGTAACAGCCAGAAAGCCAAACACCCGTTTTGTGGGCAGGGGAGAGAGACCCTATTGCTGGAGGAGAGTAAGGCCGTGACCCCACACATGCTTTCTTCTAAGTAAGCACCGCTGCATACTGCCATACTTGTTTCAGGTGCAGGGGATTGGATCAACTTGGGCAAATCCACCCATTCGCAGTCAATGCTGTAAAGGGCGATGCCCCAGCACTGACTTGGCGGGGGATGGGTTCAGATCTCACCCTAGCCAATGTCGATTGTCCAGCCACCTCTCGACCTGCCCGGTTAAACTCGCTCCGCAGTGATAAAGAGATCTAAGCGCCGGCGACAAATGAGAGGGTAATCCATTAAAAATGAAATGAAACAAACGCGTTAGGAGCCGCCACTACTCGACCAGCGCCGGTTAAAAATGCGCGAGCCATTCGAAAAGTTTCCGCCAGGCCGTGTTAAGACGACGCGTGCAGACGGCGCGTTTGGAACTCCTGCGAAGCCCGCAAGCGACGCGGGCACGCCGTACGTGTGAACCTGCCCTTTCCCAGGCTGGGTTTGGGTTCTCTCTCCCTTTTTTCTACGGAGGGAGGGAAGGAGAGAGAGCGCGAGCAGCCCTACGGAAGAGACCCACCTCCATCGAGCTGGCCTCGGAGGGGGAGGGGGAAGCAGCGAACGCCCCCCGTCTTCGAGTAGCCCTTGGCGGCCGCCGGCCGTTGCCGCCAGCGTCTTCGGGAAGCGGGCTGAGGAGACGCCGCCGCCGCCGCCGCTCTCCCGCCAACGGAGCCCCCCTGGCGGCGGAGGGGAAGGCGCCGCCGCCAGCTCGGCACGGGCCGAGTCCGTCCCCTCAGGAAACGCGAGCAGCCCCCTTCGCCGAGGACGGCGCCGCCGCGACGGCGGGAGGCGGCCGCTGGGACTCCGCGCCTCGCCGGAGATGGAGGGGGAGATGGAAGTCGCTCGCTCAGCCGGCCACCGCCGACGCCCTCAGCCGCGCAGCCCCCTCGGCATCTCCCTCAGCCGCGCTGAGTCTTCACGGCCGGCGGCGGCGGCAGCGGCGACTTCCTCCTCCTCGTCGTCGTCCTCCTCCCCTCGAGCGGGCTGAGGCGTTAAACGGTCCCACCTCAAAGCGCAAGCGCGCGCGCGCGCGGCCGGGCGTGCACCCCGACTTCTCAGAACGCAGTCGCGGTCGGCGCGTCCGCGCGCGCGCACGTCAGGCTCGCTCTCCGGCCCCACCCAGTAAACACCTGACTCCTCCCACTCCCCCGTCAAGGAAAAAGGAGAAGGAACGGTTGGCTATGGGTGGTCTTGTTTCCGCCTGCAGGTGACCCGGATGTCGGCGTCACGTGCCGCCGCCCTCCCTCGCTTCGGAGTGAAGGGAGGCGAGGAGAGGGGATTGGGCGGCGGGGAGCGAGGGGGCGGGGCGCGCCACGCCAATCATTCCATCCATCCATCAAAGAGACTGCACAGAAACCTGAAATTGCAGAGCTCGAAGTTCATTCTGCGCTGTGGGTCGGGGCGGGGAGAGGGATGCTGTTGTAAAATGGATGGGACTTGCCTGTCTCCTTCCCCCGCGCTGCTCGTCATTTGTGTTTTTCCCCGTTGTTCGCTGCACTTCGAAAACGTGCATAATGCGGGCACTGGGCGTTATCCACCAGGACTGAAGTCGTCTTTCCATCTGGAAGAAGAGGGAGCTGAGGAGCAGTGGCGTAGCGTGGGGGGTGCAGGGCGCAACATCTGGGGGTTAGGGTTAGGGGGCGCAAATCCACGGGTTAGGGGGCGCAAATTACTTGCCTTGCCCCGGGTGCTGACAACCCACGCTACGCCACTGCTGAGGAGCCCTTTGCCCGCATTTGGCCCCCTCTCAGCGCATAGCCTGCAGCACCCATTACTTTAAAAAGGAGAGGAAATGACAAAGCACACATACACACCGGCGCAGCTCCAAGTTACACACTGCAAGCATCAATCGGGCGGAGCCCACAACTATGTCTGTGTGCCACGTGGAGATAGGAAGCAGCCGATGATGTTACGGGCGATCCAGGCAGGCACTCTGCCAGCATTGGACTGCACGCAGCCACGCCATAATGCATGGCTCTGGGAAGCTGCAAAGAGGAGTTCAGGTCCTCCTGTAATAAGAATTTTAAGGTCTTATATATATATATAATAGGGGACACGGGTGGCGCTGTGGGTAAAACCTCAGCGCCTAGGACTTGCCGATCGCCAGGTCGGCGGTTCGAATCCCCGCGGCGGGGTGCGCTCCTGTCGTTCGGTCCCAGCACCTGCCAACCTAGCAGTTCGAAAGCACCCCCGGGTGCAAGTAGATAAATAGGGACCGCTCCAGCAGGAAGGTAAACGGCATTCCGTGTGCTACGCTGGCTCGCCAGATGCAGCTTTGTCACGCTGGCCACGTGACCCGGAAGTGTCTGCGGACAGCGCTGGCCCCTGGCCTCTTAAGTGAGATGGGCGCACAACCCTAGAGTCGGACACGACTGGCCCGTACGGGCAGGGGTACCTTTACCTTTATATATATAATAAATGTTCATAAATGTACCAAGCAAACATGTACATAAATATATAAACCACATATCTGAAGCAGCACAGGAAGACAGTCATGAAACCATTTGACTCTAAAACTGACCAAATGTTTCTTCCCATTGTCTCAGGAATTGAGTTATTTACCATCTCAAAGGAATGGCAAACAGGAAAAACAGCAACATTCAAATTTCTGTTGTAGACCACCTTTTCTGTGATGTAGATATGTTTGGGGGGGGTCGTCTTGGGCTCTACCCCTTCTGTGATGTATGTATGATGTATGGTCTTGGGCTCCAGGGTGGGCAGTTCAAAAGTCTAAATAAGGGTTCGGGATCCTCTTCCTGCCTCCTGTGGGGGGGGGGGGAGCACTCTGTTGCAACAGCTTTAATAAAGATCAGGCTTACTAGCTGCTTTGCTATATTCTCTGGTTGGCCTCTGTTATTTTCTCCTACTGATGGAGAACCTACAAAGGACTCTATGAAGGCTCTTGTGTACCCCATAAAGGAATAAGGGCAGATTTTGTTTACAGCACTTCGCACCACACGCACACCTGCTGGAGGAATAAGTAAACGCAGACTGGGGCAATAAGGGAAAGGGTTGTGCCAAAACTGGAAGCCACGCTGCAAAGTCCACCAGCAACTCCCTACTGGCTAAGCCAAAGCGGCAGGCATCAAGCACAATCAATGGTGGGTCATTTGTGACATAAGAAGAGCCTCCTAGATCAGGCCAGTGGACCCTCTAGTCCATCATCCTGTTCTCAGGGTGGCCAGCTAGATGTTTGTTGCAAGCCCGCAGGCAGGATTCAAGCAAAAGAGCACTCCCTGCTCCTGTGGTTTACAGCAACTGGTATTAATAATAAATAATAACAATAATAAATTTTATTTATATACCACCCTCCCCAGCCAAGACCGGGCTCAGGGTGGCTAACACCAGATATAAAACAATTGATTGAGATACATTAAAAACAACATTAACATGCAGCCTCATTTCAATAGAAACTCAAATCAGAAACTTTTTGGGGATGAAAACGTCAAATCTTCACCAAGGCCAACTATTCAGACTGGTCCTACATGGGCCAGAAAAAGCCAGGGAAGTCCCCAGATAGCAGTTCCATCACAGAAGGAAAAAGGAAAGAGGGGGGAGGGATCAAGTTGATGCCAAACAAATTGCTGCTTTCAACTGTGAAAACAGAGAATACCCATCATGACTAGTAGCCAGGGATAGCCCTCTCGTCAACGAATTGGTCTAATCCTCTTTTAAGACCATCTAGCTTGGGGGCCATTTGGCTCCCTGCTCCCAGCCCCAACACCCAATCTTTGACACGAGAGGAGCTATGGCCTGGTCGAACAATGTGATTTCCACACCAGAGGCCTCTGTCATCCCTACAGTGCACAAACAGTCCTATCTTCCAATAAACAGCTGGGATAGAGATGTTCCCGAAGGAAACATATGAGGGTTTGCCATCTAGTCATGACTACTACAGGGCTCCTGTGCCCTGGACACTGACTTGTCAGGAAATAGTGCCACTTGTAGCATAAGCCCCCAGTTGAGAAACATCTGGACCCATTGTGTAACTGCCTTTAACAGATATTGCCAAGTGTAGAGGAACCCGCCTGGAGTAAGCAGGTTAACAATCTCATGGAAGAACAGCCAGGATCACTGCTATAGCCCTGGAGTGAGCCTTCTTCCTGATCTGCACTGAAAAGGGTGTGAGAAAATATATTCCTGGAATAAAGTTCTGCCTTTGCTGTGGGCATTACATGGGAATAAAGGGGCTTTGGATGTGGCATAACTATGCCACACCCACAACCCGCCCAATTTTTACCCATACAGCCAATGTGCGTGCTGGTGGCATTCTGGGAGAGGGATCCTGGAGTTTTGCCAATGTATCTGACATCCCAGATCAGATCATTTAATATAGCCAGAGCCATTACAACTTCCACTATACATAACCAATACATTAGCACCATGCAGGCACTTGTTAATTGTGTCCACAGAGGGACCATGTGTGCCAGACCTGCCTGCTCCACCCCTAAACGTCCCACATTGACATCTGAAACACAATCGTCTGAAAGTGGTTACAATTCTCCCCCAAAACAGGAAGCCTGTGTAATTGGTTCCTGATCACGAGAAGGTGGAAACTTAGGAGGCAGCTCACCCTCCATGGATGCAATTACTGAATGACTGAATAGGGCTATAATTGGCATTGATATTGCTTCTCCAGAAATGTATTGGAAATATTAATGTAACTGGAGGAGAGGGGAACCATTATATTTTAGAGCAGCACAAAACTGGAAGCAGCAGCACAGAAAAGAGTCATGACTCAGCATTTCTTCTTTATCGTGACATTCTGAAAGCTTCAAAGACACCTCCACAATTCAGTCTAAGTGTAAACCATGTAATATAGACACAAAAGTTTCTGAACTTTCGTTTGAGTTCTTCACATATTTAATATATGGTTCACATCCGAAAGAAATGTTAGGAGGCTGAGATATTTTTTCCAAGGTGTTGTGTGTGCTGTAATGGGCACGTGAAGTCATCAAAACTTTTCCAACTTGGTAATTTAGCAAATATATATCGTAACTATGACAATCTATGTTGGAAATGTAAAGAAAAGGAATGAACCTTTTATCATATGTGGTGGACCTGTCCCAAGGTGAAAGACTTCTGGGAAAAGATTTATAATGAATTGGAAAAAATGTTGACATATACATTTATAAAGAAACCAGAGGCCTTTCTTCTTGGAATAACAGGTCTGGAATTGCCCAAGAAAGATGTTAAATTATTTTTGTATGCCACAACTGCTGCGCGTATTCTGTTAGCTAAAAGTGGAAAACCCAAGAATTATCAACGATAGAAGAATGGCAGATGAAGATGATGGATTTTTCGGAGCTAGCCGACCTAACCGAAGAGTCTGCGACCAGAAGGAAGAGGAGTATCAGGAAGAGTGGATTAAATTTAATGATTACTTAGTTAAATATGTTAAGTTAAATTAACTGAAAACAGCTTGCAGACATTTAATTGGCTTAGGATTTTATTTATGTTAAGTGATGAATTAATATGTTTAATTTCATAATGTGAAGATCTAAGGATGTTAATGTTTAAGTTAAATTTTACAAGAACTGTGATTTTGAAAACCGTTAAAAGGATATGCAATGAAATTCAACCAAGGGGAAGCAAGGAAGTCACTTAACAATGTTAATAAGTGTAATTTTCAATAAGGCTATGATTTATGTTTGTTTGTCTTATGTGTTTGTTTGTTTATAATGTTGTGAAAAGCAATTAAATTTTTTTGGGGGGGAAACAAAACTTTTCTAACTTGGCGTTGCCATGAAAATTATCATTGGCAATAGAAAGGCACTTAATATCCATAATCCCGTCAAGCACTGTCAGCTACAACTGTGTTGAAGAAGTGGAGAAGGAATGAGAATACGTATCACTTGATGGACACTGGGCAATCCCAGAAGTAATGAAATCACCACCAGTTAGTAATGGGAGTTGCCATAAATAATTATGGCGCATGTGCTGGAAAGGGATTCACCATACAGTTGTTATCTACTTTCAGAATGTTGCATGGGAAGCCTTGCAGGAGGAAATGCTCGAGACTTTGCCAAGGCCTTCAATAGCAAAAAAAGAAAAGAAAAGAACCATATGGGAAGACCATATGGAACATCAAGGAGTACATTTTCACCACATGATGACAGCAGAAGATCTGTGATTCTGGACAATTAAGAAGATTTAATTGTGCATAACACTGTGTGGATGATGTCACTGGTATTTATGAAAAAGGGAACTACAATGTGGGCAGACTGGAATTTCAAAGGGTTGTTAGATGAACTTCCCCAAAAGAAAGACAGATCAACAAGTCTCCAACATCACTACAAGTTGTGGCAGAAACTATTAAAAGATCCTCCAGAAAAGCAGAGTGCCAGCTGAAGAACATGGCAAAACATAAATCTGACATATGGTTTGGCCAGGGGCATAATGCCAGTCGCCAGCGCCCAGGGCGGGTTCCCGCGCATGCGTGCCAGGCAGGCAAGGAGACAACTCTCCATCCTTTGCTGCTACTAGGTTGGCGCTCATGCTCGTGCACCAGGCAGGAGCAAGGCACTGAGGGTGAAGGGTATCCTCCACACTCTCCAGCCCTTACTACCATTGGGCGGGTTATTGTACCCCAGGCAGGGGCAGGGCACAGAGGGGCTGGAGATTATTGGTTTATTTTTTGTTTTGATTATGTATTTTTTTTATCTTGTATTTTTATACTGTGAACCACCCTGAGATCTACAGATGAAGGGCACTAAACCAATTGTATAATTTAAATAAATAAAAAAAGGCTACACTATCTTCTAACTGCAGCCATGGAAAACATATATTTCAATAAACTCTATAGCAATTGTGGTATCCCTTCTGAAATAGTTAAGGTGCTTCAGGCATTCAACCTCCAAAAATGAAGTTTTGACTGAGGAAATGAGGGACATAGGAACATGGCAAACTATGCAGAATCATACCATTGATTCATCTAGCTCACTACAGTGGTACCTCGGGTTACATACACTTCAGGTTACATACACTTCAGGTTACCGACTCCGCTAACCCAGAAATAGTACCTCGGGTTAAGAACTTTGCTTCAGGATGAGAACAGAAATCGTGCAGCACTGGCGCGGCGGCAGCAGGAGGCCCCATTAGCTAAAGTGGTGCTTCAGGTTAAGCACAGTTTCAGGTTAAGAACGGACCTCCAGAACGAATTAAGTTCTTAACCCAAGGTACCACTGTATAGTCTGTTTTGAATAGCAGCAGCCTTACAAGATTTCCAACAGGGCTCTTTCCCTACCTGGGAAATCCCAGGAATTGAATCTGGGACATTTTGCATGCAAAGCAGTTGCTTTACCACTGAGTTCCCCTATATAGTATCAATGCGTTTCTGGAATTTTTAAAGAAAACTGAATCAGGTGAGCTTGGGGAAATAGAGTTGGTTTACCTACATCCAGCTAATTTACCTGCTTAAAAGTTTTCTCACTGTATACACCTTGGCAATCACAACTTGCAGACAGACAGACAGACAGATGATAGTCAGATGTCAAGCTTGTGTTTTTGTCAGCTGAATCATGACTGATGGCTTTTCTGACTACAACACAGTTCCGAAAATGGAGGAGACTCACCCTGGCATTACAATATATTTCATACAAGGGGCTCCTATCAAAGAACTTTCCTTATATTCCCCCCAAAATATTTTTCAACGAATCATAAGGGCAGTGGCAACTAAAAACGAACTAAACTCTATGTACACAACCACATGCGCCCCATTATATTTTAAACTTAGAGAGGCCCATGAACATACACCTTATTTCAATTAACTGACTTTTGTACAACTTCGGAAAGCTTTTACAGAGTTATGATTAAATCCATTAAATACTGCTTATAGAGATGGGAGACACAGAGGCATACCAAGAAACAAATGTGTTTGCATTAGGGGATGTGCTGAAGTAAAGGACCTTATGCATTATATCTTGCGCTGCCCCTTATATAATGAAGCAAGAGAACTATTTTTAGCACCCATAATGACAAGGTCCCCTGGCCAGAACCCCTCTGACATGATTTTATATCTCCTCGCAGACATAGATAAGTATGTGACCTGGCATGTAGAACTCTTTGCAACTGCCGCTAGGAAAATTAGAGCAAATTATATAGCCAAGAGGACGCGGGTGGCGCTGTGGGTAAAAGCCTCAGCGCCTAGGGCTTGCCGATCGAAAGGTCGGCGGTTCGAATCCCCGCGGCGGGGTGCGCTCCCGTTGCTCGGTCCCAGCACCTGCCAACCTAGCAGTTCGAAAGCACCCTCGGGTGCAAGTAGATAAATAGGGACCGCTTTCTAGCGGGAAGGTAAACGGTGTTTCCGTGTGCAGCTCTGGCTCGCCAGAGCAGCGATGTCACGCTGGCCACGTGACCCGGAAGTGTCTCCGGACAGCGCTGGCCCCTGGCCTCTTAAGTGAGATGGGCGCACAACCCCAGAGTCTGGCAAGACTGGCCCGTACGGGCAGGGGTACCTTTACCTTTACCTTTATATAGCCAAGATAGCCACCAACTGTAAAGGAGATGAATTTATTTGACCCTATCTACATCAAGCTATATTCTATCTTTATCACCAAACTCCGAATATAATTGCACATTGTATTAACATTATTTTTTAATATATTAGTGGCCATGTGGTGATTTCAGCCTATAAATTGTATTGCTTAATGCTTTAATCTGTATATTAAGGTACGGTACTTTTATAGCTCTGTTTAGAGTAGGTAATGTCTTGATAATATAATTTTTTAAAGTTTTTTTGCATTAATCCGGCATATTTTAATTGTTGAATGATTCTGTGTACATTGCGGCAGCCTTTACCTACGTGCAATAAAACTGACTGATTGACTTTGGCTCCATCCAAATATCAAACAGAAAGGAATTTCTCAAGTTCTGCTGTTGACCTGACAGTCAACACTAATATTGCAAGTTGTCTAACAGGATTTTAACATTTACCAATTCATTTTCTGCCAGACAGAGCTGGGCATGAAGCCATTCCATGAGAACAAGCATTTTGAGCCACGTGCAAAAAGTTTCCGCAAACAGGAAGGTGTTACTGCTGAACTTGGATTTGCCAATGTTAAGAAAATATCATGCAGAGTTGAACACCATCTTTGTAAAGACTGAAGAACGCTGTTAGCCATTCTAATAGCATCCAAACAACCCTTGTTTCACTATTGTGCTTGAGTTTACAGTCTTCTATAAGGATGCTGTTGATATAATAGGGGGGGAAATACTCTCAGGCTGCAAACTTGTCCCCATTTACCTGGGAGCAAGTCCTACTGAAAGCAGTGGGACTTACTTCTGAGTAGATATGCATGTAATTGCAGTCAGGGTTGTTTCTAAAGTGGTCTCAAGGCTTTTGGGGAATCCATTGCATCTACCATAGAGGTCCCGATACAGGGGGAAACTACTACTACTACTAATAATAATAATTTATTCTTTTACATATGTTCAGAGGTGGTTATTATAAATTTACACATTCTAGCCCAGGTGCTAAAAACAGATTCTGGGGCTGCGTATCCCTCTCCACTTGCTTAGTAGAAATATTGCAACCAGAAATGTCCACCAAATCGTGAGTTCATTAAAAGAAAACAAGGCCATAAAAACGGTCTGCAATTCCACTCTTTCCTTCAGTCTGTTGCCACCTTTTGATCTGGTCCTATTAGAAGCTGGGCCCTTATTAGCAGACATTGGTAGGTGGCAAGGAGTACGTGTATGGAAATGTTTGTCTGCTTATTTCTGCGTATCAAGCTGTTAAAGGAACAAATCAGGTCAGGATTTTCCCCCCTGATCAGTTAGCAACCTTAGCTAGGACCCTCATTTAGACATGACCTGTAATATTGTTTTTAAATTTACTCCCTCATGCACTGAACCTTTGTTTATCTCATTCTGTAATCCATGATATAGTTGGAAGTCAGGTTATTGTGCAATTTTTTTTCTGTCCACTTGTTGGGTTGTTAACATGCAGTCTGGCCCTATGCATGTTTTCTCTAATTTCAATGGAATTTGCTCATAAGTAATTGTGCAGAGAACTTGCAACCTCAGTGGAATTTCAGTCGTGAAACTTCTTTCTTCAGTTCATAGGTCTGTTGTGAAAAATAATTCCCTCCCCCCACATCAGTCTTCTAGAATTTTTTTCCGCAATTTCAATAAATGAAGAAAAAAATTACTCTACAATTCATCAAAGATTATGAAACAAGTCTAAATAATATATTGTTTTAAAAAGAAATCACCCCCTTGACAGTATTTCCAAAGAAAGCTGCAAACCACTTCATTTATTTTCTTTTTTGATTAAGCTGTGCATAGTATTTGCTACGAGTCTGCCTGGCAAAAATCCTTACATAGCTCCTTTATCACGGAGTCTCTCAACAGGAATGCTTAAAAATGCTACTGTGGGATATCCACGTTTGTAAAATCTGTTACAATTCAATACGATTTTATCATACTATAAATTGGCAATTGTTTATCCACAGCATGAATTAAATTGCTAGTTCCCTAGATTAGATGAGTACTTCAGCAGCGAAAGCAATTAAGCAGCAAATAGATTTTGAGCTTTGTGGGGGCAGGGGACATTACCTATTTTGTCTCTTGTCAGCTCTGGAGGATTGCTTGGAAACTGCAGCTAGTGCAGAGCAGGCTGCCTTGAACACTTTCATCAGCAATCCAGTCTGTACCCTAGCTTCCTACAACCGTAGTCTTTGACACACATGCACACACATCCCACTTGAGAACTGTAGCCGTCCTGAGCATTCTCTGAAAGCAATTTAAAGAACTCTCTGCATCAGTATTTAGTGACTTGAATTCATGCCAGTAGGAAATAGAATTTTCACAATTCCCTGCATTTCCAACGTTCAGGCTATGTGTGCAATTTATAGCATTGTCCACAACACAAGAGGGAGGTATCAATAGTAATGGGAGATTGCAGAAGAATTTTTGAGGGAAATCTACATACGATCTATCTAGAATCACATGTATTATCCATTATGGGCCCCGAGCTCCTGATGAATCGTAAGTCCACTTTCACTTCAGAGAAAGGGGTATTCCAGCTGAGGATTTAGGACAAATGGTACTGGTGTTGCACTCAAAGTCAAGCAGGAAGGAAGCCTTGAAACCTGTCTTTTCAATTTCTTCTTAAAGCTCTTCAGTGCCTGTACCTCAAGAGGCACCTTCCATGCCTCTACCCTTGAATTACTAGAATGAATTTCAAAATTGCATAAAATCACATACAAATCACCCACCCTAACTCAGTGTGTAGCATGGGTTGCCAGTGTCTGGGGAGAGCACAGGCCTGTCTTACCCATAGAGGCTAGTGGCGCGGGCTGCCAGGGCACCAAATTCTGGAGGGCGCCAGGCAAGAGTCCGGGGAACACCAAACGAGCGCACTGAGTGAGCAAGGGTGCCTGCAAGCGCCGAATTCTGCGGGGTGCCAGAAGGCTAAAACCGAGCCGATGCTCTGCAGGAGCAGCGCACGCACCCTCGCTCGCTCAGCGCAGGCCTGCTCGCTCAGCGCAGGCCTGCTCACTCAGTGTGCTGCCTGCCATGGCCACTGCGGCAAAAAGCAGCCAGCTGAGCCGGGAGGTGCTGCGTCCAGTCTCCACCTCTTCCCCGCCAGAGGAGCCGCCCTCCAGCGCTGCCTGCCCCCTTGAAATATACTCAGAGTTGCAAAGTGATTTCATGCTCTTTATTCAGCTCATAGTGGTGAGGAGGAATGAATGAAAGTCCCCTCAAGGTATCTGCTTTATATACATTATTTACACAATGGGCTGCACATGATTGGCTAATTCTGGAATTCTACTATAAGCCAATCAGGTTGTGGATTCACTTCTATCTGGAGCATGATTGGGTGGTTCCTGCCAACCAATCATACTGCTGCATTGTTCTAAGACCAATCAGACTGCTGCATTCTGAATCCTATTGTTCTAGGACCAATCAGACTGCTGCCTTTTGGATCCTATTGTTCTAGGACCAATCAGACTGCTGCAGTTTGGATCCTATTTAACTCAGTACATAACACCCCTCCCCTCTAAGTTCCAGTCCTGCCCGGGAGGTCGCATTCATAGTCCTCAAGGTACGCCGGCGGCCTACGTGTGCGTCGCGGCCTGGGGCGTTCCCTGGTCCGGGGTTCAGGTTCTGGCTCGTGTTCCAAGGATGCTGGCTGTGATGGGGCTGTTTGGTCTGGCGCAACCGGCTCGCTCAGTCGTGGTTCTGGTTCCGGTGTCCTTTCGGCCACACGCGTCCTCTCTGTATTTACTGATTCTGCCTCTCCTGCTTGCCCCTGCTGCTCTATGGGCCTCACTGCCCCACTGTTCCCTTGGGACTCCTCTGACCTTTCCTCCTCCTGCTTTTCTCCCGGGAATCGTCGCCGTATCTGGTCGCAGTGGCGGCGCCAGCATTGCCCCTCATCTGTTAGCACCTCGTACGACACGGGGCCAGTGACCCTGGTGACTGTGGCGGGTACCCATGCAGGGCCTGCCCCAAAATTCTTTGCGTACACTGGGTCCTGGGCCTCAAAGGTCCAGGGGTTCCTGCCTTCCCCCACCCCTACCTCATCCTGAGCTCTATCGGGGTGAAGGCGGTCCAATCTGATTGCAAGGCGCCGACCCATTAGTAGTTCAGCAGGGCTCCGGTCAGTCGTTGAGCTGGGGGTGCTGTGCTGTGCTAGAAGGAATGTGGCAAGGCAGTACTCCCAATCCCCTTGCGTCAAGCGGCAAAGGGTGTCCTTGGTGGTCCGCACCATGCGTTCTGCTTGGCCATTGGTGGCCGGGTGGAATGGCGCCGAACGGATGTGGCGGATGGCGTTCTGCGCTGTGAAGGTTTGGAATTCTCCTGACGTAAATGCAGTCCCATTGTCAGAGACGAGAGTGTCAGGGAGCCCGTGGGTTGCAAACAGCCTGCGTAGTACCCGGATGGCTGCGGACGTAGAAGTGGACGGTACCAGTGCGACTTCCAGCCATTTGGTGTAGGAGTCCACCACTATGAAGAATGTTTTCCCCTGAAAGGGGCCAGCGAAGTCCACATGCAGGCGTGACCATGGTGCTCGGGCGGACTCCCAGGACTGGACTGGGGCCCTTGGGGGATCTGGGCGGGATTCTTGGCAGGCCTGGCAGTGTTTGACCCAGGCCTCTATCTCTCCATCGATCCCCGGCCACCACACATAACTCCTGGCAAGGGCTTTCATTCTTACTACCCCTGGGTGTGTCTCGTGTAGGGCTGTGAGAACCCTTTTGCGGAGGGGCTGGGGAACAACGACCCTGCTTCCCCATAACAGGCACCCCTTGTGGGCTGAGAGTTCATGTTTGCGGGTTGTGTAGCTGGCAAATTCTGGCCCGGGGCTGCTGCTGGGCCATCCCTTCCACACCCAGTCCAGGACTTGGGAGATGACCCTATCTTTCTTGGAATGGTGTGCAACTTCTTGTGCCTGAATGGGGCGGTCGGGAAGCAGCTCCAGGCTCATAACCTCTTGTGCAGGTGCTGGGTCGGGGCCTGTTTCCGGTAGTGGTAGCCTGCTGAGGGCGTCTGCATGGCCCATCGCCTTCCCAGGGCGGTGAATCAGTGCATACTGGTAGCTGGCAAGGAAAATTGACCACCTGAGGACGCGAGGAGACAGCACTTGGGGGGTCTGCTTTTCAGGGGCAAACAAGGCAAGCAACGGTTTGTGGTCAGTCACCACGGTAAAGGGCCGCCCGTACAAAAAATCATGGAATTTTTTTACTCCCTTCACGATTGCCAGACCCTCCTTGTCGATTTGCGAGTAGTTCCACTCGGTTTCGTTGAGTGTCTGGGAAAAGTATGCCACCGGTACCTCTCTTCCATCCGGGAGTTGGTGTCCCAGGACAGCGCCAATGCCATAGGGTGAGGCGTCGCATGCTAGCACCACCGGCAGCCTCTCGTCAAAGTGTGCCAAGACCGAGTTTGAGACAAACAAGTCCTTGACTGCCTGGAATGCGGCCTCCTGGCGCTGGCCCCACACCCAAGGGGCCCGCTTGTCCAGGAGTCTGTGTAGGGGCTCCGCTACCGCTGCCTTGTGGGGAAGGAAGGAATGGTAAAAGTTCAATAGTCCCAAGAAGGCCTGAAGTTCAGTCTTGTTCTTGGGCGCTGGGGCATCACAGATGGCCCGTACCTTGTCCCCAGTCGGGTGGACCCCTTCTGCGTCCACCATAAATCCCAGAAAGTCCACCTGAGGCACTCCTAGTAGACATTTTTCCCGCTTCACCTTGAGACCCGCCGTCTGGAAACGGTGCAGAACGGTGCGGAGGCGGTCCTCAAACTCCTCTGGTGTGGGCCCGGCAATCAACACATCATTGAAGAAGGGGGTGACCCCAGGAATCCCTTTAAGGAGAGAGTCCATTAGATTCTGGAATATGCCTGGTGCCACGCTGACCCTGAATTGCAGCCGCTTTACCCTGAACGCTCCTCTGTGCGTCACAATCGTTTGTGCCTCTGCTGTTGCCTCATCTACTGGCAGCTGTTGATATGCTTGGGCCAAGTCCAGCTTGCCAAAAATTTTCGACCCAGCCAGGGTGGCAAGGACATGGCTGACCACTGGCACTGGGTATGCATGGGCCGTGAGGGCCTTGTTTACGGTACATTTGTAGTCTGCGCAGATGCGGCCCGAACCATTAGGCTTGACGGGTGTGACAATTGGGGTTTCCCAGGGGGCATTAGGCACCGGCTCCAGCACTCCTTGCTCCACGAGTCGGTCCAATTCCTCATCTATACGGGGTTTCAGGGCGAACGGAACCCAGCGGGCCTTGAGCCTGACCGGTCGTACTGCGGGGTCAAGCTGTAGAGCAATGGGGGGGCCCGTATACTGTCCCAATTTCCCATCGAAAACCCCTGGAAATTCCTTGCATATGGCGTCCACGTCCACTTGTAAGCTCATGTGGTTCACCCCGGTGATGGCTAGCCCCAGTGGTCCAAACCATGCCAATCCCAGTAAGCTAATGTAGGGGCCCTTGACCACAAGCAAGTCCAGTTGCCGCGTCCGCCCTTGGTATTGCACCCTGAAGGTCCCCACCCCCATTGTGGGAACCTTACGCTTCTGGAAGTCCCGGAGGGTGAATGGGGCCGGCCTGAGTTTGGGACCCCCAGTAGGACACAGTTTCCTTAAGGTCCTTGCCGAGATTGTCAAGCTCCATGCGGCATGGGGCCCCCTCTATCTGTACCTCTACATAAATTTTCTCTACGTTGGGGTGGGGCAACTGGTATACCTGGAAGTCCGTGAGCTCCGTCGAGTGGCCTTAGTGCGTTGGGCCCCGGGATCTGGGGCTCTTGGATTGGTCATCTGATGCCTGGTGTCGGGTGGGCCGAGCCCGACACACCCGGGCGATGTGTCCCAATTTTCTGCACTGCCTGCACTCTGCGTTGCGGAAACCGCAGGTCCTCCTCTCGTGACTTTCTCCACAGCTTGCGCAGTTCCCTCCTTCTCATCGAGGCAGCTGTGGTGTGTGGGCTGCTTGAGTGCGCTGCTGTACTCGGTGCTCCTCCTCCCTGTCGGATCCTGAGTCGTCGGTGAGGTCTTCGTGGAGGACCCTCTGTTGGGACGGCTGGCTCAGCCGTGCCTCTTACGTCGACCTCTTGGCAGCTTCCGTTGCCAGGGCCTCCTCCAGAGCGACCTGGAACGTTACGTTCTTCTTAGCGTAGAGGCGTCGTTGCAGCTTCTGATCCTTCAGGCCACCGATGAGGCGGTCACGAAGCATGTTCTCCAGCTCTGAGAAGTTGCAGAACCGGGCAGCTTGGCGGAGAGAGGTCACAAACCCAGTTATGGTTTCCCCAGGGGCTTGCCGCTTTGCGTAGAAGGCATTTCGAAGAGCCACCACTGAGGGCTGTCGTGAAAAGTGCCCCTTCAGCTGTTCCATTATTGTTTTGTATGGAACAGCAACGACGTCTTCATGTGCAAGGAGAGCCCGGGCAATTTCAAACGTCTCCTCTCCGCAGACGCTGAAGAATATTGCCCTCTTCTTGGCGTCTTCTGCATCGGTGACCCCTTTGGCTTCTAGGAGGAAGGTGAAACGGGAGGCATACGCTTCCCAGTCTCCAGATGCTGGGTTGAACGGCGAGAAGCTGCTGTCGGTTGCCATTCTGAGTTCCTTGTGTCCCGGAGCTGAAGCCTGGATACACGGTGCGAGGCAGCGGTGCGGCAGGTGGTGGTGCTGCGGTGCTGTGTGTGGCAGTCAGCTCAGCGGGATCCCATCCTTGTCGCCAGTGAAATATACTCAGAGTCGCAAAGTGATTTCATGCTCTTTATTCAGCTCATAGTGGTGAGGAGGAATGAATGAAAGTCCCCTCAAGGTATCTGCTTTATATACATTATTTACACAATGGGCTGCACATGATTGGCTAATTCTGGAATTCTACTATAAGCCAATCAGGTTGTGGATTCACTTCTATCTGGAGCATGATTGGGTGGTTCCTGCCAACCAATCATACTGCTGCATTGTTCTAAGACCAATCAGACTGCTGCATTCTGAATCCTATTGTTCTAGGACCAATCAGACTGCTGCCTTTTGGATCCTATTGTTCTAGGACCAATCAGACTGCTGCAGTTTGGATCCTATTTAACTCAGTACATAACACCCCTCTAGCCCTAAATAAAGGTTGACAACTCTGGGAAAGCAGTGTGCCAGAGGGATCTCTGCACCACGGCACCAGATGTGCTTAAGACGGCCCTGGGAGAGCAAATCACTGACACCGTCAAAGCACCCTGCCCCCCCCCAAGCCAGGTGGGGTCGCACTGTGCTGCCTGCCAGCCAATGCAGCGGGGAGCTCAGCCAGCCGACATGGCCCTTGGTGGGCAAATCCCCATGCTGGGCCAGGATGTGCTGGGGTCACCCC
This sequence comes from Podarcis gaigeae, assembly GCF_964106915.1. Taxonomy (NCBI): domain Eukaryota; kingdom Metazoa; phylum Chordata; class Lepidosauria; order Squamata; family Lacertidae; genus Podarcis; species Podarcis gaigeae. The sequence continues at coordinate 51,695,913 of NC_139689.1, forward strand.
TTGCCCACCTCCCTCCATCTGTGCCCGCACGCTGTGGACCTGGGCTGCTCTGCCGTCTTCACCAGGTCAGTACAGGGATCCCTGCAGAAGCCAGTACCTAGTTGTGCCCCCTCAGAATTTTGCACCCAGGGCCACCACCACCCCTGTTCTCCCGTGCTACAGCACCGCCCTAACCACAGCAACAGAAAAACCTTGGAAAGGGATCTACACTACAATCACACCAAATGCCTATTGAAGTGTCCTTTGGAATATACATTGATGACTCTGTAATGTGAGCACTGCAAGATTTAATATTAAAATACCTTCCTCAAATGTCCTTTTGGAGTCATAATTGTTCCTTAAATTACTGGTAGGAATGTTAAACTACTTTCCAACAATCTGACATGATTGCTCAGGCTGAATCCTTCTTGTTGCTAGTAGTCCTCAATACCTTCTGGAATCAGGCGAGGTCACAAGAAAGACCTTCCAGGATCTTGCACCCAGTCAGGAACCCTGTTTTGAACCCCATTAATTGGGAGAGACAGGATGTCACCACAGATTAACAGTGTTTCTTTTGCATAGAGCACCTAAATTAAACTACATGGAGCTGACTAAAATTCAGTCTGACAGTTGTGAAATTATTACATATTTTAATATGAACATGGTAGTTCCATTGTGCTCAGAGCATCTTCAAAAGCTTGCAAACTACTTCAGAACACCTGCAGTTGCTGATAGCAAACAAAAAGATCATTATCACTCAGAACTTACTTTTATATAGCCAGTTGAACCCACAACAACACTGGTGAAAGTCACCAAAAGAATATATTACTGTAATTTGATACCTAATAAGGCGAATAGTCAAATGGTATGTAGTCCTGCTAGAATTTGCCCTTGTTTCAAATTGTTGTTTGAGGGACATTATTGTTCTTTTAAGGGATTTATTATTATTATTTATTGATTATACAGTAATTTTCCACGGAATTGTGCCAAGTTTGTTGGATTCTCAGCTCAAATCCCTGCATAGTGAGTCTGTTGAGGGGAATGGGTTTTATCTCCCTAGTTGAAAGCTTGGGAGAGGGTGGAGATGGAGAGGAAATGAAACGAAACAGTTTTGGGGTATAATAACTTTTATCATAGTTGGCTCAAAATCATTGCTAGGCTTATTTCTTACATACATGAGAAGTACAAATATAAAGACTGTGAACTTAAAAGTGCTATAAAAAGACAAATGATGTATTTTACTACATACGAGAAGCACTTCAGGCTCCATATGGGTTTTATTTGTACTCCAGCCTGACATTTACTGGGGCTTATTGTTCTTGGAGCTTTTAAAATCAGACGGTCACTTTTCAGATACTTCTAACAGCAAACAAAAGCCATCCAAATGTTATTGGACAGTAGAAAAATAAAATCATTGTCAAATATTTATACAGTGGTACCTCAGGTTACATACGCTTCAGGTTACAGACTCCGCAACCCAGAAATAGTACCTCAGGCTAAGAACTTTGCTTCAGGATGAGAACAGAAATCATGCTCCGGCGGCGCAGCAGCAGCAGGAGGCCCCATTAGCTAAAGTGGTGCTTCAGGTTAAGCACAGTTTCAGGTTAACAACGGACCTGCAGAACAAATTAAGTACTTAACCTGAGGTACCACTGTACAGCCTAAAAAACCAAAGGTGCAATCCTAACCCCATCACTTTTATGTCATATTGTATTTTATTGTACTGTCTTACTGTAACACACAATAAATAAGGAAAGCAATAAAAACACAATTTAAAAACATACAGCATATAGCACAGCACATTACAATTGCTACAGTAGGCAGAAAAATCATTAAATGATCGAATAAGGCCCTCAGCAATTTTTGCGTAGTCCTGGGGGTGGGGTGGGATTTGGGAACAACGGGGTTGTGCCAATGGATGTTAAGCCAGTGTAAAAGACAAAAAGAAGCATGCCAAGGGCCGGGAATGGGCATACTGAGGTGGGGAATGAGGTGAACCATTCCTAACTCCTATCATTCACTTATCCTACCTACAGAGATTAGTGAAACTAGCAACATCATAAATGCAAATATTACTAAATTAATTCCACAGAAGTCAAGAAAATGAAAGCTTACACTGCCTCACAGAATCCTGCAGGAACAGTTAGGATGCTACTTAAACTACACAGGAGATAGGCCATAGGCCTGGTGTTAAAAGGTAAAGGACCCCTGACAGTTAAGTCCAGTCGTGAACAACTCTTGGGTTGCGGCGCTCATCTTGCTTTACTGGCAAAGGGAGCTGACGTTTGTCTGCAGACAGTTTTTCTGGGTCATGTGGCCAGCATGACTAAGGCACTTCTGGTGCAACAAAACACTGAAAACAGAGCAGCGAATGGAAGCACCCTTTACCTTCCCGCCGGAGCGGTACCTATTTATCTACTTGCACTTTCACATGCTTTCAAACTGCTAGGTGGGCAGGAGCTGGGACCAAGCAATGGGAGCTCACCCTGTTGTGGGGATTCGAACTACCGACCTTCCGATCAGCAAACCCAAAGCTCAGTGTATAGGCCTGGGGTATCTGCCTGTTTAGGGGTTTCTCTCCATTCTCTTTATTTTACAATTTTAATAGTGTTGGCAATGTTAAAAATACAGTCAAAATACAGCATAGTTTCTACTAGGTAATGCTTTTTTATTTTTTTATACCAACAGCCCAGAGGGTGGTACTTTGAAAGCTAACAGCTGAAAGACTGCATTTAATGAGAGATCGGATGTCAATTTTCTAGTAAGACTAAAAAGCATTTTTATTAGTCTTCTGTAACTTACTCTGTAAAAACACTCCAAATACTTGTTTTTAAAGATACTGTCATATTTGAACCAAAGTAATTCAGTGCTTGCAGCAATATAGAGAATAAATGCAAATCACAGGAGTCTCTCTATGCGCTTTGCTAACCAACTGAAGTGTCTATGGCTGAAATCCTACATGCACTTACCTGGTAGTAAGACCATCTGCACTCTACTGTATAGGGCTTGCTCCTGAGTAGACATAGAATTGCAGTGATACAATGAGTGTGGGGGGAGGATTAAGCCACAAAATGTCAGGACTCTAGGGAGTTGGCTTGATGATCCATAAAGCTGAGAACTTAAGTGTTTCTATTTTTGAAGTCCGCATGTAAAATATAGTAAGCATTTTATTATTTATTATTCACTATGTAACCCTAGGTTACATACTGAATGCGAAAGGCTGGGCTGGATGAATCCCAAACCGGATCGCCGGAAGAAATATCAACAACCTCAGATATGCAGATGACACAGCCTTGATGGCAGAAAGTGAGGAGGAATTAAAGAACCTTTTAATGAGGGTGAAAGAGGAGAGCGCAAAATATGGTCTGAAGCTCAACATCAAAGAAACGAAGATCATGGCCACTGGTCCCATCACCTCCTGGCAAACAGAAGGGGAAGAAATGGAGGCAGTGAGAGATTTTACTTTTTTGGGCTCCATGATAACTGCAAATGGAGACAGCAGTCGCGAAATTAAAAGACGCCTGCTCCTTGGCAGAAAGGCGATGGCAAACCTAGACAACATCTTAAAAAGCAGAGACATCACCTTGCCAACAAAGGTCCGTATAGTTAAAGCCATGGTTTCCCCAGTAGTGATGTATGGAAGTGAGAGCTGGACCATCAAGAAGGCTGATCGCCAAACAATTGATGCTTTTGAATTATGGTGCTGGAGGAGACTCTTGAGAGTCCCATGGATTGCAAGAAGATCAAACCGATCCATTCTTAAGGAAATCAGCCCTGAGTGCTCACTGGAAGGACAGATCGTGAAGTTGAGGCTCCAATACTCTGGCCACCTCATGAGAAGAGAAGACTCCCTGGAAAAGACCCTGATGTTGGGAAAGATGGAGGGCACAAGGAGAAGGGGACGACAGAGGACGAGATGGTTGGACAGTGTTCTTGAATCTACCAGCATAAGTCTGACCAAACTGTGGGAGGCAGTAGAAGACAGGAGTGCCTGGCGTGCTCTGGTCCATGGGGTCACGAAGAGTCGGACACAACTAAACAACATGCAACCCGAGGTACCACTGTATATATATTTCATGTTACAGCAAGTTTCTAGAGAGTAGATTATGAGTCTTTGTAAATTGTGTTTCTAAAGGAACTTTTGTTATTGCCAAACGCCAATGTGTTCGTATTATTAAGTTATGAATAAAAAAATCACTTTAAGTTAGAACTTAATAATTATTTCACTATTAATATACTTCTTCTTAATTGTATTTCACTAAAGTGGTACCTCGGGTTACAGATGCTTCAGGTTACATACGCCTCAGGTTACAGACTCCGCTAACCCAGAAATAGTACCTCAGGTTAAGAACTTTGCTTCAGGATGAGAACAGAAATCATGCTCTGGCAGTGCGGCAGAAGAGGGAGGCCCCATTAGCTAAAGTGGTGCTTCAGGTTAAGAACAGTTTCAGGTTAAGAACGGACGTCCAGAACGAATTAAGCTCTTCACCCGAGCTACCACTGTATTAATATAGACGCAGGTAGGTAGCAGTGTTGGTCTGCTGTAGTCAAAACAAAATAAAAAAACTCCTTCCAGTAGCACCTTGGTATCCGAAGAAGTGTGCATGCACACGAAAGCTCATACCAATAACAAACTTAGTTGGTCTCTAAGGTGCTACTGGAAAGATTTTTTTTCTGTTTCGACTATCTTCTTAATTGTATTTCAGTTCAACAATTACTTTGATAAAACACATATTTTGTTATGTGCAAATGGCTTTAGATACCTATTAGGTCCAGAAAGGACTATATAGCACATATTCAACACAAAAAAAACCGTGACAATTTGTTGTGGACAAAGGACAGCTGGACATATAAAGGCCCAATTACCTTCAGTAGCTGAGGGCCTCATCAAATCTAAATCCGGCCCTGTATATACGTGTGTGTGTGTGTGTGTGTGTATATATATATATATATATATATGTGTGTGTGTGTGTGTGTGTGTGTGTTTGTTTTTATGCTGCAAACCACCCTGCGATTCTCGGATGAAGAAATGTAGTCAATAAATAAATAAAATAACACCACTGCTTGCGGAGGCAGAGCAGCCTCTCTGAATGCCGGTTCCTGTGAGGAAGCGCGCTTTTCTCCGTCGATCCCGCCGCGCTTTCACGCGCCCAACGGTGAACCAACCAGGCGGCGCCCTCGGCCGCGGCGCGCATGCGCCAACGGCGAACCGCGGAGGGAGGGGGAGAGGAAGCTCATCCTGAGGAGGGAGGCGCTCGCCGGAATGGCGGCTCCGGCGCCCGCTGCCGCTTCCTCCCCGCCGGCCGCCCCGACGCCCCCTGCGCCCTCTCCGGCCGCCCCTCCTGGGCCAGGGGCAGGAGCCGCCGCCCCGCGCGGCAAGAAGCGACCCTCCAGCCCGGGGAACGGCAGCTCCGCTAAGAAGAAGCGACTGGCGACCGTTGGCGTCGGAGGAGGCGGGAGCTGCCCTCAGGTACTGACGGGCGCGGAAGTGCGCCTGCGCGGGTTTGCGCCAGAAAGGGAGGGGCGGAGGAGGAGAAGACACGCCTCTTTCCTCGCCCCCCCTTGGAACTTACGATAGCATTATATATATATGTGTGTGTGTGTGTATATGTATATATGTATATGTATACAAATTAATATATTTATATTATGTATATATATATTTACGTATATTTCATAAATGATATAGTGCGCTTCCTCTCCGTTTATTTCCAAGCTTTTCATGTGTTCTGCAGTCCTCTTTGGTGGTAAAACACCGTTGAATTCAGTGGATCTTCCTTCCGGGCAAATACTGTCTGCATAAAATTTGGGAGCGGAAGTTTTTTATTATTATTTCGTAAATTTATACACTGCTTGATTTTTAAAAAAAAATCAAAGCAGTTTATAATAATAATAATAATAATAATAATAATAATAATAATAATTTTTTATTTATACCCCGCCCTCACCAGCCAAGGCCGGGCTCAGAGCGGCTTACAAACAATAATAAAAACAAGAAGAATGATTACAACTTAAAAACAAAAATAAAATACAGCATTAAAATAATGGAACATTAAAATATTAAAATGTAGCCTCATCGCAGGAGGAGAAGGAAAAGAAAGAAAAAGAAAAAAAGAGAGGGAGGGAATCAAATGGGCTCCAAGCCAAAGGCCAGGCGGAACAACTCTGTCTTACAGGCCCTGCGGAAAGAAATCAGATCCTGCAGGGCCCTGGTCTCATGAGGCAGAGCGTTCCACCAGGCTGGAGCCAGTGTTGAAAAGGCCCTGGCTCTGGTTGAGGCTAATCTGACTTCCTTAGGGCCCAGGACCTCTAGGGTGTTGCTATTTATGAACCTTGAGGCTCTCCGTGGGGCATACCGGGAGAGGCGGTCCCGTAGGTACGAGGGTCCTAGGCCGTGAAGGTCTTTAAAGGTCAAAAGCAGCACCTTAAATCTGACCCTGTACTCCACTGGGAGCCAGTGCAGCTTGAAAAGCACTGGGTGAATATGCTCCCATGGCAGAGACCCCGTGAGGAGCCTCGCTGCAGCATTCTGCACCCGCTGGAGTTTCTGGGACAGCTTCAAGGGCAGCCCCGCATAGAGCGAATTACAGTAGTCCAGCCTGGAGATGACCATCGCATGGATCACTGTGGCCAGGCAAACAAAGGCAAAACAATAAAGTCAAGAAAAAAATAGTAGCAAGTTTTCTGTGTGTGTGTGGAAGTGGAGATAAAGGCGCCTGAAATTTTTAACGGGAGTTTGATGGAAAGTACACAAAATCCTCCTTGTATTGTATTCAACACATTGCTGCCATAGCTGGGCTGAAACAAATTGTTTTATTTCTTGTACCTGGCATTATCATTCACTATAATTGCAACACAGTTCTGAGTTTATTTATGAAGATACATATCCAACCGTTTTAATCCTTCTTAAGTGGCATAATCACTATGATTATTGTACAGTTATGTGTATATTTATGCAGATATATTTCCAACTTGTGACACTGAATAGCAAATGGGAATGTTTGTAGTTCAAAAATTAGGGCGACAGCAGCAAGTGGCTTTTTGTGAGATTTGGGTTGTATTGTGTGTGTAAATATGGGTAAGATTTACTTAGTTTTGTTGGCTTTGGGTGTAAGCATTGAATATGCATCTACCAACCCCTGAGGAAAAGCAAGCATATCTGTGTTGCATGCAAATACAGGCAACAACCAATTAGCACGTGTCTGAATGATGCACAGTTGTGCATGTGCGTATGGCACTGAACCTGGAAGTGACCCGAAAACGTGGGGCTCGTGCAAGGGTCAGGAACAGAACCCCCAAGCAAAATGGTTTTTGACTGTACCTTGGGATTGAACAAATAAACCAGACACCCAATTAGGGAATACAGTAGAACTTCTACCTACGTCCTGCTCTACTTAGGCCCGTTCCAAGTCGTGGCCGCAGCAAACCCGGAAGTAAACACTGGGTTTGCCACGATTCACGCACATGCAGAAGCAGCTGCCGCCATCTGCACATGTGCAGAAGTGGGCTATCGCCAAATGCGCCTGTGTACAACAGCGCTTCTACCAGTGACCCGTTTCGCCATAAGGAAGGGCCTCCGGAACAGATTGTGGTCATGAGTAGAGATTCCACTGTACTGAAGACATCTGGTACAATTCTACTACAGTACTCTCATAGTGAGCTAGAAGCTTGCAGTCAAATAATCGCCTGGTTCCTATACTGACTGGAAAGAAACTGTCAGTGGTTTTCTCTGCACTCTTCCCCAAATCTCCCTTTTTCAGCTACCTTTCTGTCATGTTTGTAAATATTCCATTCTATTGCACCAGCTCAGTCAATCCATGAAAGTGGCTAAAGCACATTGCGCAAAACATTAAGACCACCAACAAGAACTTCTTAAAATACGTTAGTGGCAGGAGATAATCTAATGAGGCAATGGGACCATTAGATGCCAACGGGGTGAAATGTGTGCTAAAGGAGGATTAAGGAGATTGCAGAGATGCTAACAAATTATTTGCATCTGTCTTCACAATGGAATATGTAGGGCAGATCCCAGTGCCTGAACTAACTTTTGCAGGAAGGGAACCAGAGGAACTGAGGCACATAGTGGTGGTGATGGGACAAAATTCTAGGCCTAATATTAAGTGAAAGAAAATCTGACAAATTGTTGAGTCCAGATAGCATCCACCTGAGAGTTCTCAAAGAACTCAAATGTGAAATTGCTGCTCTTTGAACAAAAATATGTAAATTTCCCTCAGATCGGCCTCTGTACCTGAGGACTGGAATTGCTATTGTAAATCCAATTTTAAAAAAGGGATCCGGGGGGAATCCTGGAAATTACAGGTTGAAGTGAAGGCCCAAGACAGGTGTTGATCATCATGTGAGCTGCGCACAGGTGGGCTGTAGCGAGCTACCACCATTCCTGTGGAGCCTCCTTTTATTGAGACAAATATGCAAGTCAGGCAAATACACTTTGGGCTGTGACCTTTACACATCTTCCTTCCCGAGATCGTGGGGTGGTACAAAGCTATTTTGGCACCTGTTCCACAGCGTCATTTTCCCCTTGCACAGTGTATGACGAATGGAGACAAAAGTTCTCAGGGAAAAGAGGTCACAGACAGGACACCACTAACTGCTGAGACCGCAAAAGGTCAGACATGGGTGGAACGATGTACAGACAGCTGTGGCTTGTCTGGGAGGGGGGGGTTTCCCTGCACCCCAAGGTCATACGTGCAGGCAGATTGTGGCTGTCTGCTGGTGGGGAAGTGTGCTCCCTCCGGACCCCACTGCCCCACTCCGCGATATCCCTACAACAGGTCAATTAGCTTAACATCTGTCCTAGAGAAGTGATGGAAAACAGTGTGAAATATAAAACAGCCAAGCACGTAGAAGGACAAGCCTTGCTGAAGCAGAGCCAGCATGGCTTCTGCAAAGGCAAGTCTTGCCACCCAACCCTATTAGAGTTCTCTGAGTGTGCCAACAAATATATAATTAGAAGTAATCCAGTTGACATAGCAGACTTGGGTGTTCAAAAAGCTTTCAACAAGGTACCTCACCAAAGACTCCTGAGTGAGCCTAGCAATCTTTAAATAAGAGGAGAGGATATCTTTGGTATCAGGAATTAGTTAAGAAGCAGGAAGCAGAGAGTAGGAATAAATGGACAGTTCTCTAAATGATCTAGAGTTAGGAGTGAGCAATGAGGTGGCCAAGTTTGCTCAGGACACTGAATTGCTCTGGGTCATTAAAACAAAAAGAGTTTGTGAAGAGCTCCAAAAGGACTTCTCCAAACTGAGGGAATGGGCACTAAAATAGCAAATATAGTTCAATGTAAACAAGTCTAACGTGATGGTGCACATTTGGGCCAAAAATATTAATATCACATATCTGCTCACAGAGTCTGATTTGGTGGTAACTAACCAGGAGTGGGACACAGGTGGCGCTGTGGGTTAAAGCCTCAGCGCCTAGGACTTGCCGATCGAAAGGTCGGCGGTTCGAATCCCTGTGGCGGGGTGTGCTCCCGCTGCTCGGTCCCAGCGCCTGCCAACCTAGCAGTTCGAAAGCACCTCTGGGTGCAAGTAGATAAATAGGGACCGCTTACCAGCGGGAAGGTAAACGGCGTTTCCGTGTGCGGCTCTGGCTCGCCAGAGCAGCGATGTCACGTTGGCCACGTGACCCGGAAGTGTCTCCGGACAGCGCTGGCCCCTGGCCTCTTAAGTGAGATGGGCGCACAACCCCAGAGTCTGTCAAGACTGGCCCGTACGGGCAGGGGTACCTTTACCTTTACCTTTTTAACCAGGAGTGAGAACTTGAGGTCATAGTGGATACTTCAGTGAAGATGTCAACCCAGTGGGTGGCAGCTGTGAAAAAGGCAAATCCATTCTAGGGATTATTAGGATAAGGACTGAAAATGAAACTGCTGATATTATAATGACATTCTACAGATATATGGTGCAACCACGGTGTAATAGTCTGTACCATTCTGGTCATCTCTCCTCGAAAAGAATATTGTAGACTTGGGAAATGTTCAGAAAGGGCACCCAAAATGATCAACTCCCATATGAGGAAAGGTTATTTACTTACTTACTTACTTACTTACTTACTTACTTACTTACTTATACCTCCCCTTTTTTCCTGGCAGGTTTCAACATTCAGGACTTTTTAGTTTCAGTAAAACATAAGAGGTGACATGATAGAAGTTTATAAAATAGACTTTTAGAAGGCATCTGAAGGCAGCCCTGGTTAGGGAAGCTTTTAATGTTTGAAGTTTTATTCTGTTTTTAATGTTCTGTTGAAAGCTGCCCAGAGTGGCTGGGGAAAGCCAGCCAGATGGGCGGGGTAGAAATAATACAGTGGTGCCTCGCAAGATGAAATTAATTCATTCCGCGAGTCTTTTCGTCTTGCGATGTTTTTCGTCTTGCGAAGCACGGTCCGTCGCAACTGCGCCTCTTCAAGCGGCTTTAGGAAAAAAGCGAACAAACTCGCAAGACGTTTTCGTCTTGCGAAGCAAGCCCATAGGGAAATTCGTCTTGCGAAGCGATGCAAAAACCGAAAAACCCTTTCGTCTTGCGCGTTTTTCGTTTTGCAAGGCATTCGTCTTGCGGGGCACCACTGTAAATTGTTGTTGTTGTTATGAAAAGTTTTTCTATGATCACAGTTGCCCACTGTGAGAACAGAATGCTGGTCCTTGGCCTGATTCAACAGGCTCTTCTTAAGCTCTTGAAAGATTACTGATACAGTGGCCACATTCAGATGTTGCAGAAAGCTACGCCTTGGCAACTTTGGGGCCATACTCCCACTCTTTCAGGTCTGTGGTGAGATTTAAAGCTTCCAGGTTGCAGTGTGGAACAAAATGCCTTTTTCCATTTCATCTGAATATTTAGATGAAATAGGAAATTGTGATTTGTAGTTATGAAATAATGAAACTAATTAGCCATTTTTGTTTTTTGTTGCTCATTTTAAAATGACTGTTATCCTCCAGATTTTGCTGGACTCTAACTCCCATCATCCCTCACAGTTTGAGTATTATCAGTGGCGAAGCGTGGGGGGTGCAGGGGGGGCTGGCCGCACCGGGCGCAACATCTGGGGGTTAGGGTTAGGGGGCACAAATCCACGGGTTGGGGGCGCAAATCCACGGGTTAAGGGGTGCAAATTACTTGCCTTGCCCCGGGTGCTGACAGCCCACGCTACGCCACTGAGTATTATCAATGTGTGGCGAGCCTCAGGTTCCGTGCCACCGGTCTTCCATATCCAGCTCTTCCACTAAGGATCTCAAGAATAATGCCATGTTATAATCACAATACCATGGATAGCATTGCTTATTGAACAGGGGGGGAAAGTCTTGCCCCATTCCATGCAAGAGATTCTGAATCTGTAGAAATCAGTAGATGAAGCATGGAGAGAAGTATTATAGCCTACTAATTTCTACAAAATAAGCTACTTGTTGAAAGCGTAGGAGCCAAGGCTGTTAATAAAGTTAGCAGCTCTGCATGTTAGATATGTTCAGCTAAGAGATAGTGACTGACCCAAAGTGAGTTTCATGGCTGATGTAAGAATCTGAACCCAGAACTCTTCAGTCTAAAAAAATTAGTCTACCTTTGACAAAACAACTGCTGTATTGTTCTTCTTTGGCTTTTGTTTTTAGTAGCCTATCAAGAAACAAATATTTCTTTGTGAAATTGTGTGTTTGTGTGTGTTCAAGTGTCACAAAATAGGCTCCCCTATCCATGTGCCTCTGATCTTCTATACAGGGTATATTTTGTTCCTAAGATTACCAGGTGGAAAGGTTTCAGTACATTTAATGATTCGTCAAAAGAAGGAACTTGCATGATATTTTATTTAAAAGATTTAAGACACTGTCCTCACAAGGTAGTTTACAAAATGTTACAAACAATAAAATAACCCATCAACCCTACTGATTGAAAACAGGAGCAATAATTTTTTAAAACAACAACAGTGTGTTACAATTAGCTAAAGACAGACTGAAATAAAATTCAGTTACAGATAGGTAGCCGTGTTGGTCTGCCATAGTCAAAACAAAAAAAATTCCTTCCAGTAGCACCTTAAAGACCAACTAAGTTAGTTCTTGGTATGAGCTTTCGTGTGCATGCACACTTCTTCAGATACACTGAAACAGAAGTCACCAGACCCTTCTATATAGTGAGAAGGTGGGGAGGGGTATTACTCAGAAGGGTGGTGGGAATGGGTGATTGGCAGATAGCTGTGATGAGCCTGTTGACGACTCTTAACGACTGCAATAGGTCTTACAGGAAAAAGCAAGGGGTGAGAAGGTGAAAAGTGGCTTTGTTATGTATAATGAGATAAGAATCCAATGTCTTTGTTCAGACCAGGTCTCTCCATGGTTTTAAGTTTGGTGATAAGTTGCAATTCAGCAGCTTCTCTTTCCAGTCTATTTCTGAAATTCCTTTGTAGTAAAACAGCTACTTTGAGATCTTGTATAGAATGTCCTGGGAGATTGAAGTGTTCTCCTACTGGTTTCTCTGTCTTGTGATTCCTGATGTCCGATTTATGTCCGTTTATTCTTTGATGTAAGATCTGGCCTGTTTGTCCAATATAGAGAGCTGAAGGACACTGTTGGCATTTGATGGCATACACAATGTTAGACGATGAGCAATTAAATAGTCCCGAGATGGTATGTGTGATGTTGTTGGGGCCAGTAATGGTGTTGTCCGGGTGTATGTGGCAGCAAAGTTGGCATCTGGGTTTATTGCAGGCTCTGGTGCCAGTGTCCGTGTTAGGTCTGGTTGTAGTATTATTGTGGGTTAGGAGTTGTTTAAGGTTGGGTGGCTGTCTGTAGGCAATGAAAGGTCTTCCTCCCAGAGCTTGAGAAAGAGAACTGTCATTGTCCAGGAGAGGTTGTAGATCTCTGATGATGCGTTGTACTGTTTTAACTTGGGAGCTGTATGTGATGACTAGAGGTGTTCTGTTATTTTCTTTTTTGGGTCTGTCTTGCAGCAAGTTCTCTCTGGGTATCAGTCTGGCTCTGTTGATCTGTTGTCTAACTTCATCTGCTGGGTATTTTAGTTCTAAAAAGGTTTGCTGTAGATTTAGTTCTAAAAAGGATTTTAAAAAGGATTTTAGTTCTAAAAAGGTTTGCTGTATCTACAGACAGAGACTCTCACCTAACAGATCTACAGCAAACCTATAGAAGGGTCTGGTGACTTCTGTTTCAGTGTATCTGAAGAAGTATGCATGCACACGAAAGCTCATACCAAGAACTAACTTAGTTGGTCTTTAAGGTGCTACTGGAAGGATTTTTTTTGTTGTTTTGAAATAAAATTGACCATGGGCCACTTGAAGGCTGGAAGTGTATTTGCCTAAGAAGGAGGTTAGAATAATTTAGTCTGGGTTTAATCAAACATGTCTCACAAGTTTTCCTCAGATAGGCTGACTTGCCAGCTGCAACTGAATGGGTAAAAAGTGCTTCTGCCTACCTATATGGCCTGCACATCTATGGACAACACTGAGTCCAGGAAGCTTCCCAGATTGTGTACCCATCTCCTCAGGGAGAATGCAATCCCACCGAGAACCAGAGACAAATATCCATTCATACCAGCAGTTTTCCCAACCCAGAACAATCCAGTTTATCTGGATTAAGCTTCAGCTTGTTTGCCAACATCTAGCCCCAAACTGCCTCCAGACACCTGTTTCCAGATTTCATCGGATAAACTCCACCTGCTTCAATCCTTGTTTGTGGAAACTGTTAAAGATGTGTGTGTAGTCTCCCTATCAGCTTCTGGATTAAGTTGTTGCATGTTACAGATTTCTGAACAAAGAAGGCAGCAACAAGTTTATAAATAGGAATGTAATCTAAAAATGAACAGTCTTCTACCCCCAAGAGGATTTGTGCTACCCCAAAGAGGATTTGTTGCATATTCAGTTTGAAAAAGGCTGCCCTGGCAAATTGCAAAGAACTGTTTCCTATTTACTTTGCCTTTGGATTACCCCTGCCTGGGAACCAATCAAGAACAGATTATAGAACTTTCCCCATTATGTTGCTTTAGGGATTTAAAAGGGGAGGAGGAGGGCTTTATTTTTATTTCCCAAAGTGTAAAAAGCCTCAGATTCTCAAGATTCTAGATTTGCTTCTTTTGGACAAACTAGAATAGGCTTCCTCAAACTTGGCCCTCCAGATGTTTTTGGCCTACAACTCCCATGATCCCTAGCTAGCAGGACCAGTGGTCGGGGATGATGGGAACTGTAGTCTCAAAACATTGAGGGCCAAGTTTGAGGAAGCCTGAACTAGAACAATGCCCTCCCTAAGGAAACATGGTTGCTGTTGTTTTTGCCGCTGCAGCACCTGGTCCTCTCTAGATGTTTTGGACTACAATTCCTATAAGCTCCAGCCAGCATGGCCAGTGGTCAGGGATGACAGGGATTGTCCAAAATATCTGGAAGAGCACCAGGTTGTGGAATAAAGATCAGCAGAAAGGAGGCCAGCATTTTCTCCCAGAATGTCTATACTAGCCAAGATGGACATTGTTTGGAGTAGGGCAAACAGAACCAAGTATCTGACCACATTCTTGGGTTTCAATTGCAATGCCGCCAATACAAAAATGACTAGAAGACTCTGGACGCTTTCGCTGTTGACTCCTGAACAATGGTCGTGTCAGGGTTGAGTGCAGAGCTAAAACTCCATAATTATGCAACCACTGTTGCTGTGCTGGAGGTTTGGGAATTTCCAGGTTGTGGATGTTAAAAAATTTGCTGTAATAAACATGTTCTTCAGTATGCCTTTAACATGACCTAAGATAACCCTTCTAAAACCCTGAACATCACTTGTATGTATAAATAAATAAATAAAGTTCAGCCAAGTGTTGTGCTATGAAACAAAAGTTTTCCAAAGTTCAGCTATATACTTAAGAGGAGGCCAAGAGAGCCCTGCCACTGCAGTGAAACTTCCTGTGTCACAGATTGACACATCTGTTTCCTCCAGGAGTTTAATGGAAATGTTACCATCTTTGTTAGTATGCTTGAGCCTTTCAAAATGTTGCGCTCAAGTACACACACACACACACACACACACACACACACACACGTTTATAGAGCTTGCTTGAGACAACTTTATTCCACCACTGATGTGACTAAATCTACTAGTATTTCATATATTTCAGTATTTTGGCTCTCAAAGCACAAACTTAAAAAAAAGATAACCATTTGAAAGTAATTTAGTGATGCAACCTAAGAGGCAGTGATGTTAAATTCTTGAGAATAATCTTTTGGAGAATATTCTCAAGAATATTTTCGATTAATGAGGTGTCTGCATTTAAAGCAGCTGTGTAGACAATACAGAATTTACAGTTTGTGGAGAATATTCTCTGGAGAATTTTCTAGCCGAGAATATTCTCCGGAGAATATTCTCACCTCACATCACTACTGTTGTTGCTTTTTAATCAAGACTCCATGAAGTTATTCTTTGCTGCCAGAATGCACTACAGAGAACATAGAAAAGCTATCCATCACTTTGTCAGAAGTGGTCCAGTTGCATGCATAAAATAGTAAACAGTCCTTCTTGGACCAGCTAGTTTCAAACTATTTTGAACTGCTATTATTTTAAAGCATTATTTTGAATGTGCAAATCAACATCTACATACCAGAACTGGTCATTGTCTGGGTTCTTGCAGGGGGTGCTCCTCTCCAGACAGCAGTCAAGGGATTGGAAATATATTTTGTCAAACAGTCCCCCTCGCAAGGGGTCAGGTTTAGGCGAGGTTTTTCTGATTATGGAGCACATGTGCTCAGGCACGACTTCACAGCACTAAGAGGGGGCTCCGAAACAGCCCAGAGTCTGGAAGAAAAGCCCGTAGCTCTAACAAATGAAGCATGCCCCCCCCCCTTGTGTTATTCAAATAAGATTATAAATGCACTAAGATGTCACATTGAAGAAAAAGAAGTGTTTTGAGAGGAAAGGGAATTCTGTGGCCCTCCAGATGTTTTACTGCAAGTACCATCTTCCCAGCTATGCTGACTGGGTCAGATGTGAGTTGGAGTCTGGAAGCTGGATGCAAATAAATTCAGACATCCAAAAGCTATAATCCAGAGATTTCTTGCCCATGCTTCCACCTCTGAAGATCAGAGTTGTTCTCGCTTGCTCACTTTTTTAAAATGTGGAAGCCTGGGACCAAAGAGCTATTGCTGAATAAGGGAAAACTATTGTCTAAAATGTATAAATTGTTATTGGAATGGGAAACAAAAGACGAGCTGGTTAAAGCGTCAATGACCAACTGGGCAATGGATATAGGGTACAATATAGAACAAAACCTCTGGGAGAAACTTTGGAAGAATGATTTGAGATTTACTGCATGCTACATATTGAAAGAGAACTATATGAAAATGATCTATAGATTGTATTTAATTCCAAGTAAATTAGATAAGATGTATAATGCAGAATCGGATTTGTGTTGGAAATGTAAAGAAGGAAACTTTTTTCATATGTGGTGGGCATGCAAAAAAGTTTCAAAATATTGGGAAATGATATCTAATGAGATTGAAAAAAATGTTCAGAACAACTTTCCCCAAATAACCAGAAGCATTTCTGTTAAGGATTGTTCAGACGGAGGTTCCCAGGAGTCAGAAAAAATTATGTATGCAACAACAGTGGCTCAGATTTTGCTAGCTCAAAAATGGAAAGTGAGGGAGGTCCCAAGGAAGGAAAACTGGCAACTCAAGATGATAGAATATGTAGTTAGCAGGCCTAACAAGCAGAATAAGACAGCCAGAAGAGCAGGTATTTAAAGAGGAGTGGAATTTTTTTGTCAAGTATATTGAAAACAATTGTACACAGTTGAAAACACTGGCAGTATTAAAGTTAAATTCAACAGTATAATAAAGACTGAAGTAATGTAAGATAGGAAAATAGAATTAGATGGATATATCAAAATATGCAGGGATGGTGAATAATTAAATGAACCTTGAAAGGGGAGGGAAGTCAATGGATGTATGGTATAATAAAAGATGTTTAATTTGAAATGTAAAATTTGTAAATTTTATAAAAATTATATATATGATATATATGTAAAAAATGTAGAATACGGACCCCCCCCCCCAAAAGTCCTGGTTCGTGTCATAATCTTGGATGTTGCTCTCAACAGCATCTTTGAACATGTTTACTTCTCTTTCTGATGGTGTGTGTGATACTGGAGTTTTTACAACTGATCTGAGGGACATATCTTTGTTTGAAGACCAGCAATTTCACGTGTGCTGTGGCAGACTCAGAGAGAGAGAGAGAATTTAGGTTGCCAGTGTGTACTCTGGAGCCTAGAGCTGATAAATGGGCACTTCCTCATTTCCATGTTATATAATACAGCCCTAATTAAAACCAAGACTCAAAAGAAGCTTTGTGAAGTCCGGAATTCTTAATCTTGGTTCCACTAACACAAGAATATACACAATGTGCTTTGTCGCTTTCCAGAATTCCAAATTCAAAGTGAAGCTAGACTGTTCTTGGCTCAGTTGTGGATTGTATAAATGGGTCCTGAGATGGCAGAGCCCTTTCAGCAACAGAGACTTAGATTGTTGTTCTTTGGAAAGCTCCTTCAAAAAACAATGTTAAACTGATTTTAATAAAACGTCTTTCTCAGTAACTAACTGTCACCCGAAGACAGCAGGGTGGGGACTTAGCCCCCATAGAAATATTTCAAGCCCTTCTGTCACTTTTCAGGTTTCATTATGAAAAGGATGAATAACCAGTTTACTTCCAGAGAAGTAAAATTTAAGGAAGCAACGTGCAGGTAGTATTCAGTCCAGCTGATTAATAAGGCGTAAGCCTGTTCCACTTTCCAGTGTTCTGGCAAAGGATAGCTGGCAAGCACATCATTTAAAATGATTTACAAATTAATATATTTTGAATAAATTATAGAACTTTCATCTAGGTTCTAGTTATTTTGCACTATCTCTGTGCCAGGAAAAGCTTTGCCTGCTTAATTCTGTATATTGGGTGCATTAAAGACACAAGAGCGGGGCGTACATAGAGACCATAGCAAGCGAATGCTATTGGTCATGTAAGGCTCAGAAAGGCTGACAATTTTTTTTATTCTGTACAGTTATTAAAGGTCTGTGAGAAGCCCCATCTTATACATTCTAGCCCTCCTCAGGCATTCTTCTATGTCAGGCATGTCCAAAGTCTGCTTTGGGGGCCTAATCCTGTCCACTGGTCGGTTTAATCCAGCCCCTGTGGCAGTTTATTTCCTGGGGTAAAATCCTAAAAATACCTCAACAACATCAATCCTTAAAAAAAAAATTCAACAACTCCAACCCTAAAAAAGCTCAACTAGTTCAACAACTTTGGGGTAAAATCATTAAAAAAACCCTTAAAAACTTCAATCCTAAAAAAGGTTAACAACTTGGTTGGCCCTTTGGTCAGCTCTCATGGCCCTTCAATTCATCAAATCTGGTCCTCTTTGGAAAAAGTTTGGACACCACTGTTCTATGTAAACCAGCCTCCCAAACTAACCTGGTGCCAGGTGCATTCCGCGCCTCAAAACCATCCAGTTACGATCAAGCAAAGATTTATTGTTGCCTTGTTTGTGCCACAGCCAATCTGTGAGAAGCCGAGGACGAGGGAGCAAGGACGGCATGGCTGACTGTCACATAGAAGAGGGAGCAAGCTTGCTTTCTCCTGCTCTTTCGGGTACGACTCGAACCAGAAAGGAGATTCTGACAAAACTTTCTGACATTAAGAGCTGTTCAACGTTGGAACAGTCTCCCTCAGGACGTTCTGGGCTCTCCTTCCTTGGAGGTTTTTAAGCAGAGGTTGGATGGTCATCTGTCATGGATGCTTGAGCTGAGATTCCTGCATTGCAGGGGGTTGGACTAGATGATCCTATGGGTGCCTTCCAACTCTACCCTTCTGTGGTTGTCCTTTAATCTTCCTGCCACACTTGCCATTCTCTCCTCTCACACCCTTTGAGAACCTTTACTGAAGCAACAGGTAGTTCGCCCTTCCTACCTGCTTCGTTTCCAGTAAAACCTCCTGAATTTCTTAAGGCTTTTAATTAAAAAAAAAATTAACCATGATTGTTTCTGCCTTAGCCTCAAGAACTCTGAAGCACAATTGGCAGAATTCAATGCAGCCAGTCTGTCTGTGGATTTATTTTTGCTCCATCAGAGGCATCCACTAGGAGAAATGGAAATGGAGATGTCAATTCCCTTTTCCCATTGCAGCCACCCTTCCCAAATCTGTCCCAGAGGGTTGGGGGACCTTCGGGAATAGAGACAAGAGGGAATAAGAGAAAATTGCCTATCTTCCTCTTGTATTGGTAGACATCTCCATTGCTCTAGAACGAAGGCACTGGATTTCACTCCATATTTTGAAATGCTCTAGCCGTGCTCACTAGCCCCCCCCACACACACTTGACTTGTATGATCTCTGTAAATTCGATGTTCCACAAATTATGTACAGTGGTACCTTGGGTTAAGAACTTAATTTGTTCTGGAGGTCCGTTCTTAACCCAAAACTGTTCTTAACCTGAAGCACCACTTTAGCTAATGGGGCTTCCCGCTGTTGCTGCGCCACCGGAGCAGGATTTCTGTTCTCATCCTGAAGCAAAGTTCTTAACCCGAGGTATTATTTCTGGGTTAGTGGAATCTGTAACCTGAAGCGTGTGTAACCTGAAGCATATGTAACCCGAGGTACCACTGTATTTCTGTATTTCCGCACATAAATTGGGTTAAGATTAGTCACAACCAGCAGACCATTGTAAGTGGCTTGTGAGCAGAACCCACAGCAGGTAAATGGGTGTTGTGGGGTGGGGAGATGTGAAGTCGCATTTTTGCTCACTTGTGTGTTTCCTTCTCAAACCTGACAAATCTTTTTCCCCCCAGAATACCAGTGCAGAGACAGTGACTGAAAACAAAACCGTGACCACAGATCCCAGTACAGGGCCAGTAGAAACATCTATAAAACCATTGCCTTTTAAGTCTCCAAGCTTCGTCGTAAGTATATAGTTATACATGCTTAATATTTTATCCACCATGACACTGGTCTTGAAACTTTCCAGATATGAGGCATACTGTATATTGTGCCCAAACCTGCAATGTAGGGCCCACTTAAATGTATATGCCCAACGCTCTCCCCCCCCCTCCCCTTTGCCACACTACTTTTTCTTGTTCTCTCCTCCTTTTTTGGTTGCTGTTTTTCTTCTTTCTTCCATTTATTTGTTTGTTTGTTTGTTTTTAAAACTCAAGAGCTGGTCATAGCAAATAAATGCTGAAACAAGTTGCTTTTACTTGATACCTGAATCCCACCAGGGAGGGGCTAGCTGGATCTCCAAGGCAGGGAGCTGAATAGGCTGGGTGCCACAACAAAGAAGGCCTTTTCTACCATACCCACCAACCCAGGGGTCGGCAAACTATGGCTCACGGGCTGGATCCGGCCCAATTGCCCTCAGGATCTGGCCCACGGACGGACCGTGGATCGTATGGATTCTGTTCGTTAAATTTTTTTCCTGCACCGCCATTTTTTGGGGGGCGCCATTCCCCCCCCCACACACACACACCATGGCGCTTCCTCCCTCCTCCTGGCTTTTCCCCACCCTGCATAGAGGAGGAAGGGAGCTGGGCTGAGCTGGCTGAGCGCCATTTTGGGCAGCGCCTCTCTGGAACCAGCCAGCCCTTTCGGGCCGATCGTCCTGCCGCCGCCGCCAGCCTCTGCCACTTGCAAGGGCAGGCACAGGAGGGCAGGCACAGGGAGAGCGCAGCGCCAACAGCAGCAGAAGCATAGGTAGGCAGGGGGAGGGGAGGGGTTGGGGAAGTCCTTAAGTCATTGGCCTCCCTGGCATGTGGTAGAAATAGGCAGCCCAATGTCTACACTCTGCAGTTTTTGCTAGTTACATTAATTAATTTTAGATGGACATGTATGGTAAAAAAAATTAAAAGAGGGGGGCAATGTTGTAGGTTGTGCCTAGGAATAGGTCCCAGGTCTAAAAACTGAAAATGCAAGACTGTTCTTTCCAATAGTACACTGCTGCATTAACAACACTGGATAGTATTCAACTAAGTTCTCAGATCCATTGAAATTACTGAACCTCAGTTAGTCATCATGTCTGTTAAACTTCAATGGATCTAGTAGGACTACCATTGAATACCACCCACAGGATTTTACTCAGGCTTCCTTTATTTGAAGAAAAATAACGTTTCCATAAAACTTTTCTCATTAAAAGTCTATTTCTCCATTTTATTCATTTTATCCAAGCGCACTAGTTTCGGTACAGGTCAAAATGTCCTCCTGTTGGTTGCTGCTAAAGAAATGTTGTTCACTTTTTGCCTAACTTCAGCTAAATGGGTGAAATAATTTTAGTAGCAATTCAGTCCAGCAACAAAATGCTACTTTGAGTGTATTAATAGTGCATTTGTTTTTTAAACCCACTTTTAACCATTCCAGCACTCTGGCATTGGTGGAGCTGCAGCTGGAAAGAAGAACAGAACCTGGAAGAACCTGAAACAAATCCTTGCATCAGAAAGGGCATTGCCATGGCAACTCAATGATCCAAGCTGTAAGCTGCTTAGATGCTTTCCATGTATTTATAAATAACAGCTTTCTTGAAAATACACCTAAATTGTTTTCTCTGCAGGAGATAGATTGTGACCAAGTTTACCTATGCAATTAAAGATCAGGTGGGCATTTTTCACCATAAAAAGGAAAGGCGCATGAATGAAATGACATGGGACTGGGGTATAAATTACCTGCAAAGGGTGAGAAATGTGAATGCAAATAGCACTGGTTCACTTGGGACTATCCACTGCTTTCTCTGTGTGTGTTAGAGTGCCATCCTGTGCATCCTGTACGTTTCCGAGCACAATTCAAAGTGTTGGTGCTGACCTTTAAAGCCCTAAACGGCCTCGGTCCAGTATATCTGAAGGAGCGTCTCCTCCCCCATCGTTCTGCCCGGACACTGAGGTCCAGCTCCGAGGGCCTTCTGGCAGTTCCCTCACTGCGAGAGGCCAAGTTACAGGGAACCAGGCAGAGGGCCTTCTCGGTAGTGGCGCCCGCCCTGTGGAATGCCCTCCCATCAGATGTCAAAGCAATAAACATCTACCTGACATTCAGAAGACATCTGAAGGCAGCCCTGTTCAGGGAAGTTTTTAATATGTGACATTTTAGTGTATCTTTCATCTTTGTTGGAAGCCGCCCAGAGTGGCTGGGGAAACCCAGCCAGATGGGCGGGGTACAAATAAATTATTATTATTATTATTATTATTATTATTATTATTATTATTATTATTATTATGTCTGCTCAGAAGTAAGTCCTGCTGAGTTCCTGTGTGAATTCAGTCTGCATATAACACAATTGGCACCTTTAAAAATAATAATCAGTCTTTCATAGTTGTCCATTCTCCACTAGCTGTAATAGCAAAATACTAAGGACAGATAACAAGATAACATCATTGTCATGGCTATCTAGTTAACTTCCACAGGCAACTAACTGGCTGGCTGCTGTAGGAAACAGAATACGGAAATTGTGTAATCTTGATCTAATTTAAGAATGCATATTCTCAAGAAATTAAGTTTTGCAAACCATACGCCTTGAGTTTTCAGCCTAACAACTTTGTGTGAAGAGATTCTTTGAATTAACAATGAGGTTTTGTGCACATTTCAGTTGCAGCATTTTGGCAAGCCTCTAGTGTCCTGGTGCCCATACTTATCAGCAGTACCTTGATAGTGCAAACTTTTTTAAAAAATCAATGTAGGGCACTGGCTTTCAGGCTTCTTGCCATCATGGAACTCTTTCCACATTTATTTTTCCACCAGGGAACTCTGAAGAATCACAGAATATTCTGGTTTGTGTTCTAGGGTGCACACTCAATTCATAGACCTGCCTAGGGATTATTGAGCCTATGGAATCTCAGAAGCACATTCTTATACAGTGGTGCCCCGCAAGACAAACGCCTCGCAAGACGAAAAACCCGCTAGACGAAAGGGTTTTCCGTTTTGGAGGCGCTTCTCAAAATGAATTTCCCTATGGGCTTGCTTTGCAAGAAGAAAGCCCATAGGGAAATCTCCGGGGACCTCTTTTAAATGCTAGCGTGGGGAGCAAAGCCTTCCCCCCCCCTCCGGCCTTCAGAAGAGGTCCAGGAAGGCCGGCAGGGGCCGAAAGGCTTTGCTCCCCACCGCCAGCATTTTGCAAGCAGTCCGGGATAGCAGGGAAGCGCTTCCCGCTATCCCGGATGGCTTTTGAAGGCAGGCGGGGGGGAGCAAAGACTTTTGCCCCCCGCCCGCCTTCAGAAGAGGTCCTGGACCTCTTCTGAAGGCGGGCGGGGGGCAAAAGTCTTTGTCCCCCCTGCCTGCCTTCCCGGGGGCTTTAAAATTGCCCCGGGACAGCTGTCCCGGGGCGATTTAAAAGCCCCCGGACGGCTTTTGAAGGCAGGCGGGGGGGGAGCTGAAGGGTTCGCTGCCGCCTGCCAGCATTTTAAGATCGCCCCGGGACAGCGGAGAAATCTCCGCTGTCCTGGGAAGGCAGGCGGGGGGGAAACAAAGACTTTCGCCCCCCGCCGGCCTTCAGAAGAGGTCGGGGGACAGACTGTCCCCGGACCTGGTCTGAAGGCGGTTTCCATAGGAACGCATTAATTGATTTTTAATGCATTCCTATGGGAAACCGTGCTTCGCAAGACGAAAAACTCGCAAGACGAAAAGACTTGCGGAACGAATTAATTTCGTCTTGCGAGGCACCACTGTATTCCCTAGAGGCTGTGCATTTCATGGTGTGGCTGGTATTCTCAGAAAACTACATTTTACAAGACCGATGATGGCAGACAATCTTTAAGAAATCCCTGATAAGCAGTCAGTGGCCCCCAGACTTCCTAGAAACACCACCGGACTAGAGTGCTAACAGCCAAGCCAACCCTAAGATTTCTTGCAAGACTGCCGAATTAACTTGGTGTAACCTAAAGCATATAGACATAAGAAAAGAAAAGAAAGAAAATGTGTGTTTCTCATAGTAGAGCCGTTGCTCTATTGTAGACCATCTGACTTAGATGTAGAGGGTTCCGGGTTCAGTCTTTGGCACCTTCCAGTAGAGATAGGAAATATTTCCTGGCTGAAACCCCAGAGAAGTGCTGTAAGTAAGTGTGGACTGTTTTGAACTAGCTGGATTTGGTATAAAGCAACTTCCCTTGATCTATGTTCAGAACATGGGCCAAGAAGTGTGCTAAGAAAATGCAATAAAAAAGGACTGTAGCTGGAAACCATGCAGTGCTGATACAACTTTGGTCAGGAGCTAGTGTCTTACTTTGGATGTAATTCTATGCCTCTGGATTGTTATATCTGTTTTATTTACAAATGTATAACACCCTATTCTTTGTCAGACACACCCAGACTTATAGCTGGACTGGATGTTATGGCTGCAGAGTAACTCACAACATGATGGGGGTTCCAACTCATGCAGTGAGTTACTGCATGTGGCAGTGGAGAGGATTAGTCCTGCGGGAGTGGCCACTTCCCCATGGGGATAGTAACATCTTCACTAACTCCCAGTGTAAAACATAGCCCCTTTAATATTTTTTGCAGCCACTTAACTAGGATTAAAGGAAAGTGGCAGTAGAAGGCTTTATTAGACTTTAATTCTTTGCGCAGAAATAAACGTGCCACTAAGTGTTTTTCAGCATGCTGGCCTTAGCCTGGTGTGTTCCTAGTGCCTTGTAGCTGGCAACCTGCTGCTGATGCTATTTCTACTGCATTCTCTGGTTTCAGAAATAAATTTGCATATATTAGAAAGGTGGTTAGAAAGCAAACAGTTGAAGGATGTAAAAACATCTGCTCGGGAGTATTTTTCAGAAGATATTCATGCCATACATAATGATTAAAAGAAGCTGATCTGCTAACTTGGAAATGCTTCAGCCATAAAATCTGTACTAAAATCATCTGAGAGGAAGCGAGCTACAAAGACACAAAATAGCTTTGTGGTGAATATATGCTGAAATTGAGGATATTTTAAAGCACTTTGCCTGTAGAAATGTTTGCTTGTGGCAGTGTTTGCTATTACTCCCTAGGCAACTCCAGTAACTAGGAATTTCCAACTCCTCATTTAAGCATTCACACAATTTTCTAGGTCATTGACCAGGCTTAAAGTGGTACACGCTTAAAGATTTATCTGATTTAAAAGATTAGCTTATGCTCTCTCCACGCACCCTGGATTATATTAGTCTTGAGCAATGTTTGTGGTCATAATATGAGAGGCATATGCCAAAGGCTGTGTTTTTCATATATAATGTTGATGAACCTGCAAGCTACAGGGTGTTCAAAAAGTAACTATACACTTATGGACAATGTAATATAGGTGGTGTATGGTGACTTTTTGAACACCCTGTATTTGCAGTATATAACAGCAATTTCTCCCAGCCAGTTGCCTACATTTAGGTTCCACTTTCAGATCTGGAGACTAAACTCTTCTTCTCATCTAGCAACAGAGATCTGCACCAATAGTTGGTACAAAGGCACATACATTTCCCTTCTATGTTGAATGTCCTATTGACCCTATTGGATGCATCTTTCAATGTGACTAGAGATGCATATCAACATCTGAGGTCACAGGTCATTGCTCACATGGGTGATGCTGTGGTCGAAAGCACTGAGCCTCTTGGGCTTGGTGATCAGAAGGTCGGCAGTTCAAATCCCCACAATGAGTTGAGCTCCCATTGCTCGGTCCCTGCTCCTGCCAACCTAGCAGTTCAAAAGCATGACAGTGCAAGGAGATAAATAGGGACCGCTTCGGCAGGAACGTAAATGGTGTTTCTGTGCGCTGCTCTGGTTTCGCCAGAAGCGGTTTAGTAATGCTGGCCACATGACCCGGAAAAACTGTCTGCGGACAAATGCCGGCTCCCTCGACCAGTAAAGCGAGATGAGCGCCGCAACCCCAGAGTCGTTTACAACTGGAGTTAACTGTCAGGAGTCCTTTACCTTTACCTTTTTACTGTTGAATTGGGATGTTTGTTTTTATCTTTCTCTCTTGCTATTTATAATTAGCATTTTGTATTAGTCATTTAGCACCATAAATGTGCATACTAATCTTTTTTTTTAAGTAACAACAAAAAGACAGATTCCTGCTTCACAGGCGCTTACAATCTAGAATTTGATGCAGGGGATGCAATGGTATAAAGAAGGGTAAACAGTGAAAGAATATGTTCGGTTCAGTGACACACACTTAGGTAGATGAGAAGTAAGGGAATAAGCCAAATTCTTAATGGAAAAGGTAGGGTTTATGGAGGTTTGAAGGAAGAAAAACAGCTGACTTAATGTAATAATAATAATAATAATAATAATAATAATAATAATAATAATAATATCTTTATTGTCATTGCCCCCTCTCGGGGACAACGAAATTACTTGGCTGCTCCATCCACCCAGGTAGGGCACTCCACACAAAATCAAAACAACTATAAAAACACTAATTAAAACAATACAGTATAATACAGCAAGGAAGATTAGATGACTTTCAAAGTCCAGGCTTCCCATTCAGGGCCGAGATCGCTCTGGAGAAGAAGCTGTTCTTAAGACGGCTCGTTCTTGTCTTCATCGTCCTGTATCTCCGTCCCGACGGCAGGAGCTCGAAGAGACAGTGACCAGGATGCGATGGATCTTTTACTATGTCCAGTGCCTTCCTATGGCACCTTGTGGCATAAATCTGCTCTAAGGTGGAGAGTGGGCAGCCAACAATGCTCTCTGCTGCCTTAACAACTCTGCCCAACCCCATCCTGTCCTGGGTAGTACAGCTTCCGTACCACACACATAAGCCATAAGTGAGCACGCTCTCAATGGCACAGTGATAGAAGGCAAGCAGCAGTTTCTGCGGAAGATAATGTAATTAATGTAATTGGGAGTTCCAGGCGCAAGGGAGAAAAGGTGGTCATTTGAGAGATTGAGTGATCAGTCCTATATGTTTCTACTCAGAAGTCTCATAGAATGGAGCAAGGCTTATTTCCAGGTTAACGGGTATAAGATTGCATCCTAAGAACTTTGGATGACTGGGGATGGAGCTGGAGAGCAAAGGTTTGTGTGGGTGGAGAGATAAGGCAACACCAAGAAGTATTTGAAGCTACAAATAAGTATGTGCTAGATCTGGGAGTGGATGAGAAAGTTTGTGTAGGGATTTTAAAAGAGGCACCATGTAGTCTGCGACACCACATCTTGAGCAAAATTGGTGAAACCACTATTTAAGACAATAATTTGAGTAATGTCAGCATTTACCGTAAATTTCGCTCCATAACACGCAGTTTTTTTCTCCTAGAAAGTAAGGGAAAATGTCTGTGCGTGTTATGGAGCGAATGCCTACAGATGGAGGGGGAATTTGCTGCAGTCGTGAGCAGTCCGTGGCTCGCTTTGAAACAGCGTCTCCTGTCAGCTAGCGGAGCCGGGAGGAGGGAGAGAAGCAGAGCGGGAGTTGGCTGCTTTAAAACAACCCCGTGCTCTCTGTCCCTGCCTGCAGTTTTTTGCTGTCCGATTTTGGATTGGCCACTGTAGGGGCTGTGTGTGTGTGTGTGTGTGTGTGTGTGTGTGTGTGTGTGTGCTTGAGCTATCGTTCTCCTCCTCCTGCTTCCCCTTCACTCTCCCTGCGCCCTTGCGACTTTAGAATTGACACTCTGTGTGTCTGTGTCTGTGTGTGTGTGTGAGGGCTCCTTCTCTTGCTTCCGGTTCACTCTCCCAGCGCCCCTGCGCGCCCCTGCGACTTTAGGATTGACACTGTGTGTCTGTGTGTGTGTGTGTGTGAGGCATCGTTCTCCTTCTCTTGCTTCCCGTTCACTCTCCCAGCGCCCCTGCGCGCCCCTGCGACTTTAGGATTGACACTGTGTGTCTGTGTGTGTCTGTGAGGGCTCCTTCTCCTTCTCTTGCTTCCATTCACTCTCCCAGCGCCCCTGCGCTCTCCCAGCGCCCTGCGACTTTAGGGCCAGTTCTCTCTCTGTGTGTGTGTCTGTTTTGACCTCACTGCTTGTTGGGGGAGAGTGTTGGTCGCAATTTTTCTTGATTTGTCTCAGAGTGGTTACTATCGTGGTTTCCTTGCCGGGGAGGAGGGAGAGACGCAGAGCCTGCTTGTTTTAAAGGAGCAAAGCCGGAGAGGAGCCTCTCCTGCATTATTCGCAGCATCCTTCTCCACACCCCCCACGTGTGCTCCTTGTCCCTTGAGGTTTTTTCCTTCCCTCCCCACTTAAAACGTGGTTACAAATCACGGATCCACATGGATCCTCAGGATTTTTGTATTGGGCTACCCCAAACTCACTGTCAGATCACATGTCTGTGGCCACAGCATGAACCACAAAAATCATACATCCACTGTTTCATTTAGAATATTTTTTTCTTGTTTTCCTCCTCTAAAAACTGCGTGCGTGTTATGGTCAGGTGTGTGTTATAGAGCGAAAAATACGGTAATTTGGTTTAGTACTTGCTAGTGGTGTGCTCCACATTGTTTCGCTAGACAATGCAACCTGACTCTTCCATGCTTAAAAAAAGGTAAAGAACCCCTGACAGTTAAGTCCAGTTGCGAACGACTCTGGGTTGCAACGCTCATCTCGCTTTACTGGCCGAGGGAGCCGGCGTTTCCCGCAGACAGTTTTTCCGGGTCGTGTGGTCAGTTCTGGCGAACCACAGCAGGGCATGGAAATGCCGTTTACCTTCCCGCTGGAGCAGTACCTATTTATCTACTTAGACTTTTTGGTGTGCTTTCGAACTGCTAGGTTGGCAGGAGTTGGGACCGAGCAACAGGAGCTCACCCCGTCGCGGGGATTCGAACCGCCGACCTTCCGATCAGCAAGCCCAAGGCTTAGTAAGGATGAATGCTTTCTGCAAATGCATTCAAGCTGACAAAGCTAGTGTGCTCTGCATGTGAACAATGTCCTGCCATCACTGCCACTAGCCTCTCTCTCAATTAAGGGTGTGGATTCTCAGGGACTGGAAACAGGACTCCAGTCAAATTGATGGAATGATTCTAGTCAGGCCTCAGGCCCAAGAATTTGTAAATTAAGAACTGCTTTCCAAAAAGAGGTTAAACAAAGAATTGAATTCTTCTTTCTCTCTTTCTGGCACACCTCCAGATTTCAGCATAGATGCTCCTCCTTCCTTTAAACCAGCCAAGAAATACTCTGATATTTCAGGACTTCCTGTAAGTATTTTTCTTTTCATATTTCTTAGATTGGCTTTGGTCTTACTCTGTCCTTATTCAAACTCCTGCACAGAGGGATGGTCCTAAATAGCAGTAACAAGTTCTCCCTGTTCTGGGGAACCATGTAGTAGTTTTGGATAGATATCCTCAATTGGGAGAATTGTAAAGGCAGACAAACCTCTTGGAAAAACCAACCTGTCACTGCAAATCTTCTTCAAAGTATAACCAAAGCACAGCATTGGCTGGGCAGTATGGCACACATTGTCAGTTCACCCAGAACAATGGTGAGGTCCAGCCAGTCTGCCTAGTATTTTTAGGAAGTGATTATTTACCCTAAAACATGCCCCAGTGCTCTCTGCAGCACACTTGCATTCTCTGCAGGTGGAAAGTTTAAAGAAAGAACTCTGGCTGTACAATAAAACACATTTTTAACAATTTGCCTCAAGACAGTAGGGCCTATGATCTTTTATTTAACTCCTATTTAGTTCATTTCAGAGTAAAACCTATCCCCCAGGTGGCTTACAGAAGATAATTAGTTTCATGTAAATGCGGGATAATTTATAGTTTCATATTTATTTATTTTCAGCATTTAAATCCTGCCCTTTATGCTTTCATGATGGCTTACAAAAATCACTTCTAAGACAGTTCCTGCCCTTAGACTCACAATTTAAAAAGATATGATGAAGAGAAAGGACTCAGGGGCATCTTACCCATAGAGGCAATTGGCGCGGGGCACCAAGACGCCAAGTTCTGGAGGGCGCCAGGGAAGAGGTGGAGGTTGGGCACAGCGCCTCCCAGCATCAGCTCGCCGCCCTCGCCTGCCTCGCCGAAGCAGCGCCGCGGCCGGAGCCTCCGCCTCTTCCCCGCCGGAGGAGCCGCTGCTTGCCTCCTCCAGTGCTGCAAAAGGTCAGCAACTCTGGGAAAGGGGGGGCGCAGGAGGGACCTTTGCACCACAGCGCTGGATATACTTAAGACGGCCCTGAAAGGACTGCATAGCAGGAGGAAAAAGGAAGCTCAAGCAAAATTTCTTAGAGTTGCAGTCAATGTCATGGCAACTGTGGCAGTCTTGTCCTTGATAAAGATCAATCCCTCCCTTAAACACCCTCCCCTCCCCCCCCCCAATTCAGAGCTGGTGACCACAGGCACCAGGTTCTGCCCACCTTTGACGTCACACAGCGGGAAGGGGCCTCTGGTAGCCTTTTGAGACCTGCCTTTGTAGGTTCAGGCCAAAATTCCTACCTAGGAGAACAGCTCAGCCTCTCCCTTGAATTGGATGAGTCCTGTTTCACCAAGGAAACTGTCGCAGGTGTAAACACACCTTATGCCTTTTTTCTGGCTGTTTGGAAACTGGGAAATTCAAAAGGACAGTTACGAGAAACGAACCAATTTGAGTTACTTTCGTGGAGTGCTTTCTAAGGGTTAAAAAGGTAAAGGACCCTTGACAGTTAAGTCCAGTTGCAAATGACTCTGGAGTTGCGGCACTCATCTCACTTTATTGGCTGAGGGAACCGACGTTTGTCCGCAGACAGTTTTGCTGGGTCATGTAACCAGCATGACTAAGCCGCTTCTAGCGAAACCAGAGCAGCGCACGGAAACACCATTTACCTTCCCGCTGGAGCAGTACATATTAATCTACTTGCACTTTGATGTGCTTTCAAACTGCTAGGTTGGCAAGAGCTGGGACTGAGCAATGGGAGCTCACCCCATCGCGGGGATTCGAACTGCCAACCTTCTGATCGGCAAGCCCTAGGCTCTGTGGTTTAGACCACAGTGCCACCCGGGTGCTAATTATGTGCACTTAGTAAAATGCAGTTCCCTAGGACTCTTTAATTGTACATTTTTAGACATAGTGTGTAAGTCGCTCTCTAATAGGTTCAGTTTTCCAGTTCTTTTTGGGTGGAAAGCTTAGGAAACGAGTGTTCAGACACATACATAATTGTTTTGTAGCTTTATGCTGTTGTGTACTGTATGGAAAATTGAGAGGACACATCCATACCTCAAGGAGCTTAAGAGCTAAAAGCAGACAGAAAAACAACAGAAGAAAGGTAGGAAAACAGAGTTATGGGTAAATGAGGAAAAAATATGTGACTATTTCCTTAGGTAAAGCCATCTTGAATCTTTTTGGGGTATAAGGCAGAGTAGATTTTTTTTTTTAGTAAATGCAGTAAAATAAAGGTATCAAGAAATCCCTTTATTTTATTTGTTGTTGTTGTTATTTTATTACATTTACTAAAAAATGTCTACCTGTAATTCAAGCCTGTGGGGTAGGCAGACTTCTGGTTTACCTTCAGAAAGCTCACACTGTCTGTCATTTTGCCTCTAAGTCTAGGAGTTCTGAATGTGTGCCACATGAAGTAACGCAGAGATTACCAAAAACACCCTACAGCAAAAGGACTGTTTGCTTTTTCTTCCATTTTAGCTCTCTTTAATTTTCTAGGGAGTTTTTCCTTTTACCTTCTAAACCTACCTTGTAGCATTGCCTATATTGTTGTGGGTGGAAGAATCCTCTGGCCTCCAATAAGAGCTCTCAGCATCACCTGTTTCATTTAGATAACTGGATTAGTGGGTGTTGTTGTTGTTGTTGTTTTTAAAAAAGCAGCTTGAGATCTTCAAAGGAAGCCCTAAATTCGACTTTGCAATTACTTCCTAATGTAAGGTACAAAAGGGATAATGTAAAAATCTAAGATGCTCCTTGTCTTCACAGCGGCATCCTCACTTGTCCTGGTTGAAGCTGGGGTTGCATACTTCTGTAAAGAGTCTTGATCATTAAAATGGAGAAAGCAATGAACATTTTCATCCAGACGCTGTTTGCAATTTTCAAACCGGCATTAGGAAACGGTTGGGGCAGCAGCTGGGAGGGCAGCTCCTCCAGCGGGAAGAGGCAGGGGCTGGACACGGCACCTTCCGGCTTAGCTGGCCGCTTTGTGCCACAGTGGCCACAGCAGGCGGAGGCTCTGGGCGTGGTGCTGCTTCAGTGTGGCATGGCAGAGGTGGGCGAGGGCAGCGAGCAGGCTGGGGGAGCTGGCCCCGTGGAGATCCACAGCGCCTGATGCCCGGCTCAAAGACAGCTAGCAGGAGGGGCGGCGCACATGCCTGAGCCTCAACCTGCTGGGCGAGCGAGCACGCCGAGCGAGTGGGCCTGTACCAAGTGAGCAAGGGTGCGTGTGCCCCTCCCGCCGAGTGTTGCCTCAGTTTTTAGCCTTCTGGCACCCCACAGAATTCAGTGCATACAGGCTAAAAGGGGGGAAACCGAGCCAACGCTCGGCGGAAGCGGCACACGCACACTCAGCGCACTCGTTCGGTGTTCCACGGACTCTCAGCTGGCGCCCTCCAAAACTTGGCGCCCCGCACCACTAGCATCTATGGGTAAGACGGCCCTGCATCTGACACAGTTTAAGGCAGCTTCATTTGCAGCCTGTCCAGCTGTTACTTTTGCTCCTTGCATAAAGGTGTCCATCAGCTCTGCTACTTTCCAGAACATCACTGCACAGGCAGTTCTCAACAAGGATGTTGAGTAGCCCTTCTGCCAGAGGAATGTAGAGGAGCTGTTGGGAGCCCCCCTGTATAGTGTTCAAGGGCTGCACTAGAAAAGCAACGTCCATTGCAATGGGCCAACCCCTGAGGTTGGGGCAGGCTCGGTGGGCTTCCTAAATCGAAAGGGATGGATCATGCAAAGTATTAGCTTTTGCCTCAGCATGTCATCATTTTTTAATATTGTCATTCTGCAGCCATCATATTAAAACAAGAGTTTCATTTAGGGGCTGCATTTGCACTTTTTAGATTTCTCTTGAAATTTAAAAGATGAGCCCCTGGTCATATTAATGCAACAGAAATTTCATTCAACGCTGGAGGTGGGGAGAATTAAGTGCTCAAACATCTGCCTCCTTTTGAAGACAAACCAGCCCTGTTGCTATAGCAACAAAGATAATTATATATAGCTCAGCTCTGTCTGTGGTCTTCACCCTAAGCTTACAGAAGTGTAAGACTTTTTCTCGTCAAAGTACAGTGTTACTTTATCTAACTTACTGTATAATTTGGGAGTGAAATTTATATATTCCAATGTAATTTATATAACCCCATTGCAGTTATTGCTGGGATGCAGCAATGTCTCTGTGTCTTATTTCCTAAGATGAAGAATATGAATTGAAGATAAGTTAAGACCACACAGTTTTTGCATTGCTGTAGTAAATATATCTAGACAGATAGTTTTAAATAGAAAATATTGCTGCTGGAATATCTCTCTAGGCATCCATCAGTGTCTAAATGTTTCTCCAGGAAGAATCAGGAACTCCACCGGGCATAACACTCAAATCACAAAGTTATATTGTCGGTTGATTTGCTGGGATCTCACACCACTGATGGAAAACTCGACACAAGACTATAATAGCCATTGAGAGACCCATCTTCCTCCATGAATTTGTCCAGTCCCCTTTAAAAACTGCCTAAATTCCATTGTTAATTATATACTATCTGAGGAAGTACTTATTTTGTCTATCTGGAGCCTACAGCCAATCAAATTTCATTGAATTTTATAGACCACAACTAAGTTTAAAGTCTTGTGTCAGGTTTTCAGGCTGCTAAATGGAACCTCCATACTCAGAAGAAATAGACCTTCTGAATACCAGTTCTTGTTGGGCAAACGATCTTTATTTTATTTTCTTACATTTATAATCCTACCTTTCTTCCGTCATGGAACCCAAGGCAGCCTACATGTGGTTCTCCAGTGCTTACCCACCCAGGGTGGTTTGCTGGCACTCGCTGAATGTTGCTCTTAGACCAGGGGTCAGCAACCTTTTTCAGCAGGGGGCCGGTCCACCGTCCCTCAGACCTTGTGGGGGGCCAGACTATATATATATTTGGGGGGGGGGGATGAACGAATTCCTATGCCCCACAAATAACCCAGAGATGCATTTTAAAGAAAAGGACACATTCTACTGATGTAAAAACACGCTGATTCCCGGACCCTCTGCAGGCTGGAATGAGAAGGAGATTGGGCTGCATCCGGCCCCTGTGCCTTAGGTTGCCTACCCCTGTGTTAGATAATCCGATGAAGTATATTTATTCAGAAATCTAGCTCTGCAGGTTAGCTGTGAGAAAGAAATGCTGATTAGCATTCAGAAATTAAGCTTGTCAGACCTAGTTCTTCTAACTGCCCATCCATTTGTTGGTGTAACCTGCCTTACACAATACAATTAAATATCTTGCCTGTTTATATGTTATTTATTGACATGGTTCTCTAAAGTTCTCTTTCAGAGGAGATCACAGAAATGCAGTTATTTGGGTTCACTGTTAACAGTGTTTGTTTCTTTAGCTTTTGGTGGAAATTAACATTTCACAACTAAACCACATAAAGAACTATTTAACTGCTAGGAATCTGGATGAGCAACACCATGGTGGCCAGTCATTTCCTTTTGCTCTTTACATCGTGTTTTGTGATCTTGAAATAATTATGATTTCAAAAGCTTTGCTAAAGTTGCAAAAATATATTCAAGAATATCGCCATCATTTTATTAAGGAGACAATATGCTTTTTTAGGGCAAACAATGGGGGTGAACCATTTCCATAGTGCCCCGATTTGTGTGTGTGTGTGTGTATAAATAATTTTATTTATTTATTAAAGTTCTTATGTTACATTGGTAAACATTATCATATTACATCACAAGGCTTATTATACTATAATTTTCAACATGTATACATGTATATTTCAGAGGGAGAAGTGGCTGGGGCTAGCATGCTAGTTTAGCTGGACCTTTGCTTTAATTCATTATGGTGTGACTAGCATATTTTCGCCTGTTTTAAAAGTGTGGGTGTTTTCACAATTTTCAGCTCAGATGTTTGTGTGTGCTCTTCTTTTAGGCAAACTACACCGACCCACAGAGCAAACTGAGATTTAGTACCATTGAGGAGTTTGCCTACATTCGGATGCTTCCTTCTGATGTTGTTATGGGTTACCTCACTCTAAGGAAAGCATCAACTGTGGTTCCCTGAGAAGAGGAAACAAAAGGAAATCACTGTGCATTTGTGTGTATATAATAGGTCAAAGGTCTTCAAAATAAAATATGAATTATAATTATGGATTTAACCTTGATGCTTATATTTCCTTTGTAAACAATTTGAGCAATGTATCATTGTATTGGAGCCACACTTACAATCCTCCACATTTTATACATTCAGTACTTTTATTCCAGGGTTTTTATTTTATTTCTGGGTGTTAGTTTTGGCTTCTTACATTTTTCTCTTGAAGCGTCTTGACGTGACCTATATTTTTCATGAGATATGCTGCTGTCTTACATCTCTGAAGGCAGTGGCCAATAGGAAAACTACCTAAAGAAGTACTATGTACATACAATTGGTTGGGGGATGTTAAGGCAGCAATCTTATATGCAGTTACTTAGGAGTAAGCTTCACTGAACTTAACGGGGCTTACTTCTCAGTAGATGTGTATAGAATTGCGAAGTCTTTCTGCTAGTAAGCTGGTAAACGAAAGCAGATGTATAATTATGTTCTGCCAGCCTGGCTTGTGGTTGGAAAATTATACGGTTCCATACGAAGAGGGTACGTTAGCAATTTCTTTCACTTTCCCCCCACATCAGAAAGAGTACTGCAGTACTCTAACGAAAAGTTACTTCCTTTCTTTGCTTTTGGACCAACCCTTTTTAACACTTCAAATCTCTTGGAGAGTTAGCAACAACCTTGCATAAATCTGATTTAAAGGAGCAGACACTTATTAGGGAGTTAACTTCCACTTTCTTTTGCTTTTATTTGCTTTTATAAAAGCGCAAAATCAACCACAGAACAAAATCATCACAGAAAGGAGGTGTGAAATATCAAAGAGAGACAGAGAGGGGGGCAGAGACATCCGTATTCCATTCCAGGCTTTTGAAACAATGCAAATTATAACATGTCTATGAAAATAAAAACTTCACTTTCGAGTCAGAGGCTTTATAAGAGTTATGAGAGGATAGTGACATTTAAGAAAACACACCCAGAGAAGATCTGGTTAAATAAAACTGCCACAAACTTACATTTTTCCTGGACACTGAATACCAGCAAACAATAGAAGTTCAACAGCTCTTTCAGAAAATATGCAAGCTTGTGCAGTGCGACAGATTTCTAGAGGAAGAGAATTCCATAACTTTGGGTAAAAGGGTAAAGGTACCCCTGACCGTTAGGTCCAGTTGCGGACGACTCTGGGGTTGTGGTGCTCATCTCGCTCTATAGGCCAAGGGAGCCGGCGTTTGTCCGCAGACAGCTTCTGGCTAGTTAACCACAAATGCATCTCTATGGGCCCTTGCTGTTTGAATTTGGTGCCTCAGCAGTACATTCAGGAACGTCTTTTCAGTTGTTCTTAATGATTGTGTAGTACAAAGGAAAGAAAACAAACTCTTGAGTTAATGCTGGGCTTAGGCTGGTGTGGGCTTTATTGGTTAAAAAACAACACCTTGGATTGCACCTGTAAAACACTAGGGGATAATATAGATGCTGATACCTTCCTGAGCAAAGAGGTGGTAGAAGAACAGAAGCGGAATTCAGTATTTTCTAAGAGCAACTATTGCAATGCATGAGGGAGGATGGATTCAGAATGAGCACTCGGATCAAGCAAATCTGACATTCATGATGTGCACCTGTTTAGTAATGATTCGTCGTTTATTTACACACATTTTTTCTATAATATAGCTAATAATAATAGTAAGCACTTTCAATTATTCTGTCAACATTTTCCTTTAAATGTGCCAGCTTTGGGCAGCTGGCACACTCTATGGGAGAATGGGCAGGGGCGCATTCTCAACTGTCTCTCAGATGTTTGGCTAAATGTGGACAGATAGCTAAGGGAAAAACTCATCCAGCGCCAGTGAGAGGAAAGAGCCACTCAGAAAACCAGCACAGGGCTAGTCACGCAGGCATGCTTGCCGTGCCCCTCCCTTCTCACCATCTGGTTTCCCCTCCAAGTTCTGAGTCACATTCTTCCTCTTTTCCCAAACGGAGGGCTCCAGGAAGTAGGTTGTTTGGCTTGGAATTAGTCAGAAACAGGTGGCTCCACCTATTGGGAGTTAGTCTAGAGTCTACAACAAGCAGCCCTTTGTTTTGAACAGCTCTCCTGGACACAGAGGAAAGAGTAGCGGCAAGGCCACTACTGGCGTTCAGCAGCCTTCGAGACGTTTTGATTAGCCAGAACAAATGGTGCTTTTCTGAAAACCCACACCTTGGTAAACCTACACGATCTGAAGCAGGTGTTATCCATAGGGCCTGATGGTGGTGTAGCCTACTGGGAGCAGACCAGTTCAGCACTCACAGTTATCTAGGTCAGGCATAGGCAAACTTGGCCCTCTAGATGTTTTGGGACTACAACTCCCATCATCCCTGACCACTGGTCCCGTTAACTAGGGATGATGGGAGTTATAGTCCCAAAACATCTGGAGGGCGAGTTTGCCTATGCCTGCATTATAATCTCCCAAGTAATTCTGATAGAGTGGAGGAAGGAAGGTCCTCTCCTCTCTCCAGGTACCTGCAGGCCAGGTACCAGGACTACTAGGAAGTGTAGTTTTCCATGTGCTGCAGAAATGCTTGCTGGGAAGTTACATCTCCCAGGGCTCCTGGCATCCAGCCATAGCAGTGTATCGGGCACCAGATGGGAGTTTGGGGACACCTTCCGGCTTCCTTCTGGCTCATCATTGCTGAAACAACAACAACAAAAGGGGAGGTGGACGAAGGCACACAGATATGGGCATGTGGGTGGATGGGGGGGGCAGATAAGAAGAAGGACTTGTTCTCCAGCTTGGACCAATATCTAGGATGCAGAAGAACATATGGGGTCCTGAAGATCACCTCATACAGTGGTCCCTTGGGTTACATATGCTTCAGGTTACAGACTCCGCTAACCCAGAAATAGTACCTCGGGTTAAGAACTTTGCTTTAGAATGAGAACAGCAGCAGGAGGCCCCATTAGCTAAAGTGGTGCTTCAGGTTAAGAACAGTTTCAGGTTAAGAACGGACCTCCGGAACGAATTAAGTACTTAACCCGAGGTACCACTGTATTAAAAATGAACACTGTAAAGCTGACAAATTTTGTATCTTCAAGCTGGGGGGTGGAGTGGAATGTGCATTTTGGTGACATGATGCCATTTTATCCTTTTAAGGTAAGTTGGGTTTAGAGATGACTCGGCTGAAAAGGAGCATGCCTCTTTTGGGAGACCGCTGTGCAACATAGGGGCCACCACTGAGATAATCTAGCATGGCTGCGTGTCACCAAATCATCTCCAAATGGAGCAGAGTATGAACCTTGGATTTAAGAGCCTTGGGAGGAAATGTATGGAGGGATGTGTTGATATTCTGGGCCTAATTTGAATACAACTTTAAAGTAATGATCAGCACTCTTAGTTGGGCTCAGAAACCAAGATTTTGGCTTCACAGTATGCTCATTCCGTCAAAGTATCGTGTGAAAAGTAGTGCTTTTAGAGATATGCAGCAAAGGATGGAGAGAACTGGATTTGTTGGCAGCCTTTTGCCATCCACTATGGCGCTGTGGGTTAAACCACAGAGCCCAGGACTTGCCGATCAGAAGGTCGGTGATTCAAATCCCCGTGACGGGGTGAGCTCCCATTGCTCGGTCCCTGATCCTGCCAACCTAGCAGTTCGAAAGTATGTAAAGGTGCAAGTAGATAAATGGGTACTGCTCTGGCAGGAAGGTAAACAGTGTTTCCGTGCACTGCTCTGGTTCGCCAGAAGCGGCTTAGTCATGCTGGCCACATGACCCGGAAGCTGTACACCGGCTCCCTCAGCCAATAAAGTGAGATGAGCGCCGCAACCCCAGAGTCGTCTGCGACTGGACCTAATGTTCAGGGGTTCCTTTACCTTTATTTATTATCACCTTCCTCTCTCAATCAGCAGAGGAGAAGGACTATTTAGCTGCTAAGGAGAGGCAAAGGAAAGACAATGCAGAAAGAAATGTAGGCAGTGGGACCAAGATCTCATTCAGCTTTCTCTGCCTGTTTCCAGGGGAGATTCAGAATTCTCAGTATTCAGAGCTTGGCTTACAAGTGGCTATTTTTCACATAATGTGCAGCTAGGTGTTAATTGGCAGGCAGGGCAGCTAAACCCACACTAAGACGAAGTGATCTCTGCAGCTCTGTTTTATAGCCAGACCGCAGAGTTTATCTCCAGGCGTCCTATCCAGAGAGCATTGCAGTACTCCAGGATCACCGGTGCATCCATCACTATGAAAAGCGCCAGTCCTTGAGCAAGGCCTGCCACTCATTTATCCACCAAAGCTGATAAAAAGCACCCCTGAGATTCAAGGACCAGTGCCTGGGAGGGTGCTGTTGAAATGTCTCCAAGATTTAACTCCCGCCCTCAGCCCCGCTCAGTCAGAAATTGAGTCCCAACAGCTGCTATTGTCACAAAAGCAAAATGCACCGTAATCTGAATTAATACCAGCTTTGTCAATTTGTAATGAAAAGCCAGTTAGCATGGAATGGCTTAATGGCGTTCAAGGAGCAAGAAGACCTATACCTTTCCTTCACGGTTTTAGTTTGTATACTGTACTGGGATCAATGAGCAATGATTCATTGTACACAGAGTTATACTCACAACCACCTTTTCCTTATCCAAGTTTAATTTAAAGACGTCCTCATTAGTAGATCTTATACTTGCTTACCCATAACTGTTGCCTTGGCATCCGTAAATCCCTCAGGGTCCCTTTAGAAAACTGTTTGCTGGTTTCCTTTTCTTTGCCTCTTTAAGCTGAACAACATTTATCCTGGTAGCATTCACCATTGCCAGAAATAGGTAAAAGTAAAGGGACCCCTGACCGTTAGGTCCAGTTGCGGACGACTCTGGGGTTGCGGTGCTCATCTCGCTTTACTGTTCTTTCACTGTTTACCCTTCTTTTTACCATTGCATCCCCTGCATCAAATTTTAGATTGTAAGCTTCTGTGAAGCAGGAATCTGTCTTTTTGTTGTTACTTTAAAATGTTGGCACATTTATGGTGCTCAATGACTAATACAAATGCTGATTATAAATAGCAAGGGAGAAAGATAAAAACAAAGATCCCAATTCAGCAGTAAAAACGTAAAGGTAAAGGACTCCTGACGGTTAAGTCCAGTTGCGAACGCTCATCTCGCTTTACTGGTCAAGGAAGCCGGCATTTGTCCGCAGACAGTTCTTCCAGGTCATGTGGCCAGCATGACTAAGCCGCTTCTGGCGAACCAAAGCAGCGCACAGAAACGCCGTTTACCTTCCCGCCAGAGCGGTACCCATTTATCTACTTACACTTTGACGTGCTTTTGAACTGCTAGGTGGGCAGGAGCTGGGACCGAACAACGGGAGCTCACCCCATCACGGGAATTCTAACTGCCGACCTTCCTATCGGCAAGCCCAGTGGCCTCAATTGTCTTCTTGATCTTCCTTTGACACCAATAATAATAATAATAATAATAATAATAATAATAATAATTTATTTATACCCCGCCCATCTGGCTGGGCCTCCCCAGCCACTCTGGGCGGCTTCCATAAAAACAAAAAATACAGTAAAATATCACACGTTAAAAAAAACAACAAACCAATTGCAACCTCGTTTCCTTAGAGCCCATTTGAGATTGTATTGGCCAAATCTCTGTCCTTTTCTATCAATGTCTTTAAGGCCTGGTCTACATGTGCATCAAAATGAGATGGTAGCGTTCTGAGGCAGTAAAATGAGCTGCATACTTCAGAAAAGCGGACACTTCTGGTAAATAACAACCTATTGAGAAAATATGAGCCCTTCAAATAACCCTGAATACAGAATTTAGCATTCAGAAGGGTGTGTGTAGGACATTCCTATACAACGGAAAGGAAATACTGGCAATAAGATTGCAGAAAATATTGAATAATACTCTACAAACATATGGCCGAAGAAAAGGAAGTAAAAGCATTAACAGATTCAAGTGTTACTCAAACTGGCATTTATTTATTTATATTTATTAGTCGCCCCATAAAATGATTTCTCTGGGCACAGTAAATGCATCAGGCTAATTGTAAAATTAAATCCGTAAGGCAGCAAGCCAGAAAATGTCATCTGCTGGCACCGTCTTAAACAAATAACCATGAAAGAAGAAGAAGACGAAATGCCTTAAACAGTCATTTCATTCCCTTTGAGTATTTGAAGTGGGCCACGCTTCTGCCATAAAAATGACATTTTGTAAACTATTAATAGAATCTCCTAATGCCGGCCTTGTCTCGTTTCAATTAAATTTTGACTTTGAAATGAGATGGAAGGACAGAAAGGGGAGCAGATTCGTAATGGACTAGCAGCAAATTACTGTATATTGCACTCGGAATGGAAGGCAAAACTGGGCCACAGACAGTGATTAGCAGTGGCTCTGTCCAAAACTAATGAAGCAGAGATAGACTGACAGAGCCGGTACTGAGGTCATATTTACAAGTGATGACTCAATCTGTTACACATTTAACTGTAAATTGGTTAAATCTGAGTTCCATCCCAGAAGAGGCAAGTGGCCCCATCTCCCTCCATCTCTTTCAAAAGCTGCTTCTTGTGGAGCCTTTGGCTTAACCCCTTGGTCCTCCTCTTTAGTTGAAATGGAGCTTAAGTGCTTGTAACTTTTGATAACGTTCATCCCTTTCGGCTGTCCCCTTTTCATGGTGACCTCAGGGTCACCTAATGTAAGTGCTTGAGTAATCACTCCAATGGCAGCTGTGATTACTCAGTCCCTTCTAATGCTTTGCCTGTTGGACTTAACATCAACGTTGGTTTGGTTAGATTCTGGGTTGGCATGCCTACTGCAGCAACATCATTTTGTGAAGTTTGTGTTTCCCTAGCAAAAGTTGTTACTGGGTTTTGAAAGGGGCGCAGTCTTCTCCGAAAGACCAGGGAAGGAAATCGGAGGAAAGAAGCAGCTGGAAAGAGGGCGGGACTCTGTTTTTGTCTGGTCCAAATTGTCTCAGTGGCTTCCCCCCTCAGAGAGGGCTTCAAATCAGGGCCATCTTAAGCATATCTGCTGCCGTGGTGCAAAGCTCCCTCCGGCACACACAGACACCCAGTTTCCCAGAGTTGTCCACCTTTTTTATGGAGCACGGCACTGCCGGCGGGGCTGGTGGAAGCAGGCAGTGGCTGGAGGGTGGCTCCTCTAGCGGGGAAGAGGGGGAGGCTGGCTGCTTCGTGCCATGGTGGCCACGGCAGACGGAGGCTCCGGGGGCGGTGCTCCTTCAGCATGGCACGACCGAGGCGGGCGAGGGCAGCGAGCTGATGCCAGGAAGCGCCACGTCCAGCCTCCGCCTCTTCCCCTGGCGCCCTCCAGAACCTGGCGCCCTGCCACCCTGCCACCCTGCACCACTAGCCTCTATGGGTAAGATGCCCCTGCTTCAAATGTATGTAAGAAAAGGTTACTCGTCCTTTTCCTCCTCCTCTACTTTGCCCAATACTTTTGCTGACCATTTTAGGAAGTACAATGTAGACATCCATTTGAGCCTGTACATCTGATTTAGACCGTGTGGATTTAGTCTGAAAGCCATGCTCTGAACTGATACTGCCAGCTTGCCCCCCTCTTAACAACTGTGACATGTCTTTGCCATATTTGAAAAGTAATTATTTTTAACTTTTTTAAAAATAATAATAATGGAACTACTGTAAGCCACTGCCAGCCCTCCAACTTAACCATTAGCTTAACTCTAGTCCAAGTATTTGTTGCAAAGTCTGCATCCTCCAAGTTTCTCTCACTTGAACAGTCATTGCTTGTTGACAGCATGTCAGTTGCTTTATAGCAGTGCTACCAAATCTTTCTTCCTGCCAGGGGCCTTAACTGCTTATGAAATGAACGATATAAATCAAGTGCAGAGCTCAAATGTCCAGCTGAGCAGGCGACTGCATCGAAAGGGAGGTGGAATGTACAGAAACAATGAATCTTGTGAACTGATGTCTGCGGAAATGGGAATGGTATATAGATTTCGGACTGATTTAAGGGGACGTCTGGACTGAGAACTGGGTGAGTAAGTAAGGAACGGTGTGGTGTTTAGGCTTAAAAAAAAGAAGAAGATGCACAGCAGATTCATATATATGTTTGCTTGAAAGGAATTCCTACTAAATTCCTAAAGGTTTCTTCACACACAAAGCTGTGCAGACTTGCGGCCTAATCCTATGTACAGCTAGGCATCGCTAAGCCTGTTGATTTAAATGGGCTGAGGCATAAATAAATGTGAATAATTTTGCTATCAAGGTTGCAGTTCTGTGCACAATTGCCTGGGATTAAACCCCATTGAACAAAGTGGGCTTTACTGACAAGTAAATTTGCAAAAGATCAGGCCGTTCAGCAGCAATCCTATGTCTCAGATGTATGGAGCATGCCCTACTTAAATTAGCTGGAATTATTAGTGTTGTCACTTAGTGTTGTCAAGGCTGACCAGATTAAGGTGGTTGGGGCCCCCGGTGCAGTTCCCCAAAATGTCCCCTTCCTTCTGCCCAAAAGGAATGCATAAAATAAGACACTGCAAAATGAGCCCTTGAATACTAACAAGTTTATCATGGAATAAGCTTTTGTGCACTACAAAAAATACTCAGCCTGTGGTGCTTTACATCTCTCAGCAAAAAAAACCCCACAAGTGTTTATTTCTTTGCCAACCTTGACAAACAAAAAGAAAATATTCTGAGCATGTGCAGCTTCGCATTTTCAGAACATTTTATTAAGACATTGTTGTTTTTGCTCACTTCCTTCCCACCAGGCCCTGAGGCAGCTGAGGAAGTATATTTCTTATAGTATGTGTGTTGGTGATGGGACTTCATGTTTCACCATCTCTCATTCTTAATATATAGCATCACTTATCTAGGGTCATAGGGACGTGGGTGGCGCTGTGGTCTAAACCACAGAGCCTCTGGGCTTGCCGATCAGAAGGTCAGCAGTTCAAATCCCTGCGACGGGGTGAGCTCCCGTTGCTCGGTCCCTGCTCCTG
The DNA here is from genome assembly GCF_964106915.1 of Podarcis gaigeae. Classification (NCBI taxonomy): domain Eukaryota; kingdom Metazoa; phylum Chordata; class Lepidosauria; order Squamata; family Lacertidae; genus Podarcis; species Podarcis gaigeae. Next base: position 51,739,908 of record NC_139689.1, read on the forward strand.
CCAACCTAGCAGTTCGAAAGCACGTCAAAGTGCAAGTAGATAAATAGGTACCATTCTGGCGGGAAGGTAAACGGCGTTTCCGTGCACTGATCTGGTTGGCCAGAAGCGGATTAGTCATGCTGGCCACATGACTGTATGCCGGCTCCCTCGGCCAATAAAGCGAGATGAGCGCCGCAACCTCAGAGTCGTCCGCAACTGGACCTAATGGTCAGGGGTCCCTTTACCTTTACCTTTAAATAGTGTCATAATATTGTCAATAAGAGTGTTCTCTTTCTCTCACTTTATATAGACTTTTGAAATTGGCACCCTGTAGATCAAGACCATGCCCAGAAACATCATACATACATCACAGAAAGGGTGGTCTACAGGAGTAATCTGAGTGCTTTACCTTCTGTCTGCCAGGTTACCTGTTCAATGGTCACTTAATTGGATTGCCTGGGGAGCCTGGCCAGTCTTTAGTAATGATAAATAGTTCCTGAGCCAGGTCACAGGACCACACCCTATTCATATCTTAACTGTGCCCTTAAGACAGGATTTGTGAAGGAAAGAGACAATGAGGAGGTTTCCCACTTTGACCTTGCAGAGAAATAATTGAGGTCAATTTGTTCAGGACTTTTTTCTGTGGGGTTTTCAGACATGTGGTTTATATATTTATGTACGTGTTTGCTTGGTACATTTATGAGCATTTATTACATACCTAAGACCTTAAAATTCTTATCACACCTGCAACCTTCTTGCAATGAAAGAACCGCGAGAAGGCCATTGGAGCTGGACCCCAGTGTCTGCGCTGAATGATGGGGGTGGAGGTAGTTATTGTGCCTCCTCCCACTCTCCTCTTTTCCATGGTAAACATACCAGGAGCTTGGCAGTAGCCAGGATTTGTGTGTTTTTTGGCAGCGGCGGGTAGGTGGGGGGAAATTTCTGTTGCTTTGGAGTGGGGAGATGCAGAACTCCTAGGAAATGTTCAGGAGTGGGGATTTGGGGCTGGCTTTACTAACATTTACAAGGCAGCCAAGTGCTTTTTCCTCCTTGATTGATTGATTGATTGACAGCTTCACATCCCCTGGAAGTGGAAGTGAGGCCATGCCTGGCATCTACAGGATGAGACCTGCACCATTACAAGCAGGCTGAAGCCTTTCAATGAAATGTTTTAATAAAGAAATTACCTTCAGCCACCTTGTAAACATTAAATGCCAACTACCGCCCATCGCTCAGACATCTCCCCCAAGTTTCCACGGCCTCCACAATCTTAGGCGGCAGTTTGTTCCGCTTTTCATTCTGTGCTTCTCAAAAATCATATTTTATTTCCTTGTTATAGTAACTGAATTATGGTGCTGGAGGAGACTCTTGAGAGTCCCATGGACTGCAAGAAGATCAGACCTATCCATTCTTAAGGAAATCAGCCCTGAGTGTTCACTGGACAGACAGATCCTGAAGCTGAGACTCCAAGACTTTGGCCACCTCATGAGAAAAGAAGACTCCCTGGAAAAGACCCTGATGTTGGGAAAGATGGAGGGCACAAGGAGAAGGGGGTGACAGAGGACGAGATGGTTGGACAGTGTTCTCGAAGCTACCAGTATGAGTTTAACCAAACTGCGGGAGGCAGTGGAAGACAGGAGTATCTGGCGAGCTCTGGTCCAGGGGGTCCTGAAGAGTTGGACACGACTGAATGACTAAACAACAACAGTTAACCTGTTTGATTTTACGCCATAAGCCACCTTGAGAATCTTTGGTTATAAATGCCGTATACAACGAAACAAATAAAGGGATGCTGCGATGACTCATTCCCTGTGCTTTCCATGTCAGAGGTGTCTCATCAAACAGGAAGAGGAGCACGTCTTTCCACCAATCTGTCTCCACTTCTCATCTCTCTCCCCTCTCACCCCAACATCCTGCCTGCTCAGGTCCCCCAGCTACACTAGACCAACTGGGCTTTTATTACCCTTACGATTAAAGCTCTTTGAATTCTCTCTGTAGTTTTTAACTGCTGGCAGATATAATATCCTGAATCACATTTCCTTCTCGGGTTTGCGCTGCAGCTGGCCTCTCATTGGGTCAGGACTTTTATTTTTTAACACCTGGATAGTGGTATCAGATACTGTCTCTCCCCTTAGCTATGTGGCCTTTGTCTCTTGGAAGCAGCTTGTTCGGAAAGACCTGTGTTTCCAAATGACAGCTATTGTGTTGAGTCCTGGGCCTGGCCTTCTTCCTTCCTGAGCTTTAAATGTGCTAACAGGCTGCGATTGAATCTCTGCTGGCTAAGCCATCTTTTACCCACAAAGCCGGGCCATCCTTTTCTGTATCCTATATGGGCCAAAGTAGAACATTTTAACAGCCTAGGAGTGTATTGGAAGCTCTCTGAGACTGAGGATCACATGCAGGGTGTGAACTGGCAGTGGAGAACAATTTCCCCTACTGAAACAAACCCATTGTTACCTTCAGAATCTATTGTATTGACTGAAGCCAAGCAAAGTTCAGCTTTCATTTTCTCTCCTCCCCCAGTCATTACTGAGGTCTCTTGAAGCTCCCATTCATTTTAATGGGGGATTGTGCGGGACAACCCCCAATTGACTGAGCCTATGGCGTTGCCTTATACTGAATCAAGCTGTTGTTCTGTTTGGCCAGTACTGAATATTCCAGGGAATAGCCAAAGCGGTGCCATTTGGATGTTGTGGATTACAGCTTCAGTCATTCCTCGGCATTAACCAGGCTGCCAGGGGCTGATGGGAGATTTAGTCCAAAACATATGGGGGACATCTTGTCGCTTACACATGGTCAACTCTGCTTGACATCAACTATCCAAGGTGTCACCCTGAGGTAACTCACATCCCCACCACATGAGATCCATGATCTGGAGAGTCCACAGATTCTTAAGCCCTTAGGATGGGAAAACAAAGATAGAAGCATGGAGGGTACCTCAAAGGTAATCTAGCAGGAAATCTGCTGCTATAGTATCTTAGAAAGGAAGGAAGGAAGGAAGGAAGGAAGGAAGGAAGGAAGAAGGAAGGAAGGGGAAGAGGAGGAGGTTAAAAAGAAAGAGAAGGCCCTGTCTGCAACCCTAAAAAACAAAACCAACACTTTGAATGGAGACAGAAGTCCATGGTGATGGCAAAGCACAGTATAAAATGTTCTTCTTGCTTCAGTCCCTTTTAGCAGACAGTGGGAGCTTCCAAAAAGGGTTGCTTAATATTGCAAAAGATATTGAGGTATTGCTAATGGGTCATTGGCAACAGGTTTTCCCTGTAAAGTGAAAATTCAAATAAAATGGAGGGGAAATATGGGCTGTCATCTTGATGCCAAAGATGCTGCAAAAAATGTGCATGCGGGAAGAGAATTGATCCTACAATGAGCACTGTCTCAGATGTATTCTGGACCTCTCAAAGGCAGCTCCACGAATATTTTTCTAGCCACGTCAGCTCTCCTGATATGAATCCCCACCTACTCCTTGAAAAACAAGAGGCTTAGTACATTTAAATGCATAGGCACCATCTCTGAATTTGGCAACTATGCAATTTATTTCCACAAAGGAAAGCAAATCTTAAAAGAAAAGCCAGTTCTTTTACCTTGAGCCACAAACTGAGATTTCTATATTAGCTTTAAATCAACAAATGACTTATCAGAACCTTATCTTATTTCCCTCACTCCCTGTGGCCTAAACAAGAAAAAGCGTGAAGCAGGTGCTCAGTTTACCTTTTTCACAGGACTGGAAAGCAGTTCCTGACTTTCTTCGTGGGGCCTCAAGGGCAAAGGATTAAAATGTAAAAATTGCATCAAAACGTTTGCACAGAAAAATTAAATTTTCAGCATGGAGATGACAAGGAAGAAAGCAACAAAAGGCATTATATTTCTGAAAAACATTTCACTGTTTTTGATTTTTTACAAAAGCACATATTCTTACCTGCCTACAGAAATACATTTAAAAAATAAGTAGAAAAGCATATTCGGAACTGAAATCAGCACTGTATTTGCCAGAAAGCATGGGTTACCTCAGCCCATAATACATTTCCTGGGTATGCTGGAAAGAAAATGTGAACATCGTAAGATTTGTGAATGGGTATTAGGAGAAACCCCATTAAAAAAAAAAAAAACCTATTATGGGAGAACCAAGGGGTGGCAGGTCCTAATATACTGGGACTGAAAGCTGTGGAAGGAAATGGGGTAGCAAGCAATGTTAGGGGGAGCACCCACGGAGGCAGGGGCACAACAAATTTTGGCCTTGCACAGGGCACCGCTGAAATTTGAAAGACCAAGGTAGGGCCCCTGCTACTAGCCCCTTGGAGTCATCTGTGATGGGAACCACTTCAAATTCTATTATTGGGATAATTTTGTATGATGGTAAAGGTAAAGGTACCCCTGCCCGTACGGGCCAGTCGTGTCTGACTCTGGGGTTGCGCACCCATCTTGCTTAAGAGGCCGGGGGCCAGCGCTGTCCGGAGACACTTCCGGGTCACGTGTCCAGCAAGACGAAGCTGCTCTGGCGAGCCAGCACCAGCGCAGCACAGGGAAACGCCATTTACCTTCCCGCTATAAAGCGGTACCTATTTATCTACTTGCACTTAAGGGTGCATTCGAACTGCTAGGTGGGCAGGAGCTGGGACCGAACGACGGGAGCTCACCCCGCCACAGGGATTCGAACCGCCGACCATACGATCGGCAAGTCCTAGGCACTGAGGTTTTACCCACAGCGCCACCCGCGTCCCTGTTGTATGATGGTAGTATGTAGATTATGGTGATATTCCTCAGACTAATTATTCCAAAAGCACTCTTATTTGATTCCAGTAGCATTCCTCTGAAGTAAGCAGCCGGAGGTTATGAGTCACAACCTCAGGATGCTTATTTCGGAGGAATATTATTGGGATTAAATAAGAGTGTTTTTGTCTGCGTTTATCCGCAAAGTGTTTGTCTGTGAAACAAAGAACCATTGATGCTCCCATTGCCAAAAGACTTTGGAATAGCATCAAGACTTAATTAATTGTGGCTTTCATCTCTTGATAAAGTTGTGAGAATTTTGAACAATATTTACAAGAAGCTGTTGTGGAGGAAGATTCTCTTTATATCCTGCTGTACAAAAGAAAAATAAATAAAATTATCAGTAGGGTGGCAGAGTATTCCCTGCAGAATGGTGCTACTATAATACTGTCTGTCTTGATGAAATATTATAGTTTAACAGGCACTAGTGCTTGGATGTGACACTAAACTATGGCATAGCATTATGTGCTTGGTCCTGAGACTCATGAAAACCACCCCTCCAGCACAGCTGTGGAGAGGGAAGCAAAGTCTTTCACTTCTGTTTTCAATTAACTGCAGTTTAACATTGCACCTGAACCCCAAACTGTGGTTAACATGAACTGTGGTTCATTCAGTCATGCAAACTTCATAAACCATGGTTTGAAGTAATCTCCTTTCAATAAACTATAGCTACAGTGGACGCTCGGGTTGCGAACATGATCCGTGCAGGATGCACATTTGCAACCCGCAGCGTTCTCAACCTGCAGCGGCGCATCTGCACACATGCAGGTTGCGATTTGGCGCTTCTGCACATGTCCAAAGGGTGATTTGGCGCTACTGCGCATGTGCGAGCGCCGAAACTCAGAAGTAACCCGTTCCAGTACTTCCGGGTTTCAGAGGGTCCATAACCTGAAAAAACGCAACCTGGAGCGTCTGTAACCCGAGGTATGGACTGTAATTCTAAACACTGCTTGTCTGGTTACTTAAAAATCTAAGTGAAAACAAAAGCGCCCAAGAAAATATTTCATAAAAATTATTAAAAACAAAAAACAAAAGCATCCAACCTTGCAGCTGTGCTGGGGGAGGTGAAGAAGAGATGGATATGGGATGCACTCATTATGATTTGTTCACATAATATTAAGTTGTAATTCAGTGTTACATCCAAACACAAAGTTACAGGGGGGGGGGGAGACAGGAGCAGCACCCCCCCAAAAGACATTTGTATCAGTGCCTATATAAAAACTAAAGAACATATGGAAAATTAACAAATGTTTAATAGCATTTCACCTTACATAAGCTGAACCAGTGTAATTATATTTCCCAAAAAGCTTTCTATTTCTAACGACTTGTTTTAAAAAGCACAAAAGAAGTACTAACAGCATTGCAAACACCTTGCTCAGTATCCCTAAAGGCCTGCCAAAACTGCAACTCAATTATTTACTATTCAGTGTCTCTTTTATGCTGTTTACTATAAACTTATTTGCTCTGCTACCTCATCTCCTGCCCCCAACTCACACTTTTAAGATTACTCTATTTGCTGAACTTCAGAATTAAGTAAGTCAAAGGTGCAAAATCAGCATGCTTTTTTTTAATTGATTCCAGCCATATTAACAGCTGTGAAATTTGGCAGGAATGCTGCAGAAATGATTTAGCTCTTTAAAATAAATAAACACGCAATAGTATTTTAAGTGGATATTGTTAGGAGTTTGTGGGTGCTGGGCACTTCTTAATTACTGGAAGCAGTAAGTGTTAGAATTTAATAAAGGCTCAGGGTGTTAAACTGAGTGCTAGACTACTCTAATCCCTGGATTTAACAAATTCCAACAGCTAATTAAGCAAGGCTAGCTTCCTCGTATAGTTAAAGCTATGGTTTTCCCAGTAGTGATGTATGGAAGTGAGAGCTGGACCATAAAGAAGGCTGATCACCAAAAAATTGATGCTTTTGAATTCTGGTGCTGGAGGAGACTCTTGAGAGTCCCATGGACTGCAAGAAGATCAAACGTATCCATTCTTAAGGAAATCAGCCCTGAGTGCTCACTGGAAGGACAGATCGTGAAGCTGAGGCTCCAATACTTTGGCCACCTCATGAGAAGAGAAGACTCTCTGGAAAAGACCCTGATGTTGGGAAAGATGGAGGGCACAAGGAGAAGGGGACGACAGAGGAGGAGATGGTTGGATAGTGTCTTCGAAGCTACAAACATGAGTCTGACCAAACTGCAGGAGGCAGTGGAAGACAGGAGTGCCTGGCGTGCTCTGGTCCAGGTGGTCATGAAGAGGCGGACACGACTAAACGACTAAACAACAACAGCTTCCTCTTGAGGTGACAAGCACTAGGTGATGGGGCTTTTAAGAGGAGAAAGAATGAAAGAGGCTTGCTGTGGGGCGGCAAATGGGTAGGTCTCCCTCCCTAAATAGATAAAGCCAGAGTTTAGAGTTTAGGAATGATGTCATTGTGGAGGAAGCTGAAATGCCAGAGAGGCAGAACATGATGTTTTGTGTCTGTTTGAATCCAAGGCTGTGGCTATGGAAGAAGCAAGAGCTTCTTGGAGTGCTGATGCCGCTCCATCGCAGGCTCAGGTTGCATGTCTGTGTAAATAAACCATATATCATAAAGACACCACAGTCTCCAATGTGTCTCATTTCCAAAAGAAAATGTGAACCCTGGGTGAGCTTCTGGAACCCTTGGAATTTCATGCTGTTCAGGGATTGGTGGTGGCGTACTGTTTTGGGGCTTTTTTAAAAAAAATCGCACCTCAAAATTAAGGCTTGATAGGAGAGAGCTATTGAATGTCAAAAGTCAATGTTTATGTAGCAACTGGGGAGCAGGACTCGAACCAATGGCTTCGTTACATTCTGACTAAATGTGCAGGAAAACTTTCTGACAGCAAGAGCTGTTTGGCAGTGGAACAGACTCCCACAAGAGGTGATGCACTCTCCTTTCTTGGAAGTTTTTTAGCAGAAGTTGGATGGCCATCTGTCATGGAAGCTTTAGCTGTGATTCCTGCATTGCACAGGGTTGGAATAGATGACTCTAGAGAGTCAGAGTGGTGTAGTGGTTCTCGTAATCTGGTGGACTCGTAATCTGGTGAACCGGGTTCACTTCCCTGCTCCTCCGCATGCAGCTGCTGGGTGACCTTGGGCTAGTCACACTTCTCTGAAGTCTCTCAGCCCCACTCACCTCACAGAGTGTTTGTTGTGGGGGAGGAAGGGAAAAGAGATTGTGAGCTGCTTTGAAACTCCTTCAGGTAGTGATAAAGCGGTATATCAAATCCAAATTCTTCTTATTCTTCTTCTCTTGAGTCCCTTCCAACTCTATGATTTTATGAACTTATTGAGAAGTAAGAAGCACAGAACATGAGCACCGAGCCTTTAATTCATCTATGCAGACTTAAATTTGACTATATTTGGCCAATTATTAACATGTTTGCTGAAAGTCTTGCTTTTTTTCTCCCAGGCACCATTTTCCCTTTCTCAATGGTTTTTTTCAGCCTGAAGCTGAGGAAATTGTATACAGTGTAACCTCAGATTACAGATGTTTCAGGTTACAGACGCTTCAGGTTACAGACTCCGCCAACCCAGAAGCAGTACCTTGGGTTAAGAACTTTGCTTCAGGATGAGAACAGAAATCCTGCTCCGGTGGCGCAGCAACAGCGGGAAGCCCCATTAGCTAAAGTGGTGCTTCAGGTTAAGAACAGTTTCAGGTTAAGAACGGACCTCCAGAACAAATTAAGTTCTTAACCCGAGGTACCACTGTAGATGTCTGCTCCTATCACTGGATGAAGAGAAAGGGGGAGGGAGGAACAGGAATAGCTTTGTTGCTTCTCCTCACCTGAGAGGAGGGGAAATGACACCACACAGAGCTTTCTTTGCCAACTGCATTTCTACGGTCTAAGTCTACTTAACAGCAGTGTGGCTATGTAAAAGGTAAAGGGACCCCTGACCATTAGGTCCAGTCACGGACAACTCTGGGGTTGTGGCGCTCATCTCGTTTTGTTGGCCGAAGGAGCCGGCGTACAGCTTCCGGGTCATGTGGCCAGCATGACTAAGCCGCTTCTGGCGAACCAGAGCAGCGCACAGAAATGCCGTTTACCTTCCCACCAGAGTGGTACCTATTTATCTACTTGTACTTTGACGTGCTTTCGAACTGCTAGGTTGGCAGGTGCAGGGACCGAGCAATGGGAGCTCACCCTATCGTGGGGATTTGAACCACCAACCTTCTGATTGACAAGTCCTAGGCTCTGTGGTTTAACCCACAGCGCCACCCGCGTCCCTGTGTGGCTATGTAGTCACATGCTAACTCACTAGTATATGGATTGTTAGATTTGTCTGCAAATTGCCACAATGCCCATATGGTGGGACAGAGAAAGGGAGGTTGTGACAGAGGCAATATTTGAATCCGGGGCTTCCTAGGTCATAGTTTGGGCACTCTTGGGTGCTCTGCTGCACTAACTTTCAGAATAACACCCAGATAAACTGCACTGCATACATTCTAGGACAGGCTTAGGGTTTTAACAAAAAAATGTCAGTGTTCATTTTTAGATACCGACGAGGCCATGCTGTCATCCACATATAACATATCCTGACCTTTTAATTGGAAATGTTCTAGTTCCAGGGTGGAGATGATGCTTTGCTAACAGGCGCCAGATCTATTCTGAGAGATTTGGATGCTGCATCTGACTGAGAAAACAAGACTAGACGATATTTCATGCTGAAGACTGAAAGGAAAATAAACCTTGCTCCTGTTTGTGACAACAGTCCCAGTCAGCTCTGTAAGTGGGCAGCAAAAACATTCTTTCTTTCTTTTTCCCTTCAGCAGATCTTGGAAGATACCCAGAACAGTATTTTCCTAGCCTGGCTATATTTTTTTTCCCTTTGGAACTACTCGTGTTAGAGCTGCCTCAGTGAGTAAGGGGAATTCTCTGAAGTCAGTAGGTTGGGAATGCTGGGGGGATGCACTTACTTAAGAGATATTTCACAGCCCACTTATAAACTCATTTGCTCAGAAGCAAGTCTTGTTTATTTGTCTGAGGTTTTGTACCATGTTTCTACCTAACAGCCCAATCCTGTGTAAATTGTTTACAGACTAATAAAGCCCATCATCTCTCCACGTTGTAATGGAAAACTGAACATCATAGCCAGCAGACTCAAACTGTGTGTCAATTCCCTTGAAAATAGCAAAACTGCCCCCACTTTAGGAAGTCTAAAAATGTGAGGATGGAAGCATCACTCAACCTTGCCTGGAGGTTAGTTTCACTGCAACTATCTTAGTCATGGTTAAACAGTGCATAAGATTTATTAGTAGTATTGTTCAACATAACAATGAATTGGCAAATGGAAAACAAAATTTTACTTTATCTCATTTTTTGTGAGCATATTGTATCATAGCAAGTATGCTATGGGTAGATAATTGATACTGGAAAACGAAACAGACATCAGTACTCACAGATTGTTTCTAGCAATTATGTCACTGCTGAAACTTTTAGACAAGATGCAGAGAAGATAAAAAGGAAATTTGAAGTCTAGAGTTTAATCATTGGCTGTGGATGATTTTCAGGATTACACTCCAATTCATTTCATGGATTAGGAACACAACATGTGATTGGTGCAGCAAAGTGGGTGGAATTAACACTTCCCCTGCTGGTCATTTTTTCTGTTGGTTCTGATCCAGCTACCAGATTCTCTCCCCCTTTTCTCTCACTGGGTTTTCCATTTTGTCCTCTGAATTGGAAGAAATACTATTTTCCCACTTATTGAAATAGTGCTCCAGTTTTCTCCCAAGGGAAATCTCCGTCAAATACTCACCGTAACAGAACAGCAATGCATCCTGATACAGTTATGGCACACACTCCATCCCAGCGCCTGCTCCACGCCTCTTTCTCCTGAGAGAGCCGTGAATTAATTGAGGCAATTTTCAAAGCTGACTGCATTGAGTGAAACACAAGCATGAAATGTGTCTCCTGTAGTTGTGTATATATTTTCAAAATGGTAAACAGAAGGCAGGGGGCAAGGGCAAATAGCTTTGACAGTTTGTTAGATTACCATTTTGCTCATTTATTTGCTTGACTGCTTTATGGGTAACAGCCTTCGTGGACTTAATGCACCAGTCTCACTGCTTCAGAGAAATGATCCATCTATTCAGGTATCCTCTGGAATCTCTTGCTGAAATTAAAACAAACTACTTCCTATAATTTTATTTTTGGAGATCTGATTTGTGGATGACATCAAAAAGCAGGTGTCTAGCCCCCCTTTGTGCACTCAATTATATGATGTCGATTGCTGCCACATCCTTTGCTAGAAAGTGCTTACAACTGTGCTCTCTGTCGTGCAAAGAGGACCCTCCCCCCAAAAAACTTGTTAGATGTCAATTTTAGAGCTCCTCTTGCCAAATGTGCAAATGCTGAAAGATCTTTGACACCCAGATGTTGGCAATTCAATGAATTTTGATGAATGCAGACACCATTGTGAATATGATTTCATGTTCTGCTAACATTTGGCTTTACAGAGCAATGGGGTTTTCTACATCTCCACTTGGCTGCATCTGTGTTATGCTCACAGCTGGTAAAACTATACCCCTTGTTAGATGTGTAGGCATGTTGGTGGGGTGGGGAATCAGGTCCTCTAGCTTTTAAGAATGAAGGAAGCTGCCTCCTCCGCTTGACCTCTTGAGATTCTTCCCTAGAGATAAACGTTGTATGAAAAAGGTGGGGAAACACACAATAAGGCTGCTTTCAGATTTCTAGATGGGTGGCTCTTGGCGCTACTCAACCACTGACCTTCTGTTGCAAGCCAGAAGCAAAATTGCAACTGACTTTCCACACTATTGGGCTTTTTAATGTGCATACCCCCCCTTTGTTCTTTCCACACTAGTGGGCGTGTCATATAGCTGCTGTGGGCGGGGCCATTTGCATCTCAGCACACATTCATTATAACACTTATGGTGAGAGTGCCTTCATTCTGACCTTGCTTTGAGTTTGTTTAATTCTTTTAATTATCACTAAATTACTTCTCCAGGTTCTGCACCCCACCCCCACATAAAAGAGAGGTACAGCACCGTAACACCATAGTGATCTAATGCTTTAGTGCCATAACACTATCCAACCCTACTATAGTATTATGATGTCAAAACTTCCGTTTTATGAGGGAAAGGAGCTGGAAAAGTGTTTTAGTAATAATTAAAAGATCAATTTGATGGGAAGTTTTGCTTCTGCACATGACTCGGGCAAAACCGTTCTAAGCTGAGACATTCCTTCATCACCCTAGAATGTTCAGTTCACATTGAGTTCATGAAAACATTGTACCCTGACCTGTTCTTAATCCATGATTGACCACATCTACAGAACGTGATTGTTATGTCCTTTTAAGTCTTGCTATATCAACCATTAGTAATTGTTTAAGTCTTGCTATATTAATCACTAGTTATAGTTTAATAAGGAGGTTTTCATGCCTGTCTAGTTCTGTGTTCCCTTTCCCAGCCTTTAATCTATTCATGATTAATGCTTATATGCAACCTTTGCTTTGTACTTGTGTTAACCAATCAGCAACAAGCACATATGTGGCAATGCTGTAATATTCAATAAAAGGGACTCCCCGAGACATGCTCGGGAGATGCCTCCCATATGACGCTCATCACTCGTCTGTCGTTTATTTCAACCCAACATCAATTAAAGGCACAAGATTGGCTCCCACTGCAAATGTTATCATGGATGTGTGGTGAACTGTGATAGGTCTACTTTCCTGGTGCGTCACTGCTCATGTAAAAGGCCCACCCTTTTAAGAATACAAAATAGTAGAGGTCTGCATCATTAGTCCTTCAGAAAAAGCCAGGCTTCTTGAAGTCTGAGAAAAGATGGAAGAACCAAATGGAATTCACCCACTTAGAAATATACTTTGTCCCAAGAACCCCTTAGGGAAAGAAGGAACATTTTTCTCTGAAGCCCAACTGACTTGGACAAGAATTGACCAAATATGGATTTCTAGAGGTCTGGCTCCTAAGGTGAAGAAAGTGGAAATCTGCCCAAAGACCTGCTCCGATCATAACGCGTTGAAAATGGACATGACATTATTACCAACCGGCTCCTTTAGATGGAAGATGAATGACAACTTGTTTAGAGATCAGGAGATTATCAAGAAGGCCAAAAAAACAATAAAGGACTATTTTGAGATAAATTTGAACACTGCTGTGGAAAAAAGAACAATCTGGGACGCAAGCAAAGCTGTGATGAGAGGGTTCTTGATACAACAGAACGCCATAAAGAAAAGACTACAAAATGAGAAAAAGGACAAGATTTTGGGGAAAATTAAAGAGTTAGAGAAGAAACTAAGAGTAAACCCGAAGTCACAGCCGATTTTGAGAGAAATTAAACTTCATCAGGCACAATATTCCAAACTGATAAATCAGGAAATAGAATGGAAGATTAAATCAATGAAACAAAAAACATTTGAATCGGCTAATAAATGTGGGAAACTGCTGGCTTGGCAGTTGAAGAAGAGACAAAAGCTGAACATAGTAACAAATTTGGAAATAGAAGGAAGGAATATTCAGAACCCGGCGGAAATTAGAAAATGTTTCCAGAAATATTTTAAGAAATTATACACTCAAGGGCCACAAAAGGAGGAAGAGATTGCAAAATTTTTGGAGAAAAATGGACTTAAAAAACTATCACAAGAAAATAGATCACTCCTGAATAGTAAAATAACACGACTAGAGATAGAACAGGCCATTCAGAATATGAAGTTGGGCAAGTCTCCAGGGCCAGATGGCTTGACCTCCAAGTACTATAAGACATTAAGTGACTATTTGATTCAACCACTGATGGAGGTCAGCAATGAAATTATGGAGGGAAAGAAGGCGCCTGAATCGTGGAAGGAAGCTTTCATCACATTGATACCAAAATCAGAAACTGAAAAGACACAACTTAAGAACTACCGTCCCATTTCCCTTTTAAATGTGGATTACAAAATATTTGCTGACGTTTTGGCAGGAAGACTCAAAAGAGTTTTAAATGAGATAATTCATAAAGACCAGGCAGGCTTTCTCCCAGGAAGACATTTATTTGCTAATACAAGGAACATTATTGACATTTTGGAACTTTTGCAAACAAATATTAACACTAAAGCAGTTCTAATTTTTATAGACGCGGAGAAGGCCTTCGATAATATTTCTTGGAAATTTATGAAGGGGAATTTAAAAGAAATGGGAGTGGGGCGGGGTTTTGAAAATGGGATTGACGCGATTTATTCAGAACAAAAGGCAAAACTGATAGTCAACAATGTGGTTACAGAAGAGTTTAAGATTGAAAAAGGGACACGACAAGGCTGCCCGATTTCCCCCTTGCTGTTTATTTCTGTCCTGGAGGTGCTCTTGAACTTGATTAGAGGGGACCGGTTGGTGCAAGGGATTCAGATCGGAGCGAAACAATATAAACTTAAAGCTTTTGCAGATGACCTTGTTTTGACATTGCAAGAGCCAGAATCTAGTACAAAAAGAGTGTTACAATTGATTCAGGACTTTGGTCGGGTAGCGGGCTTTAAACTAAACAAACAGAAAACTAAGGTGTTGGGAAAAAACTTGACAGATGCAGAGTCAGAACGGTTTCAGAGAGAAACAGAACTAACTGTGGTTAAAAAAGTAAAGTACCTAGGGGTAAACATAACAGCAAAAAATCTGAGTCTATTTAAGGATAATTATGAAAAATGTTGGTCTGAAATTAAGAGAGACTTGGACAGTTGGTCAAAATTGAAGCTTTCTTTGTTAGGCCGAATTGCTGCTATTAAGATGAATGTATTGCCTAAGATGTTGTTTTTGTTTCAAACATTGCAAATTGTGGATAAGACGGAGTGCTTCAGGAAGTGGCAGAGAGATATTTCTAAATTTGTCTGGCAGGGCAAAAAGCCCAGAATTAAGTTTAAGATATTAACTGATGCGAAAGAAAGAGGGGGCTTTGCCCTGCCAGACTTAAGGTTGTACTATGAAGCCGCAGCTTTCTGCTGGCTAAAAGACTGGCTACTTCTAGAGGACACTGACGTGTTAGATTTAGAAGGTTTTAACAATGCATTTGGCTGGCATGCATACTTATGGTATGACAAAGTTAAGATCAATAAGGCCTTTAAGAACCATATTGTCAGGAAAGCAGTGTTTAATGTCTGGACAAAATACAAAGACCTATTGGAAAATAAAACTCCAAGATGGCTATCACCTCTGGAGGCTAAGGCCCGAAAAAGACCCAATATGGAGGCCAAATGGCCGAAATATTGGGAAATAATAGAGAAAGAGGGCAACAATTGGAAATTGCAGAGTTTGGAAAAAATGAAAGACAAAGTGCGAGACTGGTTACATTACGCTCAGATTCAAGAAATTTTTAAAAAGGATAAAAAGTTAGGATTCCAGGTGGAGAAATCGAAGTTGGAAACAGAATTGTTAGAACCTAAGACTAAAGTACTCTCAAGAATGTATAACTTGCTGTTGAAATGGAATACACAAGATGAAATGGTTAAGTCGGCCATGATAAAGTGGGCACAGGATATTGGGCATAATATTATGTTTGAGGATTGGGAAAGGTTGTGGACCACGGGGATGAACTTCACGGCATGTAATGCTCTGAAGGAAAATGTAATGAAAATGATATATAGGTGGTACATGACCCCAGTTAAACTAGCCAAAATATGCCATGTGCCAGACAACAAATGTTGGAAATGTAAGGAAAATGAAGGAACATTCTTTCACCTCTGGTGGACTTGTCCCAGGGTGAGGGTCTTCTGGGAAATGATATATAATGAGCTGAAAAAGGTATTTAAGTATACCTTCCTTAAGAAACCAGAGGCCTTCCTCCTGGGCATTGTCGGCCAGATGGTGCCAAAGAAGGACCGAACATTCTTTTTGTACGCAACAGCAGCAGCAAGGATACTTATCGCCAAGA
This sequence comes from Podarcis gaigeae, assembly GCF_964106915.1. NCBI lineage: Eukaryota > Metazoa > Chordata > Lepidosauria > Squamata > Lacertidae > Podarcis > Podarcis gaigeae. Next base: position 51,755,552 of record NC_139689.1, read on the forward strand.
AGTGGAAAACTCAAGATCTACCCACTCTGGAAGAATGGCAGATGCAGCTGATGGACTATATGCAACTGGCTGAGATGACTGGCAGAATTCGAGACCTGGGAGAAGAGAGGGTTGAAGAAGATTGGAGGAAATTTAAGACTTATTTACAAAAATATTGTGACTTGGTGGAAAGTTAAGTAGGATGTTTGATCATAAATAATTGGCCACCACAAAATCGGATCGAAATGGGATGTAAAGTGAGATTAAGAGAAATTAATTTACAGACGATTATATTTAAATAAGTGGTTATAAAATTTGCAAATTAGATGATAAATTGCTGGGAAAAATTTATGATGATGAAAATGGCAGCGGGAGATGTGAGGAAGTCCAAAGAAGTTATGAAACTCTGTTGAGATAAAAGAAAGGTTGTTTATCTTTGTACTTTATTTTGTAAAAACCCCTAATAAAAATTTATTAAAAAAAAAAAAATAGAAATATACTTTGTCCCTTCTGTGCACCCCTGAAAAACATTTCTAGTGCCCTCACTGCTAGTGAACAAGGCTGAGAGTGGAAACAGCCAGAGTTGTTCTGGCAATAATACATGATTCCCTGTTAATGCAAAATGTGACATATCACAAAATCAGACATTCCCTGGGATGTGGTGGGGGATGGGAAACATCACATTTCTAAAATTGCAATATTATCCTTTTGCCACCAATGCAGTTCTGTGAATCCAAAGTACCTGGTGTTCAGAGAGGGCTCAAAGAACAAGGATATATATGGAAAAGACAAAAGGACGCTTAATCCTAGCTCCCACATTTTGACAAAAAGGTACTACTTTAGAGCACACTCAAAAGGTGGTCTTAACCTCAAAGGACTTCTGTGTTTGCTTCCAGGCAAAATAGCCATTCCAAGAAGACAAACAGAAGGGGATATTTGTGAAAAGGCAATGATTTGCACGCAAAGCCTAGTGACTCTGCTGGAAATTTGCACCCCTATCAAAAGATGCAATGCACCCAGAGTTGCCAGGTCTATGGGTTTAACCTGATGCTCCAGGGTGATCTCTAGAGGAAAGACTTATTATTTCACAGGGTTGCCATATGTCAAAAATTTGCCGGACATATCTGGAATACTGTTAATTGCAGAATGTCCATTTTTGCCAATTTCCCATAAAAATAGCTAAAAAAAACGACACACACACAAACAAACACAAAAAAGCCCAGCAACTTTGGACAAAACTAAAAAAAAGCTCAACAACCTTTTTGCCCAGATTGTCACTGAAGAATGGTGTTATGTACTGAGTTGAATAGGATCCAAACTGCAGCAGTCTGATTGGTCCTAGAACAATAGGATCCAAAATGCAGCAGTCTGATTGGTCCTAGAACAATAGGATTCAGAATGCAGCAGTCTGATTGGTCCTAGAACAATGCAGCAGTATGATTGGTTGGCAGGAACCACCCAATCATTCTCCAGATAGAAGTGAATCCACAACCTGATTGGCTTACAGTAGAATTCCGGAATTAGCTAATCATGTGCAGCCCATTGTGTAAATAATGTATATAAAGCAGATACTTTGTGGGGACTTTCATTCATTTTTTTTAATGAATATTATTAAAGTTTTCAAGAAATTATATAACATAGAAACAAAAAGAAAAAAAGAAAAAATAAACAAAGATAACAATAAAATAAACATACATACAAAACAAATAACAAGTATATTTTCGATCCCTTATAGTCATATAACTTACTTTCCCGACCTCCTCATACCTCCCCTCTCTGTATTCCAATCTCTAATCAAGCCAATTCAGCAAATCCTTCCCCTAATTTCTATTTAATTTTTAATCTTTCTTTTCTTAATTACATAATCATTACAGCTAGAAACCCCTTAATTTCTAAATCAACATCGTTCTAACATTCAATAATCTTACAATGTTTCTTAAGATAGTCCTTAAATTTCTTCCAATCTTCTTCTGCCGTCTCTTTTCCCTGGTCTCGGATTCTGCCGGTCATTTCTGCCAGTCCCATATAGTCTATAGCCTTCATCTGCCATTCTTCCACGGTGGGTAAATCTTGTGTCTTCCAATACTTTGCGATAAGTATTCTTGCTGCTGTTGTAGCATACATAAAAAATGTTCTATCCTTCTTTAACACCGATTGGCCTAACATACCCAAGAGAAAGGCCTCTAGTTTCTTCAAAAAGGTATATTTAAGTACCTTTTTTATTTCATTATAAATCATTTCCCAGAAGATCTTAATCCTTGGGCATGTCCACCAAAGGTGAAAGAATGTACCTTCGTTCTCTTTACATTTCCAACACTTATTATCAGACAAGTGGTAAATTTTTGCAAGCTTGACTGGGGTCATGTACCACCTGTAAATAATTTTCATAATATTTTCTTTTAGGGCATTACATGCCGTAAATTTAATACTGGTGGTCCACAACCGGTCCCAGTCCTCAAACATAATGTTATGACCAATATCTTGTGCCCACTTGATCATAGCTGATTTAACTGTTTCATCCTGCGTATTCCATTCCAACAGCAGGTTATACATGTGGGGACTTTCATTCATTCCTCCTCACCACTATGAGCTGAATAAAGCATGAAATCACTTTGTGACTCTGAGTATATTTCATATGGCAATCCTTCCAATATCAATGGGGTTTTGGTTTGGCATGAGAGCTTTTGCAATTTCTTCCCCACCATGTCAACCAGGGGACGCGGGTGGCGCTGTGGGTAAAACCTCAGCACCTAGGACTTGCCGATCACATGGTCGGCGGTTCGAATCCCTGCGGCGGGGTAAGCTCCCGTCTTCGGTCCCAGCTCCTGCCCACCTAGCAGTTCGAAAGCACCTCTGGGTGCAGGTAGATAAATAGGGGCCGCTTACCAGCGGGAAGGTAAACGGCGTTCCGTGTGCTGCGCTGGTGCTGGCTTGCCAGAGCAGCTTCGTCACGCTGGCCACGTGACCCAGAAGTGTCTGCGGACAGCTCTGGCCCCCGGCCTCTTAAGTGAGATGGGCGCATAACCCTAGAGTCGGACACAACTGGCCCGTACGGGCAGGGGTACCTTTACCTTTACCTTTATGTCAACCAGACACTTTCCCTGACTGACCAGACTGGCCACACCACAGACCATAGCCTCTGCCCTTATTCCACCAGACTCTACCCTTTGCTCTACCAAGTAGCCTCCTTCTGTAGCTCAAAGACTCCCCCTCCACATTTTAGGATCGGAGCTTCAAGAGAACTGGCCAGCCTAATCTAACCAGCTCCACGGAGCCAGATGAAAAATGTGATATGAATTTATTTCTTTAGGCAGTTTCCCTTCATTTTATCGTGGGCTCTTAGGTCTCCTGCTAATTATTCACCCTTTCAGTGCTTGGCCAGTTTTCAAGATGAGAGCTGAAATCCTATGCACTCTTACTTAGGATAAATCCCAGTGAACTTAGGGAGACTTACTTACATGCGTAAGATTAGGGTGCATATTTTACATATTGGGTTTCAGATTATAGATGATATTTCCCTTATTTCATCCCACTCCTTTCTCCTATTTTAAATCTTTTTTTCCCCCAGTAACTACAAAGAGATAGTGAAAAATGAAAGCAGAGTCCATGTTTCTGGTTTGCCTATGTAACTATATACCAACATGTGATGGTTCTTCTGCCTAGGATTACTCTGAAATGGTTTCTTGGATGTTAATTATGAGCTTTCAAACCCACAGATTCATCTGTGAATCTTGCTTTTTTTTTTTACACTGGCACCGTGGTTACGATTTAATAGGCGTCGAGAAGAGTTTCTGGTTTGGATTATCAATTACAGATGTTTGTCAGTAGCACTGCTACCTTAGAGTTTAGAGCCTTCTGAACCCTCTTATGAACACCATCTGCTCCTGAAGATTAACTACATTTATACTAGTTCATGATTCTCAACCACAGCTCTCTTGAAGAGTTTTCTCCCTTTGTTAACATCATATCCTTTTATGTGCTCATAACGAATCCCACAAAGAAGGAAGTTGCATTCTTGCCTATCACAGTGAAGGCTGAATCATGCAATTAATTTGCTTTAACTTTTCTGCAAATGAAGTTGTCAACGTCTTCCTTAGAACAAAAAAAGTGTGACATTCTATTTTCTGCCAATCCTTATAGAGTTGAATGGGAGTTTGGGGCTGAGCTAAACGGATTCCCCTGCTCAATACTACAGCATCCTTGACAGGTAAGCATCCAGTCTTTGCCTAAACACCTTCAGTGAGTGAGAGTCCACCACTCCAGGGGTATAAGAGGGCTGAAGGTCAGCGGTTCGTGGCAGTTGAAAAAAAGACAGAAGTTGAATACGGTTACTAATCTCGAAATTGAGGGGAGAAACATCCAGAATCCTGTAGAGATTAGAAAATGCTTCCAGAGATACTTCAAACAACTTTACACACAGGGGCCGCAGAAAGAGACTGATATAGACCAATTTCTAAGAATTAATGGATTACAAAAATTATCCCAAGAAAACAAGACACTATTGAATCACAAAATAACAGAACAGGAGATTGAAGGCGCCATTCAGAACATGCAATTGGGCAAGTCTCCAGGGCTGGATGGGTTAACCTCCAAGTATTATAAGACTCTGAGAGACTATTTAATTCAACCATTAAAGGAGGTGTGCAGCGAGATTATGGAGGGGAAGAAGGCACCGGAGTCGTGGAAAGAATCTTTCATCACACTTATACCAAAATCTGAAGTTGAAAAGACACAACTCAAGAACTACCGTCCCATATCCCTTTTAAATGTGGATTACAAAATTTTTGCAGACATTCTAGCTAACAGATTAAAAAGAGTGTTAAATGAAGTGATACACAAAGACCAGGCAGGCTTTCTCCCAGGCAGACATTTGTCTGACAACACAAGGAACATTATCGATATTCTGGAGTTATTGCAAATGAACACTAATACAAGAGCAGTTCTAATCTTTATTGATGCGGAGAAGGCCTTTGATAATATTTCTTGGAATTTTATGAAGAAAAATCTTAAGGGAATGGGAGTGGGACGGGGGTTTGAAAATATATATATTTAAAAATATTTATTAAAATTTTTGAATACAAATGCATAAATAATAAACAACATTACTTGTATCATAACATAATTTCATCACTTCTTTGGACTCCCTCACGTCTCCCGCTCCCACTTACATCGTTAAAAAGTTTTTTCAAGCAAATTATCATCTTGTTTACAATCTTATATCCGCTCATTTAAATACAGTCTAGCAGTTCTCCAAAAGGTTTATATTTTCCTTAGTCTCACTTATCATCGAATTCAAATCTAATTTAGTGGTGGACAGTTATTTTGATCTAGCATCCTTCTTAACATTCAACCAAATTACAATATTTTTGTAAATAAATCTTAAATTTCTTCCAGTCTTCTTCAATCCTCTCTTCTCCCAGGTCTCGGATTCTGCCAGTCATCTCGGCCAGTTGCATATAGTCCATCAGCTGCATCTGCCATTCTTCCAGTGTGGGTAGATCTTGAGTTTTCCAGTTCTTAGCGATGAGTATCCTTGCTGCCGTTGTTGCATACATAAAAATGTTCGGTCCTTCTTTAGCACCTTCTGACTGACAATACCCAGAAGGAAGGCCTCTGGTTTCTTGGTGAAGGTATACTTAAATACCTTTTTCAACTCATTATATATCATTTCCCAGAAGGCCTGCACTTTAGGGCAAGTCCACCAGAGGTGAAAGAATGTTCCTTCACTTTCTTTACATTTCCAACATTTATTTTCAGACAAATGGTATATTTTGGCAAGTTTAACTGGGGTCATGTACCATCTATATATCATTTTCATTACATTTTCCTTCAGAGCATTACATGCAGTGAAGTTCAACCCAGTGGTCCACAACCTTTCCCAGTCATCAAACATAATGTTATACCCAATATCCTGTGCCCACTTTATCATAGCCGATTTAACCATTTCGTCTTGTGTATTCCATTTTAACAGCAAGTTATACATTCTTGATAGTACCTTAGTCTTTGGTTCTAACAATTCTGTTTCCAACTTCGATTTCTCCACCTGGAACCCTAACTTTTTGTCGTTTTTAAAGACTTCTTTAATCTGAGCATAATGTAACCAGTCTCGCACTTTATCCTTCATTTTCTCCAAACTCTGCAATTTCCAATTGTCTCCATCTTTTTCTAATATTTCCCAATATTTTGGCCATTTGGCTTCCATATTGGGTCTTTTTCGGGCCTTAGCTTCCAGAGGTGAAAGCCACCTTGGAGTTTTGTTTTCCAATAAGTCTTTGTATTTTGTCCAGACATTAAATACTGCTTTCCTGACAATATGGTTCTTAAAGGCCTTATTGATCTTAACCTTGTCATACCATAAGTATGCATGCCAACCAAAAGCATTGTTAAAATCTTCCAGGTCCAGTACATCAGTGTCTTCGAGAAGTAGCCAGTCTTTTAGCCAGCAGAAAGCTGCGGCTTCATAGTACAGCTTTAGGTCTGGCAGGGCAAAGCCCCCTCTTTCTTTCGCATCAGTTAATATCTTAAACTTAATTCTGGGCTTTTTGCCCTGCCAGACAAATTTAGAAATATCTCTCTGCCACTTCCGGAAGCACTCCATCTTGTCCACAATCTGCAATGTTTGAAACAAAGACAACATTTTTGGCAATACATTCATCTTAATAGCAGCAATTCGGCCTAACAAAGAAAGCTTCAGTTTTGTCCAACTGTCCAAGTCTCTCTTAATTTCCGACCAACATTTTTCATAGTTATCCTTAAACAGACTCAGATTTTTTGCTGTTATATTTACCCCTAGGTACTTTACTTTTTTAACCACAGTTAGTTCTGTTTCTCTCTGAAACTGTTCTGACTCTGTATCTGTCAAGTTTTTTCCCAACACCTTAGTTTTCTGTTTATTTAGTTTAAATCCCGCCACCCGACCAAAGTCTTGAATCAATTGTAATACTCTTTTTGTACTAGATTCTGGCTCCTGCAGGGTCAGAACTAGGTCATCTGCAAAGGCTTTAAGTTTGTATTGTTTCGCTCCGACCTGGGGACGGGGGTTTGAAAATAGTATAGAAGCAATCTATTCAGAACAAAAAGCAAAATTGATAGTCAATAATGTGGTGTCAGAAGAGTTTAAAATTGAAAAAGGAACACGACAGGGCTGCCCTATCTCTCCATTGTTATTTATTTCGGTCCTGGAGGTGCTCTTGAATATGATCAGAAGGGACCGGTTGATTAAAGGAATTCAGGTCAGAGCTAAACAATATAAACTTAAGGCCTTTGCAGATGACCTAGTTTTGACATTACAGGAGCCAGAATCTAGTACGAAAAGGGTTCTAGAATTGATTCAAGAATTTGGTCATGTGGCAGGATTTAAATTAAACAAGCAAAAAACTAAGGTTTTAGAGAAAAAATTGACAATAATGGAAAAAGAAAGGTTTCAGAAGGAGACAGATTTAAATGTGGTTAAGAAAGTGAAATACCTAGGGATTAATATGATGGCTAAAAATCTGAATTTATTTAAAGATAATTATGAAAAATGTTGGTCAGAAGTTAAAAAAGATTTAGAAATTTGGTCAAATTTGAAGCTTTCCTTGTTGGGCCGAATCGCTGCTATAAAGATGAATGTATTGCCAAAAATGTTGTTTTTGTTTCAAACTTTGCAGATTGTGGACAGGATGGATTGTTTCAAGAGGTGGCAGAGAGATATTTCTAAATTTGTCTGGCAGGGCAAAAAGCCCAGAATAAAATTTAAAATATTGACTGATGCTAAAGAAAGAGGGGGGTTTGCCCTGCCAGACATGAAGTTGTACTATGAATCAGCAGCATTCTGCTGGTTGAAATACTGGCTACTTCTTGAGAACACTGATATTTTGGACTTGGGAGGGTTTAACAATGCATTTGGGTGGCATGCATATCTGTGGTACGACAAGGTCAAAGCTCATAGAGCATTCAAAAACCATATTGTCAGGAAAGCAGTGTTTAATGTCTGGACAAGATATAAAGATTTATTAGAAAACAACACTCCAAGGTGGTTATCACCGATGGAAGCTAAGGCTCTGAAAAGACTCAATATGGAGGCCAAGTGGCCGAAATATTGGGAGATATTAGAACAAGAAGGAGACACACTGAGATTGCAGAGTTTTGAGAAACTAAAAGATAAAGTGCGAGATTGGTTGCATTATTATCAAATTAGAGAGGCCTATAATTTGGATAAAAAAATAGGCTTCCAGGTAGAAAAATCAAAATTGGAAACAGAATTGTTAGAACCTAAAACTAAGATACTTTCAAGAATGTATAACTTGCTGTTAAAATGGAACACACAGGATGAAACGGTCAAATCAGCTATGATTAAGTGGGCGCAAGATATTGGTCATAACATTATGTTTGCTGACTGGGAACAGTTATGGACCACTGGTATGAAATTTACGGCATGTAATGCCTAAAGGGAAAATATTATGAAAATGATATACAGGTGGTACATGACCCCAGTCAAGCTTGCAAAAATTTATCATTTGCCTGATAATAAATGCTGGAAATGTAAAGAAACTGAGGGAACATTCTTTCACCTTTGGTGGACGTGCCCAAGGGTCAAGGCTTTCTGGGAAATGATATATAATGAACTGAAAAAGGTATTTAAGTATACCTTTCTTAAGAAACCAGAGGCCTTCCTTTTGGGCATTGTCGGTCAAGTGGTGTCAAAGAAAGACAGAACATTCTTTATGTATGCAACAACCGCAGCAAGGATACTTATCGCAAAATATTGGAAGACACAAGATTTGCCCACCCAGGAAGAATGGCAGATGCAAGTGATAGACTATATGGAATTGGCAGAAATGACTGGCAGAATCCGAGATCTGGGAGAAGATCTGGGGAAGAGGACTGGAAGAGGTTCAAAGAATATCTCCAAAAACATTGTAAAATGTTTGAATGTTAAAATGATGTTGGATATAAAGATAACATGGCATTAGTGACATAGTTAAAAGGAATATGTAAAAATGTTTTAAAAGAAAAGGATGAGAGGACCAGAGTAAAATTATGTCGAAACTTATCAAAGTGATATAAGGGATTAAGTTATAAAGAATATGTAAAAATGGATTTAAAAGGAAAGGAAAGGAAAAATCGGAGACATAATAGGTTGAAATGTATAATATTGAATAAGATTTGAAAGAGGGTAAGGAATTGCTGAACTTGATTGTGTAAAGGAGAACACAGAAAGGGGAGACGTGAGGAAGTCAGGAAAGAGGGCTATAAAGATAATAAGCAAAAAACTAGATTTTCTTTTTTCTTTGTATTTTTTGTCTCTTTTATTTCTTCTTATGTTTTTATTGTATTTTTTGTCATGTTGGACTGTGTTGTTTTTCTTTTATTGTCTTTTTTTTTGGTTTGTTTGATTGTGATGTTTGTTTTATTATATAAAATCTTAATAAATATTTTTTAAAAAAAAGAAGGTCAGCGGTTCGAATCCCCGCGATGGGCTGAGCTCCCGTTGCTCGGTCCCTGCTCCTGCCCACCTAGCAGTTTGAAAGCACCTCAGAGTGCAAGTAGATAAATAGGTACCACTTCAGCGGGAAGGTAAACGGCTTTTCCATGCGCTGCTCTGGTTCGCCAGAAGCTGCTTAGTCATGCTGGCCACATGACCCGGAAGCTGTACACCAGCTCCCTCAGCCAATAAAGTGAGATGAGTGCCACAACCCCAGAATACGCCACGATTGGACCTAATGGTCCTTTACCTTTACTAAATGTGTGTTGGAGATGTGACCTAAGACTGTGTTAATCGGTATGGGCTGACGGCTTATGTTCAGTTTATGATCAAGTAAGCTTGTAATCCTAAGCCTGGGGTGGTGAAGGTGGCAGAGGCGCCAGGTTGCCCCCAAGGCTGAGGGGTCCTGACAACGGTCGCACACATGTGAGGTCGCGCATGCTGCCTGTGCGACGTTGCGACATCTGGAGGAGGCCAAGTGCTCTGGAGGAACGGGCCACCAAAACTGTGCCATGTGTTGTGCTTGCGCATTGCACATGACATCAAGCACATACGCTGCACACTGGTCACCCTCAACACCAACAAATATTGAGGGGGCTGAAGACACCTCAGTCCCCTGGAAGGTGGTGTAACCACTCATTCAGTGCCTTGCACAGCAGTAGGGTGGAAGTTACACTGAAGCATAACTGTCAGCGTTTCCCATTTTTAAAGGGAAATTCCCTTATTTCGAATAGGATTCCTTGCAAGAAAAGGGGAAAGTTGACAGCTATGCGCTGAAGGCGAGCTCTTGCACTCCTTCAAGAGGATCTCTTGGAGCAAAATAGGCATCAAACAGGCCAAAAGCCAAACTTCCCATAAAAGCTGATGGGATCTAAACTGCGGGTACTTAACAACGGAAAAGTTATTGGGGTTGTGGTGGTAAACAGGTCACTAAAACATAAACTGTATGGCACAGTTTGAATGCAACATTTTTGACTTTCTAATTCATCGAAACTGGGAATAAACATTGAACCCACGCCCTCCCCCCTTTGCATGCCAGCCTCGTCACACCAGCTTTGGTTAACTTGAACCAGAGCTCCCCACTGCATCTGAAATGGGGAACTGTAGCTTAATGTCAGTTTACTAGCCAAAATGTTAAACTGTATTCAAGCAATGCATACTTATGTAACATCTGAGGATATCTTCTTTACTCAAGCAAGCCTCATTTGTGTGAATCGGTTTAGAAATCTGATTCATTCACTCTTATAAGCAAAAAGTACATTCTTCCAACAAGTACACAAGTCTTTTTACCCTCCTGCTATAATTGTTCTCTTCACCTTCATGACTCTGTTTTTAAAATATATGTCATCAGCTTCTCCCTCTGGAATTTATTTTCATTTTCCTTTGCATCTAATTTTTATTATACCAAGGTGATTCATACAAAGATAAAATTAGTTCCAAAAATGGCCTGAATGGAACACACTGGGCTGTAGCCCTCCACCTACTGACAACTAAAATAACAGATAAGCTGAAAATAATCAAAGACAGATGGCAAAGGTGCAACAAAAATGTCTAGGGTCTTTTGAAAATATATTTGAAAGAAAATGAGGTACTTGGGAAGCAATATATACTGCTCTACTAATATCAGATTTTTTTGTCCCTCAGTCCTTTCGCCCCGGCTCCTCTTATTCCAAAAATACAAATGAAAAATTCAACTACACACACTCTTGTCTCTTCCACTTTTGAGAAAAGATTCCAGAGACTGACATTTTCTTACAGGTGCCTACCAAAGCACACAAAAGGGACCAACCAATCCAAGACAATTGAGCAATTGAGATGGGGGACCAATGCTCCAGCACTGGGGGGCAGAGAGCAGGCGGGGGGTGGTGGTGTGTGTCCCGGGGGGGGGGTGGCATGCCACCCGCAGGAGCATGGCACATGTCCTGGGGCATGGCGCAAAGCGCGGGTGGGGAGCAGCCACAAGGGCACACTACCGGGATAGCACTGCCGGGGGCGGTGCACTGCCCCCGCACCCCTCTTCCTCCGTCAGTGCCCACCAGCCCCACAAACCTGTCTGTGGAGAACCTATAGGGACTGCCAATGTTTTACGATTATGTAAAACGATGCCATAAACTTACTGCTATGTTTTTCTCTCTCTGTGGAGCTAATCTCATTGAAAGAAAGCAGAGGGACTGGAGCTCAATGCAGAAGTCCACTTACCTCCTTTTAGGGGTGCGGCGGCTTTGCAGGATGACCAGCACCTCTCCCCCCTCCCCCGGATGATGCAGAATTGTGTGTCAGGGGTCTATTCCTTTGGCTCGTGTTCCTAGCTCGAAATCCTGCTCCACGTCAGCCTGTCGAACTGGCCAATGGCAGGCTGATGCAGAGGGTCGGTGTGATGGCCTGTGACTCGGGCTCAGACTCGGAACCAGAGGAGTCTCAGTCTGCACCGGATCCTTTGCCTCACGCATCATCTGAAGCAAGTCTGGGGCCTGATCCTGAAGAGTCCCAGTCTGCACAGGTTCCCCTGCAACAAACACCAGCTGGGCCGAATCCGGGGCCTGAGCCTGCCCTGGCTCCAGATGCAGGGATTACCTCATTGCCTTCAGCTGGGCCATCACTTACAGCTGCTCCACTACCAGTTGGGTCAGGGGAGGCTGAGGCGGCCTCTGGGTCTAGTAACCCACCAACATCTCCCGAGCTGCAGAGACTAAGGTCTGAGAGAAGGAGAGACCTGAGTACTCGCAGGAGGAGTGCTCACCTTTGGGCGAAACTGGGAGGTGAGTCGCCTGGGGATCAGGACCGGCCATTACCCAGACAAAGATAAAAGGCTGTCAGACCCTGCCCCAGGTTGTGGGAGCAACATTGCTGTATGCCAGATCCTGCACCTGTCCTTGCCTGGTTTCCTGCCTTGACCCTGTCGGATTGACTCCTAGTGGAACCTTCAGATTCTGGACCAGACCTGGACTGTGGTTCTCGGGTTACCCCCGGGCCCAGCACAGTTGGGCTCTCTGTGGGGCTTGTCTGAAGGAACAACCAGGCTTCCCTCAGGACCACTCAGCCCACACCAGTTCCTGACACCAGCTCTTCTTCATCAGATCATGCATATCCAGTTAAAAGAACCAAGTACCAGGCGATATGAAGGACCAATGGGTTTGATGGACAAGTAGTCTGACCTGAAGCAGTTTCCTGTGTTTCTATTACAACTTTCAGGTGCACACCCAGTCCACAACCGCACTTCCTAAAAGCAAAGGCACTTAGAGCAATCCATTGACTTTCCTGCAGATATCCAAGTGGAAAACCTGGATATAGCAGCAGCACTGCTGGGAAGGACAAGTGCCTCTTGAGATGCTGTGAACTCTCTCTCCATCAAAGCCCAAGTTTAAAATATGCGTGAAATAAACCATATTTCTTAAGGACGCTATCCTCCTTTGTGAAACACCCCCAGGGGAGCGAATGTGATGCCTGGAATCTTGTGTAGCTGCTCAGAGAAGACTGGGGTGGTGTGTAACTATGCTACTATTCGAAAGACAGGACATGGTTTTCCTCTGGCCATTCTAGGAGAAAAAATTGCCGGGCTCCACCGGTGCTATTCAGAGAGGCCTTGACATTTGCAGCTTTATGCTGTATGGGATGAGAATGAGACCAAGAATGAGAACATATTGAAGCTATAATATCAGAGTTTCCCATTTCGTGTTGTTGACTTTTTTTTAGTGAGACGCAGGACCAGCTTGCAAATTTAATTATTTTTAAATAGTTACCATCTGCCTTACAAATTTTAATGTATTATAGTTATACTTGTTTAATGCCTTAAGAAAGCTGCCAACTCTTAGTAGAGACTTGTGAGGCCCAAAGGTTCGGGAATAACTTCATTCAGGATCAGTCCTTTTAACAGGGTTCGGGAATAACTTCATTCAGGATCAGTCCTTTTAACAGAGCACTGAAGGCAAGGCGTATTCCCAACCTTGCCAGGAGATGTGGAGGATTTGAATCAGGGACCTTCCAGGGGAGCCAACTGTAGGAGGCTCTTGGTGCCCAAGTACCCACAACAACATTGTGGGTACTCAGCACCCACACCACAACTTCCGGTGCCTCGCGAAGCACTGGGAACCCTTGTTCCTGATGTAAATCTTTATTCTCTGCTTGTTCCTGATGTAGATCTTCACTCATCCCTACTTTCCTGGCCAGGAAGGGGCTTTATTTTGTGGTTCACCACAGGTGTCAAACTGCCTTGAGCCAGCCCTGGCCACTGATGTCCTCCAGTGACAAGTATTCAGAGGTGTGGTGCCAGGGCCGTCTTAAGCATATCTGGCGCCGTGGTGCAAAGCTCTCTCCGGCACACCCCCCCATTTCCCAGAGTTTTTTAGGGAGGATGGTGATGCCGGCGGAGCTGGAGGAGGCAGGCAGTGGTTGGAGGGTGGCTCCTCCAGTGGGGAAGAGGTGGAGACTGGACACGGCGCCTCCCGGCTCAGCTGGCCTCTTTGTGCCGCAGTGGCCATGGCGGACGGAGGCTCCGGGAGCAGCGCTGCTTTGGCACTGCATGGCGGAGGCAGGTGATGGCAGCAAACTGATGCTGGGAGGCGCCGCATCCAGTGGCGTAGCGTGGGGGTGCAGGGGGCCGGCCGCACCGGGCGCAACATCTGGGGGTTAGGGTTGGGGGCACAAATCCACGGGTTAGGGGGCGCAAATCCATGGGTTAGGGGGCACAAATTACTTGCCTTGCCCCGGGTGCTGACAACCCACGTTACGCCACTGGCCGCATCCAGCCTCTGCCTCTTCCCTGGTGCCCTCCAGAACTTGGCACCCTGGCGCCCAGCGCCACTACCCTCTATGGGTAAGATGGCCCTGTGTGGTGCTTCTGATTCTGGAAGCAGCATATAGCCGTCATGACAACTGGATTTCCAGTTTCATATACAGCCTTATAAAAAGGCATCCATCCGCCTGGCTGTGTTCCTTGCAATTTTGCAGCCTGCTCAGTTTTGTATAATAAGCAACTACACTGCAGGGAAAGAGGCTTCCACGTCAATCTGTGGTTTTCACAAAGTGCAGCCCCAGATAATTTATTAGGAGGATTTGCAGCACATTATCTAAGTACTGCTAATTACAAACTAAGCTCCAGAGACGCAAGTCCAAACTTTCCAGCTACAGTTTCCATTAATAGCTTGGATGAACTGTACGGGTTTTGACCAACTTTTATCACTGCAGGCTGCAGCCGTGTGTAATGAGGTAAGACCTTTGCTGGCAAAGTGAGAGCGAGCAACGGCTTAGCTGCAGATGAGGAGCAGCGTGTGTCCTTGAGTGTTTGTCAATCACACAGGAGCATTTCCCAGCTTCTTTAATAGTTCTCCACTATTTTAATCTAAACTGTGAATGTTCACTTTCAGCCAAGTCTACTGGCTTCCATGGTAAAGGAGAGGTCTAAAATGCCCCTGCGACAAATAGGGAAACTCCAGCCCTGCCATGAAGCCCAAGAATTTTTAAATCTGCTACTAAAACTGAAAGGGATGCGGGTGGCACCGTGGGTTAAACCACAGAGTCTAGGACTTGCCAATCAGAAGGTCAGTGGTTCGAATCCCCACGATGGGGTGAGCTCCCGTTGCTCAGTCCCTGCTCCTGCCAACCTAGCAGTTTGAAAGCACATCAAAGTGCAAGTAGATAAATAGGCAGGAAGGTAAACGGCGTTTCTGTGCGCTGCTCTGGTTCGCCAGAAGTGGCTTAGTCATGCTGGCCACACGACCCGGAAGCTGTACGCCGGCTCCCTCGGCCAATAAAGCGAGATGAGCGCCGCAACCCCAGAGTCGGCCACGACTGGACCTTATGGTCAGGGGTCCCTTTACCTTTACTAAAACTGAAGCACCTTATTTCGCAGTGTCTTCTTACTTAAAATAATTTTGGGAAGGATGAAAAATCAGCACGATTCAGGCATTGTGTTTTGTCAGAGCAGTATTTTGAGAGGTACTCGCACCTCTAGAATATTTCTGTACACAGTTTTCTCTAATACACACATTTGTGCAAGCATTTTTCTTTTGCAAAAAAACTGGGCCTAAAAACTTGACACTTGAGGTCAAACCATGAACTCTGACAACTGTAGCCACTGCAGGGTGAAGGGAAAGCATTAACCCTCAAAAACAGCTGGACTGCACAAGTCAGCTTTGCCTACAGACATGCTAGATCCCTCCTCCAGATTATTTTCCACGGTGTTTGCCAATAAAGAAGCTAGTCGCTACTTCACGTTTTATGTTTCCCTTGGCATATCAACAGGAAGAAGAGGAAACAGTGAAGGTTAGCATCTGTTTAGAGGGGGAAGACACAGAGGCAAGAAGGAATAACAGGAACTTAGGGAAGAACCTGTGCAAGTGCCGTGATTGGCTTGAGAAACATGGTCTATTTATTTAATACGATACTTGATACTCTGCTCTCTCAGGTTAGAGGGGATTCACTTTTTAAAAGTTAAAAACCAGTGCTGGTGTGTGAATGCTGCTTCCTGTATTATGTGGCATTTTGAATAGATCATGGGGGGAATTCACTGTTATGCTATTAAGATAATGCCGTATCTGAAATACTGCACTTCCTCATACAAACCTGTCCTGGTTTGAGATCTTTGGGGGAGGGCCTTCTCTCAGTCCTGCCACCCTCAGAGGTCTGCTTGGTGGGGATGCAGGAGATGGCCTTCTCGGTGGTGGCTCCTTCCACTTTGGAACTCTCCCAAGTTAGCCTGGCTCCCTCCTTGTTGCCCTTCCGCTGGCAGTTGAAGACTTTCTTGTTCCAATAGACTTTTGGGAAACGACAGCTTTTAGTTAATGGGCCATTTTATTGTTTTATTGGTATTGTTGCATGCCACCCCAATCTCTGAGCGATGGAACATTCCAGGGGTACTTTGGAATGAGGCACAGAAGACTGTGGTGTCTTTATGATATATGGTTTATTTATACATATATACAACCTAAGCCTGCAATGGAGGGGTTCACAGATCAACACCCTAACAACGGCACAGCATAAATAACTGATTTTGTTTACTGACTCATCAGGAATATTTGACCCCCTGAGGTAAGGACGGCACTGCCTCTTGCACTGCACTGAGTAGTTTTGGAGTTGGGAAAGTTAATTCTTTGGGCTATTGGAAGTTCTGTCCTTCTGCCCCATCCAGAACATAGATGACTCTTGGTTCTTCTCCAGAAGAAGCTTTAGGTCAAAATCATGCCCTTTAGCCCTGCAAGCCTCTTCCTCTCCAACAATACCCATCCACCCCTCTGCGCCTCTCTATCTCTTTCCCCCTCTAGTGCTGGAGTTGTCTTGTTAACACTCACCCCCCCCCCCCCCGCAAACCTCTGCATTTTGCTTTCTGAATGCATATGGATTTTGCTGGCAAGGTTAAGCTGGGAAAGGCTTGAAGTGAATAGCCTCTAATATGATTTCAGGTGCTTAATTGGCCTTTAATAGGCTACTTTATATTCCGTGTGTTAATCTGCCATTACCTGCTGCTAGCCTTCTGAATGGGTTGGGCGATCATTTCAATTACTTCTGCTTGTCGAGCCGGCTGCAGCTTGTGACTTGCCAAACACAGCACACATGCCCATAAATCTCCTGGGAGTTGCCAAGCATCTGAGAGGCCATAATACGATATTGCTGGACTCTGTGCTGTGTTTGGCTTAGTGTATCAAAAATTGTGCAGGTCTATAGTAGCATGTTAGCATCAACACTAAGGACCACTTCCTTGCTGCAGGGTTGCTTGAGCATAACACAGCAGAGGGAATAATTTATGTAACAGAAGATGAATCTCCCCACTCCTGCACCTCACCCTCTCTGACCACATCCCCTTTTCTCTCAATCTGGCTCTGATATTGGAAGTGTGGTTGGGCTGGTGAGACAACTGCTTCAAGTACAGAGCATTGGGGCAGCGAGGCAGGGAAGAGTTCAGCTCAGCTCTCCGTGTACCCTTTAGAAATCCAGCTCAGGCCTGGCATTAGCAACTTGGCACCCTTGGGAAACTGTGAGGGCCCCAGGGCCCTTTGAAATCTGCTCGTGGCCCCAAACCAGATGACTGGGTAGGTGTGGTGATCACACAGGGTCCCTGGACATTTCGTTGTCTATTGATCCCTGTGCCACCACCTTATTTCTCGCTGCTACCACCCGGGCCCTACCCTGGTACAATACCCAGTCCAGTCAGGGTTAAACTGGAACATAAACTTTTGTTTATTTATTGCAGTTTAACAAACGTGTGGTTTCATAAACGGTATTGGTCAATTACAATCATGGGGTGCCTATCCAGACCTGTAACTTCTGCTACCTGCTCTCACTCACTAAACCACCTCTCAGATATTTCCTTGTCTTCCTAGTTCCTAACTATTCCTGGCTCAGCTTATTTCGCTACACTAACTCAACCTACCCACAGACTCTATCCCAATTCACTCCCACTCCAACCAACCAGCCAACTCCCAACGAACTCTGCCCTTCACCCCTCCCAGAGTTGGTTTTATAGTCCCTCTGACTCCACTCCCTGGGTCCTGATTGGGTAACCTGTTTAACTATTTCACCTCCAGCACTCTCATATGTTAACGTCACAGTAGGCAACCCACCATTTTATATTTCCCACAGTGCCCCAAAGAGACACAATCTCAGGGATATTGTGCATAGCTGTCAACCTTCCCTTTTTTTGCGGGAAATTCCCTTATTCCGGCGCCATTTCCCGCTGCTTCCCACTGCTATCCCAGATTGTTAGATATCCCGTAGACTGTCCCAGGGACAGATGAGGCTGCTGATGCCTTATTTTCAAATCTGAAAGTTGACAGCTATGGTATTGTGGGAAATGTATAATGGCAGCTTGTAGCTTCCCACCAATGCTAGTAGGTGGGCCTGCAGCTGAGGCCCCACCAACGTAGGAAGACACTTTGACCCCCTCAAGCCTGGAGATGGCTTCTTATGTGAAAGGGGCAGACAAAAGCAGCAAGCAAATGGCTCCGGCCCACCTGAAGTCTCTCCCCACTCAGAGATTGGGGTGCACACAACACTCTTAGGGCCAAGCCAGATGTGACTGGGGTACCCATTGGTTTCCTGATTTTTGTCTGCTCCGATTATATCTTGTTTGGCCCTAATAACATTGTGTGCACCCCAGTCTCTGAGAGGAGACAGACTTCATGGAGCCCTGGGTTTGGTTTCCTTGGAATTAAGGGTCGATAGAAACTATGGTGTCTTTTTCTATACAAATATATGCAACCTGAGCATAGGATGGAGAGGTTTGCAGAATTAACACCCCAACAGATACAAAATCACAGGCCTGGATGGAGCCAATGGATATCATCCAGACTGACCCCCACCCTGCAACAATATAAAATATTTTGCACTTCTTCTTGATAAAGCTCTGTCTCCAACGGCAACCTGTTGATCTCAAAGATTATTTAAATTGCCTTTCTGCTTTATAAAATATATGTCCCTCTTGAAAAATATGGTTTTGCCTCATAAGTATACTGTATTGGGTTTTTAAAAAAATGAAATGAAATGAAACTATTTCTGTTTTTGGAACTATGCTCCATAAGTTCCTGTCTGTCATTTTCTGTAAATAACAGCTGTTTCCCAGCCATTTGTTAGATGCTAATTAGTCTGGATTGTTTTGCAAAAGCATCACCGGCATGCTTGCTTTAAAATACACAAATCAGATGCTAAGAGACAGTAGCTAAACTCCTCCATTGTTATCAACGTCCATCTTGCCATATGGCTTGCAGGCACATGATGTAGCTCTTGCCTCTCCTGAACCCAGTCATACTCTTTCCCACATTCCACAAAAATCTGCTCTTCTCGCGTCTGCGCATGTGCGGGTTGCGATTCGCCGCTTCTGCGCATGCGCATGACATCATTTTGAGAGTCTGCGCATGCGCGAGCGGCGAAACCTGGAAGTAACCCATTCTGTTACTTCTGGGTCACTGCGGAACGCTACCTGAAAACCCTCAACCTGAAGCCACTTTAACCCGAAGTATGACTGTAGTCACTTCCTTTACATCATGTGTGTTATTTTGACCCTAATCCTGTGCTTTTTGTTCACAGAAATACAGGTCCTCCTTGACAGCCCTCTTCAGAGGCGGAGGCTGGTCACATAAGGGGAAATCCACCCCCCTTCATACAGTGGCAGAGCAAGCTGATCATGCGCCTGGGGCAGTGCGCGTGCCCTGTGCCCAGGGGCGGGGCCAGCCACCCGTGGGGTGGGGCGAACTGGGGCAGGATGCTCTGCAGGGCCTCTGAGGAGTCTGCCTGCCTCCTCCCCCTCAGCCGCCCTACAGCTGGGGGGGAGGCTGCGGGAGGACCGTTTGGGGTAGCGTGGAGCCTGCAGGTGCCCAAGCCACCACGTCACTCCCAGGAGAGACACATGGCTCGGGCGCGCTGCAGGCCCTGCGGTGTCGCCCGGCATGTTGTCAACCCCCACAGTGGTGACACCTAGGGTGGCCCACCCCCACCGCACCCCCTTCCTCTGCCTCTGCCCCTGATCCTGGCCCCCTTTCAAATCCCCCGCCTGTTCACACCGCAGGGCAAGGGAGAAGGACTTACTTTGCATTTCCAGTTAGGCTCTCCAAGGCCTTGAATTGTTTCTTAAAGGCCCTTTGCTTGGCCAGGTCCTTTTGCATAGGCTAGCCCAGGAAGTCCTCTGTAGCTTGTATTTCTCCCTTCCAAATAATCCCAAACCCTACCATTTATTAATCTCTAGGGTTTAGTGGGTTCCCCCTCAATCTATAACAATATTCTGTGCATAGCTGTCAACTTTCAGATTTGAAAATAAGGGATCAGCAGCCTCTCCTGTCCCTGGGACAGTCTACGGGATATCTAACAATCCGGGATAGCAGTGGGAAGCAGCGGGAAACAGCGCTGGAATAAGGGAATTTCCTGCCAAAAAGGGGAAGGTTGACAGCTATGATTGTGTGTAATGTTGTAACTAAGGTAATTCCAAAGGGAATGTCAAGCAGGGAGGGAGGGAGGAAGAGAGAGAGAGAGAGAGAGAGAGAGAGAGAGAGAGAGAGAGAGAGAGAGGAATTCTGGTGGAGAGAGAAGATTGGAGGAAGCTTGGAAAGGGAGTTCGAATGTTGGAGGGAGGCAGTTGAGAGTGTTGAGAGTGGTGGGTTCTAAGAAGGGGGCTCTTGGTGGGGGACCTGAAGCTGGGCTTAGGATCAGTAGGACAGTTGATATCCCCAGGGGCATGTGACAAAGAGGGGCTCTGCCAGCTGCCTGGGAACAGAGTTCCCTGAATTCAGGTGAGCCACAGAGCCAGGGCTTGGTTTGTACTGCTAATGCCCAGATGCCTCGCACCACCCTCTCCAAGCACCTGGGAAGCAGCTGAGTCCTGCTGCGAAACATAAGCCAGGGTCTCTGAGTTTATGTCCCCGACATTTCCCATCTGTAACATCTTCCTCTGTTTTTATTTTCCTTTCTGTCTCCCAGATCCTAAGCCAGGCAGCTGTGGCGCCATGAAGAAAAATGTCGATCACGTCTCCTACCTAGGAAGTTATCTTTCCACAAGGGCCAACACTGGTGCCAAAATCCAGCATCACCTGAGTTCTGTGAGTGTGGCTTTCTCCCGACTGAAGTGCAGAGTGTTTGAGGACCGGGACATTCGCAGGGAAACCAAAATGCTTGTTTACAAAGTACTACAAAGGTACTACCAACCTTACTATATGTCTGTGAAACATGAACCACTTATAAATGTCATCTCAAACTCCCTGAAAGAGTCCATCAACAGTGTCTCTGAAAAATTTTACACATCACTTGGGAAGACAGGTGAACTAATATCAGTGTACTGGAAGAAGCAAAGATCACCAGCGATGAAGCAATGATTCTTCAACATCAACTTCGTTGGACTGGCCATGTTGTGTGGATGCCTGATGATCCTCTTCCAAAGCAACTACTCTATTCCAAACTTAAAAATGGAAAGTGTATTGCTGGTGATCAACAAAAGAGGTTTAAAGACTATCTCAAGGCAAATCTAAAAAAAATGTAGTATAAACACTGACAACTGGGAAACACTGGCTTGCGAGCGCTCCAGTTGGAGAACAGCCTTTACCAAAGGTGTCATGGGTTTTGAAGACACTCGAACTCAGGACGCAAGGGAGAAACGTGCTAAGAGGAAGGCACGCTTGGCAAATCCACACTGTGATCAACTCCCACCCGGGAACCAATGTCCCCACTGTGGAAGGACGTGTGGATCCAGAATTGGCCTCCACAGTCACTTACGGACTCATTGTTAAAACCGTGTTTATGGAAGACAATCTTACTCGGCTACGAGTGATCTCCAAAGAAGAAGATGAAGAAATGGCAGAAGGGGAGGCCGCTGTGGAAGTTGTGGTATGTTAATTCCATAGGAAATTTATTCCTCACATGTGCCAGGAGGTTGTGGTGCCAACCTGAGCGAAACAGGGTTGGGTGGTGGAGAGCAGGCCCATCTCTCCCCAGCCCTTCGCCCCCTCCTTCCAAGCCAGGGTTGGGCCATTATGTGCCCAGGCAGGAGCAGTGATCGTTGGCAGCCAGTGGTGACGTGGGCATGGGCAGCATGGCAGGGGGGCTTGTTCTGCCCCTCTCCTTCCCTGAGTCAGCTGGCCAGGCACCCTCACCAGCGCTCAGGTTGTCTCCACTGTAGTTTGGGGGCAGGCCCCTCTGGGGCCCTATGTCCCCACCGCAGGAGGGCCCTGCCTCCGCTGGCTTGCCTTCCCCTGTGCTGCTGCTGAGCTACTATGTGCCACGCAAGAGGAGGGATATAGCGGGGGGGGAGCAGGAAGGAAGCTGGGAAGGCAGATGGAGGGGAGAGAAGACATTGAGGGGACTGTGCCCCAGAGGAAAATCATTGGGGAGGGCCCACAGGACCCCTGTCCCCTAGAGTGGATGCCTGTGCCAGGATAATACAATGTCCTTCTTCCTTTGCAGGGCCATGGTTTGGGAAAGGCTCCGGCCAAGCAGCAGCCCAGCAGCACCATGGGGAAACCCCAAATGTGCAGGTATGCTGGGACCTTCTGTGGCAGAGGAAGTGTTTCCTGGTCACCTTGCCAGCTGGAGGAGGAAGGCCTGATTTTGATATTCCTATAGTTTTACGGGGAGGGTTTCTCTGTGGTCCACCTGGGCAGGACATGGGGGGTGATTCTCTCCCATGCCAACCCCATATGCCAAGACTGGGCCGGGACAGTTTTAGGATGGCACGACCAGTGTGCTCACCCTGAGCACCGCGCTGCAGAGAGTGCCAAAACAATGCTGGAGAACAAAGGGGGCGTGCCGAATCTTATGGTCGTACAGGGCTCTGTTGACATTTGAGAGCCCAAAGTTCGCCCTTGGTTCGGCACAGTTCCAGATTAATACCTGTGGCAGTCAAAATATCACTGGTCTTCTCGCAAATTATCTCCTGATACCTTTTTGATTTTACCAGCCAACAATATTAATAAACCAATTTTATTACGGAAAACAGTATTCATTTTAATCTGTTGTCACGGGACCCATAGGCCGGTTCCTGCTCTGGCCATTGGGCAATGTGGCTCTGGTTGGGAATGCTTCTGTGGAGATGAAATGCGCGCCCCCCCCCTCCATCATTCTTTCCTTCAGACAAAAGCTGACATGCTGTGGAACTGGACCAGGGGAAGAAGTGGCTCTCCTTGCCTTCTTAGCTCATATTTTTCTCTAATTTCTGCATCCCATGAAAATGTCCTTCCTGAGATTCTAGCCAACAGCAACCAGTAGTCTCAGCTACCATAATGAACCTTAGAATAAAAGAGATACATGTTATTATCTATACAGTGGTACCTCGCAAGACGAATGCCTCGCAAGACGAAAAACACGCAAGACGAAAGAGTTTTCCATTTTTTGAGTCGTTCCGCAAGACGAATTTCCCTATGGGCTTGCTTCGCAAGACGAAACGTCTTGCGAGTTCTTGCGAGTTTGTTTCGTTTTTCTTAAAGCCGCTAAGCCGTTAATAGCTGCTAAGCCGCTAATAGCCGCTAATAGCCACTAAGCCGCTTAGCCGCTAAGCTGCTAAGCCGTTAATAGCCGTGCTTCGCAAGACAAAAAAACCGCAAGACGAAGAGACTCGCGGAACGGATTAATTTCGTCTTGCGAGGCAGCACTGTATATTTATCTGGAATTCCTCCAACCAATCAGACCAATGGAGCTTGTTTCTTCCTTAGGCGAGAGGCCGGCCAGAACAAGGGGGGAAAGGCTCCCACTCCAGGTAAGTGGAAATGCCAATTGAGTGCCCTATATTACAGGAATGCTTCCTTTCCGTGTGTCCCCTCCCTCATGTGCCAGTCTGATGCTAGCAGGTTGGGAACCAGGCGCTTGCTGGTTGCTCTGTTATTTTTGCAGGGAGGGAGCCTTCCCCCAAAGTGTACCTTGTTCTGGCCAAATCCCTGGAGAGACGTGAGGACCCTCAGGTACTGGGGCAGAGGGAAGGAAGGGGTCTCCAAGGAGTCTGCCTGCCTCCTCCCCCTCAGCCACCCTACAGCTGAGGGGAAGGCAGCGGGCAGACCGTTTGGGGCAGCATGGAGCCTATGGGCACCCAAGCCACTTTGTCACTCCCAGGAGAGATGTGTGGCTCGGGCACGCTGCAGGCTCCATGGTGAGTGCCGCCTGGCATTTTGTCAGCCCCTCAGTGGTGACACCTGAGATGGTCCACCCCCACCACCCCCCTTCCTCCACCCCTGCCTTCATATCTACCTCATAGCTTGGGATCCAATGGATCTAACCCCCCCCTTAACTGGCTCCACTCTGCCCCTAGAAGTTCTTTTTTGCTGTTGCTGCTGCTGCTGTCAAAGCACAGATGGCCGAGTGCCAAGGGCAGAAGAGGTTTCTGTACCTGCAGACCTCCTTCAGCCATGGGCATACTTCTCCACAGGGAAAGAGGGTACTTGTTCCTATTCCATGGCCCGCACTGTTGCATCTTAAATAGGAATCAGTGAATCCAATGAAGTCATTGCATGAGCTTGACCTCCGCCTGCCCCACAGATCTGCTCCAGAGGTTTGGGGAGTGCCCAGAGAAGATTTGGGGAGAGTGCAGGTGATGCACGGGGGGGGGGGGGCAAAGGAAGTGCATAGCTGTCAACTTTTCCCTTTTCTTGCGAGGAATCCTATTCAGAATAAGGGAATTTCCCTTTAAAAAAAGGGAAACGTTGACAGCTATGAGGGAGTGGCTGATCTGCTGTGTGACTGTAACTAGTCAAATGCAATTAATTAATAATTATAAGCAATGAGGAAACAAAGAAACCCAACCTAAAACACTTTTTATGACTTATCAAGGATGTCAATTATCTCTCTCTGTAGTGAACAGAGCTCCTTTCAGCTTCTGCTCAGCCAGATCCACACCTTTTCTTCTTCTTTCAAATGCCTTGACTCTCATCCTTCTTCTCTCCTTCTGGTCTCTCCTCAGCATCTATTCCCGACACTGTTAACAACCATTCCACCTGTCCTTGGCCACACTGTCCTTGCATTCTAAACCCCTCTCTTCACTCACCCAGAACCTCTTCTGAGTAGGCATTCTGTGGGAATGTTGAGGAAAGCCAAAGAGGATATATTGATTAAATATTATCCCTTCTCACTCAATGCTAGTGAGCAAGCAGCAGAGCACATTCCGTTGCACACTGCTGGAAGCAAGTTGATGAATTCGTTAGAATCATTTAAGTTAAGCAGTCCAGTCTGGCTTGTCCAGATTGGATTGTTCCTGGTAAATTTCCCCTTTAGGTAAAGGTAAAGGGACCCCTGACCATTAGGTCCAGTCGTGACCAACTTGCAGCGCTCATCTCGCTTTATTGGCCGAGGGAGCCGGCGTACAGCTTCTGGGTCATGTGGCCAGCATGACTAAGCCACTTCTGGCGAACCAGAGCAGCGCATGGAAACGCCGTTTACCTTCCCGCCACAGTGGTACCTATTTATCTACTTGCACTACATGCTTTCGAACTGCTAGGTTGGCAGGAGCAGGGACCGAGCAACGGGAGCTCACCCTGTTGCGGGGATTCGAACCGCCGACCTTCTGATTGGCAAATCCTAGGCTCTGTGGTTTAACCCACAGCGCCACCTGCGTCCCTAAATTTCCCCTTTAGTTCTCTATTAAAAACAATAATGACACAACAGTCTTATTTTAAAAGTAATGATAAAGTTTACTTACGGTACATTCAGTTCACAGTATTGTCCTGAAGGCAGGCTTTATCTTGTAGTTACAGTAGTAGATAAAAGAGGTCTGAGCTAGACCTCAGACTTTCTACCTTGTGGCTTCCATCCTCTTTAAGGACGAGCCATGTGTTGCTGGCTAAGAGCCAGCAGAGAGGAAGATGACTGCGCGGCTAGTCCTTTTATAGGGTCTGCCAGGATCACGCCCATCTACCTGGTCACACACAGGGGGATGAGGTTCCAGAGCAGGTATGACAGGAAGTCCTCCCTGCCTGGGGCCACATTCCCCTGTGTGTCCACTCTAGGCAACAGGAAATGTTGTATTTGACTGCTACAGTAAAGATACATCCCACACATTCATTTAGAACAGCTGTGCAATTTTCCTCTGGATACTAAGTGCTTATCCTGACTTCTGTTTGCACCATGCCTTCCAGGCACAGATTTGCACTTTAAAGCTGGGGGGTGGGGGGAGGCACTTTCCCAGGGGAAATCCATGTTTTACCGCTGAATCGGATCAATTCACAGAATCCACAGAAAACTCGATTGTCATTTGCTCCGATTCAGGGGGAAACAAAACAACAACAACAATGCTCAGACAGACTTTAAAGCATGGGGTACGCAAACTAAGGCCCGGGGGCTGGATCTGGCCTAATCGCCTTCTAAATCCGGCCCACGGATGGTCCGGGAATCAGTGTGTTTTTATGAGTAGAATGCATCCTTTTATTTAAAATGCATCTCTGGGTTATTTGTGGGGCATAGGAATTCATTCATTTTTCCCCAAAATATAGTCCGCCCCCCCCCCACAAGGTCTGAAGGACAGTGGGCCAGCCCCCTGCTGAAAAAGTTTGCTGACCCCTGCAGTTTAAAGTATGGTCCTGTACCGAGAAATGCACCCCAAAAGGAAGTCTGGATGAGCCCTTAAGACACTGGTTTCCAAGGATATAATCATCTGTAGTGGAATTCATCCGTATTTGGGGAAGCAGAGGAGTTGCCGAACTTGCACAGGAATGGCCATCTTCATCACTGTTGCTATTCCTCCTTCCTGAATGTAATATACCATTTGGGATTGTGTGCCAGAAATTACATGCTTGGTTTTTAAGGGCTAGTTCATATATATGCACATCACTTGCTTCACCCACAGTCCATACTTATGTGTGAAGCTCCTATATATGTACACACATACACGCACACACATGCACACACATGTAATCATAGGTGGTCATCAAGTGATGAAGGTCTGTTGAATAAAAAGCAAATACAGTGGTACCTCGGGTTACATACGCTCCAGGTTACATACGCTTCAGGTTACAGACTCCGCTAACCCAGAAATAGTATCTCAGGTTAAGAACTTTGTTTCAGGATGAGA
The DNA here is from genome assembly GCF_964106915.1 of Podarcis gaigeae. Taxonomy (NCBI): domain Eukaryota; kingdom Metazoa; phylum Chordata; class Lepidosauria; order Squamata; family Lacertidae; genus Podarcis; species Podarcis gaigeae. The sequence continues at coordinate 51,782,458 of NC_139689.1, forward strand.
ACAGAAATCGCGCAGCAGCGGCGCGGCAGCTGCAGGAGGCCCCATTAGCTAAAATAGTGCTTCAGGTTAAGAACAGTTTCAGGTTAAGAACAGACCTCTGGAACGAATTAAGTACTTAACCCGAGGTACCACTGTATTGCCGTAATTTAGCTTTGAGTCATGCAGGCCTACAACACTATCCCAGATGCATTAGGGCAGGTTGCTATCCTGGCAGAATAAATCTTGAAAACATTCACATGCTCACCAAGGAATGTTCATCTCAAAAGAAGCGTCACCTTGCATACTTTTCTGTCTCATAAACTTGAAGGTCAAATGAAACATTCGTTGACAAATACAGAATATGAAACAGTCTCAAATCCATGTGCTAACAACCCACAGAAGGGAAACAGATGGGGCAGTGAGTCATGCACCCTCCGTTTATGGATCTTTGGGGACCTTTAAGGCAAAGCCCTGTGCTGGTCACTGAAAGGGGAGTATTCATTTTCATTTAATTCAGATTTCCATTCATAGAGGGATAGCTGGGGAAGTAATTTGACTGGCAGCATATAATGGTAGAGTGAAGAGCTGCAATTTAAAAATGAAAATGCAGTCTCTAAGTCCTTAGTAACAGCGAGGATGCTTTCTGGATTAAGCTAAAGCAATGGCGAACTTTTTCCATTTTGCCAGTATCCTTTTTACTGATTTTCTTCCATGGTAAAAATTATACATTCCAAATAAAATACTGAAGAAACAAAAGATTACCAAAAAAACACACATATATAAATCCTTAAATTCCTAAATTCCTTGTATTATTTAAATATTTTTCTTAATTCACAATTACTTAATTTCTCCACATGACTTCCAACCTCCACATTGAGGGTTCATCCTTTTTTTATTCTCATTATTATCACGGCTTCCATATTCCTTCTCTCCATATCTTACTTTACTCTATCTCATGCGTTATTTATCTAACTTGCAAATTGAAGAGTTTAGTCAAAGCATGTCCAGGTTTTCACTTGTGGACAATGTTTAATTAAATATTCTTTATAAATTCCCCATTCTTTTTTTTTTTTACCTTCAAGTTGGCTGTCTCCTAATTTCCTCTGTCAATTTTGCTAATTCAAGATATTCAAACAATTTCTCCTGCCACTCCTCTTTTGATGGTATCAGTTCACCTTTCCATTTTTTGGCGACCAGTATTTTCGCCGCTATTGCAGCGTATAAGAATATTCTTCTTTTTTCCTTAGGAATCTCTGGTCCCAATATTCCCAAGAGGAAGAAGACTTCTGGTTCTTTTGTGAAAGTTTGTTTGAACATTTTTTTAAAAATTCCTCATATATCATATCCCAATTTTTTCAAATTTCAATGCAGCCCCACCACATATGAACGTCTTCCATTTTGATTTCTCTTCTGAGAAACCCCTGTACATGGATCACAGAGACTTTAATGCCAAAAAGGATCCCACTGGTTCTTTCTCACAGGCCTGGCTTCAGGTTTTGGTGGGCCCTGAGTAGGTTGCTTATCCTTCTAAATGTCCTGATTTTCCAGGGACAATCCCAGAATTACAAAAGCAATCCTGGCTTTTGATTGGATCCTGGATTGTCCCTATTTCCCCTGACAGCTACACTGCCACCAAGCTCAAGGAGGAAGATGAGCCAACACTTGTCCTGAGCGACGACAGTGATGGCAGTGGTGCCTGTGCAAGAGCATCGCATTACTTCTCCACAGTCTCTCCATGGCTGTCGCTGTTGGTCCCTGGAGCAGCTCCTGGTTGCCCTCCTCTGCACATGTTCCAGGTTGTCAACATCATTCTTAAACTGTGGTATCCAGAATTGGACACAGGATTCCAGGTGTGGTTTGACCAAGGCAGAATAGAGGTGTACTATTACTTCCCTTGATCTGGACACTCAGGGCCGTCTTAAGCATATCCAGTGCCGTGGTGCAAAGCTCCCTCCAGCGCCTCCCCCACCACCGTTTCCCAGAGATTTTTTAAGGAGGACGGTGTTGCCAGCGGGGCTGGAGGAGGCGGGCAGCAGCTGGTGGATGGCTCCTCCAGCGGGGAAGAGGCGGAGGTTGGACACACCTGGTTCAGCTGGCCGCTTCGTGCCGTGGTGGCCATGGCAGATGGAGGCTCCGGGCGTGGCGCACCTTCAGTGTGGCATGGTGGAGGCGGGCAAGCTGATGCCAGGAGGTGCCAGGTCCAGCCTCCACCTCTTCCCTGGTGCCCTCCAGAACTTGGTGCCCTGGCGCCCAGCGCCACTAGCCCCTATGGGTAAGACACCCCTGACTATGCTGCTGCGGATGCAGCCTAGAATAGTGTTAGCTTTCTTCTTGCTGCTGCATCACACTGTTGACTCATGTTAAGCTTGCGGTCAAGGGAGATGGCCTTAAATTCATAATACAATCAGGATTTATGACCTGGTGAAAAATTGTATACTAAACCAGGTAATTTCAGAACCCCTGCACTCAGCTCCAATGGGCACAAATCACTTGTTCCACTTTAGGGAGGGATAGGCTTTCATACAGGCAACTCTCAACTTTCTGGGCATCCATCCTCCACTGTGAGCATGTGCTTCCTGTACTCATTAAATTTATTTTTGAAAGCATCCTTGCATGGTCAGGTTACTCAAGTGTGTGTGTGTGTGTGTGTGTGTGTGTGCGCACGTGTGCACGTCTAGGGTGGGAGATCTAGCATATGTGCCTTTCCCTCCATATCCACATGTATACAAGATTGGGATCTTGGCTTCTCCACCTTTGAATTTTCCTAGCTGACAGTATAATTTATCAATGTCATCCTGAGGAGGTAGCTTGACAACAAACAAAGTAGTGGTAAGCAAAATAGACATCAGATACTTTTGCATCCATTTCTATGTGTAAATGAAACTTCCAGACTAGCTTTGGCTCTTATTTACGCTGTTGTTGACTCGCAGAAGTGGCTCTTCAATGAGGTGGGAGCCTCCACGGGTGGATTTTTCAGCAGCAGCTCAGGCGGCGGAGAGGGAGGCTCAGTTGCCAAATGAGACACAGCCCTAGTGAAGTGGGAGCAGTTTATTTCAGTGAGGTTTGTGCAGGAAAACTGTGCAGGAGTTTTGTGGCGCTCCTTGTTACTTTATGGAAGAGCTGTGCCCTGTTAATTTTTGGATCTTACTAATACATATAAAGTTTGTTACTGAATTTCAACTTTTGTGATTTCTGATTAGGTGAATCATTAAGGAATTTTGACTGAGGAAAGAAGAGTCTCTCTCTCTCTCTCTCTCTCTCTCTCTCTCTCTCTCTCTCCACACACACACACACACACACACACACATTGTGAGGATCACTGCATCCCTAGTAAGCTTTAGATTCCTGCTACATACTGTAAACCTTTCACTACAATTTAGGCCTCTTTACACTAACCATCATAACTAAAAGGTTTCCTGTGACATACTGACTTTGTTTCACAAAGAAGCAACAACCAACATGCCATTAGCTTCACAATGAAGTTGTTACCTAATACCTGCCTGGATATGATCACAGCAAAACAACCCTCATTTGCTGCTTTTGCCCCTTAGGTTGGCTGGAGGTTATGCATGGTAACAACTCGAGAAAGACAAAAATGCATTTTCAAAGGGAGAGACTCCAATCTTATTCCTCACCCCAGTAACATTGGCCAACTTGGATCACCCCTGCCTTAAAGAACAACCTTAAACCATCATGTACAAGGCAGAGCTGATGTCTTTCTGAGCATGTGCAGATGAACTGTAGTCAAGATAACAAAGGAGCATCAAAAGAGGAGAGTTGCTTGGATAATTTAGTGTGTGCCATCTAGCTGCAGCCAAAGCAATCTAATGGTACGTCTGTAATGGAAAAACGGTATTTCACTATAGCCATAAAAACTTGACCTCAGTACAAAAACTATGTACCAGCCCAATATAATCCCTTCCTCAACTTGGGAGGTATTAAAACTTCACAATGATAATTGTTGGGAAACAGCTACATTTGCAAAGAAAAGAAAAGAAAAGAAAAGAAAAGAAAAGAAAAGAACGCCTTCCTTTAACCTCAAACTTCAGAATGGCTCAGCTAATTTTGCTTGAATGCCATAGAAAGAAAAGAAAAATTATCTGCCTGAGGCAGACATAAAGGCATGAAAAAATTTCACTCAAATACTTAGAAAGTAACACAAGCGGGGAAAATAGCACCAGTGCTTTAGACTACTAAGTGTGAACCATAATAGCAGTTAAAAACAAAACAAAAGAAAAAAATGTACCTGTAAGACTAGATAGATAGATATAGATAATGGATTTATTATGGATATTTAGGAGAACTAATTGAAAACACAGTTTGACAAGCGTCATGATTAGAAAAGCCCTCTCTTTTGAGACTCTTCGTGACTCCATGGACCAGAGCACGCCAGGCACTCCTGTCTTCCACTGCCTCCCGCAGTTTGGTCAAACTCATGCTGGTAGCCTCGAGAACACTGTCCAACCATCTCGTCCTCTGTTGTCGCCTTCTCCTTGTGCCCTCAATCTTTCCCAACATCAGGGTCTTTTCCAGAGAGTCTTCTCTTCTCATGAGGTGGCCAAAGTATTGGAGCCTCAGCATCACGATCTGTCCTTCCAGTGAGCACTCAGGGCTGATTTCCTTAAGAATGGATAGGTTTGATCTTCTTGCAGTCCATGGGACTCTCAAGAGTCTCCTCCAGCACCATAATTCAAAAACATCAATTCTTCAGCCATCAGCCTTCTTTATGGTCCAGCTCTCACTTCCATACACCATTACTGGGAAAACCATGGCTTGAACTATACGGACCTTTGTCGGCAAGGTGATGTCTCTGCTTTTTAAGATGCTGTCTAGGTTTGTCATTGTTTTTCTCCCAAGAAGCAGGCGTCTTTTAATTTCGTGACTGCTGTCACCATCTGCAGTGATCATGGAACCTAAGAAAGTAAAATCTCTCACTGCCTCCATTTCTTCCCCTTCTATTTGCCAGGAGGTGATGGGACCACTGGCCACGATCTTAGTTTTTTTGATGTTGAGCTTCAGACCATATTTTGCGCTCTCCTCTTTCACCCTCATTAAAAGGTTCTTTAATTCCTCCTCACTTTCTGCCATCAAGGTTGTGTCATCTGCATATCTGAGGTTGTTGATATTTCTTCTGGCAATCTTAATTCCGGCTTGGGATTCATCCAGTCCAGCCTTTCGCATGATGAATTCTGCATATAAGTTAAATAAGCAGGGAGACAATATACAGCCTTGTCGTACTCCTTTCCCAATTTTGAACCAATCAGTTTTCCCATATCCAGTTCTAACTGTAGCTTCTTGTCCCACATAGAGATTTCTCAGGAGACAGATGAGGTGATCAGGTACTCCCATTTCTTTAAGAACTTGCCATAGTTTGCTGTGGTTGACACAGTCAAAGGCTTTTGCGTAGTCAATGAAGCAGAAGTAGATGTTTTTCTGGAACTCTCTAGCTTTCTCCATAATCCAGCACATGTTTGCGATTTGGTCTCTGGTTCCTCTGCTCCTTCAAAATCCAGCTTGCACTTCTGGGAGTTCTTGGTCCACATACTGCTTAAGCCTGCCTTGTAGAATTTAAGAATAACCTTGCTAGTGTGTGAAATGAGCGCAATTTTGCGGTAGCTGGAGCATTCTTTGGCACTGCCCTTCTTTGGGATTGGGATGTAGACTGATCTTCTCCAATCCTCTGGCCACTGCTGAGTTTTCCAAACTTGCTGGCACATTGAGTATAGCACCTTAACAGCATCATCTTTAAAAATTTTAAATAGTTCAGCTGAGATATCATTACTTCCACTGGCCTTGTTATTAGCAGTGCGTTCTAAGGCCCTATTTTAGGCCAAATATGTTTTGGCTATGAGACGATTCCCCAGTAAAGATTGCACTAGGTTTTACTGAATCCAGGGGGTCATTCTGACCACTATGCATAAGATTGCCATTTATGATTACTACTGTGGGCCTATTCAGGCATTTCATAGGTTTACATTTAAAATGTGAAGTGTGGGTGTATAAACCTGATGTTTTAAAATAGAGATATCTGACAGTTACACTCACTAGAGAGCAACCTAGGGTGCCAACCTGAATAAAATATTGTGGGGGGCCAGGTATGCCCCGGCCTGTATAACTGATCACACAACACAGTGCACACGCCATTTGAATGGGAATGCCCATCAAGTTCGTTAGGGCCTGCCACCCTCAAATATTTTATTGTGGGGGCCAAAGTGCCCCCGACCTCTTTGAGTTGGCTCCTATGCTAGAGAGCCAGAATTGATGGTTGAGAAACCTTGGGGAGAAACCAGGATCTCTTGCTGTATAGTTTTAAAAACAGAAAATGCCTGAAATAGCAAAACAAATATGCACCTCCATATTTGCTAGCTTTGATCACTTTGTATATTAAATGAATATTGATGAAAACGTCTGGCTTTTCTGCATTGATCCAGGTACAGTCCATATTGCTTGCTAAATGAAAACTTGAATATCCAAATGGATACTTCATGTGCGGTTCTTGAGCCTGAGGTAATGACCAAGCATGTGCCTGCATGGTCTTTATTTAAAAAGGCAAAATCCCACTGATCATCTGTTCAGGACAGGGGGGCCAACTTGCCCCCTCCCCACATTAACCTCCCAAGTTTCTTGCAGCCACTGCCTGGCTCCTGGACTGCCGGGCAGAGGCTGAGGCGTGTGGAGGGCGCCTGGCAGTGGTGGGAGCGGTGCCCTGTAAATATTGGAGGGATGCTGCCCCCTGCCCTGACCAAAAATATTGGGGGAGCTGAAGCCCCCTCTGCCCCCTATACCTGGCGTCACTGGTTGAAGAAGAGAGAAACTGGATTCCATCTGCTCCACTCCCTTTTCCCCTCCAACAGCTGTTTGGTGGGATTTCAGACTTCCCCCCCTTAAGGGCTGTGTGTAGCATGCAATGTAAAAGGCTAGAAAGAGCAGTGAAGGGGGGAAATCTATTCAATCTGCATATATATATATATATATTTTAAAAAAATATTTTTATTGCTTTTTAATATACATACATATCATACATATCACAAACATACTTACACAGCCAAGAAAAAAGGAAAAAAGAAAGAAAAACGAAACATGTAATACATAAAAACATAGACAACTCAACTTACATTGACAAACACTCATCGACTTCCCTTTATCTCGATTTCGGAATAAAGTTATCATATTTTTTATCCGCAGTGTCTCATTTTTCAAGCAATTTTTACGTAGTAAGCGTTATCTCATACCTACTGTGATTTTTCAAATATATATTTGTTTTTTATCAACATTTTTATTTTCCTTTTATTTCTGTTTCCATATATAACTTAAATTTATCCCATTCATTATTAAATTTTGTACTTTTTTGATTTCTTATTTTCTGTGTCAATTTTGCCAGTTCTAAATAGTCAAATAGTTTAGATTGCCACTCTATTATCGTTGGGATTTTAGACGTTTTCCAATACTGTGCTATGAGGGTTCTGGCAGCCACTGTTGCGTATTGAAAAAATGTTTTATCTTCCTTTTTGATTTCTTCGCCAATTATCCCCAGGAGGAAAGCTTCAGGTTTTTTGCTAAAGGTGTATTTGAGGACTTTTTAAAATTCATTATAGATAGATTCCCAAAAATTCTTAAGTGTCTCACATGACCACCACATATGTATAAAGTCGCCCTCCTTACTCTTGCATTTCCAACACATTTTATCACCTGTTTTATAAATTTTATCCAATTTTACCGGCGTCATTTACCATCTGTACATCATCTTATACATGTTCTCCTTGAGTGTTGTACATGCTATTCAATCTGCATATATGAATAAACCTCCTGAATTTGCACTTCTTAAGACAATAGATAAATTTCCATGAGGTTCAGAGCAAAGGGCAGGGTCAACAAAACTGGTCAGCAAAGCATGAGTAAACAACCAAATAAAAAAGTCTTACTTGTTTCTTAAAGCTCGCCACAGTAGGAGCGGTCCATGTTTCCCAAGGGTGGGGGTTTCAGAATCAGGAGGCCACTACCAAAAATCCCCTGCCCCATGTCACAGACCCTCCAAGTGTCCCTATTTTGCGGGGACAGTCCCAGATTTACGGACGCCGTCCCAGTTTCTGATTTGACCCTGGAATGTCCCACTTTTCCTTAGGAAGTCTTGATTTCCATGGAAGAAATGTTGGAGGGTATGGGGTTATGTGACCCCCAAACCAAGGAGATAAGTAACTATACAACCGTTAGAAGACATCTGAAGGCAGCCCTGTATAGGGAAGTTTTTTCTAATGTTTAATGTTTTATTATGTTTTTATATATGCTGAAAGCCACCCAGAGTGGCTGGGGCAACCCTTTCAGATGGGCGGAGTATAAATAAAATTATTATTATTATTATTACTATTATTATTATTATTATTATTATTATTATTATTATTATTATTCTGTTTAGTCATTTAGTCGTGTCCGACTCTTCATGACCCCATGGACCAGAGCACTACAGGCACTCCTGTCTTCCACTGCCTCCCGCAGTTTAGGACATCCCTATTTTTATCTGAGAAATGTTGGAAGGTATGAGATCACCATTGCCCTAGCATCTTTTAGAGATGGGATCATTAGAGCTTCTCCAGCTGACTTCAGGGCAGTAGACAGGCAAACAGGGAGAAGCATTATTTTAGAAACCTGGAGCTCAGGCAGGGGCACTGACTTGCCTCTCACATTGAGGGGACCCAGAGTTATGTGATGTCACATGCATAACGTCATGTGCCCCCCCATGCATCCCACCACACCCTCCGGCGCACGAATGCTCACCCTGTAGCGGGGTCTGAGGCACGGGGAGGGTGATATTCACCCTCCACACGTCCCATCCCTGCCCAGCTCCCAAACACTCGCCCTGTGGTGGCAGTGGATAGTGGCCCCTCAATATTGGGGGTAGGCTCAGCTCCCCCAAGATGTTAAATGACAGCTAAATGGTCATTTAAATTTCCACCCCCATGACCCAGATCCCCATGACCATTACTTGCTTTGTGTCTTGATGTAGAAACTGGCTAAAAACAAACTTTGCTGAATGAAAGTTGAGTAGTTGGGATCAGTCTTCCTTAGGAGGAAGAATGAGTAACTCTGTCTGATTTCGGTGTGAGCTGTTCATCTCCAGGGTGAAGGAAATATGGATCACAAATTTCTGAATGCTTTAAAATAAACAAATGACGGTGAGGACTTCGCCTCAGCCAAATCACCTCACCCCTCACATTTCTCTCCAGGCCAAACTGGCCCAAGACCATTTGCCGCCTGAAGGAGAAAAAGAAATGGCGTCCCTGCTCATGTCTGGGTTCCTGGTAAGCGAGTTATACTAGCACGTTGTCAGGACTGCCGCTAGGTCCCAGCTCACAGAGGACCAACGCCCAGTGGATGTTATATACAAAAGTCTTTATTAAAGTTTAGTTTCCATTTCCAAGCTCTGGGCGCGCAGACCCACGTCTGACGCTAGACCGGCTAAGTCCCCTCTGACTCACTGCTCCACCCACACCAGTTTAAGATTCTAGCCCGGCTCCACCTCTTGCGCTGCTCTTTCCTGCGCTGGGTCCTTCTGCCCTCTGGGGTTCCCTCCTTCCTGGACTCCTCTGACGCTGAACCTCCTGAGTCTTGCCCCTCCCTCCGGCGGGCTTTAGGACCTGGCTCCCTTCCCGGGCTCCCCGCTGTGCCGCGCTCCTGTACATTTGAACTTGGCGCGCGCGCCCAGCCGGTGACTTTCCTTCTGACCGTTTCCCCGCTTCCTGATGTGGGTGTTGCCAAACCTGACTCCTCTCCTCCCTCTGGTGGTGAGGACACTGGTCCCGACTCCTGGGACTCCCCCTCCCCACTGCGCTCTGGTGGAGACGCTGGTCCTGATCTCCAGCTGCTGCTCAGGGACTCCCCGCTGGCCCCTTCCTCCTGGGGCTTCCCCCCTGGACCCCCCTTCGCTCTGGCCACCGGCGCTCCCTTCTGTGAGTCCTCCGATTCGCTAGAGAGGCTTGTGGAATAACTCTGGCCACTGTCACTGCCTGCGCCCCCCTCGTACTCCTCCTCCTCACTCTCCATTTGCTCCCCCTCCTGTGTCTCTCCTTCTGAACCCCTGACACACGTGATGTAGAAAATTTCACAATTGCCTCTTCTTGGGAGTAAAACTACTACCACTACCACCATTTATTGTTGTTATTATTATTCAGACTAATTGCTGCCTTTTCATGGGACCCAAAATCAGCTGTTTGAGGCAGCTGCTTCACTCTGACCAGTGGCAGGACTGACCCTGTCTATCATCTAAGTGCTATCACATTTATCATCGCTGGTATTTTTCTAGAAAAAGAGGTGCCGGAACTCAACCTGAACACCTCCCTCATTCTCTTAGAATGGCAATGATGCCCACCTGATAGGTGCTGGAACTGAGTCCTGGCAAGTTCTGGCTGAAAAAAAGCCCTGGTCATCAGTATTTTAGACTGTGCAATCTGAGCTACACAAATCATAAATTGCTGGATTTACCGATGAGTTGAAATCTGCCCCTTCATGACGCTCGAACATGTTTTCTTCCTGCCTTCCTAGCTTAGGTCACTTCCAATATTGGAATTCCAGGCACAGATTCCAGGCATCCCAGGAAGGGCTCCCTCTCCTCAGCCGCAGCATTCAGTACCTCTGAGGGATAAACACAATGTTAAGCCAGTGCATTTTAGACATGCATCTTTGATCTAATTCCTCCCTCTGAATTCACTTCTTCATATTCAAAAAGTTATCTGAAAAACTGCTCTGTCTTCAAGAATAGCTGGAATGACAGAGCCTTGAAAAAAGAATCTGATAGTCCAGAGCATTAACATCTTTGAATACTTGGTGCTTCAGAAATCCAAAAGAGGCAAATCACATTAAAGCCTGCATTTTGGATAGCGACAAAACCAAGCAGGAGCCAATTCCAACCAATCTCATTTTCAAGCAAAGCGGTTTCAGATAGTGATGAGGCTGAATACTGAATAGCTGTTGATGTGATATTCGTTCCAGCAGGGAAAACCCCTGGGCACTGAATTCTTTACTTCAAAATACACTATTTTGTTTGAGCAAATTGCTTAATGGAACTCTTTCTAAAAAGAATTCTGTTACCCAAGCGTACTAAGGCAAAATGTTGGTATCAGGTTTGGGCAAAGGTTCTGTGCATAAAGAAAAATGTATTGAAAGTTGAAAGCTTGTTGCATTCTAAAAAGATAATTTAATCATATGACCCTACTAGTGATGAAAGAGGATTACAGTGGTACCTGGGGTTACATATGCTTCAGGTTACAGATGCTTCAGGTTACAGACTCCGCTCACCCAGAAATAGTACCTCGGGTTAAGAACTTTGCTTCAGGATGAGAACAGAAATCGTGCTCCGGTGGTGCGGCGGCAGCAGGAGGCCCCATTAGCTAAAGTTAAGTTCTTCAGGTTAAGAACAGTTTCAGGTTAAGAACGGACCTCCGGAACGAATTAAGTACTTAACCCGAGGTACCACTGTACTAGAACCCTACAATGCCTAGCTGATACTCTAGGCCAGAGGTCAGCAAACTTTTTCAGCAGGGGGCCGGTCCACTGTCCCTCAGACCTTGTGGGGGGCTGGACTATTTTTTTGGGGGGGTGAATGAATTCCTATGCCCCACAAATAACCTAGAGATGTATTTTAAATAAAAGCACACAATTCTACTCATGTAAAAACACCAGGCAGGCCCCACAAATAACACAGAGATGCATTTTCAATAAAAGGACACATTCTAAAAACATGCTGATTCCTGGACCGTCCGTGGGCCAGATTTAGAAGGCGATTGGGCCGGATGCAGCCCCCGGGCCTTAGTTTGCCTACCCATGCTCTAGGCCAGTTTTCCCCAAAGTGTTACCTGTGGGGCATGGTGCCACCTGCAGGGACATGCCACTGCACCCACAAGTTGCTGTCAATCCTTCACTCTTATTGGGGTACACTAACAGCAAGCCCCACTGGGGTGAAAGGGATTTTTTCCTTCTTTCTAACGTCAATTTTAGGGTTTGCATATTCCGCCTTCAGAGCAGCAGTTTTGCCTGTATAATAGCCAAGAAAGAAGAAGAAACACATGCACAGAGAGAATTACATTTTAAAAAATAGAAGCAAGGGTGAATAAGGGTCATTGCCACATCACTGTTAGGTTAGGTTTGCCATATCTTGAAGAGCAAAAAAGAGGACAGCTTGAGCCACTGCCAACCCAAACTACCCACGCCTGAGCAGCCCTAGCCTAGTTCCAATGCCGCCACCCAAGCCAACCCCCCCCCCCAAAAGAAAAGAAACAAATAAACCTAAAAACCCAGACATTTCCTTTAAAATGTAAAAATCCCCCTGATGGGCATGCTGGCTCCCCAAAAAGAGGACATGTGTGGGATTTCCCAGACATATGGCAACCCTATGCAGCAGGCTAGATTTGATTAGCTGAACAAAGGACGGTCAGATGGAAATGAGGTGTTTGCTTACACTGTGCAGGGCTTTAGAAGTGATTTCTTAATGTCGCATCTTCAAGTGACCCTTTTCCACATCAGTTCATCGGCAGAGGAGCCCTGCACATTTTTTTTGCGGAACCTCAGAGCGTTGCAGAGTATTCTGGAACCTGTTCCATGGAAGGGCGCATTCTTGACCTCACGGTTTTCCTCTGCAGACTGTCCCTTAGGAAGAGGCCCTCACTTCCTTACTGCTGTGCTGGGTGTGGGAAGATGGCGGACCAGCTGTTTTGGAGAAGTTTGCCTGCCATTGCCGAACTCTTAATAAGCTTCTTACGTGGAGAGCCAGTGTGGTGTAGTGGTTAAGAGCAATGGACTCGTAATCTGGTGAACCGGGTTTGCATCTCCGCTCCTCCACATGCAGCTGCTGGGTGACCTTGGGCCAGTCACACTTCTCTGAAGTCTCTCAGCCTCACTCACCTCACAGAGTGTTTGTTGTGGGGCAGGAAGGGAAAGGAGATCGTTAGCCGCTTTGAGACTCTTTAAGGGGATCTGTCCAAGGAAAGGATTGGGTGACATATTTTACAGGAATATATTGCCCCCATCCTGACTTAGAACTGGCCCAATCAGATTAAGGGGCTAATCGTAAGCCAACTAGCCAATAAAACTCCAGGAGAAGACATGATCCCAATGGAGATATAAGACCTGATTTCTGGTCACCCATTTTTGCAAAACTGTTTTCACACATTAACAGCTCAGGTCGCACACCTGAAGGGTGGAAGCTGAGTATAATTGCCCCAATATATAAAAAGGGTGATAAGAAAAGCCCTGCCAATTATAGACCCATTAGTTTGTTAGATGTAGCCTCTAAACTATATGCCAGGCTCCTTCTTGGGAGACTGGAAGAATGGGCAGATACACATAAGGTGATATCTGAAGACCAGGCAGGTTTCCAAAGAGGGAAATCCACATTGGACCAGTGCTATGCAAATACATCCATAATTTGAAGCAAAAAATTATATGTCGCTTTTATCAACCTAAAGGCAGCTTTTGATACGGTCCCAAAACATGCATTGTGGCAAAAATTGGAAAAGACAAATATGGACCTCCGTCTATTATTTCTCATCATAACATTATATACTGACTCCTTAAGGGGAGTGAAAGGCGGGATATCAAGTCCAAACTCTTACAAAGACCTCCCAGGATTCCTAGGAGCACAGTTTGAAAATGTCTTTGAATTATGAATTCATACCCTCCAAGTGTCCCTATTTTCCAGAGACAGTCCCAGATTTACAGAAGCTGTCCCAGTTTCTGATTTAATTCCAGAATGTCCCACTTTTCCGTAGGACGTGACTATTTTCATTGCAGAAAAGTTGAAGGGTATGGAATAAGATGTCCCCAGGGCTTTCTTTTCCCCAGAACTCAGTTATGGCATCTCTCAGGTGGGCACTATTGCCATTATAAGAGACCAAGGTGATGGTGAGTTCCGGCACCTCTTTTTCTAGAAAAACAGGGTATGAATGTTGGAGGGTATGAACAACAAGCAACTGAGACCAAGATTAACTGCAGAGAGGTTCTGTAACTGTAGAGGTGTTTGCTTGCTGTGATAAATGCTTTGCCTAAAACTTGCAGTATTCTCTGAGGCTCAGGAAGGATTTTTTTAAAAAGAGAGTATTCAATCAGACTAGGAATCAGTGTGCACAGAACTGAGGAAAAGCTTCCAATGAAAAGAGGAAAGGAAAGAGGAAAGGTTTTGTTCTCCATTCTTCCAAAGTCGGTAGTTCTTCTTGTTTCCATTTTTGGGCCATCAATATTCTCGCTGCTGTTATTGCGTACTGAAAGAGTTTACAGTCCCTCTTATTTATTCCATTTTTAGTTATTCCCAGTAAGAAGGTTTCTGGTTTCTTTACAAAGCTATATTTCAGCATTTTCTTTAACTCATTATATATCATTTCCCAGAACCCCTTCACTTTCTTACACTCCCGCCACGTATGAATAAATGTACCCTCTTTCTCTTTACATTTCCAACATTTGTTACAGGTTTTGTACATTTTTGCCAATTTAACTGGTGTCATATACCATCTGTATACCATTTTCATGACATTTTCTTTTAACGTAATACATGCTGTAAACTTCAGATTTTCATTCCATATTTTTTGCCAATCTTCCATATCTATACTATACCCTAAATCTCTGGCCCAGTGAAATTCTCCGTATTTCAGAAGAAGGCTAGACTGGAATGCAGATTAAAACCCATACATGGAACAAAAGTGAAAGGGAGTATGAAGAAACCTGCTGGCCCTCAGCTACAGCCCTCAATTATATAAGCAAGTTGCTTGTGGATGAGGTGACGCTTTCCACTTCTGCGTTTCTCTTGGGCAAAATGTGCAGTTCACACGAGGCAAGAAAGATGCTCCCTTCAGACCTACTAGAGAAGTAAAATATTCTTCACACCACAGCATTCCACACATTACACCAAGTGGGTTTCCCACAAAGTACTTTGCTTCTTTAGTGCTTCTCTGAGTTTTTGTTGACAAAAGTAGTCCCAAGAGGTAGCCCAAGAATGCTCAAATAACTCTCCAAAGAACGGGGCTTCTAGCTACTAGAATTTCATGCCACTTCAAAAGAAGTTTTTAAAATAATTAAACGGGAATTCTTAACAAACTGCACAGCTGTTTTAAATAATGAAATCGGAAGGATACAATTGGATATTTGAATGCAGTGCTATGCAGACACTCCTGGGAGATGCTAGTCCATCAATGACAAGTATGTAAGTTGTCCAAAGTGTGACCTAGGCTCCACCTGTTGCTCAGCTTGCAAGGGTCCCCTTTGCAACCTAGAGAAGGATATTCCTTTAAACTACCAAAGAAGGCAGCAGACTACAGCTGAGATTGTTTTTTTAAGTACCGTAAGTTTCAGAGATCACGGAATCAAGTTCTGTTGCTATTCAGGTCAGTATAGGGCATGGGTAGGCAAACTAAGGCCCAGGGGCCAGATTCTGCCCAATTGCCTTCTAAGTCCGGCCCGCTTACTGTGTGTTTACATGTGTGTTTTTACATGAATAGAATGTGTCCTTTTATTTAAGACGCATCTCTGGGTTATTTGTGGGGCATAGGAATTCGTTCATTTTCCCCCCTTCAAAATATAGTCCGGCCCCCCACCAGGTCTGAGGGACAGTGGACCAACCCACAGCTGAAAAAGCTTGCTGACCCCTGGTATAAGGCCCTGCCTTATATTTATCAGCAGATGCTAGAAAGGGGGAACACAGTGTCCCCCTAGAGCAGGCTTCCTCAACCTCGGCCCTCCAGATGTTTTTGGCCTGCAGCTCCCATGATCCCTAGCTAGCAGGACCATTGGTCAGGGATGATGGGAATTGTAGTCTCAAAACATCTGGAGGGACGAGGTTGAGGAAGCCTGCCCTAGAGCCTTGCAAAAATGTAAAGGTAAAGGTACCCCTGACTGTTAGGTCCAGTCATGAACGACTCTGGGGTTGTGCGCTCATCTCGCTCTATACGCCGAGGGAGCCGCCGCTTATCCGCAGACAGCTTCTGGGTCATATGGCCAGCATGACTAAGCTGCTTCAGGTGAGTCAGCAGCGCGCGGAAACACCGTTTACCTTCCTGCCAGAGCAGTACCTATTTATCTACTTGCACTTTGATGTGCTTTTGAACTGCTAGGTTGGCAGGAGCTGGAACTGAGCAATGAGAGCTCACCCTGTTGCAGGGATTCGAACCGCCAACCTTCTGGTCGGCAAGCCCAAGAGGCTCAGTGGTTTAGACCACAGCGCCACCCATGTCCCTTGCAAAATCAGGTACAAAACCAACAAAATAATAATCATGAAATGGAAGATGGGAGTGAAGACCGGGGAAGCACAGGAACCGCTGAAACACGAAGCCATGAACAGAGGCTGGATGTCAGTTCTTAAAGGCTCTGTCATGTGACTATGAGCCCCGCTCCCCGCCCAGCAAGTATTGAGAAGGTTAGCATGAGTTTCTTTTTTTCTCTGAGTGAAAAGGAATGAGTGTGGGGGCCTGAAGGGGTTTCCCAAGCACGCTCTTGGTTGTTGTCTCCTAACCTTAATGAGTACTGATGCATTTGATTGCCCTGCCAGTGGGTTGTAGGGGACTTCATGTATGGGGCTTCCTAGGGCCTTCTAGAAATCCGGGACTTTCTGGATTACCATATCTGCTGGACGTAGGGTGGAAATAACTCTTGCATGCCATGTTTTGCCCTGTGGTAGATCACTATTCTAGATGAAAAGGGTGACTTTTAGCATCCAGATTCTGGGGGGAACCATTCAAAATGGCAGGGGAAGGCAACGTACTCTTCAGGCTGAATAGTCCAGCCCAATTTAAGGGCTGTCAGCCCTGTATGGTTTGGCTTGATGAAGCTGGCTGGGCTCTTTAAAGGTCACTGCAAAGAGAAGCAATCAGTCACAGATGGGCAAAGGTGTCGTTAGCTTGTCAGCTGGAGCAACAGAGCCGGGTCTGTGTTCAGCATTTATTCAACAGGCTGAGGTGGCATCCAGCAGCCATATATATCCCGGCATATTTTCTAATGAAAAGGACAACAGCCCAAGACTCCATAGCTCAGACTCACACTATTGGCTATCGATCTGTGTTTTGTGTTTTGTGTTTAATGTCATTAGCATTTGCTTTTGCAAGGATGCAAGAGGCTCGGTTTCCTTAAGTGGGTGGTGTTAATGATCCCCTCGCTGAGATTTATAGCATTTCAGCCTATTCCTTAAAAGAAAGCCATACTAATTTCCCAAAGCACTGGCTACGGAGAATTATCGCTGAAATATCACACAAGGAGAAAGATTCTACATTCATTCCAAGTGCAGTACAGTGGGGCTCTGTCTGTCTTGTAGGGAAATTCTGTCTTGTGGGGGGGTTGTCAAGAAACTGCCAAGAAAATGGCATCCACTCAGTAATGTTTCCAAGGACGACAAGTTCATAGGTCCTAGGCCCTAAGGAAGTCAGATTATCCTCCCCCAGGGCCAGGGCCTTCTCAGTGGTGGCTCCGACCTGATGGAATGCTCTGTCCCATGAGACCAGGGCCCTGCAGGATTTAACCTCCTTCCGCAGGGCCTGTAAGACAGAGCTATTCCACCTGGCTTTCAATTTGAACTTAGCCTGATCTTTTATTCCCCTTCCTTCCCTCCCCCTCCCCTTTTTATGAAGATTACCCGCTCTGGGATCCCACAGCTAATTCTCCCCTGGTCTCCTCGCTGGCCCAAATAGGACTAACTTAGCCAGCTAGCCCTGGTGATCATCTAATGTTCATTGGATGGATTTTCCCCCTAAATTGATTTTTGATTTTATTGTTATTCACGCTTTATACTGTATTTTATGCTGTTTTTTTGTTGCATCAATTAAGTGTTTAAAATTTGTTGTTAGCCGCCCTGAGCCCGGTTTTCTGAACTGGGAAGGGCGGGATATAAATAAGAAATTATTATTTCTTAATTTATTATATTGGGAGGCAGGAAATTATTGTCAAGTATTGGCAAGGGCTGCTGAGGGCTAACTGGGGGTGCAGGCAGTGGCAGAACTTCAAGCTCTGGTGGGGGGGCAAAGAGCAGGGGGGCCTGGCTGGCGCGCATCCTGGGGGCGTGGTACGTGTCCCAGGGGCATGGCACACTGCCTGCAGGGGCGTAGCGCCCAGCGCAGGGGGGGACCCAGCCGCGATGGCACCCCACCAGGATCGTGCCGCCGGGGGTGGTGCGCTCCCCCCACACCCCAGTTCCTCCGCCGGTGGGTGCAGAGACTGAGCCTAAGAACCCAGAGGCAGAGCTTGCCCCAAGCTGGGTTCCTTGCCCTCCCAACTTTCTTTCAGAAACGGAATCTAGCGCAGGAGATATGTTATGCATGAAGAGAGGATGTTCCTGTTTGCTGTCATTGCCAATAAATATTCAAAAGGTCACATTAAATAGATGGAGGAAATGAAGTGTAAAGCAATCTAATCTTGATACTGGTGGAGGTCATGACGCTCCGCTGTCTTGCAAATTAAGGCAGCCTTTAGTTGTGTTATTGTGGCCTCGGATATTTTTGCACTCTTAAGTAAAGAAGCTTCTTTTTTAAAGTGAAAAGCAAAAATATACCACTGTATTCTGCTCTGGTCAGACCTCACCTGGAGTACTGTGTCCAGTTCTGGGCTCCACAGTTCAAGAAGGACACTGACAAACTGGAACGTGTCCAGAGGAGGGCAACCAAAATGGTCAAAGGCCTGGAAACGATGCCTTATGAGGAACGGCTAAGGGAGCTGGGCATGTTTAGCCTGGAGAAGAGGAGGTTAAGGGGTGATATGATAGCCATGTTCAAATATATAAAAGGATGTCACATAGAGGAGGGAGAAAGGTTGTTTTCTGCTGCTCCAGAGAAGCGGACACGGAGCAATGGATCCAAACTACAAGAAAGAAGATTCCACCTAAACATTAGGAAGAACTTCCTGACAGTAAGAGTTGTTCGACAGTGGAATTTGCTGCCAAGGAGTGTGGTGGAGTCTCCTTCTTTGGAGGTCTTTAAGCAGAGGCTTGACAACCATATGTCAGGAGTGCTCTGATGGTGTTTCCTGCTTGGCAGGGGGTTGGACTCAATGGCCCTTGTGGTCTCTTCCAACTCTATGATTCTATGATTCTAATTAGGAGATATAGGATCATAAAGTAAAGTTTCCTTTTGCTTTGCTTTACAAAAATTGTTTAAATTCAGTCCCACTGAACTGAATTTTAAGATATTGGCAGGTGCTTTGCATTTGCAGTTTCCTGTCGCTCGTAAGAGGAGCACAACAAAGATGCAAAGGCTCTGGGACTCACAAATTTTCTGTCTGAGCCCAGGGCAGGCAGGTCTGCTTTCCTATAGCAGAGTTAACAGTTGCTCATTCTACATGTGCCTATTTTATTTCTTTTAATTTTTGTTTGTTATAATTGCTCTGTTTTATATACAGCACATTATAAAATGAAAATGAAAATAAAAACAAACTTTACAAATAATAATAATAATAATAGTGTGATGTGACTTCATGGCAATATATATTTCCTGTAGTCCAGATGGATGATTTATATATGGGTGATTCTCAGAAATGCAAACAAGAAGGAAGCAACTATAAAATTTTGTTCTGAGCTGTTTTAAAGGTCTGTTGTCAGGCAGGAAGTTGGGACATAAGTTTTTTAAAAAACATAGTGCTTTTTTGAATATTCAGATATATCTGATCTTAAACTGTCAAATAATCCAGATGTTTTTTATTTTTATTTTTGAGGTGGGGAGAGTCCACGTACATAAATGGAGTATTTAAGGACATGTCTCTAGAAAAGCAAAGTGTTTTTCAATATCTTGGGATTCTTTTCTCAGCCAATAACAGCTGGGATAAGCATCGCAGTCCAGCAAAGCTTTCTCACTCAAGTGTTCTGCAATATTTTGCTTCTGAAAATCTGAAAATAATATATAATGTTGCCAAAGTGCTGGTTTCAAATTGCGAGCGGCACTTCATCAATCCCACAGAGAATGAGTAAGAGGTCTCGTTGGAAAACATGGGTGTGGGCAGATAGAAATGCACTCATAATATGAATCAATTGCTCCGATCATAAAGGTGTGGTTAATATTGCACTGCAGTAATAAAATTGCCATTGGTGCTGTACAGTAGAGCAGAGATGAGATGAGGCCACAGCAGCTGGGCTAAGGACAGATGTTATGCTGCAACAGTATGTGGGCCACATTGTCTCATGGAAAACCACCTTTGCTTTTCCATTTAGCTCAGGCAGAACATGTTCTTCTGTCAATATTATTCCAAAAATCAGCCAATTGTGTTGCATGGAAATCACTGGCAATACCAAGACATGTACAGTGGTACCTCTGGTTACATACGCTTCAGGTTACAGACTCCGCTAACCCAGAAATAGTACCTCGGGTTAAGAACTTTGTTTCAGGATGAGAATAGAAGTTGTGCTCTGGTGGCGTGGCGGCAGCGGGAGGCCCCATTAGCTAAAGTGGTGCGTCAGGTTAAGAACAGTTTCAGGTTAAGAACAGACCTCCGGAACGAATTAAGTACGTAACCAGAGGTACCACTGTAGTTAGACAGTGACTGTGTTCAAATAAATTTTTTTTAGCATTTTAAAAACATGCCCACCAACGCATATTCAGCAGTGGGGAGAACCCTGAACTCTATTGGCAGGGCATCACAACAACAGACCTAAGGTAATATGTTTAGCCTGGTTTGCTTCTGATAAATATTGATCACTGTGTATTACACTTAAATAAAAAAAATCTTAAGAGTAAAACTGATGCATTTTCAAAACAAACTCGAGCCATTCCAACTTGCTAAAGTCTACATTATATACAGCTGCCTGTCAGAATATGTAAAAAGGTGAAAGGTAAAGGACCCCTGACAGTTAAGTCCAGTCACAGATGACTCTGGGGTTGCGGCGCTCATCTCGCTTTACAGGCTGAGGGAGCTGACGTTTGTCCACAGACAGTTTTGCCGGGTCGTGTGGCCAGCATGACTAAGCCGCTTCTGGCAAAACCAGAGCAGCACACGGAAATGCCTTTTACCTTCCCACCAGAGCAGTACCTATTTATCTACTCGCACTGGTGTGCTTTCGAACTGCTAGGTTGGCAGGAGCTGGGACCAAGCAACAGGAGCTCAGCCTGTCGTGGGGATTCAAACCACTGACCTTCTGATCGGCAAGTCCAAGAGGCTCAGTGGTTTAGACCACAGTCATTTCTTTGAAGGCCCATCAGCTGCAAAGGTGCAAGTGCAACTTGGCTAACGTAAGAAAATCCCTGCATACAAAGACAAAAGGCTGCCCAGCCCAGCATTTTGTTTTCAAAGTGGCCAACCAAATCACTTTATCCTAACCTCCAAAGCAGCTTACAAGTTCCTTCAGGACCAACTAATTCCCCTGTGCTCTACGTCAGCCACTGAGAGCCTCTAATGGGGCACTTGTCGTGATGCCCCACATACCTGAAGTTTGCTTGGCTTGTACTCAGTTGGCCTACAGGTGTGGCAGGCCCTGTCCTGTGGAACTCCCTGCCATTAGAGATTTGGCACAGACTGCCCTGCCTTCTTTCAGAAACTAGACTGTTCCTATTAAACCAACCACAATGTCTTTACTGAAGTTCTGTGTTGTGCTTGACAATATTTTTACTGATTTGATTGTATTACTGTTATGTCGTATTTAACCTTGATAAACTTTTATTAACGTGCAGACTGTAAAAAGGTCAATTAAAAAAAATCAAGAATACATTTCTGCTTCCATATAATAGCTATATCAAAAATCCAGTAAGCCCTCATCTTATATGGATTTGACTTGCACGTGGCTGAAATTGCACAGGTCAAGTCCCAAGCAAGGTAGACAGCTTAAAAGCTCTTTTTGTGCCCAAGTTTTTAAGCTAATAATAATAATAAAATTTATTATTTATACCCCGCCCATCTGGCTGGGCTTCCCCAGCCACTCTGGGCGGCTTCCAAAAAAATTAAAATACTGTGATACATCAAACATTAAAAGCTTCCCTAAACATAGCTACCTTCAGATGTCTTCTAAAAGTCTGGTAGTTGTTGTTCTCTTTGACATCTGGTGGGAGGGCGTTCCACAGGGTGGGTGCCACTACTGAGAAGGCCCTCTGCCTGGTTCTCTGTAGCCTCACTTCTCGCAATGAGGGAACCGCCAGAAGGCCCTCGGTGCTGGACCTCAGTGTCCGGGTAGAACGATGGGGGTGGAGACGCTCCTTCAGATATACTAGACTGAGGCCGTTTTTGGCCTCTTGGCCTCACTTGCTGGTCAAGGCCTGCCCACTTTGCTAACTTGGGGAGCTCTTTCTTTTTCTCCTTCACCCATTAGCCAACAGCTTCACTGCACATGACTTCCATGCATATGTACTGTATAACCCTTGGAAGTGAACCCTCACATAAGACGTGGGGTTGCTGTATAACAAATCATCAAGATCCTTCCCAAGGACACTTGGTAGATGGCCTTGTATGAAGAGGGCACAGAACAGCTGGAACAAGAATTGGCACCTCTTTCTTTCTTTTCCTTACAAATGGCTGGAGGAGAAGAGACGGAAAACAACCCTCTTTTCCCACCACCTCCTCTCTGCTGGAACTACCTTAGATGGCCCAAAGGAGCACCCATGATTAAGTCACTGTACATAGGATTGTACATAAGCCCCGTTTGTAAGTTTAGCTTATGGATTTATAGTACATTTCATTATGCAGCTGAATTTCTATGTGCCACTGCAACACAAAACATCCTTTATGTTAATTTATAATTTTAATTTAGTGGTGTAGGAATTTTCATTAGGAATCAGAGTTGCCATACGACTTGAGAGTAGGAGCAGAGAAGAAATTTGATTCAGCTTGCATTTAAATTTGCACTTTCCAAAACTATATGAGAACCTAAAAAACAGTCATCCTCCAAAATTTACACATCTCCAAATTTTGCATTGCAGTACTCCAACCAATGTTTATAAAAATGTATACAAGTAGATATTTATAAATACCTTGCCATGTGAAGCTTGTAGTGGGTTTCCTAATAGCTCAATAACCTTGATAGCTCAAAAAGTGATTTAATTGTGTCTCGTTCTAAATGTCTGCAGAAGGTTGATGCTCCCACTACTTTTCACAATAGTTTAGAAAAGGGAAAGCCAATAAACCAGTCAAGCTAATCTCCTGACTTGGGCAGAATTGTTCTCTTTGGTGCTTTTACTGGTGTTGTGTCTAGACTAGTTTTTAAATGAGGAAGGAGATGAAGGCTTCCAAAACCTTCTGTGGTTGGAGAAATTAGTCACAGCTCAATGGAACTTGGTAGAAATTCTAGGTTTTGCCCTGGTTCCAACCACTGTCATCCCTTTCCCATACAAAATGGTACAGACAGGATAGCAGCTGCCTAATATGAAGACTTTGAAGTGCTTCCAACACTCTGGTTCTTGTGGCCTAGTGGTATCCAAAAACTTGGAGCAAACTGTTCCGGCGTTGGAAGTGAATAGCTCAGGAGGAAAAGCTTCCCCCATGGATCCAGTTCAGATTATAAATCATGGATGGAACTATATTGTGATGATCCAACAGGGCATTCCACTTCTTAAGGCACTCCCTTAATGGAAAATTATCCTTAACATTAACTAGGCAATTATGAACAGTCAACACAATAAGAATCGTAGAGCTGGAAGAAACCCAAGTGTCATCTAGTCCAATCTCAGCTCAAGCATCCATGATAGATTGTCATCCAACTCTGTTTAAAAACCTCCCAGGAAGGAGAGTCCTCAACTTCCCGAGGGAGACTGTTCCACTGTTGAACAGCTCTTACTAACAGAAAGTTTTTCTGTATGTTTAATTGGAATCTCCTTTCTTGTCACTTGAAACCATTGATTCAAGTCCTACCCTCCAGATCAGGAGAAAATGAGCTTGCTCCCTCTTCCATGTGACAGCCCTTAAGAAATATGAAGATGGCTATCATATCTGTTCCCAGTCTCCTCTTTTCTAGGCTAAAAATACCCAGCTCCTTCAAGCACTCTTCATAAGGCTTGGTTTCCAGACCTTTAATCATCTTGGTTGCCCTCCTGTGCACATGTTCCAGCTTGTCAACATTTTTCTTAAATTGTGGTGCCCAGAATTGAACGCAGTATTCCAGGTGTGGTCTGACCAAGGCAGTATAGAGTGGTACTGCTACTTCCCTTGATCTGAAGAAGTGTGCATGAACACGAAAGCTCATACCAATAACAAACTTAGTTGGCCTCTAAGGTGCTATTGGAAGGAAATTTTTTATTTTGTTCCCTTGATCTGGACACTATACTTCTGTTGATGCAGCCTAGAATGTACTGCTAGTAAGTCAGGTGCCCCCATCTTATATTTGTGCACCTGATTCTTCATGCCTAAGTGCAGAACCTTACATTTGTCCCTACTGACATTCATTTTGTTAGCTTGCGCCCAGTTCTTCAATATGTTAAGGTCATTTTGAATTCTGATTCTGTCTTCTACAGCATTAGCTACCCCTCCCAGTTTGCTGTCATCTGCAAATTTGATGAGTATCCATTCAATTCCATTGTCCAAGTCATTTATAAAGATGTTGAATAATAACAGGCCCAGGACAGAACCCTGCGGCACACCACTTGTCACTTTTCCCCAGGGTGACGAGGAACCATTAATAAGTACTGTTTGGGTTCGATCTACCAAACAGCTACAAATCCACCTAACAGTTACCTCGTTCACCCCACATTTTACCAACTTCCTCACGAGAATATCATGGGGGACTTTGTCAAAAGCCTTACTGAAATCAAGATACACTATGTCCACAGCATTCCCCTGATCCACCAAACTTGCTACTTCATTTAAAAAGTTCCATCTGACATGCCTTGTTTTTGAAAAACCCATGTTGGGTCTTACTAATCACAGCATCCTTTTCTAAGTGCTTACAGACTATCTGTTCTAGGACCTTTTCTGGTCTCGTTGTCAAGCTTTTCCCATTTTGAACATGGGGCCAACAGTTACCTGCCTCCAGTCTGCAGGGACCTCACCTGTTCTCCAAGAATTCTCAAAGATAATAGACAAAGGCTCTGAGATTACACCCGCAAGCTCCTTTAGTACCCTTGGATGCAGCTCATCAGGCCCTAGAGAGTTGAATTCATTTAAAGTAGCTAGGTGTTGTCTATTTGTCCATGGAGATTTCTTGGCATCCTGCTCCAGGTGGATCACGTTTGGCCAAAACTCTCCACTATGACCTGTCCATCTTGGGTGGCCCTGCACGGCATAGCTCATAGTTTCTCTGAGTTATTCAAGCCCCTTCTCCACGGCAAGGCAGTGATCCATGAAGGGGTCTGACCAAACTGCAGGAGGCAGTGGAAGACAGGAGTGCCTGGCGTGCTCTGGTCCAGGGGGTCACGAAGAGGCGGACACCACTAAACGAGTAAACAACAACAACAACAAGGTGTTGTCTCACTGCCTCTTTTCCTATTTTGGGCCGTAGCTCCCTCCCTACATCATTTATTCTGTTATCATCAGTTTGGGAATTGCTTTCCTTCAGGTGAGATCTCATGAGATCTTGGAACTCTTGTGAGATCTGTTGGAAGCTGCCACTGCACAAGCCCGCTTAGTGAGGCTTCAGTGGGGGATGTTGACAAGCAGGGGTTGCCACAGGGGGACCTTAGGTGGCAAAACAGGATGGGCTGCTCTTGCCACCAGTGAGTTGTTACTGTCACTGTGGATCCTTCCTTCAAGCATCTCACTCCCTTCCTTTTATACCTTCATAGCTCACCACAGCCCTCCAGTTGTCCTTTCTCTTGCCTCTTATTGGGGTGTGTGGAGTTGAGTCTTGTCCTGCATAATTGATCACAGCACACACACACACACACCATTTGAATAGCAATGCCCATCACCTTTCACGAGGCCCAGCCCTCTCAAATATTCTATTGGGACCTCAGCCCCTAGGAGTTCGCTCCTGTGCCTCTTATTTAGTGTTCGTAAGCTCTTAACCTTCTCTATTGCTTTAGCCCGGCCGTTGCTTTTTTTAGCCAATACTAATTCTTCTTCCTCTGCCCGTATTTTTTGTTTGCTGCCTCTTTGCTCGTCCCCCCGTTTTCAGGGGCCTCGTTTCTCTGTGGAGCGCTGTGACTCTAATGTTAAAGGTCCTAAAAGGTCTTGTTTCAGTGTCTGTCTGTGTGTGTGTGTAGAAGTATATATGGGTAGAGGAAGTGCATGTGATAAGAAAACCAGGGGATGGAGCCACAAACAGATATTGCTGGGTATGCATTTTAAGAGCCAACCGTGTCATGATGACGAGTCACTGAAGGTTTTGCTTTGGAGGAAGACATTTTGATAGACAGTGGACTGCCATTACTGGCCACCATCTGTACATAATCCGAGGGAGGGTGGTTTGGTGTGGGCCTGAGGCCACGCAAAGGAAACACTCGGATCCCAACCACCTCTAAATTTAAGCTCAGACTTGACAACTGATGAGCTCCAGAAGCTGGGTGACAAAGCCACACTTATGCTGTGGTTCCCCCCTTCCTCTTCATTTAAAAGCTCTTTGATGGTACTATTGCTACTCCAAATCCAACAACTGAAGAATCACACCAGCATTTCTGTGGCAAGGGGCTACTTTGATAATTTGAGACAGACAGCATTCTTAACTTCGTTTTTTAAAAACAGAATCAACATTTGCTTTGGCAATATGGCCAGGTGGCAAAAGGCTAGCAGTTATTATTATTAATCTCGTAAAAATATGTTTATGTGTAAGATGGGGTTTTTGGCAAAAGGGTTGTGGGGATGGTAAAAGAGAGAAGAGAATGTGCTTGGAAAACACATTCAAACCTCCAGAATGTAGTGAAGTGTTCAGGGTTGGCTTTAAGGGGGAAATCCAGCTCCCAAACGCCTCATTACTTGCTTCTGTTAGGCCTAATAAACACAAACCACAAGTGTTGTGGGGCCGGGTGGTGTAGAGGGTGAGTTGTGGTTCTTTCTGCTCTCATACACAGCTTTGCGTGACTTCACAACACACCAAGCCTGGTCAAATTTTCACCCTTCCCTACGTGTTTCTGTTATTCAAATCATGTGTTATGATTCAGAAACCAGACGGCACTTGCTCACCACATACAACTTAAACATACAACTTGTGACCCACCAGATCAAATGCAGTACACCAGTTATCTGTTGCGGCCTGTCAGGAGCTTGACGGACACCCATTGTTTTTGCAGTGCTGGGTAATGGTGGGGTAATCCAGGAGGTTTATTGACGCCTATAAGATCACCATGGCAACCTTAACCTTAACCCTGGCGTGTAGGAATCCCTTGCAGACAAACACAACGCCTGGAGACAGACAGTATCCAAAGGAGCAACAACTGCTGCAAGGAATGCAGAGAGAAGAAATGCCACGGTGCATCTGCACCAGCAAAAAGAGATGCCTTTGTCTGCCCCAGCTGCAATAAAACATGTCTCTCCCCTATCGGTCTCTACAGCTACAGCAGTCACTGTAACACTCCAATGGTTTGGCTTCCCTCCTGAAGGTGCACTCCTGCATTGTCTTTTTTTAATATATAATATATTTATTAAAACAAAAAAAATTCCTTCCAGTAGCACCTTAAAGACCAACTAAGTCAGTTCTTGGTATGGTGCTACTGGAAGGAATTTTTTTTGTTTTGACTATGGCAGACCAACACGGCTACCTATCTGTAACTGGAACTATATTAAGTTTTTAAAAGAATAATAGGTGTCAAAAGAAGAAAAAGAAAATAAAAAAATAAAAAAATACAGTTACAGAAATACAAGGAAAAAAAGAAAAAAGTTACAAAATACAAAATAGGAAAAACAAACAGTTAAAAACAAGTCCATCTTTTCATAGCTTATACTTCATTTACTTATTTCCCTGACCCCCTCACACCTCCCTTTTCTGTATTCCAATTCCACTCCTGCATTGTCTCTCAAGACAGATGGATGCTAACAGAAGGGTGTGGAGACTAGGTATGATGTAAAATGTGCCTGTGCAGTCAACAGCCAGCTATTTTATTTTAATGCAGATAGCATCAGCTTCGGAGATTGATACTTATCAGGATCGCTTCAGGTAAGGATGAATTTAACCATTTGCCCCCGTTATGAAGAGGATGAGCTCCTCAGAAGCTCATACTTGTGAGAGGAGGAGGCTATTCCATGGTATGTTGCTTGCTTTGCAGAATGTATGGTGCCTTGCAGATTAGCAGTGTCTGTTGGGTACTTACTCCCCCGCCTGAACGGTGCTAATAAACAGATGTCACAAATAATTCCCCAGTGTTCTCTCCTCTCAGGGAAACAGACTTTCTTGCATCTGCCCCTGGAACACCCTAGCACTTGAAGGAAGCGCAGAGCTGGGCTCAAAATAATAAAAACTATTCTTTGTCAATGTGCTTCCCAAAGATCTCAGCTGCTCTTTTTAGGGGCTCCTGGTTTCTCTCCAGCAAGCCTGGCATGGGGGGCATCTTTTAGCACTTTGGGGAGAGGCAAGAGGGCATCAAAGTCTTCTGCAATCTTTGCTGTGGGTGTGAAGTACTTAAGTCAAGAGCAGAAACTGGAAACGGAGAGGCAAAGCACAAGCCACTAGCTAAAGTCTC
Organism: Podarcis gaigeae; assembly: GCF_964106915.1. Lineage (NCBI taxonomy): Eukaryota > Metazoa > Chordata > Lepidosauria > Squamata > Lacertidae > Podarcis > Podarcis gaigeae. The sequence goes on from NC_139689.1 coordinate 51,810,909, forward strand.
CTTTATAAAGTAGATCCCCTGTAGCACCGACTGCTGGCTTTGTCTACTGGGTAATAAAAAATGTTTTCTCATGATGTTCCCTATGATTTCTCTTCTGTGACCACCTCCCTTAGCTCACTGAACACTACTTTCCTGTGAGGTCATTCCCTCACAACACTAATTACTGCAGTCAGACTTAATGTATGAAAGCATTTTCTTATTTTAGCCACTGGTTTCATGCAGGAACAGTGAGACCTGCCACTCTTCATACAAGTCTGATGTACTAAACCCCTTGTGTGAAATTCAATAATTAAGTCCCAAGCGCCAGTGGTGTAGCGTGGTGGTGGTGGTGGGCACAGGGGTGGTTGTCCTGGGTGCAAAATTGTTAGGGGGGGCAAAATTTCAACACCTGGTGCTGCCTCAATATAGCTGCATGCTTCTTTTGCGGTGTTCCATAGAAAATGGCTTCTCCATGCAAACCAGGAAGTGGACCCCCTCCATCCATTTCTCTTCATCCCACCCACTGTTCCATGTGGCCCCGGGTGCTAGCAACCCACACTATGCCACAGAGGTCTCATAAACACCTCTTTAATTTTGCGATAAGGTTTTCAGGCATGCAGAAGTAAGTAACCTCTCATGCAGATAGGGTTGTTCACAGAGGGTACCATTAAAGCACATCTAAAGCTTTCCCTCAAATAATTATGGGCATTGTAGTTTGTTAAGGGTTGCTGGGAGTTGTAACTCTTTGTGGGGTGAACTATAGTGCCCAGAATTCTTTGAGGTGGGAGATGCGCTTCTAATGTGCTTTAAAGGCAGTGTTGTTGTTTTCTGGGGGTACTCAAGAATACCTTCCCCCTCCAAAAACAAACAGAAAACAAAACAAAAAACCATTTAAAGTGTGGCACTTACTGTAACAACTTCATGGTGAGCACCTTTTTCTCCAGAAAAAGGAAAAGCACTTTTTAAAGGTATAGTGTGTATCCAGCCTCAGTCATATGCAGAGTAGGTTTATGGAAATGAATGAACTTAAATTACTTAACTAGCTGGGTCTACATTCAGGCATAGGCAAACTCGGCCCTCCAGATGTTTTGGGACTACAAATCCATCATCCCTAGCTAACAGTGGTCAGGGATGATGGGAATTGTAGTTTCAAAACATCTGGAGGGCCGAGTTTGCCTATGCCTGGTCAACACTGAGAATGAATTGGTTAGATGCAACCCATAAACATCTCTTGGTAAAACACTGTGAGAAAGGAGAGACCTTTTACTTCCTTTGAGGTTGAGAGAAGAATGTCTCCCGAATCGCAAGTCTCCTTAAGGCTCTTTATATTCCCCCCCCCCTTAAATTGCATTTAACTAGTAAAGTTTTCCATGATTTGATGTTCTAATTCAAACAATGAGTTGAGGATATTTCTGCCTTGTAGGTGATTCTACTAAATGCTACCCATATGAATCATGCGGCACTGAACAGAAAGAAAGAGCTAAAGCTAAATCCCAATGTATTTAGTATTTTTAATATTTTAATATTTTTTAGTACTGGCTAAAGAAAGCAATGGCTGAACTAAAGGATTTAACAACAGTTTATTCTATAGGACCCCCCTTTGCAGTATCTTGATTAATTGGTCACTTTCTAGTCCTCAAGAAGGAGGCTGATCTTAGGGATAAGCTCCATAAATTTGTTAGAAGTTGAGCAAATTTCACATTTGTGTTGTTTTTTTCCCTTAGGTTGTTGCCATCTGGAAGTGGTGATTTTTCAGTTTTTAATTTCTCAACCGGGCCTATAATTTCACCTCTTTTTGTCACAATTCCCCTCAGACTCCCTTCCTGCGAAAGTTAGTTCAGGCACAGGGATCTGCCCTACCTGCTGAGAAGACAGATGCAAACAACATATTAAGCTTCTCTGCAATCCCTTTTTCTTCCATTAGCACAACTTCAACTCCCTTGTTCTCCAATGGCCTTATCTGTCTTCCTAACTAGTTTCCTGTTTCTAATGCATTTTTTAAAAATTGTTGTTGGTCTTCCTGTTTTGAGCGATGTGTTCTTTGAATACTTTTTTCTACATCCTAGTCTGCTTGCATTTCTTTTGCCAAAGTTTACATTGGAAAACACTCTCTTTTTGGTTTTTTGAACATCTGATTCGCTGAAATGCTCTGAGATGTTGTGGACAAGCCATGGAAGTCTGGAGCAGCCCCACTTCATGATTCACAATTTGTGCTAATAATTTGCCCACCACTAGTATAAATATATATATTTGTTGTGATGGACAATTGCTGCTTGTTTTTCTGCTGAAATATTGCAATTCTCAGGCATATCAATAAAAAAAGTTTACAACTCCGGAAATGATATACCAAATTGTATGGTCATTAAACACCCTGCTTTGAACAACAACAACAGGAACAACACCATGCAAATACTATGATTTTACCAGGGAAAGCAGGGCTCAGAGTCACAGCAATATATATGTGCTTCCAACACCAGTCTTTCCAACTTATGTGTAAAAACTAGTATTTCTGCTTCTTTGTATGCTGCAAGCCTTGCATGGATTTGGCAGTGATGAGCTAACAGATGGTAATTCAACAGTGCTCTTTTGCAGAGGTCATTAATAACATCGAGCATCTGTAATATCTAACTTACATTTGTGTCTGTGAAAGAGCTATCCATGCATCAACCAGCCCCAAAAGCTACAGGAGATTTGAGACAATACTGTTCTCATTACCCTTTTCACAAAACTATTCTTCACAACTCACCTAACTATTAGATATTTACAATCTCTTTGCGCAAAAGCACTGAAGTAGGTAGACTGCATAAGGAAAAGCAGCAAAGTGACCTACATCTGCAGATACAAAAAAAAGGATAAAGGACACCTGGATATTATAGTCCAGTCAAAGGCAACTATGGGATGCGGTGCTCATCTCGCTTTCAGGCTGAGGGAGCCGGTGTTTGTCCACAGACAGCTTTCATGTGGCCAACTTCTGGCGCACCGTGATGGAAACCAGAGTGCACAGAAACGCCATTTACCTTCCTGCCGCAGCAGTACCTATTTATCTACTTGCACTGGTGTGGTTTCAAACTGCTAGGTTGGCAGGAGCTGGGACAGAGCAACGGGAGCTCACTCCACCATGGGGATTCGAACCGCCAACCTTCTGATCAGCAACCCCAAGAGGCTCAGTGGTTTAGACCACAGCGCCACCCGCTCCCTCTGCAGATACAAAATGCCACAGTTAAGGGTGCATTACAGGTGCAGATATGGACTGAGCTTGGCAATGGACTGAATAAGTGCCAATAAACTGAGACTCAATCCAGGCAAGAGAGAGGTACTCTGGGTGGGGGGTTCATCTGCCCTGTTAGATAGTGATTAGCCTGTTTTGGATGTCCTTTCACTCCCTTCTAAAGGAGGAGGCTTGTAGCTTGGAGTTGCTCCAAGATCAGGGGTGGTGCATCCTGGTTCACCCCTTGAGGCATCATGGGACTATGGCAGAACGCCGTGCTGCTGCCACTGTGCCATCCTGCTCCGCCACTGCAGTGGTGCCCATGAAGCTTTGGCAGTGGTGCTGACTTCTGGGGAGCCTCTTTCAGGAAACTATTAATGTCTGATATTTTGTTGTGTTCTCTTATATTCTGGTGGAAGCAGCCCAGTCAGAAGTGGGGTACTACTACTACTACTAATAATAATAATAATAACTTGCCAAGATCTTGTGAGATCTTGTGCACTCCTTGAGAAACCCCCAATATCTCGTGAGTTCTCACTGGAAACCAGTGCCTCTTCCACTTCTCCAGAGGTGGCATGGGGCGTGGGATGCCCGTGGTGGCACTGCCTCATGCGATTCTGCTTGAGGTGGTCACCTCACCTTGTCTCATGGGCAAGGTGCCTCATGGGCCCTGTCCTAGATCCAGTATTGTCGCAGGTGGCCTCAATGATTTGAAGCCAACCAGCTTTGGTTAATTTACCAACTCAAGAACACTGGTTTGAAGCTTAGAGGGCAAAAGCTGCCTGCAAGGACTGAGTGACGGCTGAGGAACCATGTGATGGGCGAGCCAGCCCACAGCTACACAATCACACGCCTAATTCTCTTTTAAACCATTAAATGCTGTGATGCCTTGCTGCTGAGTTAGATGTATTGGTTTTTATGTTTCTGTGCTTTTATGTTTGTACATATTTTATGGGCTAATAGCCGTAAATAAATAAATTTGAATTTGAATTTGAATTTGCTGCTGAGTGTGTGGAATATCCCTTTTTTGCAAGCAATAAGGAAAACTAGTGATTTTAAGGTATTTTTAGAGCTGACCTTCTACTGAACTCCTCAGTTGCATGACATTCCCATTGGCGCAGTGGTTAGTGTTCTATAGCAGAGAATTGCCCCCAGAACAACACAAGCCCATTGATTTAAATGAGCTTGCATAGTTGTAATTGAGGAAGGACTGTAGGTTCTGACCATTAAAATAAACAACCCTGTCTATTTTTACTTGTGGCTGCTTTGTAGGTAGCCATATCATGAATATTAGGCTTTCCAATTTATTACTTTGCATCGGGTCATCAAATCACTCACACTATGGAAGCCAATGCCCACGAGGTCCAGGCCTTTCTGTCCTAGGTTTCCCCCCCACAGGCTGCTACAGGATTGCCAGCTATTTTGTGAAATACCGTTCTTGACTGCAATAAAATCCCTCATAAAAACCATAGGACAAAATACCTTAGCCTGAAGGGGCAAATTACATTTTCAGCAGGTTTTTAGAAAGGAAGACAGAACACTGCTCATAATGAAGTCTCCTTCACACAAAAAGTAAGGATTCAAAAAGCCATGAATTAGACCCTGCCCTCATGCTGCTTGTGTAAAGGGGCTACACTTATAGAAAGAGGCTGTGTCCCAGTGTGGCTCCCTCCCCATGGGGGTCTGAGGCAGGGAAGTCTTTGTGCATAAACCTCTGTGTGTGTCGACTTCCCAGATGCTTGAATCCTGGTCGCTCAGAGTTCCCGGTGTCACAAAAGACTGCATGTGTAGAGGTCTGTGAGTGAAGGCTTCCTTGCCTCAGAGGACCGTGCGACTTCAGGGGCACTTGTGGATGGTACAGAGACAGCCCAAGACATTTGCCACCTGAGGTGAATCACAAAATGGCACCTCACTTCCCACCAGGGAAGAAGGCGTGAGTGAAGATCTACATCAGGAACAAGGGGGGGGGGATAAAGATCTACATCGGGGTCTGCTGCTCCTGTGGATCCTGCTGCCTGAGGCGATTGCCTCAAGGGTGGGCCAGCCCTGTGAGCCATGAATCAGTAGGATTGGTGCCCAAGGCACAGCCGTGCAGCAGACACACACACACACACACACACACGGAGAGAGAGAGAGAGAGAGAGAGAGAGAGAGAGAGAGAGAGAGTCCATATGGTGGTAAGGAGTTGGCGTCAGTCATCTCTGCTACCATGCCAGTCATCTCTGGTCAGACCTCACCTGGAGTACTGTGTCCAGTTCTGGGCTCCACAGTTCAAGAAGGACACTGACAAACTGGAACGTGTCCAGAGGAGGGCAACCAAAATGGTCAAAGGCCTGGAAACGATGCCTTATGAGGAATGGCTAAGGGAGCTGGGCATGTTTAGCCTGGAGAAGAGGAGGTTAAGGGGTGATATGATAGCCATGTTCAAATATATAAAAGGATGTCACATAGAGGAGGGAGAAAGGTTGTTTTCTGCTGCTCCAGAGAAGCGGACACGGAGCAATGGATCCAAACTACAAGAAAGAAGATTCCACCTAAACATTAGGAAGAACTTCCTGACAGTAAGAGCTGTTTGACAGTGGAATTTGCTGCCAAGGAGTGTGGTGGAGTCTCCTTCTTTGGAGGTCTTTAAGCAGAGGCTTGACAACCATATGTCAGGAGTGCTCTGATGGTGTTTCCTGCTTGGCAGGGGGTTGGACTCAATGGCCCTTGTGGTCTCTTCCAACTCTATGATTCTATGATTCTATGATTCTATATGTTCATAGGGTCAAAGGTAAAGTAAGTTACTTAGGCACAAAACAATTTGGATTCATCAGGTCAAAAAACACATAAGCCCATGCTCTTTAAACAGTCTCAAAACTAGGGAAATCTTTCAATTTTTTTGTGTACAAAACAGAAAAGTTATTCCTGAGGAAGTAATAAAGTGGTACCTCTGGTTGTGAACGGGATCCGTTCCGGAGCCCCATTAGCAACCTGAAAGGAACGCAACCCACGTCTGCGCAGGTCGCAATTCCCCACTTCTGTGCATGTGCGTGATGTTATTTTGCCCATCTGTGCATGCGTGAGCGGCGAAGCCCGGAAGTAACCCTTTCTGGTACTTCCAGGTCACCGTGGGACGCAACCTGAAAAGATGTAACCTGAACCGAACGTAACAAGAGGTATGACTGTATCTCCTGTTTGCAGTGTAGGAGACACAAGGAAGGAAAGGAACAGCAACAAGCAGGGCTTTTTTCCAGGCAGAACTCCCTGGAAGTGAGTCCCAGAACCTATTCAGTGGGCACCATTGCCATTATAAGAGAACAAGGGAGATGTTCATAGTGAGCTCCAGCCCCTCTCTTTCTAGAAAAATAGCACTGGCAACAAGGGTAATGTGATGAATAGGATTAAATGTTGTTGTGTGTGTTTGGGCTTTGCAGGGGAATGAGGGGTTAAGACCCAGTTCCATCAAAACATTGGGATTTGAAGGAAGGATGTAAAAGACATGTCCCTGTTTAGATGTTCTGCCAGGGACTTCTGCGCCGAAAGGTCAAGTCAGGAAACCTAAGGTGGTTGGATGTGGTAGGTTTGCTGTACTGTACTAGTAAATACCAATGATCACAAAGTGAGTATGTGACCTTGGAGAGCTTGGGTGAGAAAGAGAGAAAATATATGTTTCTGCTAGATGCAGAAGGGGAGCCAGAGCTGGAATAGGAAAACAGGGGATTTCATACTACAAATAAAACATGAGAAATGAACTCTCCTTTCCACTTCTGCCATTGTATGGCATTCTGTGAATCTTTCTCTAAACCACCTATTTTGGTGGCGCATGAAATGTTAATTCCTGCTCATTCACTCTGACTAATTTGCGTGGCATAATTCCACATGGAGTTCAAGAGGATTATCATGTCCCCATGTAATTATCTCAGCACTGTAACACAACAGTTAACAAAGACTATAATAAATAAATGCTAATGGGAGTCATGAGATTAAATTTAAATGGCCCACCTTCAAATAGCTGGAATATCATGAGCAATAAACTTGAGTCAATAAATAGCCCAATTCCTTTACAACGGTTGTTGTTATTTGTGGTTTTTTGTTTTGTTTTGTTTGAAAAGGAGACAACTCTTTTGGAGGATGTGTAATTCAACTAGAACACATTTGGGACTGAGCTACACAGGTCAATTTATAATGTTAAAATGTGTTATAAAAATGTGACATCAGAAGGCGCTGTAGAGCAGAATCCAAGGTCAATGGCAGATTGCCTTGGGAGCTTCCTCCCACCCCATAGTGTTTTTTAATATATATATATTGTAATGGTTATGTGGGGTTGCTCGTGCGTAAGTTGTCCCCACTCCTGGCTAGGTGGCCTGGTTAAACCTTTCCTGGCTGGACAGCCCTTCACTTCGTGGCTGTTCAGTCGCTAGCAGAATCCGTCTGTGGGCGTTTATTGAACCTCTTCCAGCAAAGAAGCTCTTTGACGCCAAGTCGCCACCTACTTTCCCTGTGCGGAAGTCTTCTGCGCAGGGTGGGTTTGGGCAGCAGAGGACCTGTGCTCTCCTCGCTGGTCTCCTGCGAAGAGTCCTGGAGCCTCCTCTCTGCTTCCCCCATCAGCCCCCCTCTATCCCTGGTGTAGCGCTGATTATCTTCCCCAGCTGGAGACCTGCCTCTCTCCTTGCTTGGCCCCTCTCCAGCATCGCTGTGGAGCCTCACCTCCTCCGCTAGTTGCAATGGCAGTTCCCTGACATATATATATATCTATCTAGAGCAAGTCTTGGAATCATTCAGACATTTGGGAAGTTATGATCTGGTTATTTTGAAGAAATAGATTTAGCAGAACACAGAAGCTTGTAAAACTTAGCAGAACGCAGAAGCTTATAAAATGACTGGGGAAATAAAGTGGATTACAGCATGTTGTAGAAGTGGAAAGTTGTAGAAGGGAAGTTAAATTGATATATTTACCCAAGTCGTTACTTGCTCCAAATGTGCTCTGGTTGGAAGAAAAGCGCCACAATGACAAACTCATTTAATAAGATTATTGATATTAATTAAAGGATGTGTAATGATGAGGTGGGATTTGCTAGGAACAAGGATTGTAAAGATTTGTGGCTAGAAAGGTTCAAAGCAGAATCAAGGGTGTAGGTAATCTAGAATGGGCAAACAGAAATCCAGAAAGGGAACAGACATTATTTTTGTGGATTCTCTTCCTTGATGTTTTGTCCCATCTACATTATTGCCTGGGTTCTGCCTTTCGGTCTTTCTAACTGTGGGTTTTCCCACCACCATTCTTGGGAAACACCACTGAGACTGATGACAGACAGAATGGCAAATGAAAACAGAACTAATAGCCAGGTACATATCCAACATACACCATACCACTGTAAAAAGATTGTCACAACATCTTTTTAAATAAAATTTCTAGAGAATGTTTGCAGTGCAGTGGAAAATTAAGGGCTTTATTTATTTGACTAATACAAATTGGAGATTTCATAAATCCTGCAAACTGAAAATCAGGAAAGAGTCGGTCAGACCTTGACACCTATTTCTAAGTCATCTGAATCTTAATATTCCAAAAGATGCTCTACAAGTTATATCGGAATAGCGAAAGCAGGTAAGCCTCCTGTGCTACAAAATCTTCTGAGATCACAGTAAACCTGTTCAGCTGCTGTATGAGAAACACACTCTGAAGTACACACATACATATTTATGTCTTGAAGGGGAAAATGGACAGGGAAATGCCTTCCATTCTTTTAACCTTTTACACTGCCACCAACCAGAAAGAGTAGAATATTTATTTTAAAATACATCCAGAATTGGCAGCAAAATATATTTTAAAGGATGTTTTGGGAAAGTAATGACAGGAACATAGAAAACTGACTCGTAGCAAGTCAACTGGTCTATCCAGTTCAGTGCTGTCTGTGTTGGTTGTGGCTTTCCATGATTTCAGATATTCCTGGCCCTACGTGGAAAAACCAGGGATGCAACCTAGGACCTTCTGCATGGAGGATCTGCCCCTAATCTACGGCCCTTTCCCACAACTAACAGGCAGCAAGGAAGCATCCACTCAAAGGGCCCTTCTAGACCACTTATTTATCCAGCATTTGCCATGATTTACTTGCACAAAGCTTACATGGTGGTTCCACTATCTCCGGTCTTTATTAAGCATTTGTTCTGATTTGCTTATGGGATGGGTTACATGACAATAAGCTGTCATGCTTATCTGAAGGAGCATCTCAACCCCCATCGTTCTGCCCGGACACTGAGGTCCAGCGCCGAGGGCCTTCTGGCGGTTCCCTCACTGCGAAAAGCCAAGTTACAGGGAACCAGGCAGAGGGCATTTTTAGCAGTGGTGCCCGCCTTGTGGAACACCCTCCCACCAGAAGTCAAAGAGAACAACAACTACCAGACTTTTAGAAGACATCTGAAGGCAGCCCTGTTTAGGGAAGCTTTTAATGTTTGATGCATTACTGTATTTTAATATTTTGTTAAAAGCTGCCCAGATGGGTGGGATATATTATTATTATTATTATTATTATTATTATTATTATTATTATTAATGCAATTAGCTTGTGGCGTATTTGCACATCTTCCTACTTGAATCTCTGACCCGGCAAAATGCTGAGCCCCCCTCCCCACTTGGAGCAGCCAAAAGAGCTTACCAGCCTTGTGAGGAATGGCAGACATATGGGATAGTTATTCTCTTATTTAGCCACCCTGGAGTTCGATCAAGCTGGATCCTTCCATTGCATTGGATTGGGGGAAGTGAGGAGGCCATGGTTGTCTGTGTGCAATAGTGCCTCAGAAGAGGGTGAGCCTATTGTTGGATACTTTACTGTAACCAAAAACTTCACTCTTGTGGTTTATCCCCACCACAGCTATTCACCGTGGGTTATAGCAAAGCAAACAGTCTAATTTGCCAACGCCTAAACAACATCAAGCATCAGAACAACTTGGCCACAATAAGGAAATTTTGCCCATGGTGTGACTATTTGCCATCCTTCCACTTTGACTTTCTGGCACCCTATTCGTATAATCTAGCAAGCCTAAAATATAGATGCGCCTTTACCCTCGCAAGACTGAATGTACTGTCATTGGCTGTTCCTGAGGGACAATTCCAACAGATACCATACGAAAAACACTTACGTCCCTGTGGAGATGGCAGCACCAAATCAGTGGCGCATGCCCTCCTCGCGTGCACTCTTCACAAAGACTTGAGGAACAAGATTATTAGGCCTCTTTTACTGACCATTCTGGGTCGCCCAACCACTGCCACAGTGTTCTTCTGGCAGATCAAGAGGAGCAGATGGCTGCAAAGGTTGCCAGGTTTCCAGCTGGGGCAATCAGAATAAGGTCCACTATTTGACTGCTGATTTAGGACCCTAAACTGTCTTTTATATAACCGACTTTTATTTTGTTCTGTGTATATTGCAATGCTTTTTGTTGCTATGGCCGACGGCTGATGCAAGTAAAGTTTCATTCATTCATTCGTTCATTCACTGTAACTGAGGAAAAATTAAATGGTAAGTGTTTAATGGCCAGAGTATGAAGATTCATATCACATAGTGTTCTAAATTCATGAGTACTTTGAGATAGAATACATGAAGAAGCCAGAAACGTAGTACAGAAACATGTTGGAAAACCACATCACCTCAACATTATTTATTACCTCTGTTAAGCTGTAAAAGTTAATCTGCTGTACACAAGTTTTGGTGTTGCACAAGCTGCATGCAAGTAGCTGCCTACCGTCTCTGTCTTTTTATTTTGGCATGCAGTGCAATCTTCAGCTACCCTTTTGTTGAATTGCCAGAAGGGAGTGCCATGGGGGGGGGGATCATATATTAAGGTTAGCATGAGAGACTTCATCTAAAACCAGAAGAAGAGCCTGCAGGATCCGGCCAGTTACCAATCCAGTTCTCACAGCGGCCAACCATATGCCTGTGGGGAACCTGCAAGAAGGAACGGAGGGAGGGACAAAATGGCATTGCCAAAGTGATTTGCACCAGCTGGGCTTGCAGTGTGCCTTTAAAAAAGGGAGCGAGAATAAATGGGCTTCCAAAAGAAATGACCAAAGATTGGAGGGATGGAGCTGTAAAAAGAGAGTGAGCAAAAGGCTGCAGTCCTGAGATGAACAATAGTGTGAAAGCAGCCATAAGCCAAGTGAATGTGTAACATATTTTGCCACTTCTGTCAATCCAGGAATTTACTTGGCCTTTGCACTGTATTATTCTTCAGGCAGTGAAAACTGCAGCTCCAACTGGGTTGGAAACGGGCACATCAGGGCTGAGCTTAGCAGAATTTGGTGGGTCATAGGCAAAGAGTGAGTCTGGATGGTCTGGGACACTGCAGGGCAAGGGCAGATAAAAAATATGGTTCTGCAGCTCAGTGGCTTGTCAAACAGCAATACGTGGCCTTCCAGATTGTGGTTTTACTGGTTGGACTGAAAAATACCAGGTTATTGGCACCAGAGTGCTGGTGCATTGAAAGATCATAGTCATGTATTCGGCTATTATAAAAGAAATTGCTGCCATTTGCAGAGAATTGTTATGGAAAATGTGGTTTTTCCTTACCACATTCGGTACATAGCGATAGCAAATGACAGTGCAGCTTTTCTGAACAAGATATTCAGCCACTGCTTTACATCACTAAGAAATTATGAAAATGCATTAAACACACACACACAGAGGGGTGGGTGGGGTGGGGTGGGGTGGGGGTGTGATGTTAAGCTTAGGTAAGAACATTCTGCCCAATTCTTGTTCTCTCTCTAAAATTTTATTTTCCTGTGGCCACATTGTTTATGCATATCTTGACACATCCCCCCTCAGCAAGGGCTGTGCTTTTTGAACTGTCCCTTGTCATCTTATTTCCCTAATTCATAAAATTCTGCCTTGTGAAAATCCTCAGGCCAAATGCCCCCCCCCCAGCCCCTATGTACCTGGCAACACTTTTCACATTGCTGACAAGGAAAAAGTGAAAAAATGCTTATTTAAAGCTTGGGTTTATCAAATTTAGATTTTTATTCAAATTACTGCCACGGCTCTAGGCTAGCTGACAACCTCGCCTTCAGTGCCAGTCTGTTTCCGGCTATCAGAGTGTATTGTATGCATTCTGGTTTCAGGATATGTAAATTAAGGTCCATTTTCTTATTATTCATTCTTTCTTCCTACACCCTCTCTAAGGCTGAGAGAGACCTGTGGACCCATATGACGAATACTACCAGGTTCTTTGAGACGAGATCTTGATCTGTGGAAGAATTATGAACCCTGATGAGTGTCAATTAAACACTGGGGTGGAGAATCTGATAGCTTATGTTTGATCTGTACTGAGTTATTATCTGTACCATAAACAGGCAAACAAATGCAAATTAATGAAATCCATAACACTGTCTACAAAGTACTGCTTGGCTGCTGTAATAATTGAGGAAAATATTGACTCAGTAAATCACAGAATGTGTGAGAGAGACTTAAAGTGCTTTGATTTATACTTGTGGGAAAACAATAATGAGACACTGGATTTGTTCTTGTTTCTGAATAGTTTTGGAAATAAGAAGGTTGAGGTATGAGTTCATTATTCCTCCTGCAGCTGAAGCAATTTGGGGTTGCCGCTGAAGTAATCTGGGGTTGCCGTTCAGGCAGAATATATCCCGTAAAGAGTTGTAACGACGCTCGTAAATGTGGAGAATAATTCGCAAAGATCTAATCTTCCATTGGGTAGGACTGCCAAGTGAAGAAGAGAATTTGACCACTTCTCAGCATTCCTGTATGATAAGGCATGGGGTGTAGGAAAATTCTTTTCGTCACTTGGCAGACCAGTGCAGATGACTTGCTTACCAAGTAATTATGAGCACAAAAGCTGAAATAAGTTAACTTCCCTGAAAAATGGCTGTCTTTATTCATGCTCTGGTGTCAGGGAGGGAAGCAGGCTCTGTGAGAAACCAACAGCATTTTTGCCTTGCACAACAGATCTTTCCATTTAAGACTCTGAAAAGTTCTAAAGTACATTGAGTTAAGTAACCTTTCCTTCTGATGTAGGGACAGTGTTAACTACTAACCTTTCATATTTTAGTATACGACTGCCCTCTGTTGGTGCTAATTACATTTTACACTGAACTGGGCAGGTGGACAGATAGATTGATTCGCTGTGAATATATTAGCCATCTGATAAGTAAAGTTATCTGAACAGCATACAACATACAGTAAAAACCATTTTAAAACTATATGGTACAAAAATACATTTCTAAGAATAATGTGAAAACAACCAATGCAGCTGCAGAGCCCCCAGAAAACTTCTTCAGTGCAATGATTAATGGGATGAGAGTAAGTGGTTTTAAGGGGGTGGTCTTAATAAATGATGGAAAGAGGTGATAAACACACACTTTCCTGATTCAGATCACGGGAAACTCAAGTGACTCCTTATTCCCAGGTTTCTTTCCATTCTCTTATATCTCAACAAGCCTCATTCATCTTGCTCTGCTCCTAAAGAGAACGGGGTGCTGAATTGTTAACTACCTGCAGTGAAACAGAGCTCACGTCAAGATAACCATCAGCTGTACAAACCGTGACAAGAAGGAATTACCTTGTTACTTACAAAAGCTTTCAAAATTATTGAAACCTCTCTCCTTCTCATTACTGAACTACGCAGGACAGATTATTACAAAAATAGGCCAACTGCTCAATGCATATTTTTAAAGCTTTGTGTATAGATTCTTACATTAGTATAGCTTTTAAAAGTCACTTGTAATAAGATGAATAAGATTTTAAAATTGGATTGTTGTATATAAGACAAGTATATTATAATGGAACCAAGAGGGGGAGTGGAGGGAAGTTGACCAGAAAATTATGGTTTAATTTGGTTAAGATTTCCCTCCCTGTTCCCCCCCCCCATTTTGTTATATTTGGAAAATCAATAAAATGTTATCGAAAAAGAAAAGTAAAAAAGAAACCTCTCAAAGAAGGATCCCCAAAAGTTGCAATCTACATTAACCACCAGTGGCGTAGCGTGGGGGTTGCAAGGGGGGCTGGCCGCACCGGGTGCAACATCTGGGGATTAGGGTTAGGGGGCGCAAATCCACTGGTTGGGGGGGGCGCAAATCCACGGGTTAGGGGGCGCAAATAACTTCCCTTGCCCCGGGTGCTGACAACCCACGCTATGCCACTGTTAACCACCAAGTTGTTCTTTTTCTTCATAGAGGTAGGAAGAAGGAAAGTAAAAGCTTGGGTCTTTACTTCTATATAAATTGGGGGTGTAAAGAGAATAAATGTTTTCATATTTGCCTCCAGTCCTGTTCTGGTTAGCTCCCACATTTATAAACATGGAGGCAAAGAGCAGAGTCACACTGAGCCCCCCCCCCCACACACACGTTCTGCACTCTTACCAGGATATCTGCAGGTAGGGGGGCTCTGTGGACACAATTGTACCCAGGAAGGCTTCCTCGGGGTCTGGATTCCCACATGACTTGGCTTCAAGAACCTTTTATGGGGTCTTCAAGAGCCTACATTGGGTTGCCATACAATTTTGGGCAAAACTAAAAAAATGCTCAACAACTTTTTTGTCTGGATTTTCACTTTTTGAAATACAGTATGGCAACCCTGCCCTACAAACGCCCATGCTGCACACTACGGATGGGTAGAAATTGAGCACAGTTCATATTTTAATGTAATGCTCCCTAATTCACACTTCCTGCAGCAATATAACAACTATAATTCCTTCAAAATATGCAGTTTTTGCAACACATTCCTCCAGCTAAATCATGTGTGGATATTCAGGGTAAGTGCATGCAAAAAATGGTTCTCTTAGTGAAATTAGCATACAAAAATGCATTTTATTGGGGTGGTTTGCCTCAGAAACAGCATGTAACTGGATAAATTCACACTAAAAACGCTGGTGAATTTTCAAGAAAACTTTATTTGGAAAAAAATCAGAATTGTAATGTGGAATTGTGGAGAACTGATTGCAAAAATGAGAAACTGAAATGGACGGATTATTCTGTTCCTCCATATGCGCAGTGGTCACAGGGGACAAGAAGGGCTGTTTGGGCTGCTCCCATGTTTTATGTACATAGACATTAACTGCTCAAATAGGACTTCCTAGAAGAAGAAGAAGAAGAAGAAGAAGAAGAAGAAGAAGAAGAAGAAGAGTTTGAATTTGATATTCTGCCTTTCACTCCCCTAAGGAGTCTCAAAGCGGCTCACATTCTCCTTTCCCTTCCTCCCCCACAACAAACACTCTGTGAGGTGAGTGGGGCTGAGAGACTTCAAAGAAGTGTGACTGGCCCAAGGTCACCCAGCAGCTGCATGTGGAGGAGCAGAGACGTGAACCCAGTTCACCAGATTGCAAGACTACCACTCTTAACCACTACCACCACACTAGTCAACCATTTTCAACTGCTTTAATCAAAGGCTGTAGCAGCATACAGAGAAACAGACCATCAAACAAAACAAAACAAATCCGAAATAAAATGAACAAAACAATTAAATGCCAAATCTTATTTAACAGCACTTAGATACTGCTACATGTGTCACCCCAGTTGGATGAAGAATCATTTGTGATTAAAATGGACGCTGATTAATACAGATGCTCTCTAATTCAATAGCTGCATATGCTCCTACTGAGTCTTTTCAAAAATACTAAAATTTAACTGATTAGCCATTCTGTGCCCTCTGCCCTGGAAAAACAGCTAATTGGCAGCTGTTTTGACAGGTCTCCCTGCACACAGTCCAGGCTGCTCTGTTTCCACTTACTTTGACAAGAAGAGGCAATGTAACCCTGACCGTACACTTCATTACATCAGTTCTAAATACCAATTTTGTTTCCCTTTTGTAACATCTTTCAGTAAATAATGTCAAAGTACAACAGGAAGTCTGTAAAGTGTAGAAGTAAAATGCATGCAAAAATAAGTGATAAATGTTTCCCAGATGCATGACGTGTTGCACTGCACAAAGGGATGGCATGATAAGAGGATTGCAAAATAATGAATGGTATGAATAGAGAGTTGTTGTTCTCCATCCCTCACACTGCAGAAACTGAGGACCATGCAAGGGATGTTGGCTAACAGCAGGTTTAAGTGCTGGTGCCTTGAACTTGATTATCCTATGTGGAATGCAGATGGGCATGACTGGAAGATGATGGCAACACTCGTGGCCGTGGGAGTGAACTCCTAGGGGTTGAGGTCCCTTTGCACCCCTCCTCCCAATAAAATATTTGAAGGGGCCACTTCTCCCAAGTTGATGGGCATTGCCATTCAAATGGTGTTCATGTGCTTAACCTTGTCATACCACAAGACAAGAACCATATTGTCAGAAAAGCAGTGTTTAATGTCTGGACAAAATATAAAGACTTATTGGAAAATAAAACTCCAAGGTGGCTTTCACCGCTGGAAGCTAAGGCCTGAAAAAGACCCAATATGGAGGCCAAATGGCCAAAATATTGGGAAATATTAGAAAAAGATGGAGACAATTGGAAATTGCAGAGTTTGGAGAAAATGAAGGACAAAGTGCGAGACTGGTTACATTACGCTCAGATTAAAGAAGTTTTAAAAAATGACAAAAAGTTAGGGTTCCAGGTGGAGAAATCGAAATTGGAAACAGAACTGTTAGAACCTAAGACTAAGGTACTTTCAAGAATGTATAACTTGCTGTTAAAATGGAATACACAAGACGAAATGGTTAAATCGGCTATGATAAAGTGGGCACAGGACATTGGACATAATATCATGTTTGAGGACTGGGAAAGGTTGTGGACCAACGGGCTGAACTTCACTGCATGTAATGCTTTGAAGGAAAATGTGGTGAAAATGATATATAGATGGTACATGACCCCAGTTAAACTTGCCAAAATATACCATTTGTCTGATAACAAATGTTGGAAATGTAAAGAAAATGATGGAACATTCTTTCACCTCTGGTGGACCTGCCCTAGAGTGAAGGCCTTCTGGGAAATGATATATAATGAGCTGAAAAAGGTATTTAGGTATACCTTTACTAAGAAACCAGAGGCCTTCCTTTTGGGTATTGTCGGCCAGAAGGTGTTAAAGAAGGACCGAACATTTTTTATGTATGCAACAACGGCAGCAAGGATACTCATCGCTAAGCATTGGAAAACTCAAGATCTACCCACACTGGAAGAGTGGCAGATGCAACTGATAGACTATATGGAATTAGCTGAGATGACCGGCAGAATCCGAGACCTGGGAGAAGAGAAGGTTGAAGAAGATTGGAAGAAATTTAAGATTTATTTAAAAAAGTATTGTAATTTGGTTGAATGTTAAGATGGAGGCTAGATCATAAATAATTGACCACCACTAAATTAGATGCAATTAGGATGCTAAGTGAGATTGAGGAAAAATCATAAACCTTTGGGAGAAATATTAGATTATTTTTTAAATGAATGGGACATAAGTATGTAAACAAGATGGTAAATTGCGGGCAAGAATTGACAATGATGCAAGTGGGAGCGGGAGACGTGAGGAAGTCAAAAGAAGTGAAGAAAATATGTTATGATATGTGTTATATTGTTCATTATATTTGTATTTATGTTTAAAAATCTTAATAAAAATATTTAAAACAAACAAACAAATGGTGTTCATGGGCCACGTCTTGTGATCGTTTACGTGAGGCAGGGCTAATGTGGGCTTCCCCAATATTTTATTCAAGTTGGCACCGCTGTTCATGGCACATAAGCAGGTGAAAGGATTCTTGATGTTGTGGCTGCCACTGCTTTCTTATTTTACTGATTAATTTATTTTCTGCTGCACTTCACCTTGGCACTGGTGCTGATGAAGGGCAGGCTATGATCAGAGGCAGCATCAAGTGTCTGCATGGCTGGATCGGGGTTGCCTAACACCTTAAACTACAGCTCCCATAAGTCTTTATGGGAAGACATGACTGTTTAGTGACATTGTGGTGTTTTGCTTGTTTGGTGGCCTAAGTTGGTCCAGCCACACTTCAGTTCTAAAATACAATAGTAGAGGATTAATCTGAGCAATCCAGTTCTTATTTTCTCAATCAGTTAGCATTTACTAGCAGCAAAAGCTCATCAGAAAGTTATTGGTTCCAAGATAGCACAGAGTTTGAGATAAGAGGTAAGAGATAAGTAAGATAAGGTAGGGCACAGAGAGGCTGCTGAGGGAAAAAGAATGAAGACACAGTTGCTTCCCTCTGTTGAGAAATACTTTTTAACTCACAGCTATCAGTAACCTAGATTCACTCGGTTTTTATGAGATGTTTAAGATTCTGCTGCTAAAACTGCAGTTGCTACTGGTTACTGTGCCCTTCAGTGAAATATTACTTTGCTTGTGTAGCTCTGCAGAAATCCCCAGTGACCACGGGAGGGAGAAAGGTCACTGGAGAGAATGATCTTTCCTCACATCTTCAGTTCAGTTCAGAATCCATTTTCTGATGAAAGGAACAAGATAGAATATGGGATGTATCTCAGGGAGATAATGGAACTCCTGGCATATGTGAGAAGGTTAAAAGTGGCAGACCTCAACTTCTCAGAGTTTAGTCTGTGTGTGTTTATATATAGTTACCACAATACAAATATATAAGGGGGGGGGGAGTGAACTACAGGTCAGAGAATTTACTTCTGGATTGAAACAGCAAATTTATGCCACACAGGCTGGAGACAGACCATTTCTTGTAACAACACAGCAATTTGCCCAGGCTGGTTGTGCAGGGTTATGGAGAGTGAGGTGCAGTTTGTTCAGTTCTAAGCCAATTTGTGAAAGTAATTAATGAAAAACCTTTTTATCAGTAAAAATGTGGCCCCGGTCTCTGTGCTCAGAATGCTGTACAGTGGTACCTCGGGTTACAGATACTTCAGGTTACAGACTCCGCTAACCCAGAAATAGTACCTCGGGTTAAGAACTTTGCTTCAGGATGAGAATAGAAGTTGTGCTCTGGTGGCGTGAAGACAGCGGGAGTCCCCATTAGCTAAAGTGGTACCTCAGGTTAAGAACGGACCTCCAGAACAAATTAAGTTCTTAACCCGAGGTACCACTGTATAAAGATATCAGCTGGGCTGCTGACTAGCGAGTGGTGCTTGTAGCTCCTTTTCACCTCCCCAAGGGGATCAGCTCTTGCCAGTCATTTCACCTGGCCAGGGCAAGAGCTCCTGGCACCAGCTGAAGGGCAAGAGCGAACAGGTTCTCACCTTGCGTCTCTCAGCTAAGGGTGAACAGCCCAAGCATGATGTACTGGCGAATGAGACATCAGTGGAGCCTTAGATGGTGCTGGCCAAGTCACTGGTGGAGGAGAAGAGCCTGGCACCTGGTTGGCTGCAACAACTTGAATCTGTGGCCCCTTGAATGCAAGGTTGATGTTCAAATTTGCCACCAGCGCTGACTGTGGATCAGACATCAAGGTTGTGTAGTGCCATGCATGTTGCATGTCCAGACCCTGAAAACACCCCCTTGTTGATGAATAAGACACAAGGACACGGATATTAGGTTAAAGGTATTGGGCAAATTTAGGCCACAACTTTATTGGTTACAGAATGAGAGCAGTAGGCATTGGAATTGACCCGACTATATCTGACTCCTGCCCGTCACGCAGGGAGTCCTGTAAGGGTCAACCACAGGTAGGGGGAGCCCCATCGATGAGGAAGTGAGCCAAGAGGAAGCTCTCCAGTTCAGGCCTCGGTTTGAATGGGGTCCAGCCATGCCTCCCCAGCTAGCGGATTAGCTGGCTGGTTGATTACATGGCCGGGAACCCCCGGGTGACATGGGACTTCGTCCCCCACCCCCAGAAGTGATTGGGTGGCTACGTGGTCCACCGCAACTCCTCCCCACTGTGAAGTGTAGTGGGTTTATGATTATGTAGCTGGGAGTGAGGGGGTGTAAATAGTTCTATCACTCCAGAGTGAGAGCATGCTCTGATATAGATCTGGGCCTCTACATGAGATGGGAGAGGAGTGTTACATAGTCCTGGGGGTGTGGGGCACAAGTCCACAAGTGCTCCAAGGATTTGGAGAACACCTTTTATGTGTGTGTTTGGCAATATTGTAGAGTGTGAATGGTTTACATATGAGTGCAAATGTTTGAGGTAGTGAATGGTTGCAGCGGTTGTGTTGAATGGATGGCAAGTGAAATTGGGTGAGTGATTGTAAGTATGTTGTGTTGATTGAAATGTTATATTGCTTTCTAGTACTCTGTTTTTTTTATTTTTTATTATGTTTGTGGCTATTACTATATTTTGTTATATGAATCACCTGACATGTCTTTTTTGCACTTTGTGTGTGCATCTGTTGCAAATGACTTCAATGTCTTTGTGAGATTACGCAGTCCATAAATGGAAACAATAATAAAAGCTGCTGATGTTCTTGGACTCAACTCCCCTCAGCCCCAGTCAGTGTGATCATGGTCAGAGAGTTATAGGCCAGGAACATCTGTGGGGCTATAGACTCCCCAGCCTTGAATTACAGGGACATACTTATTTGTGTCCACTAATGGGGCAGCTTCATGCCCACAGAAAGAGTGTGAGTATGGCAGCTCCACCTGCTGCCTGTTGCTCTCTGCCTTGTGTCTTCTCTGGCTCTCTGTAGGCTGTTCCCACAGCTGCAGGATCCAGGCCATGTCCCACTCCATGGTGACCAGAGAAGAAACTCCTTGACCAACAACTGTGGTGTCTATTCTTCAACAGAGTCGGTCATCTGCTTGCTCCAGACAGGCTTTTCGACCATTGTGTGCTCTGTCAGCAATGCAACAGGTGAAACTGGTCCTGCCCTACAACTGATGCCATGAGGGGCACAGCAGCTGCTACTGTTGAGCCATTGTCCAAGACACACAAGCCCAACAGAGGGACCAGTTGGCAATCTTATGCGCTTGTGTTTATTTTCCAGGATCCACTCTATCCTGGTTGTTGCTCAATAAAGGATTTGATTTGCCAGTTGTGCCATGTTTTTGTTGCTAGAGAGTGCTAGATGGGGATCATTCTGGAGTCTTGAACTTTCAGAACAAAGTTGTTCATTTTGCAAGTGTTGACTTTTCTGTTAGGGATTATTTCAACCCTTTTAAACTACTTCCATCAGTATATTCAACAGAAACTGGTTCATTAAAACAAGTTTACAATGGCCCTGCTGTTCTAGCCTATAGCTGCAGTATTTCTTTCATTAGCTCAATAACTTTGGATAATTTGGGTCACAAATGGCTCCCAGCAGGCTGCATGGTGTTTTTTAAAGGATGTAGAATGTCTCTCACTGTCTTGCAGAAACAATGAGCAGCTGACCCTAGAGGCATGTTAATGATAGTAGCAGACCATTTTGTGTTTCATTTATTTAAAGCTGTTTTTAACCACAGTTTTCTCAAAATAAAATCAAGGCGATAAGCGACGAAAGGTAAAAGTCCAGAAGTCACAGAAAGTGAAGGAATAAAAAAGAAACAATTTAGAGAACCAAAGAGATTTTTTTATAGCTGGAAGGGACAGCCCTCCATTTTTGTTTTGTTTTAGAGAATGTTTTTTCAGCCAGTTTTGGATTTATGCATTATTTTAATTTAGGATTTTAAACTCTGATTCTTGGAAAATAATAAAACTAGAAACCCCCTTAAACATGGCAATTCTAACTTTTTAAAAATAGTGTTGTCCTCATCAGATGAAAAGCCAACCTTTTCTTTTGTCTTCAATCTGAGTTTGTCTGGTTGTCTGCAAACCTTACTCACTTATCTAAGGTATTGACAGAAGCTGTGTGGAAAAATAGCCAGGAAAGGCAACAGAAGTCTGTTTTTGCAGCTGATCTTGGGAAAATTGCATAGGAGGCATGCCACTTGCTTTTGGGGAAATTGTGTTTGGTGCCAGAACCACTCTGAACTTTCATACAGATGTCCACTATGGGTTAATGCAAACTTACTTTGTTTAAGCTGTGTAATTTAGGGGGCCTATTTTGTTGTAGGGACACAGGTGGCACTGTGGTCTAAACCACAGAGCCTAGGACTTGCCGATCAGGTCGGCGGCTCGTATCCCCGCAACGGGGTGAGCTCCCGTTGTTCGGTCCCAGCTCCTGCCAACCCAGCAGTTCAAAAGCATGTCAAAGTGCAAGTAGATAAATAGGTACCACTCCAGCGGGAAGGTAAACAGCGTTTCTGTGCACTGCTCTGGTTCGCCAGAAGCGGCTTAGTCATGCTGGCCACATGACCCAGAAGCTGTCTGTGGACAAACGTCGGCTCACTCGGCCTATAGAGCGAAATGAGGGCGCAACTCCAGAGTCATTTGTGACTGGACTTAATGGTCAGGGGTACCTTTACCTTTACCTTTATTTTGCTGTAGCCATTCTTAAACAATTGGGAATGGGAAGCTCTTGCCAATATCCTGCAAACTACTCAGAGATCTAATCTAGCTTCTGCCCACCACTGTTGTAAAACTACCCCCTCAGCTTCAGTCCTATCCCAACCCACAAGAGGGTCTAATACTCTCTCCCTTCCAACTTCAAAGTAGGTATGAACTGCTGTTGTGTTGGAATTTGCACTTGCAAATTTGCACTAAATATGAACTGAATTATAAAAGAGCAGGGACTCATATCGTCGCAGCTACTGTTAGGATTTTTTGGGAGAGAGGTGGGTGGGTAGGAGGGGGAGACACATCCAAGCCACCTTAAAATCTCTGATTTCTCCATCAGTTTCTCTAGGTAACTCTCACTTCCATCCCTGTGAAGCAGGAAATTTATTACATAACCTGTTGTACTTAAAACCTGCAAAATAATAAATACATGCTGAACAGTTCAACATCAACACGCTGCAGAGACAAGTTACAGTCTACAAGCCTATTTCTAGATCAGCTGAATTGAACTCCCATCATTCATATAACTGCAACTTTTCAGCAAGATGAAACCTGGGAAAGAAACATAAAAGCAGAAGTACACATTACAGAGAGCAGCTGAAAAATGGCAGCCCTGAACAGATGTCTCCCCCTCCATAATGTGTAGTTTTACTTATCCTGACACCATGATGCTCTCTGCATTTCTGTACCAAACACTATCAAACACAGAGTAATAACATCGGGACACAGGATCAACTACAAATCAGGAAGAGGTACCAGCTAGCCTTTTTGCTCAAGGATGTTGCTGCTGCAGTATTTATACCTACAGGAAGCACAGCTGCCTCTCATACAACTGATATCTGAACTTCATATCTGAAGAAGTGTGCATGCACACGAAAGCTCATACCATTAACAAACTTAGTTGGTCTCTAAGGTGCTACTGGAAGACCAACACGGCTACCTACCTGTAACTGATATATGGTATATAAGATTTAGGCTAATGCCATAAACGTCACTGTTAGCTGCCAAGGAATAGGAATAGATTATTAACCTTGGACTGAACACAAGGTCTCTATGTCCCGTTTAAGATAGTTTAATATTGAGGAAACAGAAGCATTTTAATGGTACATGCAGAGGGTAAGTGGATGGAAGGGAAAGGAGCTAGACATGCAGGTATGCCAGGTTTTCACCTGGAGATGGTGCTTGCATCTTTAAATATTCCTGCAGATGTTGCAGCCATGCACTCCACCACACCCACACCCCCTATATACATTAGATCAGCCTTGCAAATACATGCTCAGAAATGACAAACCTATGAACTTCTGAGCAGACTCCTTGGCCAGGTATACCTATTTTAAAGTATTTGCAGCTCATCAATGGGATGAGAGCAGCAGAGAAAAGAGTCAGCTATAATTTACAAAAAGGCCTGTGCCTTCTCACCTGGAGCCAATTCTTACTCAGACATTCCCTGGGTCACCTGTGTATTTGTCTTAGACTGGAAAAGAGGAAAGACTGCCTTGCCAAACAAAGGCAATTACATTTGGTGAGATTGCAACTTGAACACCAGCCAAATGAAGGAGACAAGGCAATGGCAGTTCCTTCTATGCACTCTCACCAGCCCTGCTCAGTGACATAATCAGATGTGGATATTACTGGCTGGGGGGGGGTCTACTTAGAACTTATATAACCTCTGTTTTAAACATATAATTTAGAACTTATATAAAAGAGCAACACTGGTCAACAATTAGTTTCCAGGCCCAATTCCAGGTCCTCCTATTTGTGTTCAAAGCCCTAAATGACTTCCTCCTTCCCTACCGAAGGGTGGTAAGGTCAGTAAAAGGGGTTGGGACAGACTTTGGTAATCCTTAGTAATCTGGTGCCCTGAGCGAGGCCAAAATTTGGTGTTCCCAAATGCAGTTTATCAATTATGGATCTAATTTTGCGCCACCTTGGCTCAGTGCCCTGTGCATAGTAACCGCATGTACCACCCTAAATCCAGTTCTGGAGTAGTAATAATAATAATAATAAATAATAATTTATTACTTATACCTCGTCCATCTGGCTGGGTTTCCCCAGCCACTCTGGGTGGCTTCTAACAAGAGATTAAAAATACAGTTCCACCCCCCTCAGAGGTTCGGGGTACTCCGTGGCAGCCCCTAAATTGCAGAATTTCATCCCCACAGAGGTGCACCTGGTGATTTCATTAGGCAATTTCCATTTATGTAGTTTCACTCTCCTGGCCTTTAACAACTGAGATACATATATTTTTTTGGACCAACCCTACTCCTGTCCTTTGTTATAACCTGCCCAGGGACCTTATGGCGGATAAGAAATCGACATTACTGCCATTACAATTACTTCACCACAGCTGGTGACAGAAACATGGACAGAACAGGCAGAAATAGCTGCCCTGTATGGAAAGTAGCATCCTTAATTGTGGGGTGGGAGAGCTGGAAAAGAATTCACTGTCTACCCATGTACTATCTGAAACCAAAGGGTCACGTTGGTTGCCAAATGTGAAAAATCTTGGCATTGTTTTCAGCTCTCCCATCCCACTATAATCGTAGACAGAGGAATCCTTTTGATCATTGTACATTTTTCACTGTGGTGCCCAGATCTTCCACATTTGTACTCAAGCCATGTGGTTTAAGAACAGGGTATATGTTTCTATTTTTAAAGATAGTGTTTCTTTTGGAAGGGAAGAAAGTGCCGTCATTTCAGTTCTTCAGGATTGCTTTGCAAAACAGTAACATTGAATGAAACGCAAGTTGACAGTGCCTCTCTGAATTAAGGCTGCTTAGCTCCACAACCTAATAACTTTAAACAGCGCATTAAATTAATGAGTTTTCTGTGTTACTGTTCTTTTTAACTTTGGAGTCATTAGGAAGACGGCACCAGGTTTTGCTGCAGAAGCTGATCAAGTTATTCTATGGTTTATTTGTATACAGTGGTACCTCGGGTTACATACGCTTCAAGTTACAGACTCCGCTAACCCAGAAATAGTGCTTCAGGTTAAGAACTTTGCTTCAGGATGAGAAGAGAAATCGTGTTCCAGCGGCGCAGCAGCAGGAGGAGGCCCCATTAGCTAAAGTTGTGCTTCAGGTTAACAGTTTCAGGTTAAGAACCGACCTCCAGAACGAATTAAGTACTTAACCCAAGGTACCACTGTACTGCTGTTTGGCCCAAAGCAGCAAACAGTACAAAATAAAGCTGCAATAAAAGTACAATAAATAAATCAGAACAATATTAACTTAGTTGTTGTTGTCATCTTGGGAGACCAGGGAGGCGTGCACCTTTGGAGATGAAGTCAAATCTAGAGTTACAGCGCCTGCCGTGGCTGTAGAGACCGATATGGGGCAGATGGGGCATTCGGCTGTGCTGCCGCAGATGCACCACAGCATTTCTTTGCACTCCTTCCAGCATTAATTTCTCCTCTGGTCACTGCTGTAAATAAAAAACCCGTGGTTGCCTTCAAGGGATTCCCACAGCAGGGTTGATGTTGTCAGCCTTCATGTCACATTTACAGACATCTTTGTAGCACAGAGTTGGTCTGTCAACAGGCTTGTTGCCTGAAGCCATCTCCCTATAGAGCATCTCCTTGGAGATCCTTCCATCTTGCATTCTGCGGACATTACCAAGCCAGAGGTTTCTGAGACAAGAGTGTGAACGTGCTGGGAATGTGGGCTTGGAAGAGCACATCTTTGCTTCAGACTTTGTCCTGCCATGTGATGCCCAAAATCTTCCTGACACAGTGCACGTGAAAAGCATAGCTCCTGACAGTTGTAAAATAAACACTACTTATTGGGTTCAAAACAGGCTGCCTTGAAAATAATCTTTGGCTATCTTAAGTCATACAGTATGCTCCATTGAAAAGCCATTGCTTTGCTTTCAAGCAAGGAAAATCAGGTACACACTTCTAATATGTACAGGACTTAGGATGACGTGTGGAGGGCACAGAAAATAGTAGTGCAGGTTGCTACCAATTTAACCCAGATGACGGCATCAAGCACACACACTTATAAAATAATGTACAAAAACTGTTACCGACTTGTCATTATATCCCCCCAACTCTGAAACCTTCAAAAGAGAGCCTTTCCAAAAATTTGGCAGGGTGAGGCAACCTTTTCACATGGAGGGAAGTTTCCACATATGCCTCAGATCTTAGAACGGCAGTGCTATTGCTCTGTCAGGTGGGGAAAATAGGCAGCTGCTAAGAAAATGCGTTTTCCCATGTTGTTCTTAAATTGCCGAGCCCCCGTACAATACATTGGTTTTCATCATGCTCTAACTCAAGGGTGGGGAATCTTTTTCAGCCAGAGGAAAAAGCAATGAATGCAAAATACAGTGGTGCCCCGCAAGACGAATGCCTCGCAAGACGAATGCCTCGCAAGACGGAAAACCCGCTAGATGAATGGGTTTTCCGTTTTGGAGGTGCTTTGCAAAACAAATTTCCTATGGGCTTGCTTCGCAAGACGAAAATGTCTTGCGAGTTCCTGCAGGGTTTCCCCCCCCCCCTTTTCCCAAGCCGCTAAGCCGCTTATCAGCTGATCCACTAAGCTGCTAAACAGCTGATCCGCTAAGCCGCTTATCAGCTGATCCGCTAAGCTGCTAAACAGCTGATCCGCTAAGCCGCTTATCAGCTGATCCGCTAGCTAATAGCGCTAATCCGCTAAGCCACTAATGGGCTTGCTTCGCAAGACGAAAAAACTGCAAGACAAAGAGACTCACGGAACGGATTCTTTTCGTCTTGCGAGGCACCACTGTATGCATTTGAACAGTACAGTGGTGCCTCGCAAGACGAAATTAATTCGTTCCGCAAGTCTTTTCGTCTTGCGAGTTTTTCGTCTTGCGAAGCACGGTTTTCCATAGGAATGCATTAAAAATCAATTAATGCGTTCCTATGGAAACCGCCTTCAGACCAGGTCCGGGGACAGTCTGTCCCCCGACCTCTTCTGAAGGCCGGTGGGGGGCGAAAGTCTTTGCTCCCCCCCCCCCCGCCTGCCTTCCCGGGGCGGTCTTAAAATGCTGGCGGGCGGCAGCGAAGCCTTCGCTGCCGTCCCCCAGCATTTTAAAAGCCCCTGGGACAGCGGAGACTTCCCAGGGCGATTTTAAAATGCTGGCGGGCAGCAGCGCTTCGCTGCCGCCCACCAGCATTTTAAAATCGCCCCGGGAGCGGAGAAGTCTCCGCTGTCTGGGGTGATCTTAAAATGCTGGCGGGCGGCAGCGCTGCTGCCCGCGAAGCCTTCGCTGCCGCCCACCAGCATTTTAAAATCGCTCCGGGAGCGGAGAAGTCTCCGCTGTCTGGGGTGATCTTAAAATGCTGGCGGGCGGCAGCGCTGCTGCCTGCCAGCATTTTAAAATCGCCCCGGGACAGTGGAGGAATTATCCGCTGTCCCGGGGCGATTTAAAAGCCCCCGGGAAGGCAGGCAGGGGGGACAAAGACTTTCGCCCCCCACCGGCCTTCAGAAGAGGTCCTGGACCTCTTCTGAAGGCCGGTGGGGGGCGAAGGTCTTTGCTCCCCCCCCCGCCGCCTGCCTTCAAAAGCCATCCGGGATAGCGGGAAGCGCTTCCCTGCTATCCCGGACTGCTTTTAAAATGCTGGCGGTGGGGAGCAAATCCTTTCGCCCCCGCCGGCCTTCCTGGACCTCTTCTGAAGGCCGGAGGGGGGGGAAAGGCTTTGCTCCCCACCGCTAGCATTTAAAAGAGGTCCCCGGAGATTTCCCTATGGGCTTTCTTCTTGCGAAGCAAGCCCATAGGGAAATTCGTTTTGCGAAGCGCCTCCAAAACGGAAAACCCTTTCGTCTAGCGGGTTTTTCGTCTTGCGAGGCCTTCGTCTTGCGGGGCACCACTGTACACTAACAGTAGACTACATACCCCTGGGGCTGGGGGGAAATGGTTGTTTTGGGAAGAGTCCCAGGAAACTGGTTGAAAGCAGCTGCAGCAGAGCTTATGTTGACTGGTGGTGGTGGGCTCTCTGCTGCCTGCTTGGAACTGGTGCCCCAAAATGATCTTCTTGGGTTGAGTGTGAAGGTCTGTCCTTGGTTTCCTTGTCACATTTGTTGGTGGGCAATCCGACCCTAAGCGGAGTGGCTACCTCAGACCATCACTGCACTGAGGTCCAAGTCAATGTGATCCTCAAGCAGGGATGCTGAATATAAGCCCGGGGTGGAGTGGATTATTTAATAAAAACAAAAGTTCTAGAGAGCTCACCAGAAACCCTGCCACTTGGAAGGGCTGGTCTCAAAGAGCAGCAGTGTCTCTCTCCTGGGAGAACCATGATTGTGCCCGTCCTGTGGGGCAGTGCTATCCTTAAGGCTCTGGAAAGCCCTCTGGGAGTTGCAGCCAAACACCTATAAAGTTTCCAAGTGAAATGTCAACATCTAACTTACCTAAACATTTATAGCAACAATTGTAGGGTCAGACCCAAATTCTTTAAACTTTTAAAGAATACACCAAGCCTGCAATAGTTTTTAGACATTCAATGTAGAATTTTATTTGGAAAAATATCATTTGTAAAGGTGTGAAGATTAAATATATACCATGATAAAAGCTTATCATAAATGCTCTAGGTCACACTACAAAAAATAAAATATTCCCAGTAGTGAAAGTCATGTGCATTTTTAGGTATGGTCTTGTGCATTTGGCATCCAAGCCACCAATCTCCAACATTTCCCCCCAATAGCAGCTTCATTCATTCTTCTACTACCAGAAATGAAATCAATGACTATGCTTTAATATACTTGCATGAACTGAGTAGAAATTTTATCTACAAGTCTTCCCACATTTTGATGATGTGATACCCCTGTGTCTTTAATAAAGTAACTGGGAGATTATATTTTGAGGTTTAGTAAACTAGGGCTTCTTCACGTAAGTTTTTTTAAAGAAAACTTCACACACATTAGGATTGTTTTCCTGGGTGCTCAATATTGTGTGAAAAATGTATGTGCTTTTCTACTACGTGTGCATTTTGCCTGTATAAATGTTGCACAAATTTGCCACAAACTATGGCTTCCACACACATATTACGAGAAACACATTGGCATATGCTTCAGTGTACACAGTTTTTCCAAAGTAGTATCTTGGGTGAAGTAGTCTTCAGTCAGAACTACAATCTGCAGTCTAAAGAAATGGTTCAATCTTTTTGTTGAAAGCTTGAATGCAAATTTGCTCATGTTCTGTCTCCAAAATTTAATGTAATTTATTTAAGTTGTAATACACTAAGAACACTTTAAAAGAGCTAATTGTTTTTAACCTTGAGGCAAATAAAGGTTTTCAAAGTTTCACTGTAAAAAGAGGTACTAGTAAGCTAGCCAGTCAGTCTCACAACGTAAGTAGTTTTCACTGTTTCAAAATGTCAGTATTTTAACATTTTACTTCCTATCTAAAATTCAGGATTCTTAAGAGTATTTTCAATATCCTTTTAAAAAATTAGTTATACCTAATGCCATGCAATAGTTCTCTACTGAAAGGGGCTTCTTTGCAGCAGGCATAAAGTTGATTTCTGGTATCTGCAAAACATAATAACCCAAACTGCTTAGTGGGAAACAAACCAATTCCATAGTGTAATGGGCAGCTACAGACAAGAGCACGAATAATGTTATAATAAAGATGGTAAAATGTTTGAGTACCCAGCATCGTACATTGTGAGAGTACATTCCAAAATACTTTAGCTGGAAAATGTGGTTTTATGACACTATTCCATAAGAGCACTTCATTTGGTCTGCAATCCTAAGCCCACTTATCAGGGAGTGAAGTTCGCTGCATTCAATGGTCTTACTTTTGGTAGTTATGCATTGGACTGCATTACTAGTTAGAAGAATTTTGTCTGACAGTTAATGTCCTCAGAAAATACTCCTTCCTTTCATCACGCAGGTGTCACAAAACTTCAAAATTTCAAGGATACATGATAGTAAAGATGGTCCACTAAAGTGATCTGAAGGTTTAACATAACTCAGTTGTATACACAAGGAACATACAGATTTACACCATAGAAATGGTCCCCAAGTATTTTTGTTACCTCTGTAAGTTTCCTAGTAACTGGAAATGCTAACTTGTTTCTCCAGCATTCTGATGACCATGTAATACTATTATTATAGCCATAAAATACACTCAGAAAGCCACAATGAACCATTGGTACTCTTAAATGTTGAAAGGAAGGGAAAATCGTCAGACTTTGGGCAGTCCTGGATTTTAGAAGGGAAATCTATTAGAGACACTGTCTCTCGAATCCAGCAGTGTCCAAACTTTTTTCAAAGAGGGCCAGATTTGATGAAGTGAAGGGGCCGTAGGGGCCAACCAAAGTTTTTGACCTTTATTTTTAGAATTGAAGTTGTTAAGCTTTTTTTTATGATTTTACCCCAAAGTTGTTTAGCTTTTTTTTTTTAGGCCCCCGAAAAGGATTTTGGGCATGCCTGCTCTAATCTGCAGTTCTCTAAATGGTAAGTGGGGGGGGGGGGGATGCGGACTGGTAAAAACAATTACAGTCGTACCTTGGATTTTGAACGCCTTGTGGGTCGAACATTTCAGCTCCCAAATGCCACAACCACAGAAGTGAGTGTTCCGGTTTGTGAACTTTTTTTGGAAGCAGAACGTCTGATGCGGCTTTCGATTGAGTGCAGGAAGCTCCTGCAGCCAATCAGAAGCTGTGCCTTGGTTTTCAAACATTTTCGGAAGTTGAATGGACTTCTAGAACAGATTTCATTCGAGAACCAAGATACAACTGTATTAGGAAAATAACAAAGTGGCTAGGAAGTGGTTTACTGGATTTGAAATCCAATTCTTGTCACTTTTAGTATTGCTGACATTGATTAAAAGCTACCTGTGAAAAATATTTTGGCAAACTGAAAATAAACATAGTTCTTAAAAATTACGAAGTCTTTTAATATGAGCTCACCATTAAAAATCCAAAACAAATGTGGCCAAATATTTCCTACAGGCCGGCTGAAGCAATTAGGCAGAATTTTCTCATGAATATGCCTCAGGCAGGACAACCAGCTGGAGGCAGGGTATACTCAAAGGCAATTCGCGTTCCAAGAGTGGCATGGGAGCTGCTTCTGCATGGCAGATGCAAATGCCACTTCAATAATATTGAAGTTGAATGCATTGCTCTGATGAAAGAGAGGCCACACAAACAGCTCCTGTGCCATGCTAGTAACCCATGGACCCCTCCTTTAACATAATGGATCATAACTGAGTGTTAAACCAATCTTGCATATAAATAAAGAACAATTTTGAAGAAAACAAAGTGCACACTTTATTTTTAAATAATGTTATGTGTGGGTCAAGGCAGAGACTATTGTAGAAGAGGTATTTCCTCCTGCATGAAAGCTCTCATCTAATGTCTCATCTAATATGGTACCTGCTATTTCAGGTTTTCATAAGTAACCTATTTAAGGACAACCGTACCCCAAACAGACCCCGAAACTGAAATATACATTTCCACTGCCATCTGTTCACAGTAATGGCATTTCCATTCATCTTTTATTAATGCCAATGTTAAATCGGACACAGATATTGTCAACTGTTCCTTTTCATCAATGGAAAGAAATATAACTCTTAAAGCTACAAGGCTATTGTGCTCATTTATTTCAATGTATGCAAGAGCTAACTTGACCTCAGAACCTTCTAGTCTGAAGGATTCAACTTGCTAGGACAAGAAATAAATACAAACTCCAGTGTTCAAAACAAACTTTACAAAAGTAGTCTCAAAACAGGCACATGATAGTTTGTACCTACAACTTGTGAAATACGGACATTAAAATATTCAATTCTTCCAATGACTGGATTCATTTCCCAAACACATCAAGGTATTTATGGATGCTTTCATTTTAGCTTCTCCACATACAAGTTTCAATCCAGTCCACAAGGAGTGCAGTGTAGAGGCACAGCTACAGGAGGGTCAGAGTCCTGCTTCCTCCTTCCACCCTCTGCAGGAACAGATACCACACAAGGTCATTGTGGTGAATGGGAGGGCCTGTGTTGTGTCTCCCAAAGTCCCAGCTAGATAGCCATCCCCACTCAGTTAGAGAACGAGAACTCAGGACGTTCCTGGATTAAGCAGGTGTGTTTAGGCCTCACGTCCTCTGCAGCTGCCAAGTTTCATGATGCATCTGCACCCATCTGTGTGTGTTGCGGGTGGGGAGCGAGAGAAGAGGCCTTCGTTATACCTTGTGGGGTTTCTTCTGCATGCAGGCACTGAACTGCAGTTGACTGGATTTAACCCATAACATAACAGATGTTTTTTATAACACCTTCAAATGAAAACCAACCAACCAACCAACCAACCAACCAACCAACCAACCAACCACTGGTCCTAATATAGTCCATAAGATGCACACTGCCATTACAAGGTTTTTTTTTATAACCACTAATGTGTACAGGATCAAACCCTTTAGTTACCATATAGTCTGATGCTGACAGATTTCATGTAGTGGAAGCTATATGGATATGAAATGCATGCAATGGCTGCACTAGTGTAGGAACTCAAGACTAAACGTAGAAGCAGACACTTTGATATTATGGTTTTACTTTGTTCTAAGTAAGTATAACCATTAAAAGTGCTTTGTATCCATTCATTAAACAAGTATTTTTGAGTTTCTTTAGCTTGTCACCTCTTAACCACCAGATCACAATTATTTTCTTTGGTGCTTACAAATCAATATTTCAAGTCAAAAACCTTTAGCCAGCATGGAACATTCCTGTGCTATACGCTTTAGCTCACAGACATTTAAAAAAAACCAAAAAAACACAACAACAAAAACTCGATGCTGACAGTCACATTCCTCAGTAACATACCCAGAGAATCTATAGAACAGATTTCTCTTTCCACCCTGATTCATTACTCTGTTAATACCTTTAAAAATACAATGTAAACAACATCCTATTCTTCATCACTAATAAGAGCTAGATAGATTAATCCAGTGCTACATTTCCTAAAAAATATTACAGCACCTTCATAAATTTGCACAAATTATTTTGAGTACATTGTCTGATTTTACTTTAGTGTACTGATTATGCTTCATCAGTAGAGAAATTTGCTTGAACTGAGATTAGATGAAAAAGTTTAGTTACAAAGCTGTTTTAAACCACCACCACCCCAAGCCATACTGCAAAGAATTCTGTAAGTCTGTTATATAGCCACCACTGATATAGCATCCTGACAAGACTACTATTGCTGTCTTACTAATAGCTGATTAAAAGGTGGCTATGAAGTTGCAATAAGGCATCCTTCATAAAACAGCACAAAATTATACTTAACTTTTAGCAGGTGCTAGACTTTAATGGTTTAATAGCTATACCTCCTTGAGACAAGAATATTCTAAGAGCAAAAGCTGTGGGAACTGAACACCTAGAATCTAATTATGCAGGTAGCAAAAATATATTAATATCAAATTTGAATTTACAACAGGCTCCGACCTGGAATCAAGTCAACAAAACTTGATGCAAGGTGTGGCTTTTCAAGAGGAATTATTTGGCAAACCAGGCACCCAAATCCCAGGTCTGTGTAATAAGCAAACAACAGGCAGCAGACACTTCCACTTACAAAGGAAATGTGCGTGACCTAAGGCAACGTGTGTCAACAGGGATGCTCAACAGGGAATGCTGCATCAGTGAAAGCTGTCAGGAGGCACAGCTGGAGAAGGGATCCAAGGCTACGACTCTCCTGAGCTCAAGGCTCGCTTAAGAAAGAGGAGTTCTTCCTAAATACTCCATGTGTCATTCCGTGGCAGTTTTCTGTTCCTCGGGACTTTCTCTAGAAGACCTGTAAAGGGAAAAGGTCACTTTGCTGGTATCAAAACTTTCAGTAAAAATAAAGGATAAAATATTTATGAATGCAAGGAACAACCAGTAGTTTTTTCAGCCTCCACAAAAAGATACAAAGAAATGGAGAGTATTTGGGGCATGTGTGTGTGTGTGAAGAGTTATGCAAAATTTGAACTGACCAGAGGTCCTCCTTGTGACCACTGAATCTCAAATTTAAACTACAATGCAGGATTCCTGAATGTAATATTATACTTGAACTTGTGAAAAAGATCCAACATTTATGGTTAAATACGGCTGCAGTTAAAGGAATAGCTTGAAATAAATATAATCAAGATAATGAGCACCCATGTATTTTGACACTCATTTATCTACTGTCTTGCTAACAGATTTCTTCTGCATATGCTGTTAAGTCTGTCCACTTAGGCATTAGTACAAAAAATATTTATTAAAATTTGTTACACTATTTATTTATTAGAATTGACATCCATTTCTGGCATCTACTTGTACAACAACCATCTGCTTGTGCAAACAGGATTTTCCTCCCCTCCCCCTCCCCCGTCATCTGCTCAGGAGGTTTGGGGGACACTCTGGAGCAGCTGTGGGGGCCAAGGGGAAAGAGAGGAAAGCGAAGTCCTGTCATCACCTCTGATAGCACAATGTTGGATCTTGACCTGCATTTACACCAGGGCTCTACTGATATCCTCTGCAAGATAGGATAGGCTGAGAGATAAGGAGTTGTCCAAGGGAACCCAGTGAGTTAGGATTTGAACCTAGCCATCTCTGGTCTTAATATAACACTCTTAACTACTGAAACACACTGGTAGTGTAAAACCTCTGCTTTTCAACTCGTTGGAACTTACCCGCCCCGCCCCCACTCCCCACTTCTAAAATTATATTACCATAAGCACCAGGCACATAGGTGGATATAGAAACTGTGCACACAGCTGCATATTTGCAGCCCACTGATCAACATATACAAATTACAATACTAACAGAACACTGACAGAAGAAGAGAACTAGAACAGGGTGCTTCACACGCCCTTCTCAAGCCAGCCGGTCAAGGAAGTAGGTGGAGGAGCTGCTGCCGTCAGAAGCTCCCATGTACTCCACGCCTCTTCTATATGTATGATCTAGTTGAGATCCCTGCATTACAGGGGCTAGGACAAGATGACTCTCGCAGGTCCCTTCCATCTCTACAATT
The DNA here is from genome assembly GCF_964106915.1 of Podarcis gaigeae. Lineage (NCBI taxonomy): Eukaryota > Metazoa > Chordata > Lepidosauria > Squamata > Lacertidae > Podarcis > Podarcis gaigeae. Next base: position 51,846,277 of record NC_139689.1, read on the forward strand.
TCATAATTCTATTATTCAGTTCCTGTGGCTGCAGAGTCAAATGTCTCTGGATCTGCCTGCTGTAGGATGCTCTCCATTCTGCAGAACTGCCTCCCGGTGTCTTGAGGTTTCCAAGGGGGCTGCCCCACAATTTGTGATCTATTATGTCCAGCATATCATGATTCCTCAGTTGAAACACAACTTCTTCCTCCCCCTTCCCCCTCTCCCCTGCTTGCTGTTTCTTACTAACTAAATTCAGGGATCAAATAGCTAAAGAAGGGCATAATTTAATTACCAGAGACTTGTCTTTTGGATCGGATTGTGCCCCCAAGTGTTTTGGATTTCTAGATATTTCAAATATTTATTATTTCTGCTCTTTGGTTGTTAAAGATAAAGGGAGAGGTCAGTAAACTACAGATTAAGAAATACCTTACTAAGAGACAATACTATGTGACAACTACTGTAGAAGCTTACCGGTATATCTGCAAAGGCCAAGGCATCTGTGATGGCGTGGGCAATGCACTTGTGGGGCTCACAAGCATAGCACTATAGATGTTGGAAGCAACCACTAGTGTGCAGAGCAGTATGGGTCCTATGATGGCTCCTTCCACGCCTAGGTAATATGCTCCCCCAGCTACTGCAAGGCCCGTCAGGTATGGGTGGCCCCCTCTGCAATCACAACACGCCCAGTTAAGTTACAATCATATTCTAATTCTAACCCCTTCCCACCAAAAGTTTAGAGAATAAAATTTAGCATTCATTCCCAAGCATACCTTTTAAAAGAACATTTATAAAAGGGTCATATGCCCAAGGTATTAGCTGCATTACAAATATTAAAAGAAGGTGCTTCCTCTAGGCACATTATATTTCAGTTAAGTTATAACTTTAACATCTATGCAAGATGGTGGAGGGTTTCTGGGGAAACTAAGCAGACGACTTTGGATAAGGGTCTAAGTGTGTGGAGCACATGAATGGTGTGAGAACAAAACTGCACAACCAACTGCCCACAAGTTATTCCTGTGCCACTTCTGGGATCACAAGACTTCCACACACTGAAAGCACTGTGTGCACAGGGCCTTTGGGTAGGCCATATGCAAGTGTTATGTCCAGCATGTGGGATATTTCATTCTTTCATTGCATGTGTAGGCTGTACAACCTTACAACCTCATCCAAACTGGTCCAGCTTCTTGATGTAACAGATAAGTAATAAAACTAATTTTATGGTTATTGTTATATCTAATAGTTAAGCACAAAAAATAGTTTTAGATTATGTTGATGATGATAATGATTAAAATTCATTCATAGAACTCAGGGCAGTTCACAACATAAAATTGCCATATAAAAAAACACAAGATACATAAAATAAGAACAAAAGCAAGCCGATAACCCCCCTTCCACAACACATTTTAAAAGGGCACTGGATGTCAATCAGCCAAAGGCCTGGCTGAAGAGGAACGTTTTTGCCTGGTGCCTAAAGGTTTATACAGTGGTGCCCAGCAAGACGAACGCCTCGCAAGACGGAAAACCCGCTAGACGAAAGGGTTTTCCGTTTTGGAGGCGCTTCGCAAAACGAATTTCCCTATGGGCTTGCTTCGCAAGATGAAAATGTCTTGCGAGTTCCTGCGGGTTTTTTCCCCCTTTCCCCCCCCTTTTCCTAAGCCGCTAAGCCACTTATCAGCTGATCCGCTGATAAACCGCTTAACAGCTGATCGCTAAAAGCCGCTAAACCGCTAATAGCGCTAATCCGCTAAGCTGTCAATGGGCTTGCTTCGCAAGACGAAAAAACCGCTATATGAAGAGCCTCACGGAACGGATTAATTTCATCTTGCGAGGCACCACTGTAATGAATGACGCCAGGTGAGCCTCCCTGGGAGGAGCATTCCACAAGCAGGGAGCCACTATGGAAAAGGCCCTGTTCTTGTGTTACACCACCCTCTGATCCTCTCATAAAGGAGGCATGTGAAGAAGGGCCTCAGGGGATGAACTCAGGGTCCGGATAGGTTCATATGGGGAGAGGTGGTCCTTGAGGTATTGTGGTCCTCAGCAGTTTTAACGTATTGTTAGAGAATGATTTTTTTCCAAGATAGTAAAGGACCTATTTTGAAATATTTACCCGGATATATCTGAATAGATTGCTGTGTCTACAAAATATGTTGGCAGCAGATGGCAAACCAAGAGCAGCACAGCTTTGCATCCTTCTCCCTGTACAAGCCAGAGGTCTAGAACGGCAGGTATGGCTGCCCAGTATGTTCCCAGAAATGGAACAACTCCAAGAAGAGCAGCCAGTGCTAAGGGTAGAGAAGTTAGAAATGACAATTAAAAAACACAATTATGTCAATGGAAATAGTTTCAAAAAATACTGCATCTCTTCATAGCACATAGTTGCATTAACATTCACAGGACTATTTAGATGCAGTGTAACTGATCAAATCAAGAGTGTATAATTTGTCTTGGATTCAAAGTTCCTGGTCACGCCTTAAGCCATGGACTTACAATGTCTTTATTCATTTTAAAAGTTATATCCTGCCATTCAGGCGGAAAAAGATGATTCATCATACTGAAGCGAAAGATGGCTAATCTTCCTGAAAAATGGACACCTCGTTTAAGGACCAGTGTGTACATGATTCTTTGCTCTGAGCATCAATACATCTATTGCTAAAAACTGGTTATGATTTTGAGGCAACTACCAGAAGTGGATACAGTCCTTTTCACTATTAAAGGTAAAGGTACCCCTGCCCATACGGGCCAGTCGTGACCGACTCTAGGGTTGCGCGCTCATCTCGCTCAAGAAGCTGGGAGCCGGCGCCGTCCGAAGACACTTCCGGATCACGTGGCCAGCGTGACGAAGCTGCTCTGGCGAGCCAGCACCAGCACAGCACACGGAAAAGCCATTTACCTTCCCACTATAAAGCAGTACCTATTTATCTAATTGCACTTAGGGGTGCTTTCGAACTGCTAGGTGGGCAGGAGCTGGGACCGAACGACGGGAGCTCACCCCGCCGCGGGGATTCGAACCACCGACCTTACGTTCAGCAAGTCCTAGGCACTGAGGTTTTACCCACAGCGCCACCCGCGTCCCCTTTTCACTATTACACACAAAAATAAACTCAACCTTGTTTTTTTCTTTCTCACCTGATGGTATGAAGACAATGTTAATTCCAAAGACAGTATGAGTCAGCCAGGTGTACAGTCCATAGAACCCAGCCATTTTGAGAGATGCATCAAACACACCTCTAGAAGGATGAGATAATTCCATATAAAATCTATTAGTTGAGCAGCTATGTATTTAAAAATTGCTAAAACAAACCTTAAAGATCAAAGCTATTTGCTACACAAATGGCACATTAAATGAAGTTTCAGGGCTACTTCCTGCCACCGTTCAGGATAATTTGCTGTTTCCCATTCATTATCTATTCATTTTGTATTTGTGCTTTTATTATTATTTTCATAATATTATTTTCACAATATTTATTTTATTTTTAAACAAACTTTAAATAATAACAACAAAACCTACGTGAAAAATTAAATGTAGCAGCTCTTAATTGAGACCTTCCCTCCCCAGTGCTAAGAATACAGATCTGGCATCTTGGACCTCTCTGAATACCCAATTTTCTACGTAAATATTCTTACAGTCCTAGAAACTGTGAATGTAAGCACTTCATAACCAGATGTTTGACATTCTTCTGATATAGCGAGTAGTCTTTCTATGTAACAAGAGAGCTTGCATAGTGACCAATACCAGATTGAGCCACAAATAGCATGGAGCCACTAGACTTCCTTCAGCCAGCCACTCTTCCTTAGCACCCTACTGCCTGCAAAATGGCAGCCACGCTGATCTAGCTGATGAGGTAGTTGTAAGGATGACAAACATAATGCATGTGAAAAATTTGAAACAAAAAGCATGATACAGACACAATATACGTATGATTAGGGACCAAAATATCACTTGGATTCTATAGTGCTCAGCAGTATATAAATTGCTGCATTAAATAGTAAAGCAAGTATTAATATTAAATGCGCTAAACATTGTAGATTTTTAAAGGTACTACCAGAAAATTATGACTGAAGATTTGACTTGTGCCCAACATCTATGATTGAAGGGAAAAGTGATCTAGGCTTTCTAGTTTGCAGCTCTGTTGCAAAAGGAATCTTAATCCAAATATTGGATAAAACATCTATGACGGAATCCTCCAGAAAAAAACCCTCCTGACCCCCATATTCCTTTGCTAAAGTTACATTTTAGTGCCTACACCTTTCTCCACAAGAACTCCTGTCCAGAATGAAATGTGTCTGCCTCAAATATGCAACTTCTAGACATCACATCAGCATTCACAAACTTTTCAAATGCAATTAAAACACAACCCTAGATAGCATTGCTCTACATTTCTGCAAAAGACGCAGCCGTGGTGAGTTAACAAAACCTATCTGGAGCTACTCAAGAAATGTGCTATTTGTGCAAATAGAAATGCAAACATTTAAAAATGGTTAATTACTGTAGCTGGGTAGGAATTTGAAAGGTATTGCTGAACTGTAACAAAGAAAACCCTGACAAAGCCAAAGTACTTAAAATAAAATATTAAGTATATCCAGCCCATTTAAATGGAAAGTTCGCTAAACACTATGATTAAAATGTTCCAGTGTGTAAAGTACTTAAAACACAATATTTCTCCGTATTATTATGATGCATAGTTTTAAAAAGAGACCATCCTCTTTAATCTGGCCTGAGAATTTGATGGAAGACAACAGCTACCCTTTGGAATTAGTGTTACATCTGAAATTACAGAAAATATTTCATGATACGAAGCAATTTGAAAACTTTCCTTTGGGCCTTTTATGCAAGAAAAAGAAAAAGTAGGATACCAGTTAACAGGAGTTGCAAAAACTTCCATGGGCTAACAGTTTTACAAATTTCAGCAAAATGTTGAAGGAGCATTGTTTGGACAGGATGATGTTTATAAAGAAAGTTTTATTACTAGAGGCTATGTACTCGAAGCCACGGAGATGTTGAGCTCAGAAAAGGAACTTTGCTGATACATGAATTTTCACGTGTCTCAGAGAAAGAAAGCAAAGCATTTATCACTCCACAGCAGCATAGTGTAACAGTAACAACTGCTTGGATGTAATTTACTAAAGGTAGAATTACATTCACAGGTGGAGCTCCCTCATTTAGGTACAGCAAAACTTCAACAGCAGCCATCTCATATATGGCCTATTTCTCAATGAGGTGGTAAAACTGGGTCTGGTAAAACTGCAGACTGCTAGTGGAAGCTCACAGGACTGGATGCTCCTCCATGCACATTCTTTGCACACAGAAAACTAGCATTTCAGGGAGATGGCTAGACTAGAACTCATTTCTCTTACAAGCTAATTTCTATGTGCATAGACAGGGTGGCTTGAAGAGCATTCCAATCATGTGAGCCACCAACTGCAGTCTGAAGTGGCGCAGCCCAGAAACAGGTTTATCAATGAGTTTGAGTTCAGCATCTTTAGTGCTGCTGTTTGAAAAGCTACACTTGATAATATTGTTTCCAGAAAGGTTTCACAAAAGATTTAGGTTTGAAATCAGTGAATGTCTAAAAGTGAAGAAATTATTGATGATAGGAAAAATCATATACTCCAATGATTTCAAAAAGCTAGCCGGGGGGGGGGGGAGATAGTCCCAAAGCATATATTTTGAACCACCACTCAATCAATACTTGGTTTAACAAGTACGTGCAAAACAGAGTATAACCTGGGACAATGCAAGAATGCTGTAAGTCCTATTCTTAATTGTACAATTCTCTTGGCACTGAAAGACCACCAAATTGCACGCAGATTACCAACGTCATTTAACCCATCCAATTAAATGATGTTGAGATTGCAGCCAAGCATTCACGCTGGTTTTCCTTAGCATATTACATGTTTTAAACTTTAATATGCTTGAAGACGAATTGTTTTCTCTGGAGATTGTATCACCATATCATTTCCATTATCATGCTCATTCACTGACTGCCGTGGCCTGATGCAATTATGACAAGTAATCATAATTGATTTCAGTAACCAAGATTAGGTTAAGTTTGCATCAAATTACCTTTAGCATTATGGGCAATTTTGTCTTAGGAAAAATTAGAGTGGTTTAGCAAAGAGACTTTTGGAAACTTTTTCTTTCTTTTTTTAAATAAAGAGACCACTCTGCCCATTGTTTGTGGTTCTTACGGTGGATGAAGAAAATGAAGCAAGCAATAAAACTTTCTCGGAAAGAAAGCACACATGTAAACCTGATCACTGGCTAACATGTTTCAAGCAGAAATACTGATATGGGTATAGGCTCTTCCAGAACTAATTCATCCCCGTAAAGAAACATACCCTGCAGTAACTTTAAGCCACAGCCATATGCGTGTGCATGCACTCATGTGAAAATATCGCACACACTAAATTGCACTGAGGCCGTGACAACGTGCAACTTAGTAATGTGCAATATCCCCACCAGAGCAAGCAGAATGGGAGCTTCGGGGAAGAAGGGTCTGGTGCATTCAGGAAGAAAAGAGCATGCCACTTAGTGGGAGGACAATGGTTCAGGCAAAAGGTGTGCATGCAACTCAGAGATACATAAGTTCAACGATCTCTGCTTCGGTTGCGCAGAACATAAGACAGGTTAGGTACTGCCCTGTTAGTTTTAAGAATAACTCTATCAAGGCGGCTCCATTTTTACTGAATGGTAAGGTAGTAATGAAAATGAGTGATTGTCATCTGAACCATCCACAACTAATGGTTTTAATTTTAAAGTCTTAAGCTATAATCAATAACCAGCCTACTGCTGAGGCAATTCATTCTAAACTCTCAAAATACTACACTATCAGTTTACTGCAGTACACTTTTTATAAAAGTGAGAGAAATACTATTAAATGGCAAATACATCTGGATACAAATTTGGCTGCTTTCGAGTCCCTCAACTCAAGGCATTGCCTTCATTTCCTTGACTGGTAAGGATTCCTTGAACATGCTCTTATTTATACAACAGATGCAATCCAACCTGTCTTCTGGTGTCAAGTATGAAATATTCTCATATTCCAATAGTTCACAGAGTGAATGAGCTTTTCTGTGACAGGGGAAGGCAACCTTTTCATATCCTGAAGGCCATGCAGAGTCTCTGGTGTAGACATGCCCACCATATAGTCATGCACACCTCCCACTTCATATCAACATGCATGGAAAGAATTTCCTCTATGAGACCCAGATAGTCATATTACTGAAACCGTGGGAATTTGGAGCCCATCATGTGACCCAGAAATGTACCATTAAAAAAATTAAGTTGTCCAAAGATAAACACACACATGTAAATTCACAGTGACTTCAGGTCTTTTTCTAACACACATGGAAACTTCCAATTCGCTTGGGCTTCAAATGCAACAAATAGTGCACACGGGGTAGGAATAACCCTATAGTTTTCCTTAGGGAAGTGGCTAAAAGTGCAACATGCATGGGATACTCAAAATTCATCTTCTAGAATGGTGTTCAAGAAATACATATCCAATTATTTGCAACTCCTGTACTTAATTTTTACACTGCAGCCTGTGTTTTTCTAATAAGCCTATTAATTCCCCAAAGCCAGCAAAAGTTGGCTCCTGGAAAAATGTAAATTGCAACAAACCATTGTTTCTGCAAAAAAAGATGTGAAAGCATTAAGTTGCCTTTTACAGAAGCAAATTCTTACATTAAGTCAGTACTGTCTAATCTGCAAGTGTTTTTCCCCAGCATAGCAATGTGAGATTCATAACTTGGGAGCTGCCTGCAAACAAACTCCTTTCAGATGAGCTGAAAGTCATAATGGAAATACTTTGTAATGAGTATGGTCTAGAGACTGATAGCCATTAAACTATTCATTACACATAAAATAATAAGCAAACAGGATTTAAAAAATTAACTGTAGCTATAACCATACCCTATGACTAATTGTGATCACTGGTACAAAAAAAAATTGATCACTTGTTTCTGCAAAATTGTTTAGCCTTAACATATATACTCCTTTAGTCTCCCTTCCTCCTTTCAAATTGTTCACAACTTCTTCCTCTCTACACCAGAAAACGGCATGCCCAACAAGATATATGAATTGAGATATATTCCAGACAGGTAGGCTACATTTTTCAAAGCAGAAACTCTACATACCTAGATAGTGTTTTAAAAAGTAAAAATACGATCAAGAATGAAAGATATAGTATAAAACTTCTAGGGGAAATGATTAGGTATTACTTTGGTCAGAAAGTCCCTGAACCCCAAGCCTCTGCTTGCAGGTAATCAACAGGGTGGCATGGGACTTTATTTGGCATGCTCTGGTGACGAAAAGGGAAGGAGGCAGCCAATCCACTGGAGAGGAGCCCAAACGGGGGAAAATGGGAAGCAAAAGGCAGCCCATTTTAAAAGAGGGAGCCAATTAAGCAAGCCTAAAAGGGGAAATAGCAAAAGTGGGGGGAAGATAAAGAGAATACAGTGGTGCCCCGCAAGACGAACGCCTCGCAAGACGGAAAACCCGCTTGACGAAAGGGTTTTCCGTTTTGGAGGCGCTTCGCAAAACGAATTTCCCTATGGGGTTGCTTCGCAAGACGAAAAAATCTTGCGAGTCCCAGTGGGTTTTTTCCGCTCCCCCCCTTTTCCTAAGCCGCTAAACAGCTGATCCGCTGATAAGCCGCTTAACAGCTGATCGCTAGAAGCCGCTAGACCGCTGTAGCACTAATCCGCTAAGCTGTCAATGGGCTTGGTTCGCAAGACGAAAAAACCGCTAGACGAAGAGAAACGCGGAATGGATTCTTTTCGTCTTGCGAGGCACCACTGTAAAACTTAGTTTAAAAGAAGTGCAGGAGCAATAGTGAAGAGACTGCTTCATTGAAAGGTAAAGGTAAAGGACCCCTGACAATTAAGTCCAGGTGCAAACGACTCTGGGGTTGCAGCGCTCATCTCGCTTTACTGGCCGAGGGAGCCGACGTTTGTCCGCAGACAGTTTTTCTGGGTCATGTGGCCGGCATGACTAAGCTGCTTCTGGTGAAACCAGAGCAGCGCATGGAAATGCTGTTTACCTTCCCGCTGGAGTGGTACCTATCTACTTGCACTTTTTGGTGTGCTTTCGAACCGCTAGGTTGGCAGGAGCTGGGACCGAGAAACGGGAGCTCACCCCGTGTGGGGATTCAAACCGCCAACCTTCCGATCAGCAAGCCCTAGACTCAGTGGTTTAGACCACAGCACCACCCGCGTCCCACGCTTCATGGAAAGGCAGAAGCAAAAACTAATCAGGGAGACGCCCACATCCCAATAAGTTGTTTCTCCTGCCTTCCTTTGCATGGGAGGAGCCTGAGCCCAACCCAGTGACCTGGCGGTGCAGAAAGAAAATGAATTAACAGAACAAAGAAGACATACCCCCAAACTATACTTATCATACAACTTGTAAGAAAGTAACAGTGCACCTTATGGCCTCTTCGACAGACTGGCCAACTATATTGGAGGAAGGGCCAGGCTGTGACAAGGGAGTCAGGTTGATCACCCACTTCACTGGCTTGTAGTATTCATCACTGGAACTTAAAAGGTAGAACAACGTGGTCAGGAAAATCACCTGCAAACAGACAAGAAATAAAGCAGCTGAGTGTTAACTAGAAACATACAGTGGAACCTCAAGTTATGTACCGTCCTCCTTACAAATGCTTCGGGTAACAAGCTCCAAAAACCCGGAAGTAGATGCCCCTAGTTGTGAACTTTGCCCCGGGGTGCGAGCGGAAGTCATGCACCAGCAGGAGGCCCCATTAGTGAAAGCGTGCCTCATGTTAAGAATAGTTTTGGCTTAAGAATGGACCTCCGGAAAGAATTAAGTTCGTAACCGGAGGTACCACTGTAGTATGATGGGGGTAGGGAAGAGTGCAATTCTGCTTTGCACCTCTTAATATAACGGAGAAGGGAATAAAATACTGTTTAACATACTAGATGAAAACCACCTTGGGCTGCTTCACCTTGGGCAACAAAACGGTTTGGAATACAGTGGTACCTCAGGTTAAGTACTTAATTCATTCCGGAGGTCCGTTCTTAACCTGAAACTGTTCTTAACTTGAAGCACCACTTTAGCTAATGGGGCGTCCTGCTGCCGCCGCGCCGCCAGAGCACAATTTCTGTTCTTACCCTGAAACAAAGTTCTGAACCTGAAGCACTATTTCTGGGTTAGCGGAGTCTGTAACCTGAAGCATATGTAACCTGAAGTGTATGTAACCACTGTACCACTGTAGCCTTGCTTGGTGATGGCGTTATTTGCAAACATTCCATCTCACCCAATCTTTGCCTTAACAAGGTTATTTAGCAATAAAATATTGCAGGAAATGGATTGACCCATTCACATTCACTGATCAATCTAATATCCTCCACCTGAAAGAAATGATCATTTTTATGTTAGCTTCAACATTTTTCAGAACTAGAATCCTGATATGTGGTATTAAAAAAGCTTTATTGACTGCAGTGTTGGAATACATGCACACCATATGAAGATACAGTGGTGCCCCGCAAGACGAATGCCTCGCAAGACGAAAAACCCGCTAGACGAAAGGGTTTTCCGTTTTTCGATGCGCTTTGCAAGACGAATTTCCCTATGGGCTTGCTTCGCAAGACGAAAACGTCTTGCGAGTCTTGCAATTTTTTTCGCTTCCCCTCCCTTTTTCTAAGCCGCTAAGCCGCTAATAGCCTTTTAGCAGCTAAACCGCTAAGCCTTTAATAGCCGCTAAGCCGCTAATAGCGCCAATCCCCTAAGCCGCTAATAGGGTTGCTTCGCAAGACGAAAAATCCGCTAGACGAAGAGACTCGCGGAACGGATTATTTTTGTCTTGCGAGGCACCACTGTACAAAAAGGGAAAGGTAGCCCTGAAGACTGCAGCTATTTGGTGGCTGTTCATTATCCAAATGTCTGGTGACACTCACAAAGCTCAGATTGACCAAGCCACTTAACTTTTGTTTGGGACTATAGGCAACTTAACGTTCCCCCTGCCATGCTTGATGGCAAAGCTTCCCTGAGCTGCACTAATCTGTTACACTTTATTTTGCATCAGTGGACACACTGTATACATCTGTTTTATATTTCACAGTACTATTCTTTATGGATAATTCTGCTAGATTTATTTACTAATTGCCTATCAGATTTGAGCCTTTCTATTTTTGCAAGCTCCAAATTTCTTTTTTAAAAAAGCAGTTTTGCTGCAGTTACCAAAGGATTTTAATATATTTAGATACATATATATATAAAAATATGGTTTTATTTTCTCCATTTCCAATTCAAATTATAATCAGGAAATACTTCTTTTGATTAAAAAAAATCCTTAAGAATCCAACATTGCCATTTTGATTTTTCTAAATGTAGAAAAGAGCCTAAAGAGTTAGCTTCAAGTTCTTTTCAATAGCACTGAAGTTTGTATTTTGATTATCCAACCCAAAGGGCAGATATTCTTTCCATTCTTTACCAACTCAGCTTTTGCAACTAAGGGACCCAACACTGTTAGCAAACCTTTCTTTTCTAGCATTTTTTTTAAAAGAGAAAGCTGTGCTTGTTTTCCCATCACCCAGCAAAACCTACAACAGCCTCTTAGCGCAGGTCATTGCTTGCATGTTTAGGGGGGGGGGGAATCACACATTCCCAAGCCAGATCCCTTGACATAAGCCAATTCAATATCCAATATCTAGGTGATCACAAGCCCTGGGGCTATGTTCCAGCCATTAAATTTCCCACAAGCATCGCAGCTGTCATAACACAAAACTTAAATGGAAAGAAATCACCTCTAACATGACTAGTTGTGCCACACAGCTGTGTATGCCAAATTTAGAATCAAAGGAAACACTGAAAAAACTAGCCACACATGCTAACATAAAGCTCTCTCCACTCTTGCCAAGTAAAACTTTGCATTTAAAGCAACACATTTTGGAATATATTTTTTAAATAGCCTGATTAGCTTTTCAGATACCTTTCAATTGAATAACTTTCTAATGAAATGCCTGAAGTAACTGATATTTTGTTTGAAGTCTTGTTTATTCTGTTATATTTTACTCCAATAAGACCAATTTATCCTAAATAGAACCCAATAAGGTAGACATGTATGTAAAAAAAAAATTGCAGGTAGCACTTAGAAATATTACATAATCAATACATTTTTTGGAATTTTAATACCTGTATTAATTTTTAAAAATCACTTTTTAAAATTTAAAATTTTGTAACTTAACTTTAAAATTTAAAGTAAACCCTTCATGTGACATATCATATTAAAGTCCATGAAGTTCTGAAGAGATTGGTATTTTTAGTTTTGAAATATCTTAAATCTGGGCTGAGATTTGTAGGTTTATGTTTAATCTGGCAAGGCCAATTAAAAAATAAATAAATTCAAACCCTCATAACTCAAAAACGGGATGAGATAAATTTTAGATTTAAAGTTAGTTTTGATCATTCAGCAAGTGTACAAAATATTAATAAAATCAGATCAATTGATATGGAGTTATCCTCTTAGGAATATAGGAAGAACAGAGTTTGCTATAACTTTTCTCCTCATCAAAATATTACTGAATACAGGATACCTCTCATTTTTCAGAGACTGGTGCAAATAAAATATTGATAGTCTACTCATTTGCCAGACAGTGGTTCAGATACTGAGGTGCTCTCCACTCTGTGCAGCAGTTAGCTGAATAATTTTAATTGCAGATGATATGACCAAACAGCTGAGCTAGGAAGGTACCAGAAATGACTATCTAATGTCTAAAGAATAGCCCTTACCAGGGATGGCCTGACCAGTTTTGCCACCTGATGCAAAATGGGAATTGCTACCTCCTATCTGTCCCGCCCCACTCCTTTCAAACTTCTGCCACTGCCATGCCCTGACTCTCTCCTAACTCAGCAGGAGTCAGAGAACTCCTCCATGCATTGCCGCTCAGTTTTCCCATGAAGCCAATTGGCAACATGGCATGCAGGAACGCTCCTAGCTCTCACCAAATTTGGCAAGAGCCAGGGCACTCCTCAAAGCCTTGCTGCTCGATTTCTCTGTCCAGGTTTAGGAAAGATGTGCAGCAAGACCACATGCTGGAACACCTTCCTCTCACCGCCAGTGGCGGAAGTGCTGCTGTTTGCATTACCTCTTTGGCTGCCTGGCTCTGCTTCATGCAGACTCACACACTCTTGACAATATATACAGACTGGCCACTCTACCGGGCAGAAGCTATCTAGCAAAACTGTAGAATTCACAGGCAAGAAAATTCTCTTTTTTCTCTACTTGGCACCATCAGAGCATAATAAAACAGTGCAATATTCATTTAAGAGGTGTGTATGCATTGCCTTAAGTGTCTCAGCATAGAGGAAAGCATAAAGCCTTTGGAGTGTTTTCGAGACACGCTGTTAGGTATCATATGGAATTTGGTGTTGAATCCGGAAAAGGGGCTGACTTGCTAAGAAGGGCTGAAAATAGTGTCAAGCTGGAGCCGCCGCGAGCAGGAGACAATGGAAACTACAATTACAAATATGCAGAAGAGCCGTGGAAGAGACCTGGAAGAGACTTGAGGGCCTCGGACATAAGGTTGCCAGGCTGATGAGATAGATTTGACTATAAGGACTGACAAAACCCGGAACCAGGTGGAAGGGACGCTGGATGATTGGATTTGTTTGCATTTTTTCTTTCTCACTATTAGAACCGTTTTATAATATTAATGAATTTTAGGAAAATGCTGGAATGAAATTATTTGGTTTTAGTAAAAATGTTTAAAGAATTATGAAAGAAGGTTATAGCTATGAGAAGTTGGTAAGGATAAGATTTATGTTTCAAGTTTTAAAATATATCTTATTATATTATAGAAAGTTAAGATTAAAATACTTTAGGGTAATGTGTTGACAGAATATTATGAAATATGGGAAGGATTTGCTGGGATAATTAATAACTAGAATACAAAGAAGGGGAGGAGGAGGTGGTCTAAGGAAGAAGGTGATGACAGCTTAGGATATGGATATAAGATGTTTTTAATTATTTTTATTTTTGTGTCTTTAACTATTTTTTACTTTGTATTTTTTTCTTTTTCTTTACCTTTGTAATTTTTGTGTGTGTGTGTGTTTTTCTCTTTTCCTTTTTCATCTTTGTTGTGGTGATGTTGAAAATTTCAATAAATATCATTTACCAAAAAAAAGAGGAAAGCATAAAGCCTATAGAATTTAGGGAGAGTATTAATGGAAAACCAGGTTGTGATCCTGCAACCTCTTCAGGAGATGGTCTACACTGAACAGCCCAAGATATAGCTGCTCCTCTCAGTGAGTAGGCTAAAGAATAAGTGAACGCAAGAAAGTAACTGCCTGAAGAAATGTAAACCCTTTTTTCCAGAAACAACAACCAAAACCCCTGCACTTACCAGCGAAAGCACAAAATTGAGAAGAGCAGTGCCACTGTAAAAGAGAACAGTTACTAAAGTTGTAACTGTGGTGAAAAGGAGGCTCACATTGTGGCTCATCACTATCCAGAGGGATTCCAGGATCTGGAAAAGAGCAGAATCAGACCCCGAAATCACTAGCTTAGCAGAACTGTTTTGAAAAACACTGTGCTTTCAATACGTAACGTGTCAGAGTCATATGGAGATTTTTGTTAGCATCAGTGCCAACAGCAGTGGATCTTGTGACTAGAAAGTCCCATTATTTTCTTTGTTATAAATACAAATTGACTCAAACTATGTTGAAACACTACCATGAAAAATATAAAACCACCTAGCCTAATAGGTGAAACATAACGTAAAACATAAACAAGCAAGGGGTGGTGTTTTGTTTTGTTTTCTCAATTGAATATTTTTTCCCCGTGAATTAACACCATATATTTAGATATTTGAATCCAGTTTGGAAAACGGGAACGGATATCTTCCATATACTTTGGTCTTTCAAATCCCTTTACATAATCAAAAATATAACTGGATGTCAGACTCTCCTGTCTCTAAAAAGAGCACTTCTTGGATACGTAAAGAAAATAGATCTAAACCTATCTGACACCAGTAAGGCAACTGATAGCATTATACTATTCAAGGCACGTACCGAAAGAAATGTCTCAATGTTCTCATGAATAAAGGAGGCAACATCTTGCCAATCAAGCATGTCACCTGGCCAGCTGTTTTGACGGTTTAAATGTGGCTTGTGTCCTTTGTGTCTTCCTGAATGAGTTACATTCTGTAAAATAAGCGAGAAACATTTAACTGGTGTTCACAAAATTTCTGGGAATTATTTAAGGAATGCATGAAGTTACAAGGGATACACACACACTATTAAAACTGTAACTCTCTGAGCCTGCTCAGATTCTCCCCATCCACCCGACAATTTTAGCCAGAAGCAAACAGGCCTGGGCGATATATCGATACATAATTCAGGACTGGTTTGGGAACCAGAGTGCGATGATGTCTTCACCTGGCGGTAAATCACAGGTGGGGCTTGCCTGCGCCTGACTCCCTCCACCACCAGCGCTGGGGTGAAACTGCCTCAACGATGTTTGGCCGGTTGATTGTTATGTTGAAATACTGACATCGCCCAACCCTAGAAGCAAATCTTGAGCTCAGGCATTTCCTACCTGATTCCCTTCAGGCAAGTACAAGAGCCAGGAGATACTGAATTTATTTAACTGTGGGATTTGTCTTTTTATTTTGCCAATATCATTAATACTAATTTTCCCTGAGTCAATAGACTGGGATACTTACTTTCACAAACCATGAATGATACAGTCTGTCCCAGAGCTCCAGAACTTGTTTTTCAATCACAGCGGTGTTGTTCACTTTGTCTCCTAATATTTTGTGGAGCTACAACATACAAAAGGGAGTTTTATGTCAAAAAAACTAGAAAGGCAACATGTCAAAGTGAATACAGTATCAGGAAATCTAATTTTGTTTACATTTTTTTACTAATTTGCTAGCTAAAGAGGATTCCTTTCATCTACTCTCCTGCAAGCAATACTGCAAAAGTTGCAGAAAGCCAGTAGCCAGTAGCTGTTCAGCTAAGCTGTTTTCTCCCCCTTCTGTAGAGTAATCTTTCATTCCTTTAATCCAGAAACATTATTAATATATTATTTGTTTGTTTCATAAAAAAAAAATTGAAGCTAGTGTATGGCAGTCTAGCAGACCCTGCCCAGGGAAGCATTGTACATGTTGCTTGCTTGTAAGAGCAGATGACAACTTTTTGTGACAGTGAGTGGCCCTAACTGCTTTGAAAAAGGCATTTAGGAGACCATCCTAAAAATGACCTTTCTCGACCATGAAGGCATTGTAACTACAGTATTAGGGAAAGATGCTAAAACGAGTCATTGCCATGCAACTCCAGGACATTTTTGGTCAACATCTATTAGGGAAGTTTTCAATATTTGCTGTTTTATCATGTTTTTAATACTGTGTTAGGAGCCGCCCAGAGTGGCATGAGCTTCCCAATTTCCCTGGACTTCTCAGCAGCTTTCAATACCATCAGTCATGGAATCTTTCTGGAACAGCTGCCTGGGCCAGGGATCGGGGAGACTGTACTCCAGTGGTTCTACTGTCTCAATGGCAATTTCTAAAAGGTGGTACCCGGGCATTATTGTTTTGCCTCATGGTATGCCACAGAGCTTTATTTTGCTCCCTGTTCTATTCAGCACCTATGTGAAACCACAGAGTGGGGCCAAGTGTTCAGATCTTCAATGATTTTATAAATTAAGCACATTACAAACATCTGAAATCAGTGTTTCAAAGCTAGTAAATCCTTCAGGGCACTATATTTGAGTAGTAGTTTACTGATTTCTTAGCTGAAGACATTGAAAAAAAGGCATCTTTCCTAATTCTAACTTGGTAATCCCTATAATCAAGTAATAAGACTATTCCCTTCTTTGTCCTTGGAATGATCCCATTTTCAAGTTCTTTAAACTGAGCCGAGCTTTAAACTTTAATTTCTTTACTGAACTGTATTTTCTTGATTTGATGGCTAGTGGCATAATAACTAGTTCTTCTATAGCATATATGGTAGTTGCGGAAAGACTGGTTTCATCCTTACCTTATGTGTTATCCATTCTCGGCCATACTGATAGACATTATTGGCAGCTGAATTCAAAGCCTTTTGAAAAACCTGAGCTTCAGGAAGCCAGCTGGTTTTAAAAAGTAAATTAAAAAAATATTCCTATTACAGATCAATTTGTTTGTGTCATTATAATAAACGGCTGAGATACAAAATACTGATTAGCCATGCCCAGTGGGATTTTGATCCCTCTCCCCCAAACAGCAGATCCCCGTGCCATTTAATTATTTGCTTTTAGAAGTCTACTCAGGATTTCAAAAGATATTTAAAACTTGGTGCATTGGGCTGTTGTTGAAGGAATATGAACCTGAAGTTCCCTGGGGCATGTTAAACTAGTCCTGTGATACTTTGGATCCAGTCAAATGAACACACAGGCTTCTTTTTTAAAATTATAATCTTATTAACAATTTCCATTTTCTAACAATATGGCAGGCTTATCTAGATCAAAGGCAAACAGCATGCTTCTATAGGAATCACTCTCATCATATAGTGGATATAGTTTTGGGGCTGATTCCTATAAAGAAAATATTCATGTCTCTTGACACTGAACACAGGCATTCTGCAAAGGAGTACAGCCTGGTAATATCAGCTCTGGTAATATCAGTAGCATTAAGAATTCCTCCCTTCCTACTATTTATAAATTTAATTGTTCCCAACGAAAAAGGATTTAAACCATGGGTAGGCAAACTAAGGCCTGAGGGCCGGATCCGGCCCAATCGCCTTCTAAATCCAGCCTATGGACGGTCCAGGAATCAGCGTGTTTTTACATGAGTAAAATGTGTGCTTTTATTTAAAATGCATCTCTGGGTTATTTGTGGGGCATAGTAATTCGTTCATCCCCCCCCCAAAAAAATAGTCCGCCCCCCCCACAAGGTCTGAGGGACAGTGGACAGGCCCCCGGCTGAAAAAGTTTGCTGACCCCTGATTTAAACGATAGCAAGGGGGTATTAATCCAAAGTTAAGTGTTCTGAAGAACATAAATCTGCAGGTATCTAATGACCAAATCTCCTCCTCAGCAAAGGATTCTAGACAGTAATTTGTTTTGAGAAACCCTGCCTCTACTTGTGCCAACCATATCTGTGGACTTAAGATTAAGAGAACATTTGTACACTACTGGGTATGGCATTTACAGAATTGCTCTTCCAAATTCTATCACATTATTTCAGTATTCTTACTTGGCCCATTCTGGATGATTGGCTACAGTTTCATTGATCAAGCTGCTTGTGACTTCAATCATATGCACGCTTTCTTGGTGCACCTAAGTTAGGAGGGAAAATATAAATGAAATTAATGCAACTTAGCATACATCATGTTCTAAATTAATGGAAAGGCAATGGAGCCTAGGCTTTAAAGACAAC
The DNA here is from genome assembly GCF_964106915.1 of Podarcis gaigeae. Classification (NCBI taxonomy): domain Eukaryota; kingdom Metazoa; phylum Chordata; class Lepidosauria; order Squamata; family Lacertidae; genus Podarcis; species Podarcis gaigeae. The sequence goes on from NC_139689.1 coordinate 51,864,640, forward strand.
ATTAAAACATTTTTAGTGCAATATAGTCATAATATAACAAGCTACGTAAACCTCAAGGCAATAAACTACACCAGATATTGTGCTATTGACAGATAACCTAAAGTAAGGTTGGCCTCAGGGGTTAAGTGACAATATTATTTTCCCAAACCAATTGCAAACCAGAATCAACCAAGAGCCCACAAACAGCCAAAATGACTCTTCATAAGGACCCAACATTGTGAATGTTTCACTAGTTTATATATAGCAATATATTATTACTATCATTTTTGTAGTACAGTATACTTTTCCCAATAGTCATGCAAATACATGCCTAAATATTTGTTGATTTCATTACAGTTATTTTTCCTGTCATATATCCGTTGAAAATTGAAATTAAAGTATTTATTAAAAAATAGTCATGCACATATCAAAGTTAAACGTAACTAAGTTAAAAGAACCAGGCAACTATGTACTGTATTTAATTGGACTCAGTACCTTTGCTGTAAGGAGCAGAGCTAGCAGAAGGGTTCCTATCACTAGCACAAATATAATGAAAATGCTAATGATTTTATCTAGCATTTTTTCCAGCCACACGATCATCTGCGCAGAACAAAAAGGGGAAAAGGTAAAACAGAAAAGTCATTGAACATTTAGAAATCAAAATTGCATGTAAACATACTCAGACCCTACTGGCGGCCTTTCCTCTCAGTGAAATTTGGTTGGATCCAGACTTAAACCATGCTTAGAATAGGCCCACAGAAATCCATGAGACATGCAACACAATCCTAGCCATGTCTGCTCAGAAGACCTATTGAATTCAGTAGGGCTTATTCTCTGGCAAGCGGACATAGGACTGCAGCCTTAGTCATAACTAACAGGTCCTACTGATTTCAATGGGAATAGTTTAAACTTGACTAAGCCTGGAACTGACATGTTGGCTGCAAGAAAGCGTACTAATATAGGTGCACTGACACATAAGACAGAGTGTACAGCACTAGAATTGAGAAATATTAAGAGAGATTATATTACTCAGCACCACAACACAGAACAATAACCTTGAAAATAGTTTAACATTATTTACCAGACTCAAGAGCAACTCCTATTAATTTCTCAGCTTCGTGCACTTAATAATCAGAGGGTCGTTATCTATGCATGGAAAGTACAGCTTGTAATAAGCTGCTAACTTGGTGCCTTTGTAACTCCAAATGATTTTCAAAAACAGTAACCATCAAACTCCTTTCCATCAACAGAAGCCAAGGTGCTTCCACATATACACACATTTAGTGTATGCCACATAATTTATTTAATTGCCGAGAGCCTATGTTTGAGCAAACTTACATGGTTTAAAATGTAGAAAAAGATGGAGACAATTGGAAATTGCAGAGTTTGGAGAAAATGAAGGATAAAGTGCGAGACTGGTTACATTACGCTCAGATTAAAGAAGTTTTTAAAAATGACAGAAAGTTAGGGTTCCAGGTGGAGAAATCGAAGTTGGAAACAGAATTGTTAGAACCAAAGACTAAGGTACTATCAAGAATGTATAACTTGCTGTTAAAATGGAACACACAAGATGAAATGGTTAAATCGGCTATGATAAAGTGGGCACAGGACATTGGGCATAACATTATGTTTGAGGACTGGGAAAGGTTGTGGACCACTGGGCTGAACTTCACCGCATGTAATGCTCTGAAGGAAAATGTGGTGAAAATGATATATAGGTGGTACATGACCCCAGTTAAACTTGCCAAAATATACCATTCGTCTGATAATAAATGTTGGAAATGTAAAGAAAGTGAAAGAACATTCTTTCATCTCTGGTGGACTTGCCCTAAAGTGAAGGCCTTCTGGGAAATGATATATAATGAGTTGAAAAAGGTTTTTAAGTATACCTTCACTAAGAAACCAGAGGCCTTCCTTCTGGGTATTGTCGGCCAGAAGGTGTTAAAGAAGGACCGAACATTTTTTTTGTATGCAACAACGGCAGCAAGGATACTCATCGCTAAGAACTGGAAAACGCAAGATCTACCCACACTGGAAGAGTGGCAGATGCAGCTGATGGATTATATGCAACTGGCCGAGATGACTGGCAGAATCCGAGACCTGGGAGAAGAGAGGATCGAGGAAGACTGGAAGAAATTTAAGACGTATTTACAAAAACATTGTAATTTGGTTGAATGTTAAGAAGGATGCTAGATTATAAATAATTGGCCACCACTAAATTAGATTTGAATTTGATGATAAGTGAGATTAAAGAAAACATAAACCTTTTGGAGAATTGCTAGATTGTATTTAAATGAGTGGATATAAGATTGTAAACAAGTTGATAATTTGCTTGGAAAAACTTTTTAACGATGTAAGTGGGAGCGGGAGACGTGAGGGAGTCCAAAGAAGTGATGAAACCACGTTTTGATATAAGTAATGTTGTTTATTATTTGTGCATTTGTATCAAAAAAACTTTAATAAATATTTATTTTAAAAATAAAAAATAAAATGTAGATTCTGCTAGCCCATTTGCTAACACCAGATGTAACTTATACCACCCGTCTTTGAAGGCACTGTCCTCAGAGTATGATCAGAAAACAGTAAAATCAACACAATATTTGTCTCACAAGTCTTTAGTGACTTGGAGAGCTGCAGGTAACATAAGCAGCACTGCTGGTTTGCACATGCAGCTACGGGGACCAACAATACCAGCAGTAAAATGGGAGTTTCAAATTCAGTAGTAAGAGGCACAAATGCTGTTTGTGAAACCAGAAGCAAAACAGAAATGAGGAGATGGAAGCCATGGTCTGTGAATGAGCCAGAAGAGTATGTGCAAGAGGCAGTGTGATCGGCACTGATATCAGCACCAATAATAGCAGAACTGTGTTTGTTATTGGTTTTGGCACTGATACCAACATTAACCAGGAGAGAAAATGGCTCCTTCAGAAAGAATCTGGGTCTGGGATATGGGGGGGGGGGGGGGCGGAGCAAGGAACAGACAAGGCTATGGATACCAGAAGGCCAGTGAATGCTGGCATGGATGGCAATGCAGAAAGCAACCAATGATATTGAACATTTGCAACATTTGATGTGTTGGAGATATGGGACAGAATGAAGCTTTTCTTGCTAGGTAGAATTTCAGCCATTAAAATGAATTTATTGCCAAGGATGCTGTTTTTATTCCAAACAATCCCAATTGTAAACAATTCAGGCTGCTTTAAAGAATGGAAAAAAAGGCATTTCCAAATTTATTTGGCAGGGGGGAAAGCCAATAATTAAACATAAAATTATGATAGATATAAAAGATGGAGGAGGCTTTGCTCTGCCAGACCTGCAAATGTATTATTTTGGTTAATAATACATCTTATTTTGTGTTGCTTAAAAGAATGGATTACATTGGATAATGCAGACATCCTGGATCTAGAGGGTCACAACTTAAAATTTGGCAGGCAGGCATGCATGCCTTTGGTATGGGAAGGCAAAAATTTATAAAAGTTTTATGTACCATATTCTTAGGAAGAATCTGTATAGAGTTTGGGAGAAAGATAAAAATCTGCTTGGAAGAAAAACACCTTTACGGCTATCTCCCATTGAGGCAATTACAATTAAGAGAGTTAATACGGATACACAATAGGCGGCTGACGGGGAATTGCTGTATTTCACTGGGGAGGAACCCAAACTGAAATCAAAGGAAAACCTAAGGAGACAAGTTATGGGCTGGTTGGAATATCATCAGTTATACTACATGTTTAAATTAGACAGAAAGAATGGTTTTTTGGACCAAAGCTCACAATTCAGAAAAGAACTCCTACAAAACAAAGATAAACTTTTGTCTACAATGTATATAACCTGTTAGAATGGGAAACAAAAGACGAACTAGTTAAAGCCTCAATGACGCACTGAACAATAGATGTAGGACACAACATAGATTTAAGCCTCTGGGAGAAACTTTGGAAAAGTGACTTGAACTTTACAGCATGCTATTCTTTGAAAGAGAACTATTTGGAAATGACTCATAAATGGTATCTAACTCTGAGTAGGCTTGCTAAGATTTACAAGACAGAATCAAATGTGCTGGAAGTATAAAGAGGTGGAGGGAAGGTTCTTTTCATATGTAGTGGACATGTAAAAAGGTAAAAGAGTATTAGGAAATAATTTATAATGAACTGGAAATTACTTTCCCCCAAAACTAGAGCCCTTTCTGCTGGGGATAACTCAGACTGAAACCCCCAGGTTTCACAGAGGGTTATTTATGTATGCAACAACTGTGGCCCGTGTTTTGTTAGCCCCAAAATGGAAAGTACAGTGGTGCCTCGCAAGACGAAATTAATTCGTTCCGCAAGTCTATTCGTCTTGCAAGTTTTTCGTCTTGCGAAGCACGGTTTCCCATAGGAATGCATTAAAAATCAATTAATGCGTTCCTATGGAAACCGCCTTCAGACCAGGTCCGGGGACAGTCTGTCCCCTGACCTCTTCTGAACGCCGGCGGGGGGCGAAAGTCTTTGCTTCCCCCCCGCCTGCCTTCCCAGGACAGCGGATAAGTCTCCGCTGTCCCGGGGCGATCTTAAAATGCTGGCGGGCGGCAGCGAAAAAACCCCGGGACAGCGGAGACTTCTCCGCTGTCCCGGGGCGATTTTAAAATGCTGGCGGGCGGCAGCGAAAAAACCCCGGGACAGCGGAGGACTTCTCCGCTGTCCGGGGCGATCTTAAAATGCTGGCGGGTGGCAGCGCTGCCGCCCGCCTGCATTTTAAAATCGCCCCGGGACAGCGGAGGAATTAAAAGCCCCCGGGAATGCAGGCAGGCGGGACAAAGACTTTTGCCCCCCACCAGCCTTTAGAAGAGGTCCAGGACCTCTTCTGAAGGCGGGCGGGGGGCAAAAGTCTTTGCTCCCCCCCCGCCTGCCTTCAAAAGCCCTCCGGGACAGCGGGAAGCGCTTCCCTGCTATCCCGGACTGCTTTTAAAATGCTGGCGGTGGGGAGCAAAGCCTTTCGGCCCCGCCGGCCTTCCTGGACCTCTTCTGAAGGCCAGAGGGGGGGAAAAAGCTTTGCTCCCCACCGCTAGCATTTAAAAGAGGTCCCCGGAGATTTCCCTATGGGCTTTCTTCTTGCGAAGCAAGCCCATAGGGAAATTTGTTTTGCAAAGCGCCTCCAAAACGGAAAACCCTTTCGTCTAGCAGGTTTTTCGTCTTGCGAGGCGTTCGTCTTGCGGGGCACCACTGTATGTGAGGTCCCAACTAAAGAAGATTGGTAACCTAAGTTGACAAAACAAGCATAACTTGCAGGTTTAACATATAGAATAAGAAGAACATACGTTTAAAGAAGATTGGAAAACGTTTACTGAGTATATGGAAAATAACTGTGTACAGCTGAAAACGCTAGCAGCATTAAGATAAATTCAACATGAATAATTTTTGATGGATGTAATAGAGGAAAACCGATTGGAATAGTTATTATAAAATACGCAGGGATGTAAGATATGCAAAATGAACCATGGAAAGAGAAGAAGGAAAGTCATGTTAAAGTATGTAAAATTTTATATAAACACATCATCATAACCCCAGGAGAGTTTAGACACAATTGCCAGGGCACAGCAGCAGTAATCCAGAAGACGTAAAGATGGCTAGGGATCCTCATAGCAGCCTTCAAGGGGAGGAAGATGCTGGTGCCACTGTGATTGTAGGGATCTAGGTTGCAGCATAGCAGTACCTTTCCCTCTAGGGTAAAGTAGTAGAGAAATTTACGGTCTGCAAATAAAAACATCCTAAAGATCCCAGGCCACAGAGAGGTTAGGCTGGCCTCAACTAGAGCCAGGGATTTCTCAGCCGCAGCTCCAATCTGGTGGAACGCTCTGTCACAAGAGACTAGGGCCCTGTGGGACCTGACATCTTTCCGCAGGGCCTGCAAGACAGAGCTGTTCCACCAGGCCTTTGGTCAGGGCGCAGCCTGACCCCCTCCTCTGGCAATCTGCACAGAATTTTGCTTGATGGTTGCCATTAATTTGATCTTAATTTGATTTTAATTAATTTTATAATGAATGTTTTTAGAAGGTTGGACTATTTTGATTGTTGTTAGCCGCCCTGAGCCCAGCTTCGGCTGGGGAGGGTGGGATATAAATAAAATTTATTATGATTATTATGATTATTATAATTATTATTACCTGGATTGGGGAGTAAACATGACAGAGGAATAGAGAACAAAGGATCTCTGTTCTTCAAACATGAACAAGCCCTAATGATCACCTTGGTGGAATTCCTAATGGTGTTCCCAGCCCAGAGACAAAAAGTGGGAGTGGTGGAAGTGTTATTGAAGTGGAAAGGAGTGGCACAAATATTGATTTGCGTGGGTACTTCACATCACAACCTGGAGAGTGAAGGGAAGAACGTTCCTTGGTCTCCTCTTCAGAAACTGAAACAATTACCTGCACATCTGGAGAAGGTAAACAACCTGAGTCACCAACACTGGCTGTGTATAGCCAACCAAGGCATTATTAACCATTCACTTGGGAGACAGGAAGCTCTTTCCCAAAGCATCACCCACATGTGTGTATATTGATGATCTTCTGACAGCAGACACCACTCTAAACCCTGTGCTCTTCTCTTACAGAAATATTATAATTGTCGTACTTATCAGTGGTTTGTCATTGTCTCCTATGCATTTTGCAATTTTAAAACTGTTGCTGCACCACAGACACTTCACTACAATTGTAACATCAAATAACAGTGAAGTGATATCAAAAGTAGAGAACACACACATACACATGAGAACGAGAGAGACAGAGAGAACAGGACAGGACATTAGAGTGAGTGGAATCATGAGATCTCAGAAATATTTTCCACAATGCTGCTAGGTGATAGTTGAAGAACTGAGCAGGAAGGTGTAGCGTCCATCTCTGACAGCATGCATGCTTAGTTCAGCGGGTGCAATTGGCTCCTAAATATGTGTTAGTTTAAGCTCTACATGTTTCTGAATTGTGCTCTGTACAGGACCCTCTTTGTGTGGCTGCACAGAGAGCACAAAGAAGAACAATGGTTTATGTTCCTCTTTTATTACTGATTACTATATACTCTGTATACACTTGCACTACTGTCTCATAGCCCTTCTATGCATGGGTCACATTAAAAGAACAAAAAGTTCAACTATGCAAACATAAATAAGGCCACCCTGAAACAAATAAGCAAATTTAGCCATGTGATGTTAACAACTTGGGACTGTAGTACACAATAAGTGAACACATTGGAAAAGTTCTTTAACTCTAGAACATGTTTTACTTGCGACTGCAAAAGGATTATTTACTGATGCACTTATTCACCCTTACGGGACAAGTGGGGCCATCAACAAAATGTTGCAGTGAAGAATCTTCTGTTCTTTGTTCCAACTAGGTCGCCATGCCCTTTTCTAGAACACTCCACTACATTCCATCCTCCCCACGCCGGTTTTCCACTCTTCACCCGCAACAGACACCGTTTTGTGGCTATTGAGTGCTCAGCCATCACTGAAGTATTTTGGGATCTCTTTCCCCCTTAGGGTTCTTTTTTAAAAAAAGTTTTAAAAACATTTCTGCAACCCTTGGAAATCCTCCACGCCTGCCAATACTTTTGTGTGTATCATTAACCATCCCTCTCCTTCATGGGTGCAAACTGATGATTGAATCATCTGATTAATCATGCAATTTTCTTGGCTACTCTGATTTAGGTCAAGACTTTGAAGGTTTTCCAATAGTTTCAGAAATAAACTAAGGGCTGATACACACAAGGCCCCTAATCCCTTATCCAAGGAGTAACTAGCTTCAAACTCTGGTGTCAAACCCTAGTAGTAACAAACCCAAGTTAGCATTAATCACAGTTGAGATTAGTGCTGACACAAGGCTTAGTAATAGTTAAAGCTATGGTGGGAATTTGTGCAGAAGGGAACGAAACCCCACAGTTCACTTCCTTAACCACAATAAAAGGATCAGAATCACAATGTGTGTGCTAGCTCCTTGCTGCAAGTCAATGTGAGCTAGTGGCAAATAAATGAATGGCTTAATTTTTAACTCAAGAGCACCTTGCACCTCAGTGATCACGCTTTACCTTTCTGGTGATCTTGGATTCTGCATCAAACCACCTGTGTATTTTATGTGTAAGGAGTTGAAACATACTTAAGCTAAACTTGCATCCACTATCCCTTACCAGGCTGGCCATAATCAGTGATTGCATTTCCTACCCACACAGAAAAATATTCTAAGATATTAGTGATTTAGTTTCATAATCAAGTAACTAACTGAAGTTATTAACAGTTACAAACAAATGTCATGATTATCTATGAGTTAGAGATACCAAACCATTAAGTCGCAGAAGGTCATTCACTTAAGGAAGAGTAAGCATGTAGTCAATGAAACTCATTTTTAATTATTAATTTTTAAAAATAACTTTACACAAAAGTTGTGTTTTAAACCCTAGTACAAAATAAATGCATTAAATGAAATTCTTGTAAATATTGTTTTCTGATTATTATTCTTAGAATTTCAGGGGGGAAAGCTACAGTGAATAAAATTTCAAACAGTTTTAAATAGTGAATTCAGTATAACTAATGAAATTTAATTTAAATGCTTATACGATGGAAATCGTCCTTTGAGGATAAAGCACATTCTTCCTGTGTGAATTGCACACAATAATTTGGCATGGCAAGCTTCAAATATTTTATATACATATTTAATTGTTTTTCAATCAAATATTTGTGCATAGAGTATTATGTACGAAATATCTTTCTGAGCAAATATGCAATTTTTCTATCAAATTAGTATTTGTAGGGATCAGGTTGTATCTGAATAAATCATACATGGGAGTAGGCCTAATGAAATCAATACAGTCTATTCTGAATATGACTTAGTCAAGAAACAGTCCATTAGGTCTACTAAGAGATAAATCAACCTATTTAGTAATTTACATTGTACTGGCTTCAGATTGGTTAAGAAAATCCATGTGCAAGGAATAACCATGTATTTATATGCTTTATATAGCTTTTTCTTGAACATTATGGGAAAAACCAATTCTAGCTGCAACTGCCAATTGCATTCCACAGAATGGTATCAGTGTAGGCATATCAGCCATGGTTAATTATGGTTGGGAAATTTGTGCAGGAGAGGGGGAATACACAAGCTTGTGACTCATCGTAATTCCTTAAACAGGCTTTCAGGTTTTGTTTGAACTAGATCAAAGTAGACTTAAACAATTTCAAATATTAAAAGTATTGTTAAGTTATAACTTTTTTAAAAAAAAAAAACTATAGGCAAGGGAACCTGAGCTAATGAACAATATTTTTCGCACCACACCACAAGACGCACCTAGTTTTTGGAGGAGGAAAACAAGAAAAAAAATATTCTGAATCTCAGAAGCCAGAACAGCAAGAGAGATCGCTGCACAGTGAAAGCAGCAATGCCTCTTGCCTTTCTGGCTTCTGGGATAGCTGCGCAGCCTGCATTCGCTCCATAAGGCGCACACACATTTCCCCCTTACTTTTTAGGAGGGAAAAAGTGAGTCTTATAGAGCAAAAAAAATACGGTAACTGGAATTCTGCTTTCTTTCCCCTCTGCTGCCCAGCAACCTTCCAGGTTCAGAAGCTTCTTCACATCAAGTTAGCAGCTTCTCATCTCCCACTTGCAAATGAAAATCCCAGGTAATCTATGTTTTGCCCACATTCTATATTCTTTATTCACCATCACATCACTGAAAAGCTCCATCCTCATGTTCTTTTAGAAACATTTCCCCCCCCCCCCCAGAAGCCAGTTAGAGATGATGAGTGGAACTCTGTGTTTGGCAGCAAAACATGGGGCTCCCAAAGCAGAGAGGGGATACCTATAGGTGAGAAGAGCGAACTGAGAAGGGTTGCTGAACTCTTGCCCCACTCCCTGCTTTTCTTTGTAATTTCATTTCTTGGTTGCCTGGGAAGGTAAGTGGGGGAAACCACCTGCAGGGAGGGGAAGCAGAGAGAAAGCAGCAAAAGGGCAAGAGTTAAACAAGCATCTTCCCTCTTGCCATTCCTCTCCTGCGAATAACTCTCTTCTACTGGCACCCAATTTGCACTTCTGGCAGCAATGCTTACATGAAGACCATATTATTTATTATTCCCCAAAAGTTGTGTGAGCATTCTACATAGGTTTATATATCTATTCCTCAGCTTCAAGTTCTCTGTTGTGTATAAACATGAGCTAGGTGGAGTTTGGTTATCTCAATTTGAGGCAAATGGAACATATATCATTCAATGTCAATGTTCAGTACATAATCCTTCTTCATCAAGCATGCTAAAGAAAACTAGAGGGCATTGAATGACCTTCTGTAGCTTATATCATGGCCTGGAATAAAATTGCTGTGATGCAAATCAAGAGCAAGCCATGTTACCAACAAGAAACAAAAACCACTTCATGCTGGGAAAGGGCACAAAATATATTAACTGCAAACAAACTGTCTGCTTATTTACCTTCTTATTAAGCCAATGCCACAGCTTGGGAGAAGGAAAGTGGGAGAACGCAGAAGAGAAAGAGACAAGAAGACAGTGAAGAATTATTGAAGAATGCAATTGTAGTGCAAAAATGAAAAACATACACCGCTGGATTATCCAAGGAATGAAATGAAACCATTCCAGAGACAGACTTTCATCAAAGCCGTAAAGACGTGGCAGAAACCATCAAAACCATTTTTTCAATCAGAAAAAAAATGTACAGTATTTAGAAATTTTAAGACATGCACTGTACCAACAAAAGTCGGACTGCACTGCTGATTTATATTCTGAGCTAAAGTTTATGGGCCACTGTGAGCTAAAATATACACAACTGCATTACCTACAGAAAACAAACCGCCTTCTGGGGTTCTTTGGATGACACTCTTTAAAAGGGTTCATTCTTCTGAGATGAGAAAAATGCTAAATTCCTTTAACAAGCCATGGGACTGGAGATAGGGAAGAGCAAAGGAGATTACTTACCATGTTTTTTTCTTCTCCCTGACTCACCAAGGGCATTCCAAAAATCTTTGGCAGCAGGCTTCCCCCCTTGCAAGGTGCAATCACTTTAGCTACTCCAACAAGGGGAGGGGCCTTCATTCTACCCAGACTAAACTAGAATAACCCCTCAACCCTATAAACTGGTAACAAAACTCATTAACATGATGTGCAAGAAAGACAACTGTATTGAGAAAAGAACAGGACCATAGGAACAACCCCAGGGATCCCTGCCTAAAAAACCACCGACCCAAAGGATAGCACAGACATGAACAGAATGCCCTCTGGCAGTCATGGAGAACAGGAATAGGATATCTTCTTCTCCCATGTCTCAAAAGGGCACTCCAAAAATGTTCAGAATTCTTTAAAAATCAGTACAGTGGCAGCTTGGTTTAAGAACAGCTTAGTTTATGAACAACGCTGCAAATGCGGAAGTGTTTTGGTTTGTGAACTTTGCCTTGGAAGCAGAAAATGTTCCGCTTCCTGTTGAGTGTAAATTGAGTTCCCCACTGCTATGAGAAAGCACACCTTGGTTTAAGAACGCTTTGGTTTAAGAACGGACTTCCGGAACGAATTAAGTTCGTAAACCAAGGTACCACTGTACTGTCCCAGAGTGGGGTCCAGGGACTAAAACTTTATGAATAGCTACTTTCTGCAAGACCCTTCCCCTAAATGCTGCATGTACTGAGGGCATCAATTGTTCAATGCCTTAAGAATTGTGTGCTGGAAAATACACTACCACTTTGCAAATTTCTGCCAAATAATGACTTCAGGAGGCTGCTGCAACCCAATTACCTAGAAATGGTGGGTTTTGATACTTTCCTAACCTCTGAACCAATCTGAAAGAAATAAAAAAAGAGATTCAGAGTGTCTGTCACTCTCCCCAAGTACAATTAAAGAGCCCCTTAAATGACCAGTTTGTGCCACATCTTTGCCTGTTGATGCACCAGCTTAGGACAAAAGGTTGGAAGGGAAACTTCCTGATACCCATGTAAAAGGTAAAAGAACCAATAATATTTTGCTTCTGGCAACCAACACCCTTGGTAATTTCGAGGTATTATCATAGTCAGAATCCAAAGAAAAAGGAGGGGGAAATTCTTCTCCCACACACCCCAGGGGGCAGTATTTGGCATATCAAATCTGTATAGATAAAATGATGCCTTTGTGGAGTGAATACAACAGTGGGATATTTAAGTAGTTTGTTCCCATTAATGAGATCTGCTCTCAACTGCCAGCAGAATTGCACAGACCTTTGATGGGTTTCTATTCCTTTACTAGTTACAATAGTTTATTTCTTCTGTGGCACAGGAAAAACTTACAACATGGAAAATATGGGTGGCGTTTCAAAGCACTGACGAAGCATTCCTTTGGCTCTCTACAGCAAACTCTCTGATAGATGGGGGAAAAACTTGTCCTGCTGCAGCGATTCATTCTACTCCTGTATGATGGAACATCACAGCTCAATAATGTCCAATGTGCCTACTCGTTCAACAGCAGACACACTGATGCTACACACAAAACATGTAGCATTGCAAACCCAGATACGGAGCAGCTCTTAACATTATGCGGCTGGAAGCGGAAAATATCACATGGGGCTGGGTATCAACCAAGTTGGATAACACAGCTAAATATTGCAGCCCATGTGTAGGAGCTCGCCATCTGCGCATGTCACAAGCAGTACAGCATTCACAATTTTGTGGTTGTGAATGGCACTGTTCACAAAGCATGTAAGTACTGTGATCAATTTTAATAATTATTAGTTAATTATTAATTGATGTTAATGGTGTTCTTATCATTATCTTCAAATGTATGTTAAGTTTATCCTTTCATATGCACTATTATATACTATATATGCATTTTGCTCTACATATGACGCTATTTGAATAACAAATACTGCTAAAATAGATTATGTTCTTGGAGGATCAGGATTTACATATTCCTCTTGTCAGGTTTGGTTTATGACTGACTGGCTAACTCACTCCAGCTGAATTTTCAGGCAGAAAATGTCCTTGGCATAAACTGAATATGCTCCCAAAGTTAGGCCAGGATTGGAATAGCACACAATTCTACCTATAAAAGTGTAACATGGCCTATACTGGTCCTCTGGGCAGAGGGTGGGGAGTATGAAAATTTGGATTTAAAAGGTATTTGAAATGAGACAGAGATGCCTTGAAAAGAATCTTGAATCTTTAGTATTTTCAGCACTGGTGAAGAGATCCATTTCAAGTTTTCATAATCATTGAACTAGATTCAAAAGTATTTTGGGATTGAGGACTCATTCCATCTCTCTGCAGATACGTTTTCTGGGGCGAGTTTGCAGGCTTGACACTCCAATTTGATGAACGGGGGTACTATGCCCATTTCATTATGGCACTGGTTTTTATGTGGTGTGACGTAAAGCACCCACCTCCCTGTCTGCTTATGAACACCTTTGCAAAACACATTGACTGTTCAAACAAGGACATGGCCATTTTGAAGCGAGTTCTGAGATTTACTAGTTCCTGGTTGCAGTCAACCAGTGCTTCTGGTGGGTCTCTAATGACACAGGAATCTGCCACTGTCTGTTCCTGGATGCAAGCAAATAGGAACAGTCAACCTCTAATGGGCATGCTGGATTTTGCCTACCATCAGGTGGAGCTCTAGTTCTCGAATTGTTTAAAGAAGATCCATAAAGAGTTGGACAAGCATCTCTGCACTCCTCTGCAAAGGGGTTTTGGTCTTGATCATTTGAATTTGGATGGGCTATATGACTACCATTTTGGTTGCTTTGAGAAGTGAATAAAGTTTTGCAACTTGGAATTGGGCTCCTTTTTGCTGTGAATAGCATCTTTTTTTTGTCTTTGGCTTCACTAAGTCTAGCATCCAGTGGTTTACCACACACCTTTGCTCCAGCAAAAGTAGTAGATGGAGATGGGTATGTGAACTAGAATCTATTTCCTTAGCCACGCTTATCCAAGCTACCCCACTGGTGGCCTATGTCCTCAATACTTAAAGGGCATTACTGGTACATGGTCATTTATGCAACAATTGGAGATCACAGTATGTTGGCTGTTATGTGATTTTTATTTTTTCCAGCCATGTCTTTAATTGTTTTATTTTCATTGTGTGACAAATGAAAACATTCTTTTTATTCAACAAAACCTTTTAAAAAAACAAAAACAAAAAAACAAGTTGGACTCATCAAAGAACAAACATACCAGGAATGTTGTGGAAACTGCTATCTTCCTCAATACATCTTTGAGCTGTTTGGACTTCTACCCAAAGGCAGTTCATGCAAAAAAAAAGTTTAGAAACATTGCCGCTGAGGCCTGAGAATTCTTTCAAAGAGCAGCTTCTACTCTCTTATCCCTTCTCCATCAACTGGAATAATGGCATTAGGTGAAAAACATTTGGCACTTCAGCTTCAAGGTTTGCCAGGGCTGATGGAGACTAGGGCTTCAATAGGATTACCTGCTAGTTACACCATGTCATTCTGTGCTTTAAGGTGCTTAACGGAGAGTAATGGGAGAGCGGTGCTTGAAGAAATTGCAGCTGGAGGCCAGTGAGCAGAAATAAGACTGTTCTTATCAATCCTATATAATATCTGATCATGTTACTTTTGTAGTACATTCTAAAAGGTGATCTGTGCAGACTGAAATGGCAGGAGCAAACAGCTAGGCCATTGCCAAGGCAAAGAAATAAGGCATCATCAGTAACACTGGGCAATAGAAACTAGATGACCTACAAGAAAATAACCTACTACAAAATTAAGCAGCTTTCAAATCCAATTAATTATCTTCTTAAAGGCCAGTGAAACAGTGATGTAGGGCGGAAAATTTTCCTTAATTTTTCAATTTGATTAAATTCACTACTAACAAAGAAATAGATGCCAATTGCAAATCAGTATTAGGTAAGCTTTTCAAAGCTTTTAGCTCTGTTTACTAAACAGAAGTAAAATAAGCATGCTAAATTAGTTCATTCTCGTAAGACATCAGAATATTTTCCAATGCAAACTGAAAACATTCCTATGCAAATTACTCGTACTTTGTATAGGACTTTCCCCCAGAAAATCCACACAAGTGGTAGCAAGTCAGTAATGAAGTAGCCATGCACTTTCATTCTGCTACAATGACCGCAGCATGTCAATCACTGAGGAAGCAGTAGGAAATTGCAGCATGCAACACTGGAATTCACTACACAGAGAATTCATGCATTTACTACAAGGTGGATGAGCAAATCTGAAGATAAAATCCTAAACATAATCTATTGCAATACCTTCTAGAAAACCAGAACAAGAAATAAGATGAAGAGTGGATCCAACCTCAATTGTCATTCCAGATTTTTTTTTTTAATGAATTGCTTCCCAGAAACAATCCTGAAGGGATCTAACAATAAAAGCATCAACTATAAAAATAAATTCAAGCTCAATATAGATGGGATAAGAATGTCCACTTACAAGGCTTGTTGAAATAGGAAGACCTTCAATGGACGCTTTTGTCTTTTTTATGTACACGACTTAGAAACCTTGGTGATTTAAGGGATTAAAAATAGCTGGTGCAAATAAACAATTAAAAGATCACAGAGATGACACCATGAGAGGGAGTTCCAGAGGGTAGATGTCACCACACTAAAGGTCTGATTCCTACATCGTAGGAAATGGACAACTTGATGAGATGGTATTTGCAGAAGGGCTTCCACTACAGACAGCAGTGATAGACTGGATATATAAAGGATGATTTTTTTTTTTTTAAAGTATCTTAGTCTTAAACTGCATAGGGTTTTGTACACCAGTACCAGCACTTTAAACTAAGCATGGCAGCTCATTGGACACTTTCAGCAGCATTCTTAACATATTGGCAATATTCTGCCTCACAGAGCATAGGGTTGGGCAATGTCAGGTTTTCAACGCATCAGGGCTGTTCAGCTGGGGGGCAGGAGCACTGTAAAGGATCCCCCACTCTGCCACCGGCTTGCATAAGCCAGCAGTGGGATGGGGCTCCGTTAACTGCTTGGCTGAGGGGAGAGGCAACCACACAAGCCGGCAGTGGGGTGCGGACTCCGTGAAACTGCTTTGCTGAGGCTGATACAGCTAAAAGCTCATACAACTAGACAATCAATTCAGTGGACTCTCTATTGTTTGTTTTGTCCCAATTATACTATAATAAAACAGTAGAATGATAATGATTTACTCTGTGCTTTAGCTTGCAGTGTTTATTGAACTTTGCTTATCTTAAGATATTTGTCTAGACACATAGGAAAAGCTGTAAATATCACAATGCTCATTTGCAGGTACGGTAAGGTGGTTCTAAGTGTTTACCGAGATAATATAACAGAATAATCAGTGCCATCAGAAAATGTAAAAGATGTACAAGGCACTGGGGGAACTTGATGATTTTGGACTGATTATTTAAAGCTGAAGCTCGATCATTCAAAGATGAATGATTACTTAAAGACACCATCCATTCCTGTTGTGTCATATTCCCCCTCTCTAGTCACCTAGAACTATTTACCCCACAGCTTGAGTACTGCACTCTGCAGTCCAGGACCTTTGCCACTGATACAGCAATTAATTTACAAGCAACCCCCCATTAATGCAGGGGTTATGTCCCGAGGCACCGCGCCCACACATGGAATTGTGTATATTTGAAACACCATTGGAAAAGCCTGCAAACACCCTCAAAACCTCTCAACATCCTTGAAAAACCCTTTTAAAAACCAGCGGCACTTACCAGATGCCAAACTCCACCAAGCTCCCTCCAAGGCTCCAACTCTCCACAGGCCTCAGCCATTGATGCAAAGGCTCCTGGGATAGCTGGGCACTGTTTTCGTGCCTTTTTTGCTCTTTTAGGGCCTTTTTTGCCATTTTTAAAGTCATTTCCAGGTTTGGTGAAATGCATGTATGTGCGGTTGCACACATACCGAATGTGCATAAATGGAGGGGTGTCTGTACATGCAAACTGTATCATGATCTATGTCCACAGTGACTTTTCTGACAAAGGTTTCTCTTTTACCATTTTTAAAGAATATTTTTTATTTTATAACAAACAAACAAACAAACATTATCAGGATAGTCTCCATATGACTAGACATGGCAGGTTAGAAAGCAAATTTCACCCACAACTGTTACAGCTTCTCAGACTGGCCAAGTACTACACAACTGGAAAGGCACCCTAACGTTTGTGGTTACCTTTACAATCTGTCTCAGCAGATTTTTCCATTAATGTAGCAAGCTCTCACCTGGCCTGCTGTTTCCCACCCTTTGAAAAGTGCAGAATGTGGCCCAGAAAGTCATCTAGAAGGAAGCGTCTCCCATTACTAATGCCAAGGAGGTATGTATTTGACAACTCCTTTGGATGGGTTTATTACTGGGAGTCCCTCTTTGGGAAAGGAAAAAGAAATTTGGTCTGTGGAGGCTCAGTTGACTATAGACAAAAGAGGTACAGTGGTGCCCCACAAGATGAATGCCTCGCAAGACGAAAAACCCGCTAGACGAAAGGGTTTTCCGTTTTTCGATGCGCTTCGCAAGACAAATTTCCCTATGGGCTTGCTTCGCAAGACGAAAACGTCTTGCGAGTCTTGCGATCTTTTTCGCTTCCCCCCCTTTTTCTAAGCCACTAAGCCACTAATAGCCTTTTAGCCGCTAAGCCTTTAATAGCCGCTAAGCCGCTAATAGCGCTAATCCGCTAATAGGGTTGCTTCGCAACACAAAAAAACTGTTAGACGAAGAGACTCGCGGAACGGATTATTTTCGTCTTGCGAGGCACCACTGTATTGGCTTGGAACCCAAGTTCTCCGATCCAGTGGGGACTCCCATTGGCAGACATGTGTATGTGTATGATGATCCCAAAACCTGCTGGAGCAAATTTTCATGAAACACAAAGGGCTACAATCAGCAAAAGTCCCCTCCCTACCTTTCACCTGCAGGAGCATCCTATGGCTTGAGTTCTGGTCAAAAGAACACTGTACCTAAGCCATTAACTACAGCAACCCTAACTGTGTAACTAGTACTGTTTACAACCTAAAACCCAAACGGTGCAAACTATCTTCAGGATTGTACAATACTAAAGGGTTCTGTGCATTCATTACAGTGCATGAATGTATTTGTAATTGAAATAGGCAAAACCCGTTTGACTCTGCCCCCACTCCCCCAATATAGCTGATGCTCTGATTGAAAATCAGGATAAAAATGTTTAAATAAACACACAGAGAGACGGACAAGTTTAAGAAGCAACTTTAAATACCTTACTGTCTAGCTTTAGAATGACTCTTCCGAGGCCCTTGATTGGTCGCGGTGCAAGAGCTTCTTGACGTTCTCTCACAAAATCTCCAAGGACATGCCACCAGACACTGCAGTGACTCACCAGAAATTTAACCACTCCAAAGTGGACCACAAGCTTTTTGACAACCCACACTGCAATATTAAAAGAAGACTTACTAAAAATATGGGGAAAATGAATACAGCAATATTGCAGAAAGCTATGCTAAAATGGCTGCTACATTTCTTTTGCTGATATAGGCGGGGAAATAATTTTGGCCGCCTGAAACAAAAACTCCCCAAAATATGTGCTTCAGGTACATAATAGCTAATAGGTTCATACAGATAGTAATACATATTCCATAGTTACAAGAGCTAGAGTAAAATAGGTACACACACCACACCTCAACATTAAGAACTTTGAAGGCTCCTTGATTCCAATTAGTGGTAAAAATTATGAAGGATTCTAAACATTCCAAAAATATTCGGTGTTCTGAGATACACACAGCGCAAATGCAACAAGGCACATGTTTAAATATGTTTTGGAGTCTCACAATACATGGAAAGCCTCAGAAGATCCTAAACCATAGTTTGAAACTGATATGGTGTCTGAAATTACTCATGATGCCTACGGTTTTCAATGTGAACTGCACATAGCTCAGTCTGCTGCTGCTGGAAGTACTGTTTGGGAAAATCAAAATTATAAGAAGAGTCAGTGGAGGACGAGCAACTTGTTGGGTACTTACTTTCCCCTCATGTAATGGAGACTGACTGGGCGTTTCTGAGGCAATTATGTAACTAGCATAAAGATTAAATATATTCTGCTCATTAGCACCAAAATCAAGCTTAGCCGTATGCTTTGGGGCTAAAATTATTTATACAAGACTTAATTATATGACTGTGGTACTCTTAAAGAACAATTGACAAAGACACAGCAAAGTCTTCCCAGACAGGGCAGATAATTCCTTTGCCAACTTTTTCTTATACTGCAATAGGTAAATCAGCTCCATGTCACTGTGCTTATAAATAGAAATTCATATATGAGCAAGTCACAACACGTTCAGCCTGATCCTTAGGCCTCAACTGAGTTTCTTTTTCTTTATATTTTAAGTGTTCTTTTTATTTCAATATCATCCTTCCTCCTATGGGAGTCCAGAAGTACTCTAACTACTTTTATGACCACTTTGGAAAAATCTTCAAGGCATCAACTGTCATATGATCACATGCAGGGTAGCCAACAGGGCTGGGCGGTATCTGGTTTTCAACACTGCGATATATCACCAGCTAAACATCGCAATATACCAATATATCATGATGTCTGAAATCAGGATGGAACTACGCAGAGGCAAACAGTAGGGCTTGATGGTGTCTGGTTTTCAATTTCATGATATATCACCAGCTAAGCACTCATTACCAAACTGGGAAACAATGGTCAACAGTTTCAGAACAAGCCAGGATGTTATTAATTTCATAAACATGGTTTAAGACCCTGGTTTGTTCCAGTTCACTGCTTATATTCCATACAGTCCACACTAGCTCAACTAGTGCCTCTTACTATTTATACTCTGTAGCACAAAGTGACCTTACATGCTAGGGTATGTATTAGGAGGGAGAATCAAGAGGTCCACAGAAGATGCCTACCCAGTTTCCTTAAATTCTCCTCTGTGCCACATCCCACAGGGATTCAGAGGATCTGACCCATAATGGTGGCTTTTCAGGGAACACAAGAGGCTGCAGTATAGAGCTGCAGGGTAGCAAAACTCCCTTGCACAGCCACTGTTCTGCTCTCCTGAGTCTTGATTCAGCTAACTGAAAGTTTTCTGTTTCCTTACAATTTGACAAACTCTCTTTTCTCCACCTTCACAACAGATCTGCACTGTGGAGACTTTGGTTGAAGGTTTTTCATCTAAATATTGTTTTACCTCACAATATAAGAAAATAGTGAACAACCTGCAACAGGTACTGGCAGCAGCTGTATTATCCAGAGATTCAACCATATCTGAACTATTACAATGGCCCATGCAAGCAGAACAAAGTAGATATCACTTGTATTCTTCTTTTTAAGAAGTGTCCCAATCTCAGGTCTCTGTCTGCCACTCACAGTGGCTGGAGAAGATGTGGCACTACTTTCTGTGGTTCCTGGAAGAAGAAAAAGTCAGCTATATAATACATTCAACAAGACTGGCAAGTTTTAACTTTAACTTGAATTTTGTGGCACTCCCTTCCAGTTGAGGTCAAACATTTTAACTGAAGTCTGATTCTATCATTTTAACAGATTCTTACCTTTTCTGTATTCAATTCTTGTAACCACTAAGAGACAATTGCAGTTAAGTGGCATATAAATTGTTTAAATAAATAAACAAACTGCTATTCAGAAGCACAGCAGTCATCAGAACTGTTTCTAAGATGCTTGGGAAGCCATGTCTACCAGTCTCATGTAAGCTCATACAAACTACTATGCATTTAACACCACATCGTAATTTCCCAAAAGTCCAACGTATCCAGAACTAAACAAGTTTAATCATACATTTCTAAAAAATAAAGAAGAAAAACTTAAAAATGAGAATTGCTTTCAAGTTTTCAGTGAAATATTTGCTTTCAGTGCACACAGAAATAACTTTTGCTGCAGTATTTTAATCAAAGGCTTAATGCCTGGAATTATGAAATCTCAAAAGGAAGCTTATATACAAATAATCTATTCATACGCCAAGGTTTGGCTAAGCATGATTTGGTGTGATGTCCAAAGTCCAACTATGGTTTAGCGCAAAGTTTCAACTGAAACCAAGAATCAGATATGTGGTTTGACAGATGATTGTAAACCATGGATTTGTCTCCTGTTTGAATTTGCAGAGCATAGCTGTAGCATTCCAAAGACCACTGTATTGAGTAGACAGAAAACAGAAGTTGATAAGCAACTCTAAATTACAGTTTACCTATACATTTGCCTCAAAAACTCTGCAAAATACAAGCTCAAAACACAGAACTACAATTACAAAAGTTTAATGTAATAGTATATAAAAAACCCCTGATAGCATATTCTCATACTCTTAGAGCATTCAAGCTTTGTGTTTTGTGCAGAATACTTCTCCTTGAGTTTCCAGTATTTGCCTAGCAGGATTAATTTCTGCAAGAGTGACAGTATGAATGACCCTTCACAAACAAACATCGAAAATGATGAACTGAAGTCATGAATATTGTACGATAGCAATTGCTCAAGACTGCAATCAAAACAGGCTAAACAGAAGTCATCTGACTGAATTTGGGACTGCTTGGTTTATAAACTGCTACTTCATATTTGGAATTATTCTATTGGTGGGTTTATTTCGTTTCAGCTGTATGGTATGCATATGAAGATTACATAAAAGTAAGTTTGGCAGAACAAACCACAGATGGGGTTCTGAATTATTGCTTGCACAATCCATGGTTTTGGATGGTGCTGAAGCCCTATTTAAAATTGACAACATGGTCACTAAAACCTCAGAAATTAATTTGTGTATCATGAAAAAAACCCACATTAAAATATTTAATCAACTGAACAATTTATCAAGAAAAAAACCCAACTATGTTCTGTGAAATTTTGAGAACAGTCCTTATTGTCTGCAGAGTGTATTAAAAAACCAAGTTAACTTGACAGAATCTGACTTGCTAATGTAATCACCACCTGCCCACAGAACAGTTTATCCATACAAATACTCAAGGCTTACTTGTGTGTCTTATTATCTGACAAATAGTTAAACTGTTATCTTTCAATATGGCATTCAGCCATTATAATGTCACATCACTAAAATCACCATTAACATGACAGTTTAAAATACAAGTTGCATATTTTGTACTTTATGCAGTAATCTTAAGGAACAAATGACAAAGCTGAAAGATGAATTACAGAACAAACAAGCAGTAACAAAATCATAGCTAAACTGCCCTGCGATCCTTGGACAGAGGGCAGTATATATATTTAATAAATTCAAAGAGCAAGATTAAAGCATGCAAACATATTGAAAAATGTCTAGCATTCTTACAGAATATTCAGTCACCTGAGGATTGCGGTGAATGTTCCTCATTATTCGATTCAATTCCTGTAATTGATATTGCCATGGCTATTGTAGATGCTGCAATAGAAACCATCTGACCAGGAAGCTCTACCCCTATAAAAAATAAAATACTTATAAAGGTCTGAAAGTAGTTTAATTGGTTTTTTTCTGTTCCCATTCATGGGCAGCTTCAGTCACACCAGAATAATCCTAGACAGCATTCTTTTTCAGCAGCTACCACTCACTTAAGATACTCTAGGAGTAAGCAACCCATTGTCCTCCAGATATGTTGGTCTACTGCTCTCATCATCCACCATTATTGGTCATGCTGGCTGGGGCTGATGGAGCTATAGTCCAACACATCTGAAGGGCCATAGCTTAGCTATCTCTACTATGGAACTACAAGAAAAATAGAGTTTCTCACCTGAAGACTCTTTCCCACTTGGGTGCTCGTGCAACATACCCACAGTCATTAAGACAACTATAACCAAAAACACTGGAATCTTCCAAGAACCTGCTGCAGAAGCTGAAAAAAAAGGAGGTCCTATGAATAAAATCGACATATTTTTTACTAAGTAATATGCATAAACTAGTAAATGGAATGAACAGAACGATCAGGTAGGACCTTCGCTATCTGACAGATATTTGCAAAAACCTTATTATAGATGAAATGAAAAGACTACATTTTGACTAGATATATTTACTCTGATAATACTACTTCTGAAAACACAAGTATTATTTCCAAAGGAGACAACAAGAACTGTAATAAAAGAACCACACTCTGGGTGGTTCATATAAGGAAAACCATCATTTCCTACTGAAGGAATGGGTTTCTGTGCAGTCAGTCTGAAACGGGACCCAAAATCCACATTTTCAGGAGTGTTCTTAGAGTTGGTGACCTCCTGCCCCAAGATAAGAGTATAGGAACAGGAAGAACCTTTTATGGTCAAGAGTAGCAGAACAAGAATATCTGTTTATGGTCATGGATGTCAACTTACGTGTATAAGCTGACGTGGTTGGATTCCTGGGGAAGGGGGGTAGGGTGCCTGGAGGATATATATACTGCATGAAATTTCTCATTTCTTTGGACTTGCTGTGAGCTGACCACGCAAGTGCCTTCTGCTATCCAGAGAGCAGAATAAACTCTTTCTCTGAATCAACCTCGGTATCATTTGACTTCCTTCCTCCCATTCAGGAGCAACGCAGACCCCACCAGTCGGTAAAGTCTAAGAAGGCTACACTACTAAATTAGAAGTAGCTAACCCATGACCTTTCAGATATTTCTGGACTAGGACTTCCACTGACCACTGGCCATGCTGTCTAGAAGTCGTAGGTCCACAGAATCTGGCTGGCCTTGGGCTCTCACATTCCTCCCTCTTCTTTCACATATCAGAGCAGAGTGAAAGCTTCCAGTTTTACCACAAATTAAGCATAGAAATTTGTGGTTGAACTATTGTTTGTTTGTTTATTAAATTTGTACACCAGCCTAGCTATACCTGTAGATCTCAGGGCAGTTCACAACATAAAAAAACAAAAATCATATAATGAAAACAAAAACAAAGACAGCCCAATAATTCTCCCTTGGTTAGTGAGATCTGGATCTGAACCATGGTTTGATCCTCACTTATTCTCACTAACTGTAGTTTCAACAAACCAGCTTGCTGAGTTTAGATGTCACAGGGAACTGTGGTTAGTTTGCAAGTGGAAGTGGGACCTTTTGAACTCCTCCTCTAGCACAAGAAAAAGAAGATGGGAGCATGGAACCCTGAGGTTCCAGCAGATTCATTCACAGAATGAAACCATGGTTTCCCATTACAACTGGATTCCAGGCATGGTTCAGATACAATGGAAAACCATGACCAAATCTTAATTTATAACCCCAATTTGCAAGGCCAGCATGAATCGGTTTACTAGTGCATATTTGTGAATAAACCCTATTTATTTTAATTAAGTTATAATTCAAGGCATTCTATAACATATTTGAAATGGGAGGTCTTTTGTCTGCTTCACTGAAAATTGGTTTAAGTGTTGCTTGGGGCCTTAAATGTCAACTGTGAGGAAGGGTTGGTGTTGAATTCTCAGTATGCAAAATAGAAGGTAAGCATATAATGATTGGTCCTCTTCACCTACAGCCAGTAACTGAATCATTATCACACTTAATTGAATGCAAAGTATTGTTGGTACAAGCTTGACATCTCTTTCAGACATCTGTAGAAATACTTTATAGCCAAGTCCTGAAAACAACAAATAAATGAAATAAATATTTTTATGAGGTTACTCACCCAAATGAAAGAGCAGTAGAATCCAGACAGGAACAGAGATTGTTCTCAAGTAACGTTCAGTGCTTGGGTTCCACTTGAATAATACAGTCAATAAATAGCCTGCTATCAAGGTCCATATCTTAACAGGAAAAGGGAATAAAACAGCTATCAGTACTCATCCCTGGCAAACCCAAGTTAGCTGCCCAACTGGCAACTTTAATTATTAAGCAGAATAAAAACAGATTATATTAAAAATAAAAATAAAAAAGGGCTTCCTTCAATCCAAATAGATTTTTAAAGTTCCTAGCAGCCTTGTCTCTTCTTTTAAAAATCAAAGTACAACAAGATTTTGCCTATAATGGAAAGGAAAAGATGTTCTGTGGTTTTAAATGATGAGCTATCCCATACAATAGGGCTGGGTGATATATGGTTTACAACATTGTGATATATCATGACATCTGAAATAAGGATGGAACTATTTAGAGGCAGGGACGCGGATGGTGCTGTGGGTTAAACCACAGAGCCTAGGACTTGCCGATCAGAAGGTCGGCGGTTCGAATCCCCGTGACGGGGTGAGCTCCCATTGCTCGGTCCCTTCTCCTGCCAACCTAGCAGTTCAAAAGCACGTCAAAGTGCAAGTAGATAAATAGTTACCGCTCTGGCGGGAAGGTAAACGGCGTTTCTGTGTGCTGCTCCAGTTCACCAGAAGCGGCTTAGTCATGCTGGCCACATGACCTGAAAGCTGTACGCCGGCTCCCTCGGCCAATAAAGCGAGATGAGCGCCACAACCCCAGAGTCGGCCACGACTGGACCTAAATGGTCAGGGGTCCCTTTACCTTTTTAGAGACATTGGCTGGCTTCACGGTTTCCCCCACATTGTGATTTCTGCATAGCAGGCACATACACATGCATACCCACACCATGATTCACGATATAATGCCAGGTCAAAAAATATGAAACTGATATCATGATATGGACTTCAAACCAGTTTTGGAAGATATATCAATATATTGCCCGGCCCTACTACTTCTCCTCTTTGCATTTTATATGAGACTTTCTGGCTGTGCCTGAGTGCTTACTCTGTAACTGAAGGTTTTCTTTTAAGATGGTGCAACCTCTGGCCATCCCTGATATAGGCATAAATCCTATATAATCCAGTATTACATATTGGATTCAACTTTTTGTTACTGTGCTCCCCTATGTTTTCTAGTTTAATGGGAACAAGTAGTCATTCTGAAGAACCAAAACCCAAGTACTGTTTTGCTAGTGATCGCTATTCATTTTGAAACAACATAAGGGAGTGAAATTAATGCCACAGAGTCTTCAGGAACTCTCACAAAAGTTCCTGTTACAATTCCCAAAATGTATCATGCTAACTAAGAAAAGGCAGTGAAAGCAACAAAGGACTTCATCAATATAAAAGACTATAAAAATACTAAGCACAGCAATATGGCACTAACACATGCTCTAATCCTTCCTGATGGTAGAACCAATAGAAACATTAACAGGACCTGCCATATGTCACTAGTGACAAGAATGCCCCCCCCCCCAAGAATGCCAAGTACTGCCAACCTTGATGTCAGAAGGGCAAATGCTTAAAAGATTTCACTCTTCAGCATGCTTCATAACTTTAGGTTTACAATGACCTCTAATTACAAGAGTCAGACATATATTACAAAAACACAAACTGCATGTTGTTGTAAAATGTTTGTACCCCTTAAGAAACAGATATTTTACATGTGCAAAAGAGGGATGTACTGAAACAGTACACGTATATACAAATCTTTATTTCAGGGCTCTGTGAATTGAGCAGTGATCTTATGCCGTATGACACAGTAAGTTATGATTTACATGTTGCATAGAATGAAGAGGGATTTCCCACTTTATTAGTTTAGAATGTAGATTGGGGATGGAGGGTTGGGTTATGATATATTCACCGGTGTAAGAAGCTCCCTGAATATAGTAAAGTAACACACCAAACAAGCTTTAGCAACCTCTTCTCCTTCACATGTTTGTTCACTACAAGGATGAGGCAAATTAAATCTTCAGTCTCAAGTGGTACAAAAATATTTCACTTCATTCTACCACCTCCTTCTGCGTAATGCGTCAGCTCTAGCAAGAGAAGGCTCAGGATCCTCCGCCTCTTCTGACGTGGGAGCGACAGCCCTGAGACGTGGTGCCCAGTTGTTCATTTCTGAAAAGGATCCAAGTTCCCCTAGACACTGCATTTCCTGACTTACTCTCAGAGTAAGCAATTATTCTTTGTATAGTGCCCACAGTGAGCATAGTGCTTCAAAGACAGGCCCCTGCCCCAAGGAACCTATAACCTAAATTCAACACAGAGAAAACTACAGAGAAAGGGAGAAGAAGTACAGTACGGTGAAAACTACAGAGAAAGGGAGAAGAAGTACAGTACGGTGAAACAAAGAGCTACTGTTTCAAGCTGCAATCCTGCCCATGTTTACCTGGGAGCAAGAGCCATTTAAGTTCTGTCTAGACTTACACAGGATTGCACAGGAAGTTTAGGGAAGTATAATGACTGTTGTTTTAATTTTTTTTTTCATGTTTTGTGGGAAGCCGCCCAGAGTGGCTGGGGAAGCCCAGCCAGATGGGTGGGGTATAAATAATAAATTATTATAAATTATTATTATTAATAATAATAATTATAATAATACTAGGGACTGAGCCAGTCTTCACAGAAAAGTGGGGTTTTCTGGAGAAAAGGATACAGGGAGGGGTGCGTCAGAATGCAACAGCAGAAGGATTAGGAGGAAGGGCCATGGACGGCTCTGAAGGGCAAAGACTGGAAGTCAGTGTAGGGTTTAAGGAGAGGCTCACAACATCAAAATGACAAGAGAGGGGCATCTGTTAGATGCGGGGGAACCAGGACCAGAGAGAATATTGCAGTAGTCCAAGCAGTCTACAGAGGAAGGGTCATTTTTTTGCAAGAGAAAAAGGAAGCAGCAGCATGACTTGGTTGATACCTGGTTTTCAACATCATGATATATCAACAGCTATATCACAATATCTTGACATATCATGATATATATCTGTGGTGGTGGAGAACCTTGCTGGGCTTCCCCATGGCGACAGAGAGCCTTGCTGCACCTCCCCGCAGCAGGAGAGGCCTTGCCATACCTCCCCAGTAGATTAAATAATAAAATATTAAATAAACTTCCATATATTTAAAATATTTTCAACTAATTTAAGAGTAGTTTAAGTGATTTACTAGGCAAGTAGCATCTGCTTCCCCACCCACGAGGTCTAAATGGAATCTATGCATGCATAAGCCCTACTGAGTTCAACTAAACTTACTTCTACTTTCCTGGGAGTAAGCCCCATTGAATTCAGTAGGGCTTACTTGTGATTAGACACGCATTTGCTTTCACTGCTTACCGAAAAACACCCTCCCCATCATTCTCACATACAGTGGTGCCTCACAAGACGAAATTAATTCGTTCCACAAATTTTTTCGTCTTGCGAGTTTTTCGTCTTGCGAAGCACGGTTTCCCATAGGAATGCATTGAAAAACAATCAATGCGTTCCTATGGAAACCGCCTTCAGACCAGGTCCGGGGACAGTCTGTCCCCCGACCTCTTCTGAAGGCTGGGGGGGGGGAGACAAGGGCTTTTTTTCCCACCGGCAGCCTTCAGAAGGCTGTTCTGAATGCTGGCGGTGGGAAGAAAAGCCCTTCTCCCCACCTCCCGCCCCACATGCTCTGGGGACAGGAGGGCTTTGCTACCGACCGCCAGCATTTTAAAAGCCCCCGGGACAGCGGAGACTTCTCCGCTGTCCCGGGGCGATTTTAAAATGCTGGCGGGCGGCAGCGAAGGCTTCGCTGCCGCCCGCCAGCATTTCAAGATCGCCCGGGACAGCGGAGAAGTCTCCGTTGTCCCGGGAAGGCAGGCGGGGGGGAGCAAAGACTTTCGCCCCCCGCCGGCCTTCAGAAGAGGTCCGGGACCTCTTCTGAAGGCCGGTGGTGGGCAAAAGTCTTTGCTCCCCCCCGTCTGCCTTCAAAAGCCGTCGGGATAGCGGAGAAACGCGCTGCGCTTCTCCGCTATCCCGGGAAGGCAGGTGGAGGGGAGCAAAGACTTTTGCCCCCCGCCGGCCTTCAGAAGAGGTCCAGGACCTCTTCTGAAGGCCGACGGAGGGCGAAAGTCTTTGCTCCCGACGGCCAGCATTTTAAAAGCGGTCCGGGATAGCGGGAAAGCGCAGCGCAATTCCCTGCTATCCTGGACCGCTTTTAAAATGCTGGCGGTGGGGAGCAAAGCCTTTCGGCCCCCGCCGGCCTTCCTGGACCTCTTCTGAAGGCCGGAGGGGGGCGAAAGGCTTTGCTCCCCACCGCCAGCATTTAAAAGAGGTCCCCGGAGATTTCCCTATGGGCTTTCTTCTTGCGAAGCAAGCCCATAGGGAAATTTGTCTTGCGGAACGACTCAAAACCGGAAAACTCTTTCGTCTTGCGAGTTTTTCGTTTTGCGAGGCGTTCGTCTTGCGGGGCACCACTGTACTGTAGTACCCAAGCTCCAATTTCAGCATAAGGCAGCCAGCTAAATCTTCTCCACTCCATTCCACCTCCCCCCCAGAACGGTCCCCCCAAAAGCCATCAATCTCTCCCTTTTTATCAAAGGGAAAGAGGGAGGGCAAGCAAGCAAAAAGATAAAGGTAAAGGACCCCGGACAGTTAAGTCCAGTCGCAGATGACTCTGGGTTTGTGGCGCTCATCTTGCTTTACAGGCCGAGACACAAGGCGTTTGTCTGCAGACAGTTTTTCCGGGTCATGTGGCCAGCATGACTAAGCCGCTTCTGGCGCAACGGAACACCAAAACCAGAGCAGCGCACAGAAACGCCATTTACCTTCCCGCTGGAGCAGTACCTATTTATCTACTTGCACTTTTTTGGGTGTGCTTTCAAACTGCTAGGTTGGCAGGAGCTGGGACAGAGGAACAGGAGCTCACCCTATCATGGGGATTCGAACCGCCAACCTTCTGCCAACCTACCCCCTGGGAAGTTGTCAAGTCTCCACCTCTGGTTCACCAGTATATGGCCTTGTTGAAACACTTATCATGATGTTATTTCTATACCAGTATTCAATAGCATGGCAATTTATTGCGCAGCCCTACTTGGTAACAGACTGAACACAAGAAACAAGGAGGACTCAGCCATAAAGCTGTTCATGACTGTTCATCAGAGTAGATTGTAACTTTCTCAATGGATAAACGAGCGTAAGAGGGAGTAGGACTTGGGGAGGGAGATTAAAGTTTGGCTTTGGGCATACTGAAATGACCAAAAAGCATGTGATGATCAGAGAGTCAGCTGGAGATGCAGGACTGAAGAAAGGGAGACAGTTCAGGAGTAGAAAGGTAAGGCTGGATGTCATCCATATGTGGCACAGAAGGCAGTGAGTGTTGATACCATCAACCAGAAATAGTGTGCTGAGGGCCAAAAACAAATCCCAAGTGACTTCAGCAGAGGTGAAAAAACCTAAGGATGAGCCTTTTCTGTTGTGACTACGTGATTCTGAAATGCTTTCCCCAAAGAGGCTCACCTGGCGCCATCATTACATGTCTTAGGACACCAGGCAAAAACATTCCTCTTTACCTAGGCCTATGGCTATTAAATAATCTACGGTCTGTGAAAGTGTGATTATTTTACTATTAATCTGTCTGTCAGTATGGTTTTTACTATGCACTGATGTATTGTGTTTCTAATGTTGTATACCACCCTGAGATCTTTTGATAAAGGGTGGTATATAAATTGAAAAAATAATAAAACTGTGAAAGAATGATTAACAGCTCAATTCTTACCATGTCTAAAGTAAGTCCTACTGAATTAAGTGGGGCTTACTTCCAGATAAGTGAGGTTAGGACCTCAACCTAAACTGGTAGGGAGAAGAACCGTATCAAGACAGAACCATAGAAACCTAGACCAAGGCATAAAAGGAACCAAGCAGGAGAGTGATAAACTGTATAAAAGACAGCATAAATGTAAACAATGAGGGCAGAATCGAGTTTTTGTGAGTGTAGTTTCAACAGAATCCAGGGAGTAGATATCAGACTGAAAAAAATCAAGATCTGAGTTAGAAGGAAAGTAAAACACAATGGGAGTCTGGAGACAAAGGGCAGAAGAGAGGGAGGATACATCAAAGGATGGCTTTTTGAAAATAGGGGAGACAATAAACACATTTGAACAGAGGAGGGAAGGGAGGCTCTGTTAAAGGCAAGTTCCAGAATGTAGCCCCAGCTCAAATGAAGCCCTATTCCTAGAAGCTGCATCCTTTAACCTTTCTGTGGGCGCAGTTCCAAGTGGCTGCGATTAAATATTCAAGATGTGGGAGATCGCCCACAAAATTCCCCATCATGTCACATCTCCTAGGTGCTGAAACTGGACAGGTTCTAGTGCAGAGCCAATGCTCAATTAAAGCCCTGTGCACACTGCTGTAAGTCAATCTTTCCTGGGATCTACACCTTCTTTAAATGATCTTAGATATGTTCCAGTGACTGCAATTCATTATTCAGGGTACAGTTTACATATTCTATGTTTACATATTCTATGTTTATCCCAAGCCCTTCTGTCACACCTTTTCAGTTAACTATCAAATTGTGCTGTGATCTATCACAAGAGCATGAAAGCTACACCTGCTGAAATTCCCTTTTCCACATCTATTAAAGCTCAAGAACCCCAGGTTTTCGTCATCTAACCACCCTACTTATCAACCATGAGTGTTTAATTCTTGATGGCTGCTTTATTTTGAGTTAGGGCCAAGGCTGAGTGAAACAAAAAGAGTAACACAGGAAAGAAGACAAAATTATCCAGTGTTCTTACATCCTACCAAGTTCCTACATTCCTACCAACCACACACTAATAGTTCAAAGACACATGCTTTCTAGGTAAACAAGGAAAGCATGTGAAATGTACATACAGTATGAGAAGTGATGTAAAGCCTGGAAAGATGAAATCATGTAAACAATACTAGCTTTGTTGTGAATTAATCTGGTTTAGGTGTAAAGGTGTCTAAAAACGTATTGCTCTTTCTTCTTGCTAGTTCAAATCAATTCACCCTGCCAAAGCCACATTCTCTTGTCCCAACCAGGGGTGGGCGTGCAAACAGCAGCCTATTTGCTGCAAAGTAATCTGTGGCGCTGTGGGTTAAACCACAGAGCCTAGGGCTTGTCGATCAGAAGGTTGGCAGTTTGAATCCCCGTGACGGGGTGAGCTCCCGTTGCTCAGTCCCTGCTCCTGCCAACCTAGCAGTTTGACAGCACGTCAAAGTGCAAGTAGATAAATAGGTACTGCTCTGGCGGGAAGGTAAACGGCGTTTCCGTGCGCTGCTCTGGTTCACCAGAAGAGGCTTAGTCATGCTGGCCACATGACCCAGAAGCTGTACGCCGGCTCCCTTGGCCAGTAAAGCGAGATGAGTGCCGCAACCCCAGAGTCGGTCACGACTGGACCTAACGGTCAGGGGTCCCTTTACCTTTTACAGTTTATGTGAGCTAACTGCAGCAGTTGAAGGTCAGGCAACCACTGGAAATTGGGCACCTAAAAAGTGAGTTGTTACTGAGATCTCTTCTTCTGGACCTGTTGCCTATTGGCACTTTGCTGCCCTCACCTTGATCTTGAGTCGGCCACGATTGGACCTAATGATCAGGGGTCCCTTTACCTAACTTGGTTTAGTGGTCAGTTTTGCACCACCGTGTAGGTGTGAAGCATTCTCAATGGGAAACTTAAATCAGCTTCCCCTCTCCTTTCTTCCTGGCGTAATCCAGTCCACCAAAGGGCAACCCAAAACCACTTTGCGGGAAGCCGCATCCTCTTGTCCCAACCGAGGGAGTGCACGTGTGTGGGCGCGCGCGCTTTAGAGGACTGCGATTAAAGGGCGGGGGGAACCCGACCTGGGATGCGACCCACGCAGTGGCGTAGCGTGGGTTGTCAGCACCCGGGGCAAGGCAAGTAATTTGCGCCCCTAACCCGTGGATTTGCGCCCCCTAACCCTAACCCCCAGATGTTGCCCCGGTGCGGCCGGCCCCCCCTGCACCCCCCCGGACCCACGCGCTCTGCACATGCCCCGGAGGCTCTCTTTTCCCGCAGGCGCCACTCACCCAGAGGCTGCTGAAGCAGTCCAGCCCGGCGCCGATGACCCCGGCGGCCTGGGCGAGCGCGGCGCGGACCCCGAGCGAGGCTCCGAGCGCGTAGCAGCCGTAGAGCGCGGGCCCGCCGGCGCCCAGCAGCACCAGGAGCCTCCTCCGGCGGAGCAGCTGGCGGCCCAGCGCCTCGGCGGCGGCGTTGGCGAAGCAGAGCGGCAGCAGCAGCGCGGCGGGCAGCACGGGCGCCCCGGAGCGGCGCAGGCGGCGCAGCCAGGCCCGGCCCAGCGCCGTCAGGGAGCTCTTGAAGGGGTGCAGGAAGGTGCCGCACAGCGCGGCCCACAGCAGCGGCCGCAGGAAGGCCTCCAGGATGAAGTAGACCAGCACCGCCGCGCCGCAGCACAGCCCCGCCAGCACCAGCGCGCCCGTGTTGTAGAAGGCCTGCCGCAGGGGCTTCTCCAGGCGGGGCAGCGGCAGAGCAGGGGGCGGCCGGCCGGGAGGGCCGGGGCTCGCCGCGGGCTCCGGGCTCGGCGAGCCGCCGCCGTCCCCGCTCTCGGCCATGGGCAAGGCGCCGGCGACGCCGGACCGCGGCTGAGGGGCCGCCTCAGAGGAAGGGGCCGCGGAGGATGCTGGGGGCTGTAGTGTTTTCCTTTCCCCTCAGGCGGCTGCTTAGGCGATGGGAGATGCTCTTCTTTTTCTTCTCCCGAGCCTGCAGTGCGCGCTGGGAGATGTAGTTCTTTTTCTTAGGGCGTGGCTTTGGCTGGAGCCCGCGAGGGATGCTGGGAGGTGTAGTTCTTCTCATTCTCCCAGGTTGTGGCATGGGAAATGCAGTCTTAGCAGGGGAGCCTGGGTTCCCGTTCACACCAATAGGCATTCCCTTTTGTGCTTGTCCCCACCTTCTGATTTGTTGCTTTTATTATGCCAATTACGTACAGGCAGAGCATGTGTGCTGTGCGTGAAGCCTTTTTAAAAAAAATAACTTGCTTTTTTAAAAAAAACAACAAAAAACCACATTCATAGAAAATTAGAAGGACCCAAAAGGTTCATTTAGTCCAACCAAGGAATCCTTTGCTCAACATGGGACTCCAATCCAGGACCCTGAGTTTAAGAGTCTTATGCTCTACTGACTGATATCTGACATCAGTATTTGCTGTCACCTGGTTATCTTAATCTACTGGGACACAGCAATGGTTGAGTATGGGTAGTAGTAGAGGGGTAATAACCTTACTTCTCAAATCTTTATAAAGAGAGCAAGCTAGTAGCACGTGAGCTACTGATTCAATACTGCTATCTCCACATGGGCATCAATGTTTTTCCAGTGGAAATTTTTGAAATCGACCCTCGAGTACAGCTGAAGGCAGTATAATTAATATTGCATAAGTGAAAGCATGTCAGTTTTTTGGAATTGCAAATAGGGTGCCAAAGTATCAAAATGCCTAGGTGGAAAATAATCATAAAGGTAAAGGTAAAGGTACCCCTGCCCGTACGGGCCAGTCTTGACAGACTCTGGGGTTGTGCGCCCATCTCACTCAAGAGGCCAGGGGCCAGCGCTGTCCAGAGACACTTCCGGGTCACGTGGCCAGCGTGACAAAGCTGCATCTGGCGAGCCAGAGCCGCACACGGAAACGCCATTTACCTTCCCGCTGGTAAGTGGTCCCTATTTATCTACTTGCACCCGGGGGTGCTTTCGAACTGCTAGGTTGGCAGGCGCTGGGACCGAGCAGCGGGAGCGCACCCCGCCGCGGGGATTCGAACCGCCGACCTTTCGAAGTCCTAGGCGCTGAGGCTTTAACCCACAGCGCCACCTGCGTCCCTTAAAAATAATCATACCATGGGCAAAATTGTAGGTACACATCCTTTCTGTTAACAGCTGCTGGTCAGACTACTGCAATCTGCTCAGTTATTGCAAATACTATTGCAACTTGCTCAGTTGATTTGGGAGGTCTTACCAGAGATTGCTGCTGCCACCAGCTGGACCAGTGTATATTGCAATGCTTAATGTTTGCACCTTAGTAGGTTGAGCAAGAGACACAACTCACAGACTCCATCCTTGGATTAACCCTAAGGTTTAAAGAACATTGATTGAAGAAGTAAGATGGGCAATAACCAGGGAGAGGGCTTTTATGGATCAGCTGTCCTAGAAAGGCCAACCTAGTGTACGCTTGGAATCTTTCTAGAGCCACATGAATAGCTTTCTGTTCCAGCCAGGTCTTTTGAACACTTTGTGTAGCCTGGCACCTTAATATTTTTTCATTTTTTTCTGTGTTTGGTTTATCTGTACACTTTACATTTGTCCCTACTGAAAGTAACAAAATGAATTTTAGTAAGTATAAGGTTCTACACTTAAGACAGGAATAACCAGCTGCATAAATATAAAATGGGGACACTTGGAGTGCTAGTAGTGCATGTGAAATAAATCTAAGGGTCTTGGTTGACCACAAGCTTAACATGAGACAACAGTGTGATGCAGCAGCAAAAATGGCTACTGTTTTTGAAGTTGTATCAACAGAAGTGTCCAGATCAAGGGAAGTAATAGTACAACTCTATTCTGCCTTGGTCAGACCACACCTGGAGTAATGTGTCTAGTTCTGGATGCTACAATTTAAGAAGGATATTGACAAGCTGAAACGTGTACAGAGGATGCAACCAGATGATCAAGGGTCTAGAAGCCAAGCCTCATGAGGAACAGTTAAAGGAGCTGGGTATGTTTAACTTAGGGACACGGGTGGCGCTGTAGGTTAAACCAGAGAGCCTAGGGCTTGTTGATCAGAAGGTCGGAGGTTCGAATCTCTGCAACGGGGTGAGCTCCCGTTGCTCAATCCCTGCTCCTGCCAACCTAGCAGTTCGAAAGCACGAAGCACAAGTAGATAAATAGGTATTGCTCTGGTGGGAAGGTAAATGGTGTTTCTGTGCGCTGCTCTGGTTTGCCAGAAGCAGCTTAGTCCTGCTGGCCACATGACCCGGAAGCTGTACGCTGGCTCCCTCGGCCAATAAAGAGAGATGAGTGCCACAACCCGAGTCAGCCATGACTGGACCTAATGGTCAGGGGTCCCTTTAGCTTGGAAAAAGGGGAGATGGAGAGATGATAGCCATCTTCAAATATCTCAAGGGCTGTCGCATGGAAGATGGAGCAAGCTTGTTTTTTCCTGCTCTGGAGGGTAGGGCTTGCATCAATGACTTCCAGTTACAAAAAAGGAGATTCTGACCAACCCTCTGCCAGTAAGAGCTGTTCAACAGTGTATCATATTTCCTTGAGAAAGTGGGCCAATGGTCTGATCCAGTAGTCCATTCTTATGGAAGCCTCTTTTTCTAACTTTTTATTGACCTTCTGAACACAGGTTTGCCTTGCTATACTGTCCTGGAAATCTTCCCTCTGGCGGGGGAAACTTCCCGTGTCACCCTGATCACCTCCCTTGATCTCTTATAATGGCAATGGCTCCCACCTGAGTTCTGGTGAGGTCCGGCTGGAAAAAAGCCCTGCAGGAAATTCCAACTAAATATCTGGAAGAAATTTCTGATGGTAAGAGCTACTGGACAGCGGAGGTTGTGGACTCTCCTTCATTGGAGGTTTTTAAGTAGAGTTTGGATGACCATCTGTCATGGATGCTTGAGCTGAGATTCTTGCCTTGCAGGGGGTTGAACTAGGTGACTGTCAGGTTCCCTTCCAACTCTGCAATTTTATGAGCACCTACTCAGAGAACTTTGTGGTATGGGGTGGGATACAAATGCTGTACCTTTATTGGAAAAAACTTTTATTAGTGCATCCAGGCCTTGGGAGGAGGTGGAGGATTTTGGAGGCATCTCTGTGGTTTTGCATATGCTATTTCTTGTTGCTGCTATTTCTTGATTTGTAAATAACTGCAGCTTCCGTATGAAGTAGGCAATCTTTCTCCTCCCTGGGGGCACCCCATCTGTCTTGCTGCTCCATCACAGTCGACTCAGCTCTATCAAGAAACTTTGCATGTTGTCCTTTTGCTTGAGCTGGGGCTAGGTGGGTCACAAGTTGCTGCACCTTCTCTTCCAGAAAAACAGCTCACTGCAGCAGCTCCCTCGACCTCCCAGTACTCTGGCTCTTCCCCACAAAATGCCCCTGTTCACAAGCTCCCAGAAGCTGCAGTGAGCTAAGTTTGACTACTGCTGGCTGCTAACTCCTCCACTTCCTCTTTCAGCCTGGCTTCCTCTGTACATGTACTGAAAACAAACTAATTTTTTTACTTCATTTGGTGGAGGGGGTGTGTGTGATATACACCAAGGAGATGATGCTTCAAATGCACTGAGATCATAGTTGTTTTAAGCAAATGTTTGTGAGGTATAAAGCCTGACAAAAGAAAGTCAGAATGCAAACTGCATCAAATTATCTTTACTTATCTTTTGTCACTCATATTTCACACAGTAAATCTGACATAATACTGACCTCTTTTTACATTTCCATGTACTGAGCATTTTGTAGAAATACACATTTAGTTCAAATACACTTTTTAGTTCATTCATAGTTCTGAGGAACAAGTCGTTCCTTTATATTGATTCCATGTCTGTTGATTCCATGTCAGCAACATAAATTATATTTCCGTACCCTTGGAGATATCATTCAAATAAAGGAAAAATACAAGATAAAAGGGTTCTTTTTTTCTTCTTTCACTTGCTTCACATTTATGCATACATAAGAAACAGAACACAAATTGTGTCAAAATATATACACATGTAAACATCTTCTTTTAAGTCACTTACCTCATATAGTGCTGCTTTTTCCAGAAAATGTACACTCCATACTGGAAACTTAGCTATTATTTTCACTTGTTTGTATCCTTGTAGGAGAACTTTTCCAATGGCACTACTTTTGCCTATGAAACAATTTGAAGGGGGCAGAGGAACTATAATTTCCTAAGCCCTGCCGGACTTGCTTTAGCTTTAGTTGGGGGTAAATTACTTTTTCTTTCCCCTTTTCCCCTTCACACATTATTAAAATGGTTCCCTTCCCACTGGTTTCACGCCTCCAACCTAGTATATCCTTTTCTCAGCCCCCATTGCTGTCAGAGCAACAACAGTGGAGGAGCGAACAAGAAGGCATTTGTGGATGAACTTCCTTTGCTGCCTGCAGAGAAGGAAGTTCTACAAGATCCATCAACCTCTCAGCCCCCCTTCCCAGTAGCACAGATTTAAAATAATAATAAATTAGGCAAAATGTGGCCATTTTCTTAAAATGGTCTGTTGGTGACTTTTTCAGATAGAAAAGTTATTTTCTTGGTTGAATAATAATTATTTTCTATCATTTCCCAAAAGATAATTTTTAATGCTGACTTGTTTTAGCGCCCTATAAATAGTTAAGCTTATGCACAATTTTATTTGGGAAGGTAAAAAAATAATTAACATTATTTTGACTCTGGGACCGGTCACTTAAATTGTAAGTATTTAAACATATATTACCGAAATAATCTCATGAAATATGATATATTTCTATTTTTTATTTACTCAATTAAATGTAATTTAGAGTTAGGAAATAGAATTTACGTGTTTCTCATAATATTTCACCATCACACCCATAGGTTTAACAATGCAATCCTTTCTATGTCTACTCAGAAGTAAGTCATGCTGTGTTTGGCTAGGCTTTCTCCCTAGTAAGTAAAAGGAACGCAGCCTTAATCTTTCATGAAACAAGTTATATATCTACTAAAAATGTTCTGCCAATTACAATTGTTCCTTGATTATTCTCAAATATCGTGATTGTTTGGCACACAACTATGGCTCAGGTAGCAGAGGAGCTCAAGCTGCCAATGAATAACTAAGTGTCCAGTAATACCATTTCCAATAGAAAAAGCTCTTGTCCTGAGCAGTGCTCACTAACAAATGGTCTCTGTTTGCAGTCGTCATGGGGTTCCCATCAATAAATAGAATGTCAATGCAACAATAAGCAACAAGCAGAATGGAGAAGAGAAGGTCTGATAGGCAGCTGACGGCATAAAAATATCTTCATACTTGTAAATACTGACCACACGCTCCGAGACAGGTGGAGAATCTATGTCATGCCTAGTTATAGAACCTAAAAGAGTTAAAGAACAGAGAGCAAGAAATTGAGCTGGGTTGCTTAAGATGTTAACTCTATGTCTCGCTAACTAGCTAGCATTCAAAATGGTCAGTCTGATCCAATACAGTGGTACCTCGGGTTACAGACGCTTCAGGTTACGCGTTTTCGGGTTGCGCACTACACCGAACCCGGAAGTACTGGAATGGGTTACTTCCGGGTTTTGGTGCTCGCGCATGTGCAGAAGCACTAAATCGCCCTTTGCACATGCGCAGAAATGCCAAATCGCGAGCCACGCATGTGCAGATGCAGCGCTGCAGGTTGCAAGCCTGCCTCCCACACGGATCACGTTCGCAACCCGAGGTTCCACTGTATTTTGCTCTTTTTTTAATGTGCAAAGGAAAGCAGGCATTCCTACATCAAAGACGGTAGCAAGGTAGTCTGGTATGGCTTGGTCCTTTGTGAGGTATCTTCTTACAGCAAAGAAAGCTATGCATAGATCTGTAACAGCTGCCAATTCCTGGGAACGTGAAGGTCTCCTTGCCAGCATATAGACATAGTGCAAGGAACCGAGTTCTCTATATGATAAAGACCTAAATATACTTACTTATTGGGGAGATCTCCCTAATAAGGTTGAGCGAACATGCTTTGAATTGAGAGAAGAGACAAAACTACAATAATTCTGGAGTGCTATGTAACTTCTTCAAGTGACATCATGAACTAAAAAATAAAGCATAGCAATGACAGCTTAAATACAAATCATGCAAACTACAGTGGAATGGAATTAGTTCTGCTTATGGTGAATACATGATGGATTAGATATTGCTAACTTCATGCATTCCTACTGGAAAACACTACTGCTTTAAATTAACTGCAGTTAATTAGAAACTCAAAAGAAGAACAACTTACCCTGAATTGCTGGGCCCCAAGCAAATAAATAATACCAGCTCAGATGAAGATCTACAATAGTCTCATCTCTGGGAACCTTCACAGGACGCTTGAATCGACATGTTACACGGTTGTTTTCAAAAAGACCCTCTTCGTCTCTAGCAGGATTTCTTGGGATTTCTTTTGCCCACTGTCCAACATTGTAGAAGTGATGTATTCTGACTCTTCCATTGTCATCGTGAACACAAGCCATGACATCATCTCCACCCTAAATGGAGAAACCAAAATAAGGATTCCACTGTGACATCACCTGTACCCATTAGAAACGAAGGAATTGTTCACATGAGATCTTCAAATCACAGACAAACCATTAACAGTAACAAATCTCTTAAGCAGGAAGAGGTGTCCCTACTACACCGTTGTGCAAATTAATTGAAACAAACAATGTAGTTTATTGTACAAAACTCACCTATACATGTACAAAACTCACATATACGTACATTAGTAACGGATAGGACCTCTGCTATTTTTAAGCAGCATTGGAACACGGTTTGGCATGGAGTCAACTAGTTTCGAACAGTCACTGTTGATTTTCGGATGCCTATACAGTGGTGCCTCGCAAGACGAAATTAATCCGTTCCGTGAGGCTCTTGGTATAGCGGTTTTTTCGTCTTGCGAAGCAAGCCCATTGACAGCTTAGCGGATTAGCGCTATTAGCGGTTTAGCGGCTTTTAGCGATCAGCTGTTAAGCGGTTTATCAGCGGATCAGCTGATAAGTGGCTTAGCGGCTTAGGAAAAGGGGGGGGCAAAGGGGAAAAAACCCGCAGGAACTCGCAAGACATTTTCGTCTTGCGAAGCAAGCCCATAAAGAAATTTGTTTTGTGAAGCACCTCCAAAACGGAAAACCCTTTCGTCTAGTGGGTTTTCCGTCTTGCAAGGCGTTCGTCTTGCGGGCCACCACTGGACCACACTTGAATCAGCGCCTGAATGAGCTTCTCCATAGTCGTACAGTCTACAGCACGGAGGCGACTTTTGCATATAGCCCACAAATTCTCAATGGGATTTACGTCCGGGGAATTCCCTGGCCAATCAAGTACCTGTATTTGCTGCTCTGTCATGAATTTCTTCACCATTTTTGATGTGTGACAGGGGGCTAGGTCCTGCTGCAATACCCCAGTACCGTCAAGATACCTCTTTCCCAGCTCTGGAATAACTCTCTTTCATAGAACCTCAATATATTATAGCATTCCCTCTATTGGCTGCATGCTTCCGACACCATAATCATCAACTGACTTTTTGTTTGTTTTGAGTACAGGATTACGAGTAAGACAGAAAACATGCTTTGTTTCAATTAATTTGCACAAGGGTGTATATATAGGCTGATTCTGTCAGAAAGTTCTTCCTGATTTAAACGGATACTTACCCCCTGCCTAGATTCTGCCAGCTACATTCTCCTAATAATAATAATGGGTTACCCAAGAGATACCAAGAAGTAAGGCTGAAAACAGGCATTTCCAACATTTCTCTTTTTATTACTTTTAAAATAGGGCTACTCTTGTCATATCTATTTGCTGTCCATGTACCTGCCTTGTTCATGTGCAAGTCGGGGTGGGCAAATCCAAATTTGACATCAAATTGGTGTCTGTGTGAGGGAAGCTGAATGCTTCCCAAGGTCCATCACCCCAAGCACTTTTCTCCCAACCCACCTCCAATAACAGAAGAGTTGGGACAGAAATGCCTCTACTGAACAAGCACACAAAGGTAAAATGGGAGAGGATTTGACCCCCTTCTTGTGCACGTTGCGTTTAACTCTGCTGCTATGCTGTATGCATGAACATGGCAAGTCTGGCCCCATGACTAAGCAAATGGGTGAGTATTCGGTGTTCTGGAAAATGTGATCTCTGAGAAAAGCTGTGAAGCATCAACAGGTTTTTCCCCCTATTCCTATTTTCTACTCCTATCTGCATGCTGCTTAGTAAAAATAATTAGTAATGTTTACTTTCTAGAGACAAGCTAGAGCAGGATGTGTGGGGGTGCGTAGAAACTACCCAGTTGCACACAGGCAAAAGTTAGACATATTGCTCTGCCCACCTTGTCTCTGGCTCCGCCCACTACTGGCATGAAACTGGCAGAAGATTGGCAAGAAGGTTATGTTCCTCGGGCTGACAAATGCTCCACAGTGCTTTACAGCTTCATCTGAGATGCTTTAAAGCAGATTTTGCCACCACTTAAGTACCAAGTACCCCCCCAGTTGCTGACGGGGTGAACCTCCCCCTTCATCCAGCGTCAGGATGACTAGAAAGTCCATGTTCGGAGGCTGTGATCTCTAGCTCCAGACTTCAAATCTCAACAGCAGAACTGAAAAGTGGAGGCATTCAAGCCTGAAATGCACTGTTCTGTTGACCAGGCCTTCTGCTATTTATTTAGACCAGGCCTGCATAAGCAAAAGCCTTCTTACTGTTTGGCCATTCACATGTGCTGATGCTTCACAATGTTCTTTCCATCTGTGCCCAAAGAATGCCCTGACGCTGAGCACACACCATCCATAGCAGCTCCCTAAGCATCCCTAACACAGTGGTGGTAAATTATGGTAGAAATAGAGAGGGTGTTCATCAGACAAAGAGAAAAGAGCTCTTTATTTCATATATCCCTCAAACAATTCCAATAATCTTTGCCATCTGCTTTGATGGACAATGTGAGTCTTATTTTTCAAAGCACTTGGGGGCACTATTAATTTGGTGTTTGTGGGCACCCTTGACAAATACGAAAGTTGTACAACAGGCTTATGACATTGTCATATTTTGTACTTTACTTCTAGGGATTTATTTATTTTTTAACTACCTGAAAATCAATTTTTAAAAAATTTAAAAAGAGAAAGGACCTGTCCAACATCAAGAAAGGCATAAAAGAATTGCCCTCTCTTGTGTTTTCATTCCCCATTGCTTGAGCACCCGGTCTAACATCAAACAAGTGGACCTTGGGCATAAAATGGAAACGTTTTACTTTTAACATTTTTCTAACTTACCATTTCATGTCCAAGTATACAATTGTGCAAATCAATACATTAACTTAATTTTTATTCATATGTCCTTTCTTTCTCAAAAATGAATCAGTGCTTCATTATTATTAACACCATCTTACCATTTTCTTATCAGAGGAAAATCCCACAGCTACCCAACCATCTGTCTCGGCACTCAGTTCAAACTCTATGTCAGCTCCTATTCTGCGGTAACTGAGAAAGTACTCACAAGTCTCTGCATTACATCCTGGTTTACCATACCTACATGTGACAGAGGAGACAAAATATCACTGCCTATAATTCAGAGATATACAAGGAACATTTCTGTTTAAGTTTCCCTGTACTTTCAATCCAGCTGAAAATTTTGCTACTGACTTAGGGTTATGTCTGATGGAAATCTATGGCAAATAGCACTGCAGTCCAATCACTGAGCATGCATAGGACAGCAATATTAAGCACACAAATGTAGGCATTATGTAGAGATACCCAAGCCTAAATGTCTCTAGATTGGGCCTCTGGTATTTTTATTATTTAGCAAATCATGAATTACTTTTTATAATAACTTAGGGTTATATTCAACATAGTGCTAAGTTGCAAGATCCATTAGCACGACAGAATCTTCACCACGCAAAATCGCCCCAATCTTCCAGAGTAAACATACACTTGGGGATGGAGTCCCATTGCGTTAGCACTAATCATTGCACTAGCACAGCGATTTAGCTGAATGAGGCAGTAGTTTCACAAATGTCTCAAAATGACTATTCTTTTTATTACTTGTATTAAAAATGTGTAATCCACTTCTCTTGGCACTATGCCTACTTACAAAATCTTAAAATAAAAAGAGTGTGTCTAATCAAAATCAACAAAACCAACCAAAACAATAAAAACAGAAGAGCAGAAATTCCAAAGAGAAGAAAAATGACTGAACAGTTTTAATGCACACTTAAAAAATGGATGTTGGGAATATATAAATGGATATACCTGGGGAAATAATTCATAATCCAGATTCCATATTGGATAAGGCCCTTTCTCTTAACCTCATCAAGCAAACTACTAATATTATTACATAAAATGTGCAAAAGCATTATCATGCATCGCTGAAAATGGGGTAAACATAAACCCCAAAACATAAAGAATCGGTGACAAAGATCACAAAATCAAGTTTAGCTTAATGCAATAGCAATGTATATTCTACTAAACTATTAATCTATTCATTTGTGACACTGGTGCATTGCAAGAGACTCTTCTCCTATATTAATTGCTTCTGTTAATTTGTCAATTTCAGCCGAATCTAGTCATTTCAATTGCCACTTCCAAACTGCTAAAGGTTGAGGGGCTTTCCAGTGCTTCATCCATAACTTACCACAGAAATCAATACACTGTACATAATTTCCTCAATTACATTCAGTAAAATCAAGAAAGGGTCTAAAGCTAAAGTATTTCCTGATATAATCTTAAGTACACCACTACAAACGTTTTTTTAAAAAGTTCTTAGCAACACTTAAGTTTGGCAGCAGAGAATATCCTATTAAGCTGAGCTGGTGTTACTGGAACAAAAATTTATACTAAATTTCTTGAATGAAAGACTTAAGGAGACAGTTCTGATTGACTGAGATATAGAAAAGCCTATTTATTTTTTAAAAAAGTGATTAAGTCTCCAAGATCCTTTTCCAATGTAAACATTGGGCCCAATTAGTGCCATTGCCTTCCGTTAAAAGTTTGGGTGTAATCCTTGACGCCTCCCTTTCCAAGGAGGCACAAGTTACAGCAACAGCCAAGGCGACATTTTTCCACCTTCGCCGCATCAAGCAGTTGGTCCCTTACCTTTCCCGCCCCGACCTGGCCACAGTGATCCATGAGATGGTCATCTCCAGGCTTGACTACTGTAATTCGCTCTACGCGGGGCTTCCCTTGAAGCTGTCCCAGAAACTCCAGCGGGTGCAGAATGCTGCAGCGAGACTCCTCACGGGGTCTCTGCCATGGGAGCATATTCACCCAGTGCTTTTCAAGCTGCACTGGCCCCCAGTGGAGTACAGGATCAGATTTAAGGTGCTGCTTTTGACCTTTAAAGCCCTTCACGGCCTAGGACCCTCGTACCTACGGGACCGCCTCTCCCGGTATGCCCCACGGAGAGCCTCAAGGTCCATAAATAGCAACACCCTTGTGGTCCCAGGCCCTAAGGAAGTTAGATTGGCTTCGACCAGAGCCAAAAGGCTCTGGCTCCGGTCTGGTGGAACGCTCTGCCTCATGAGACCAGGGCCCTGCAGGATCTGATTTCTTTCCGCAGGGCCTGTAAGACAGAGTTCTTCCACCTGGCCTTTGGCTTGGAGCCAATTTGATTCCCTCCCTCTCTTTCTTTTTTCTTTTCCTTCTCCTTCTGCGATGAGGCTACATTTTAATATTTTAATGTTGTATTTTTTAATTTTGTTTTTAAGTTGTAATCATTTAACTTGTTTTTATTATTGCTTGTAAG
Organism: Podarcis gaigeae; assembly: GCF_964106915.1. Classification (NCBI taxonomy): domain Eukaryota; kingdom Metazoa; phylum Chordata; class Lepidosauria; order Squamata; family Lacertidae; genus Podarcis; species Podarcis gaigeae. The sequence goes on from NC_139689.1 coordinate 51,909,574, forward strand.
CCGCTCTGAGCCCGGCCTTGGCTGGGGAGGGCGGGGTATAAATAAAAAACATTATTATTATTATTATTATTATTATTATTATTATTATTATTATTATTAAATGAAAACAACAAACTAAGTTGTTTCCATTCTACTCTTAAGGTTATCCTTCAATTGTTATCCATGTAGATGATGCTATTCTTGTTTTCTACACCCAGGTAGGCCAAATCATCAATCAATTTCGTCTACACTGTCAAAATGAACAGTTTTCCATTAATTACTTATTTATTTATTTATTTATTATTGAGATTTATATTTCATCCATCATCCTGGGGTTGCACAGTGGGTTACATCAAAAGAAGAAAGAACAGTTTATTAGCATAAAATATCTAGAACATATACTGTATGTCTCTTATGTTTTTAAACTTTTTTGAGCATTTAGAGATACAACTAAAAAGCTGACGATACAAAGCAGTTAGGTACAATGACACCATACAACCCCAAACTGTCAAATAAGGTCCACCTAAACATTTGGGCCACCCATAGTTTTAGCAAAAGTAAATTTCTATAGGCGTTAATCTCGGTCTGAGTTTAAGAAACAAAGCTGGTATGGCAAGTGCCACGAATTCCTTCATGTAAACTGCAAACAAGTTCCAAGTCACATAGTAGCCCATCATCATTACTTTAGTCTTTGCCAGTCTTAAATTAAATGCAACTTTCTGTCCAATGGCTGTGTGCCATAACCTCTTAAGTTCAGGCATCAATCATCCACATCCCAGTCATATTCCAGTTTTTTGCTACTTCGAACCTGGCTACTACTAGCTGAAAGGTAATCAATAGCTTCTGTAATACAGTCTCGTTATTTTGGTTATCCCAGAAAAAAGAGATATTTTTATATGGATTGTGTTTTTATGAAAACAGAAAACTTTGGGTAGGCTATGCATCAAAATGTAGTACATAAGTAATTTAATAAATGTACTGATTGATTGACTGATGGATTGATTGATTGATTGACTGCATTTCTATTCCACCCTTCCCGCTAAAGGAGTTCACAGCAGTGAACCACAAGCAATAGACAATAAAAACATATTTAAAAAATAAATAAGGTTTGGCAAACAAGAGTTCTTAAGTGGAAAATATATTTCAAATTCCAGTAAACATGCATGCCATTGGGCTCAAGATTGCAATGTAACAGCCATAGATATATTCTAGTGTTAAACATTTATATAAAAATTCATGGACAGCACATGTTTGGGAGCCAGAATGTCAGCATTTATAAACTTAAAAGCAAACATGTTTCATACCAACCTAAAGCATCCTTTTGTTTTCCCACAGTCATCCACTTTAATTTTTGCAAATGGATCCACTGGAGGAGCAGTAGGAAAAGGATAACCTTGAAGAATCAAAACAAATAATTAAATATGTGGCAGAATATACTTTCTTTTAAAGAATAAAATTTCATATAAGTAAGTTTTGTCCTGACATATATAGTTCCAATTCTATCAATGTTTAATTTTTTAAAAATTTTGGTTGCTCCTCGCCACTTGTTTTTAGCCATTCTTTATTTTAGGGGCGGGAGGCAGGGCATACATATATATATATATATATATACACACACACACACACACACACACACACACATATATACATATATATATAATAACAATCCAAACTGCCAGGATAGATAGAGAAGACAGATATAACCCTGGCGTATATAGTTTTAATTTATTAATGTTTAATTGTTTAGTTAATTTTTGGGGTTCGCTCTCCCCCTTGTTTTAAGGCATTCTTATTTTGATCTGAAGAATCAAAGCAAAAAATTAGTATGTGGCAGAATATAATAAACATATAATAAACCAAACTGCCAGGACAGAGAGATATAATCCTGGCATATATAGTTGAATTGCTTTGTTAATTTGGGGGTTTGCTCTCCCCCTTGTTTTAAGGCGTTCTTATTTTGATCCGCAAGCCTCCTTCAGGGAAAATCATCATCATCATCATCATCTTTTTTTCTTAAAAAATGTTTAGGGATACTCTCCTTTTCCTACTCATATTGAAATAATAATAATAATAATAATAATAATAATAATAATAATAATAAATTTTATTTATATCCTGCCCTCCTCAGCCGAAGCCGGGCTCAGGGCAGCTAACAACAATAAAATAATACAACATTCTAAAATCATTTCATTATAAAATTAATTCAAACCAAATTGATGGCAACCATTGGGCTATATACTGCCTCTCAATGAGGCCAAACAGATTCACAAAATGTTTAGGAGTATGTGTACCCCCAGAAAAAAGTACCCCACCCCGTGAACCCAGAAAAAAGTAATAATAATAATAATAATAATAATAATAATAATAATAATAGGGCCTTTGGCCAGATCCAGCCAGGGCCCTTTCTTAACAGGCTGGTCCCGGGAGGCGACGGTTCGCCTCTCCCGCCACCCGGCGCCCGCTTTCCAGGGGGATCCCCGCCGGCTGTTTGCGGGGCTCCGAGCGGTGGGCCCGAGAAGCCCTGAAGGGGGAAAGGGGGCGAAGGGCGCCGCCGCCGGGGAAAGGCCTTCCCGCCTGGCGCCGAGGGCGAGCCGCGCCGGCCGGCCGCGCTCTCCTCAGAAGCCCCTCTCCCGCCCGGCTCCGTCCCCTCACCCTCGTCCGAGAGGAAGCGCATGTCGTAGAACTCGCTGGCGAAGGTGCCGTACGAGGAGTCGTGGCGCTGCCGCTGCTCGCCCGCCTGGGCCCCGCCGGGGTCGGCCTCCCTCCCGCGGCCCCCGCCGGCGGACCCCGCGCCCCCGCCGCCCCCGGCCGCCGGGCTGCCCCACGACGAAGAGGACGGCGCGGGCCCGGCCAGCAGAAGCAGCCACAGCAAGGCGGCAGCACGCGCGGCCATGGCGGCGGCGGCGGAGGCCCCTGACTGGAGCCGGGCTGCTTCGTCTTCCGTGCGCCGGCGCCTCCGCCGCCTCCGCTCCCGCTGCTCTCCGGGCTGGAGGGGCTCAGTCCCCGGAACCGGTTTCCTCAGCGCATGAGAGAGAGGGGGAGGAGAGGGCTCTGAACATGTGCAGAGCGCCCTCCCCACGGCCGGAAGGTGAGGCGGCAGGGAAAGGGGGCTCAGGAGCATGTGCAGAGCGCCTTCCCATCGCCATCACTGGCTGGACGACGGCCGCAGCCAGACGACCCCAGCGCATGCAAAAGGCGAGTGTCCGACCCAGTCCATGGGAAACATGGTCTTTTTTGCTTCTTTTTAGATAGGGAAACACACACACACACACACACACACACACACACACACACACACGTGTAGCGGGGGGGGGGAGTAGGGGGACGGCTGCCCCCCTCTATCAATCAAAATCAATACAAAGCAATTAAAAATTGAGGTTTACCGCCCCCTCCAACAAACGCTTGTGTCCCGTCCCCCACAAAAATTCTGGCTACGCTCATAGACACACATCCCTCCCAAAAAAATTTACAGTCAAAACATCGCAGGTCTTTCCTGCTTCGACACAAAACGTGGAGCTTGACCCCTGAACCCGGGTGAGTTTTATAATGGAATTCTCCCCCACTAAATCAAACAAGTGTCACTCCTGCCTTCACAGGCTGAAGCATAAAGATTACAAATCCTGGGCTCTACCCCTGGCATTAAAAGCATCTAGTGCACTTTTGGCCTGCCAGCTGATTCTGAATTAGAACTCCTATTATCTCTGGCCACCAACTATGCTTGCTGGGGCTGATGGGAGTTGTAGTTCAGAAACAGCTGGCAAGGCAAAGTCATAGAATTGCACAGCTGGAAGGGACCAGGGGGGTCATCCGGTCCAACACCCTGCAATGAAGGGATCTGTTCCCCCAACATGGGGCTCAAACCCACAACCCTGAGATCAAGAGTCTCATGGTCTGTGGACTGAGCTCTCTCAGCTGGCAGCAGTCATGTTCTAGGGCAGGCTTCCTCAACCTCGCCCCTCCAGATGTTTTTGGCCTACAACTCCCAAGATCCCTAGCTAGCAAGACCAGTGGTCAGGGATCATGGAAATTGTAGTCTCAAAACATCTGGAGGGCCGAAGTTGAGGAAGCCTGTTCTAGGGCATGACTCCTTCTGAGGTTTTACAGGGGATTCCCCCATGCAAGCAACTGTCAAGAACCACTCAGAGTCAAGGGATAAACAAATTTTGTCACACACATACCGTATTTTTCGCCCCATAGGGCGCACCGGCCCATAGGGCGCACCTATCCGCAAGCCTTGGGAGGCCAGTGTGAATTCGCGCCGGGCTCCCAAGGCTTGCAGAGAGCTGCCCGAAGTCCGGGGTGCGCTCCCCAGTTTTCGGGTTGCAGGCTGCTGTCCGCAAGCCTTAGGAGCCCGGCAGGAACTCCCGCGGGCTCCCAAGGCTTGTGGATAGCTTCCTGAAGCCTGGAGAGCGAGAGGGGTCGGTGCGCACCGACCCCTCTCCTTCTCCAGGCTTCAGCGAAAGCCTGCATTCGCCCCATAGGACACACACACATTTCCCCTTCATTTTTGGAGGGGGAAAAGTGCGTCCTATAGGGCGAAAAATACGGTACATATATCAAATCCTTGCCCATTGAAACTATGGATTCAGGGTTCCATGGTGTCACTGTTGCACAAAAACATAGTACAAGGGCATCAAACCTCAAGATTTTATAACATACCCCCCCCCCCAAGCCATGAACAAATAACAGATCACATCCATCCCTATGCAGCCAGTGTTTCCCAGTGCTTGCCTTGCTGGACGTCCCACCACTTCTCTCTTTTGAAAGTACGCAGTCTTGTTATCCACTCCATCTGGAAGGCCAGAACTATTTTGTAGTCCTGAGACAACTATCAGAAAGGGCCCTAGAAATAACATTGCACAATATTTTTGTTGTGGGAAATCTCCCCCCATCACTTCACCAGAAAATCCATATTTCCTCTGCAGGAATTACAGTAATACAGAGATAAATTACAACATTTTGTGAAAATTGGTATCATATTTGTGTGGCAGCATGGCTCATCTTTTTCCGATGATCAAACACTTTTCAAGAAAAGCTCCTTATTTACACCATACGTGTTCTCTTCCATAATGAGCATTTTCAAATTTGCACAGCCAATTTAATATTTAAGCAATATATATTTAGTTATATTACAATTGTGCACTTTTTTTTCATAAAAGTGCAACTGTGAAGAAATCTTTATTTGAATTTAAGTTTGAATAGGTAGGTATTACGTAATGTGTTCTGACATTTGTATTGTAATGTACATTGCAGTGTATTTGATGCGGGAAGTTTTTTGTCTGGTTAGGGGAAAGTTCTTTAAACTGTTGTGTGTGGCCTTAACTGACAGCTGTGGGTCAGAAATGCCAGTGGCCAAAACAAGGATGATATGCATATTTTGATTGGTGGGTACAGGTTCAGAATACAGTGGTACCTTGGGTTAAGTACTTAATTCGTTCCAGAGGTCCGTACTTAACCTGAAACTGTTCTTAACCTGAAGCACCACTTTAGCTAATGGGGCCTCCCGCTGCTGCCGCACCACCGGAGCATGATTTCTGCTCTGATCCTGAAGCAAAGTTCTTAACCTGAAGCACTATTTCTCAATTAGCAGAGTCTGTAACCTGAAGCGTATGTAACCCAAGGTACCACTGTATTCAGTTAGACAGTGTGATTGGCAAGGGCTGGTAAAGGGTAAAATTCAAGGACCCCTGGATGGTTAAGTCCAGTCAAAGTTGACCCTGGGTTGTGGCGCTCATCTCACTTCAGGCCAAGGGAGCTGGTGTTTGTCCGCAGACAGCATTCCGGGTCATATGGCTGGCATGACTAAACCGCTTCTGGCGCAGCAGGACACTATGATGAGTGCCAGAGCACATGGAAACACCATTTACCTTTCCACCACAGCAGTACCTATTTATCTACTTGCATTGGGGTGCTTTTGAACTGCTAGGTTGGCAGAAACTGGGCAGAGCAACGGGAGCTCACTCCATCATGCGGATTCAAACCACCAACCTTCTGATTGGGAAGCCCAAGAGGGCAGGGCTGGACTAGAAGTGTATATATGGCAAGCTACTGGTCAGCAGATGGTTGGTTGGTTGGTTGGTTGGTTGGTTGGTTGGTTGGTTGGTTGGAGAGGACTGGAGTTGTTGGGGGCTCGGTGTTTGTGGAATTAGCCAGAAGAAAGCAGCCGAGTAAGAGGATCAAGAAAGAAGAAGGAAGACGTGAGACGTAGGTGAATCATGGAAACAGAACTGTAGAGTTAGAAGGGACCTTGAGGGTCATCCAGCCCAGGAGCACCCACCACCTCCCGAGGAGTCTGTTCCACTGTCAAACAGCTCTTGCTCTTAGAAAGTTCTTCCCTTTGTGAGGGTAGCTGAGTCACTTGGCTTTGGCTGGAGAGAAAAGGGGAGAGCCAATTTGCTGTGTTGAGGGCAAAAGTGAGGAGCAGTTTGGACTATGGAGCCCTGGTGACTGGGAGGAGCACCAGAGGAAAGATTTCCAGGACAGCATAGCAAGGCAAACCTGTGTTCAGAAGGTCTGTAAAGGGTTACAAAAAGAGGCTTCCACAAGAATAGACTGCTGCATCTGACCATTGGCCCATATAGTCCAGCATCCTGTTCTCACAGTGGCCAACCAGATGCCTGTGGAAAACCCACAAGCAGTACCTGAGCACAACAGTACTCTCCCTTCCTGTGGTTTCCTGCAACTGGTACTCAGAAGCAATGCTGCTTCTGTCAGGGTAGAGCATAGCCAACATGGCTGGTAGACACCGATAGCCATCTCCTCCTTAGTTACGGTGTTGGTGAGACTTAACTGGGATTGTGGGAATAAAAGGGCAATTTGGCTAAAGGGTTTTAATAGGGTAACTGCTTCCTTAAAATTGACTTAGTATAGCATTAATAGTTGAGTATCAGCAGTAAAGCAGTGCCAGGAGAAAACGATTTGCTCACGGGAAGCCTGCAAAATTAGATTTTTGCTCAGGGAGGCCAAAGTGTTAAATGCCAAAGAAACAAGGTAGTACCTGGACAATAAGACTGATTCTGCTGTGCGACCCTGCACAAAAAAACGGCTATAATAAAACAACTCGTGCCAATTGAGGTAGTAGGCTGGTGTGGAATGTGCCTGGGTTTTTACTTCTTTTGCTTCACTCTCAACATTATTTGATCTCTCATTTGAAAAAAAGGAATCTTTCCCCCCCTAAGTACTGTAAGTGCAATTTAATACCTGTTGACTCAAAAGACCTGCTCCTGAGTTCAATAGGACTTCCTCCCAGATATCCATGCATAAGGTTGCAACCTAACTTTGTTAAAGCCTCGCTCATCAGTCTCGAAAGGAAATTTTAAAATAGAGGTTGCTTCTTACTGAAATAAATGAATTTTGCACTGTTGGAGAGAAACTGGGAGATCTTGCTTGTTTTGTCATTAGCTCCATTAGTTGCCTAGATGTGTTTGACAGAACACCTATATTAAGTGCTGTCGGTTGCACACCGCTAGCCTTAACAAAACAGACATTAAGGCCCTTTGATCAAGATGCTGCAACACCAATTTTGAATCATACTGGTATTGTATATTTGTGTCAGTTACAAGGTACGGATATACAAGCACTTGTAACTTGCATCACTATGATTCCTAGAATCAACCTACTATAAATGTTTGCATGGGAAATGTTTAGCGTGCATTAACGATTCCAGCAAAAAATGAAAAAAACGGACAGGGATCAGCAACTGGAGGTCTTGGCCAAATCCTATACCACCCTGAATATGAACAGTTGGTCCTTCAATTGTAAATCCATAAGCAAGAGGGGCATGAGCGTGCCATGGTGTTATGTGCACACACATAGGTCAACACATAGTCCTGGTTGGTAACCTAAGGTGCCGTTTTCTCTCCAATCCACCACACCCATTAACAGTTAAAATACTTGTGTCAGAAACCATTAATACTCTGCCCACAAATTCACATTTCCTGTGAAATCTTCACTACAGCTAACCAGATGTTGTCTGTTCAGTAAATATTTCTATATAGATGGCGTTATTTAGCACATTAAATAGTTTAGCCACCCATTGCTACCATGCAGACTTGCTCAATACTTGGCAGCTTACATGAGCCATCTAGGGTAGTTTTATTAAAGGTACATCTGCAGTGTTATGTGACACTGCATTCAGGCAGCACTTTATTCAGTTTTTATTGACATTTCCTTACCAGGCAATTTTTTGTGTGTTTTATCTATCATTCAGATGACATAAAGCTCCCTTCTAGAAATCTAGTGGAACTTCTGTGATGTTTCGGGGGGGGGGGGAATCTGCTTACAACCCCATTAACTCAGAAAATCACAGGCGTTGTTCCTTTCTTGAGAATCCCACCCCTTAAGCTTTCGAGTTTACTAACCTGCTGACACAGCTACTCTTTTTTCTCTAATAAGAGTTTTCCTTGTGTCTCCTTGAGGTACTTCCTTCTTGAGACATTACAGCTGTGGAGAACTTAATCCTGTTGTGCCCCAATTTTGACACACATTCCTAAAATGCTATTCTGTTGTTTGGCAAGTGGGGAGAGTGAGGAGAGTGTGTCCTGGAGAAGCCACTGAGTGTTAGCAGTAGGATCTCTTGCCTAGATGTTATATTGACTGGATGTGTATTATGTGAGCCTTTCCCCCTGGGACTGCAAGTGTTTTTACTGTCCAAGGACAAACAGAAACTGAGGTGCAACAGCAAGGCCACAGATTGCTAAACCTGTTTAAAAGTTTAATCATCTCTCACGAAATCAGTTGTGAAATGTTCTGCTGTGCCACCCTGCACCATCCTTCTGATTTTGAGTTGTTCCCTCAACTTTCAGAATATGAGTTAACATCACCCAGCCTAAGTGGCATAGCTTCTGCTCACAGGTCGGAAATGAAATATCTTTTTCATATACCTTTTGCTAGCCTGTAATCAGAAAGTTCAGATCAGGACTTGCGCTTTGAAATGAATTAAGTTTATCTTTTTCACATAATGGTTTCCAAGGGAGTTCATTCACACCCTCAATTAGGGAAGCTAATGTTGGATGAATGCAATTTCCTCAACCTCACATGTCATCCCAAAGACCACTGGTCAAATTAGCTATTGAGAAGTCATGTGCACTTGTTGTAGTGCAACGTTGCATTTCAAAACAGACTGGGCACTGAAGAAACACTGGGAAGTCCATGAAGCTCATCTCCTTCCAGTAAATAGGGCATGTCATAATATGGAATTCTTTAGCCTTGGGAAACCAATCCGTCAATGAAACTAAGCGCTCCAATGTATATCCCTCACATATTGAGCGGGAGAATGGGGCTGTGTCCATCAGCTCTGGATGCAACTAACAGACATACACCCTGCCAACCATGTGCTGGTGCTTATTTGAAGGGGTCCTATGAAGAAGAAGTGTTTGGATTTGATATCCCGCTTTATCACTACCCTAAGGAGTCTCAAAGCGGCTAACATTCTCCTTTCTCTTCTTCCCCCACAACAAACACTCTGTGAGGTGAGTGGGGCTGAGAGACTTCAGAGAAGTGTGACTGGCCCAAGGCCACCCAGCAGCTGCATGTGGAGGAGCGGGGAATCGAAGCCGGTTCCCCAGATTACGAGTCCACCGCTCTTAACCACCACACCACACTGGCTCTCAATGGCTATGAATGTATGTATGAATGTATCTCCTTCAAGAGAGATCCAGGGCAAATGAAGATTGCATCTTGCGTGGAAGACATTATGTGCTTATGTTGTTGGCACACGTATACAGAAACCCTTAATATGAGATGCATTGCCAATGTGCAGAGCAGGACCACCTAACACAACCCCCTTGGGATCTTCTCAATGCATGGAAGGATCTGAGAGAACCTCACTAGTGGTAGCAGCATCAATGGTCTTTGGCCCACATAAATAGGTAATTTACTGTAGCTGATGAGTAGTTTCGATTAGTCTGGCAAATGTACCCTCTACCAACATCAGAAGCAAATCATTACTAATAATATAAATTGAATACAATTGTATGAATGTTTATTTCTAGTTACAAGAAACAGAATCAGTCCCTCAATTGTACAAAAATACCTGAAAGATTACAATTAGCTTCACAACCCCCCCCCCACAAAGCTATTTACAGTTATGAAGCAATGCATATTGAGTAAGAGGTTTTGTCTCTTAAATTAATACCTTTTGCATTCCCTGAAAACTTAACTTTTATTCCATATTACAGTCACTAAAAAGTCTTGCATTGTGACAATATAATTTACAATAAGCAAGTCTTGCCACTGGAAAGGTGCATTGATTGGTCAAAACGGTCAGGTACTTAGTGCAGAAAAGAGAAGACAAAACATCTAAAAACTGAGGCACGTGTTTCTTCAAGATTAATTCAACAAATAAAAAAGCTGTTCATTTTCAAACACCTACTGTTCTATAACTTACCTACTGGTTTTTTAATTTTTTAATTTTTTTACCAGATGGTTTGACATTTTCCTTCTCAACATATTCCAAGATTGCTACATGAAGTATTTTATTTTAGAAAATAAAGATCACAGGCAAACAAAAACAAATGATAAAAATTCAACAGGCTCCAGAAACAACCCTGAGCGTCCCTCTTTACATTCATGTCATTTAAATACAAAAGAAGTCAAATGTCCTTCAGTCCTTGGTTTTGAAGCAGCCAACCAGCTGTATCTGCTGCAAATGTTTAAGGTGGGATTTTAACAATTTCATTTCCAGCAAAACCAAAAAAAAAAGGGAGGAGCAATAATGGTGTGCTCTAGTAAAGTAGCTACCACTCTGATGTGGCTCATTTCTTTAAAATAGCTCATTTTAAAGTTGGGTGTACAAAATAGTCAGCTATCTACATAGAAAATTATGATAGTCAAAGAATGCAAGTTTTATAAACATGAAACAATGCAAAACGATTTTTAAAAATTTGCTGAAAACTAAGTTAAGACACAAATTTATCTCAAAAGTCTAAATGGTCTTATCGAAACTAGAGAATGAGCATGTTAAATCATTTTTAATATATATAGGAGGGGTGAAACAGAAAATGCAGAGTGAAATCAAAGATAAAAATTAGCTTAATATGATGTCTAAAGAACATTGACAAAAAAATAATATGCACATATAAAACCAGCAAGTTTCTAATAAAAACTAAGTCAAGTTTCTTCATTTTATATGTAGACATTTCATGGGGGCAAAGCTACTAAAATGTGTTCTGTAAACTAAGATACAGTGTTTCTATACCATTGATAATTCAGCTGGTATATGTGACTCAAGCTGGTTATTTTTTCTTAAGCTACTCTCACCACTATAAGAATACCTTGTGAATAAAGAACTGCTTCTTCAACTTCAGCCAGCGGGATGGGCTATTTATTAGTTACATGAGATAATCAGTAGAGATAAAATTTATTTTGCAACAGTAATTCTGAACATTCCTAGGGTGAATACACTTCTTGCTTTATAAACCGTGCAAAGTACACAAAGCACATCATGTGTGTATTAACCATGATATTCAAAGTCTGACAGTCATAAACCGTATGGCAATCCAATGGGAAATCTAACCAGCACTGACCTTCCTCTAATGCTAGCTATCGCCAGAAGGAAAAGCACTGCAATGTAAACATGGAACAAATGAAACATTTAACAAGAGATTGTCCTGGTTCAGATATTATAAAGCCTTCCAAAATGTGTCTCTCCATGAAGGCAGTTGGTAGCATCTGACCCAACCTAACTATGCCGCCTGCATTTTACTTACCATATGTGCCCAAATTTCCATTTAGCAATTTGGATTAAAGCTGGGTCAGGTATTATTTGCTCTATACAGCCAATGCCCACCTGGAAGGCTTTAGAGAGCCTAAAACAGGCCTTGAAAATATCTGCTTTGCATATAATGATAAGCCACAGTTTGTTCAACAAATCACAAGTTAACGACGAATTGCTCAACAAAGGATCAAATAATATATGGCTTGTTTCTCAAGAGTTTGTTTTGTTTTCCAGCTACAGCTTGCTGGACTTCTGCAGCTTGCTGAACACTTTGGTTGGAGTGGCCAAACAAATCATGGTTAAGGAAGGGTGCTCGGTTCACTTGCAATGCCAAACTATAACTAAAACAAGTCAAGATTCATAAGCTTGCAATAAACAATGGCTTCACATAATGATTTGTTGGCAGTAAAGAAACGAGAAGTTAAAACCACTGGGCAGGCTCATAAGTAATGCTACACCATGGTCTTAATAAGCCATAGTTTAATAAACCATGGCTTACCATTGTGTGTGAACTGGGCCTTATTTAAATGATGAACCAGGAATGAAGCAAGACCAAACTAGTTTGCCACAAACTAGTTTGACCAACTAATATAAATACTTTAGTGCATATACCCCCAAGTATTAGGTTACTGAATTGTCAATGGTAAATTCAGCAGTGGCATGAAGGGTTGAATATCCAATTTCTATTAGCAATAAAACAAGTCATTAAACCAGCACTACTGCATATTATCACCCAATCATTCTGGTGGCACTTGCATAACTTTTCTTTGCGCAGGTCTCAAATGGATGGAGTCAATGGATTTTGCAGTCAATGGATTTTGCCCCCAGTTTTGTACAGAAGTTTTGGCAATCCTGCACAATACAAGCAAGACACAGTTCAACTGAAGAAGAAATTATTCAAATTTACCTGACTGGGCATCACTGTTGCCTTACCAACACTTAGGACAGGCATAGGCAAACTCGGCCCTCCAGATGTTTTGGGACCATCATCCCTAGCTAACAGGACTAGTGGTCAGGGATGATGGGAGTTGTAGTCCCAAAACATCTGGAGGGCCGAGTTTGCCTATGCCTGACTTAGGAAAACAACTCTATGGGGTTTAGCCAGTGTTAGTCACACTCATGAGTAGATCCATTGAAATAAATGGACATTAGTAACGGAGGTCCTTAATATTCTCTATGGACCTACTCTGAGTAGAACTTAGTTGGAAACAACCCTATGTCTGTGCCAGTGCAGCCATATCCAACAGTCTAACCATAATTAGGAGACCAGGATACTCCATGGCCATTTCCTTCTTTCTTTCAGTTCCGGAGCTAATTATAGTTAGGCTTACATCTTTACTGGCATTTTCAAGTAACTGTAGACCCAAGTCATTTGCAAACAAGGTTAAAGACTTATTTGCAATCTGTGTTTCGGTTACTGAAAATGCGGGTTCAGAGGCTCTCAACCATGGTTAGGAGATTGGACAGTGATACACCTGCACGAAAGGCCCTGTGACATGGTCAGAAAGCAAGGAAACACTGAACTTGTGTCCTACTAGGTAGACTAAACAGGTGAAGCCCCACCTCCCAAAGCTGGTTCCAAATACATATTGTCACTCTAGCCTTTGTCAGTGGATTTTCCCAAAGGGTCATGCAGACCAGAGGGCTCTAGTAGGCTGAGAATGTGGGGGAAGACAAAACACATTCAGATTAAAATGGGTTAAAACACATTTATGCATAGAATCAGAATCCTTTGCATGACTAGCTATTATTAGTGTCCTGCACACAAGCTACAGCCATTATATTTTTTTAAAAAAACCCAATCATTCTAAAGAGTACATATGTTGGTACGTGTATATTGCCATAGTTGTATCCACACTGTTTCTTCAAGAGCATCGGTACATAACATAGCTGCTGATTTTCAGAGCCATCAAGTCATATTTTTGTCTTCTAGATCCGTTAGGCTGAAGCAACTCATGAAATACAGGATTTAGATTACCCAAATCCTGCATAAGTGTAAAAGCTTCATCAGCTCCTAATATAGGCCATATGCAATATCCAAAAAGTAGGAGTGCAAAAAACAAAAAATAGTAGAGTGTGATCAATACAAAAAGTAAACACACTAAGTCTTAAATTCTCAAGATTATTCCAGGGCAAGAGTTCTTTTCAATAATTTTGCTTCACAAACTTGATTCTGTTAAATGGACCAGCCAAGGGACAGTTTCCAGTTTTGTTTAATGATTTTACACACCCTTTCCTGATTTTAGGGGTTGCTAGGACACTCAGCACCAAGCATGTTTAGGTGTTATACAAACCAGCAAAATCTCAGTCTGTTGCTCAATTCATCCTTTTCCAAATCCCCAAGGTGCATAATTCTTGTGAACAACTATTCTGCTAATTCCCCAGTGTCAACCTTCCTCTTATAATATTTCTCTGGCAACTTCCATCACTGAGCAAAGTCGATCTTCAACATGGATCAAAATAGAGGTCATAAGGCCACACGTATGCAGTGGTGTTTGAGTTTACACGGCAAAACTCCCTTGTTTAGTTGGTAGAACTCAACAAGCTGTATTAGGTCAGTGAATTTGGTGCTCCCATCATCCAGACTGAAAAATATCTGTCCGTCATCTTCACACTTAAAAAATTAATAAAAAAAGTTAAAATACTAAAACCATGTCAAGTTAAGCAGCAATATAACCAATTTAGGGTGCTAACTAATGGATGGATGCACATCAACAAAGGGTGTCAACTGACAGAACTCATCTATCAATTGAGCTAATACTTCAGACTTGTTTAAAGTTGGTTTTACCTCATCCACAATTCTGATATTCAAAATAGAAATTTCGCCATTTCAAATTTTGGGCACAGCAAAGCTCCATCTTTTGACTTAACCCTTAGCCCATAGTCCCAACAATAATAAATATAATAACATTTTATTTATATCCCGCCCTCCCCAGCCAATTCCAGGCTCAGAGCGGCTAACAACAGTAAAATAATACAGCATTCTAAAATCAATTCATTATAAAATCATTTCAAATCAAACTGATGGTAACCATTGGGCTAGAGTTCTGTGAGGATTACCAAAGGAGGGGGTCAGGCTGTGCCTTGGCCAAAGGCCTGGTGGAACAGCTCTGTCTTGCAGGCCTTGCGGAAAGATGTCAAGTCCCGCAGGGCCCTAGTCTCTTGGGACAGAGCGTTCCACCAGATTGGAGCCACAGCCGAAAAAGCCCTGGCTCTGGCTGAGGCCAGCCTAACCTCTCTGTGGCCTGGGACCTCCAAGATGTTTTTGTTTGAAAACCATAAGGTCCTCCATGGGACATACCAGGAGAGGCGGTCCTGTAGGTACGAGGGTCCTAGGCAGTTTAGGGCTTTAAAGGTTAAAACCAGCACCTTAAACTTGATCCTGTACTCCACCGGGAGCCAGTGCAGCTGGTATAGTACTGGATGAATATGATCTCACAGCGAAGACCCCATAAGGAGTCTCGCCGCGGCATTCTGCATCCACTGGAGTTTCTGGGTCAGTCTCAAGGGCAGCCCCACGTAGAGCGGATTACAATAATCCAGTCTGGAGGTGACTGTCGTATGGATCACAGTGGCGAGGTCAGGGCGCAAGGATTGCGGGACATTTGTCCGCAATCCTTTTACCATTTTATCCTTCCCTTCCGTTCTTATATTGTCCCCACCCCACTCCCCACCCCAATGCAGCAAATTAGTATTACTGGTATAGAACAGGACATTGGTTGCTCACCATGAAGGTATCCAACAATAGGTTAATATCTTTGACTTGCCCAGGAAGGCCGGAAATGGAACTAACTTTTTTCCACCAAGCCTGGTTCTCTTTCCTCACTTTTGTCCCTCAAAAAGGTTTAAATAGAATGCATCTTGAAAATAATTAGGGAAGGAGAACTAGGGAGGCGGCGTCTGGGCAGGCCAAACTATAGGGTGCAAGGTGGTGCTGACTTTGTGAAGACGATATGGACAACATCAGGCTAGGCACAAGGATGGAACAAAGTTTTGGGTTATGTTAGCCACTGAGAAACAGGATGTTATCTTGGATGCCTCTGCACACCAAACCAAAATGAATCTTCCAGTTGACGTTAGAGGTATCCAACAGTTGAAAAGTTACATTACATTCTAATTAGGGCACGTGGCTGAGCCAGGAAGTGGGGAGCACATTGAATTAACAGGTCTCCCTTGTTCGGCAGGAACCAGGGTAAGTGAGTCTCTAGGTTGAGGGTCTCAGAGAACCAAGGCTGGAAAGGGGCCTGCTCCACCTGTATCTCTTGTATAAGGGCAGCAGGAGAAGTCAAGAGGTCCTTTTGGCACTCCATGTATCTGCACCTCTGCCCAGGCTATCTGAAATCTAAACATGTACCTTGGGAAGGGGTGGTTCGTGGAGAAGGCAAAGAGGTCTATCAGTGGGTGTCCAAGCACTCCTGTATTGCTGCAAACACCTCCCTGTTGAGGATTATTCCTCCTACGCCCAGGTAACTGCAGCTGAGATAGTCTACAGTTGCATCCCTCTGCATTGGGACAATTGCTTCCTTCAATGCTGACTTGAATGCTGTCACATGGGAGAAGTGCTTGCAGTGGTTTGGCCCACAATATGCCTTCCTGACTCTTGCCCATATTATAGCTTTAGGAGGAGGTCCAGGGTGTGGTTAACACATATTTGCAGGAGGAGTGTGTGCCTGTTTTCCTGAAACACATGGACACTCTTTAAAGAAAGCCCTCCCTGAATGCAGTGGTGCTTGACAATTATCACCTGGCCACAAATACTGTCCTTTGGCAGTAATGTGCTTGAGAGGGTGGTGGTATAGCTACAGACACTATTGGAAGAAAATGATTCTCTTGACCCATTTCAGACTGGGTTCATGTCTGCTTTGGGGACAAAACTGACCTTGGTTGCCCTGACCTTTGGGAGAGGGATGGAGAAGTGCAACCTTGTTGATGTTGCTTAAACTCTCAGTGGCTTTTGATACCGTTGACCACAGTGTCCTCCTAGACCAGTGATGGCCAAACTTGGCCCTCCAGCTGGTTTGGGACTACAACTCCCATCATCCCTAGCTAACAGGACCAGTGGTCAGGGATGATGGGAATTGTAGTCCCAAAAACAGCTGGAGGGCCAAGTTTGGCCATCACTGTCCTAGACCATCTTCTGTGAGGTGGGAATGATCATTACGGCATGATCCGTGCTCATGGAGGCTGATGCAAAAAGCCAGCAGCTACAAGTTTGACATGGTTAGGGAGTATTGCTCTCGGTCCTGGGCAAGGGCATTAACCTGTTGTGAGATACCTCTGACAACCAACAGCCCTTAAAAACACAACGGACACAAAAAATGGGCAAACTTTCTGTAACAATGATATTAATTGTGCTACTGGGGAAAAAAACAATTTTGAAATTTGAATTGTGGATTTCCACTTGTTAATTTTTGGCTAATAAAAAAAGAGCCAAAATTAAAAATTATGCTTTGTTCACAATTTTGTCCCATAAAGATATAAACAACTTCTTCACAAAAACAAGTTAAGACTAATATATCTGAAATATCACAAACATTGTAGCCCAAAATAAATTACCGTAAATTAATTTTAAAGATTGGCTGTCACTGGAGATAATCTGGCATTTCAGGATGTTATTCTCTGAGAAATAAAGGCATTTGTATTGTCCATGTTGGAAATACTATGGCTAGAGGTCTTTCACTGAGTATTACACAGGGGAGATGAGTGTGCATATGTAGATAAGGGTTTCTAAATTCAGCCCTGTTTTCTGAAATAATAATGATGACGACATCTTAATTGATCTGGTCCATTATATGAAGAGGAGACAGTGTGCCTTTTCCCCAGTGTGCATCTCTGTCGTTTATGCTGTAACAGAACACCTGAATAGACTTATGCAGAAGTCACTCAAAGTTGCAGTGTCAGTTTCTGGAGATCTTCCTGTGGCTTTTTGGCTTTTGAACATTGGATTATACATGCACATACATTCAAATGCTCCATTGCTGCGTGGGGGGGGGGGGGAGAGATAAGCAACTGCCCTCCTCTGCTGATGGACCAGATCAGGGAAGAGGTCTTGCCCAACTTAACGTATTCTGAGAAAAGTACAGAGAGGAAATGAGAAAAAAATCTAGTTTCTGAATGCTATCATTGGTTGAACTGAAAAGCCTTTCAGAAATCTTCATCAATGAAACCCATGATGAATTCTGCACCATATTTTTAAAAAGTGCCGTACTTACCGGCAAAATCTGGAAATGCTTAATTTTTTGATGGTGACACAGTGTAAGTACAAATGCCTTTGGGTTACTCTGACTGTCCCGGAGAAGAAATAACCTGGGAAGCAATATTATACTTTATTATTAAATGGACTACTATCTCCGTTTCATTATTTTACCAGCTGACAGGAGCGTTCCAGCAATAAATCACACCAAGCAAGTTGGAGTTAACTCTTTGTTAGCAAAAACAGGATCTGCATATTTGTGTCAGGCCTAATAAGCCCAGCAACTTTTCTCTGGCAGGTCCTGTGCCATGAAGCAGTCGCTGAGACTAAAGGTCCTCCTCACAGCTGCCTAAGTCCCCTCTCCTCCAGTGTTTTTCACAAGCTGTCTGAGACTGTGCCTGCATGTTGCCACCCTCTCCTCTGCCCTTTTCACCCCTCTTCTGGTTCTGGGAGACCGGGGAGCGGGGAACTTGTCACATGCTTCTTCACAAACAGGTCTCCTCTATGACTCCTGGCTTCCCTCCTCTCCTGCTTCTGCCTCGAATTCTGGACTTATCTCTGCCACAGACTCTCCCAGCTCCCCAAGTTCTGCTCCCTAAGCCCTGCTGCCTCTTCCAACACCTCCTTTCCCCAGTCTCCTCCCTCTGACCTCTCATCATTGCCCCACCACCAATCCCCGGGCTCTGAGCTTTCTTCCCTTGGTGTTCCCCATCTGGTTCCTCCCGCCATTCCTCTGTGTCCAACCAGTCTGTTGACATCACCACACACTAGAGTCTAACTCTTAACTAATTTGAAATTTGGCTGATGAAATTATGACAAACCTTGCAACCTTGGAAATGCTCGTGAACAGTCAGATAATCAATCAATATAAGTCTTTTTAATTACCCACCAATAGGGTTGCAGGGCAAAGCGAGAAGAATTTATGCAGAACATTTGAGCATTCATATGGATATGTAACGTAAGACCCAAATTAAAAGCCTGGCATTGCCAGGCAGCATGAGAAGATCTGCTCAGACCCTGGAAAGGTGATGCCAGTAGACAACATTTTGAGCTACATCCTGTGATCCTACAAACCTTCAGTAAAATAATATGCCACCCCATTTCCTCCCCCCCTATCCCTCGCCAAGGATTGTATGCCATGGTCTTTTCAGACTAGGTAAACTAGGTACTTTTACATGAAAATTTGGATCATGGTTGTATCTGGGACTCTCAGCACAGCGGCAAATATCACGTGCAGGGAGGAAAAACATACCCATCCACAAGACCCTGCTGTTTAATAATCCTGTGTGATTCTTCTCTAGAGATTCTGCCGTGAAACCAGTTTTGTGTCCTATGAATAACTGAAGAAGAAATAACTGGTCATTACTAGTATTCAGCACTGTAGCCCAATTCTCCTATAATTAATTAATATATCAATATATTAATATTTATACGCCGCCCATCTGGCTGGGTTTCCCACAAAAAATGAATCAAACATAAAAGCCATTGCACAAAATGTTTAACACGAATGGGCTCAAACTACTAAACATCAACGTTCCCTTTTAAAAGGGCAAAGAATAAACTCTAGCTTTCTGGCTCAAGAAGAGCAAATATGGCTTAATATAATTTAAGTTAAATTTAATCAACATGGGCACCATCCAACCACAGATGAGCACTGAAGTCTGACTGAATTCAGTGGAATCAGGGAAAATTAATTACAGTCTCAGCTTTCCCACGAAAATTATACGAGATCATCTACCTCTCCAAATACTTGTCAGTTTCAATTTTTCTTACCTGTGTTCAGCATGGAGGGATGCAGAGGGCTTTGGCTACCCAGGATATTCATTCTTGTGCTGCGTTTCTGTAGAACAAAGAAGCAATCACAAAACCTCAAATTATTAATATTACTATATGCAAAAACAACGTATCAAAACGTTTAACCCAGTTTCAGTTTCTTCATGCCATGGCAGGAAATATATTGCAATGCGGTGAGAATATGTGAAGTTTCTGTACCTTAAAAATAAAATTAAAAAATTAAAAGTTGAATTTTTGATTTGGCTTCTAAATCAGCCAAGAAGCTCATTGAGGGAAAAGTGGCAAATTTCTCCAATCCAATTTAATTGTTATACAACTATTATAAAATGCTCTTTGGATGAAAAGTGTGTTTGTGTATGTGTGTGCGTCAGGTTTTTTGTCCACATGGAGCAAGAATCAAATTAAGTCTCTTTTAAGCATACAAGGAGGCTGCTTGGTACTCCATTGATAAGACAACAACAAGCCATAAGCCGTCTGTCAATCAAGGCCATCAAATATCTTCTTCAGCCCTGGGTTCCAACCTTTGCTAAACCACAAAGCTTCCTGGATGATTTTGGACCACTTATTGTGACTTAGTTCTAATCAACCACAGGGATTTGAGGTTGTGGGAGAAGAAGCATCATTTATACAATTCTGAGATCTTTGGAGGAATATTTTTTTTAAAGTTTGAATTATTTTTGTGGAATGCAAATCACTTTACACACACACACACAGAGAGAGAGAGAGAGAGAGAGAGAGAGAGAGAGAGAGAGATCTGAGATTTCTATTGGAGGCAGGGTGCAAGATTCATGAAGATCTTACAGCATATTAGAGGTAAAAACAAAAAACTCAGTTCATATAGGAGTAATTGTTATAACAATTTTATCCAACACAGCACAGACTATAACCTTATTGTCTGCAGGCCCATTTAACCTTATATTGTATATGCAATTTAAATCACATTTAAATTATATATAATGGCAGGAACAGTAATAGCAACTAACAACAACAATTTGGACTACTGTAATTCGCTCTACGTGGGGCTGCCCTTGAAAACGACTCAAAGGCTGCTTCTGGACTAAAACGCAGTTGCCTATTTTTTTTTAATTTGACTGTAATCATGAGCCATATTGTGTTGATTCTCAAAGATCTGCACTGACTGTCGATATGTTTCTGGTCTGAGTTCAAGGTTCTACAGATGACTTATAAAGCCCTGAACAAATTGGGAGCCCAAATGGCACAGCGTCTCTCCAGATATAGTCCTGCCCATGAATTAAGATCATAAAAGGAGGCTGTCTTACAGTCGCTGGCATTCCCATGGTGCCACCCCAGTTTTAGAATGCCATGCCCCCTGGTACTATGGTTCTGCTTCCAAATTATTGTCACCCACCCAGAGATCTGAGATAAAGAGAGAGAGAAATATTTCAAACAGAGAGGACAGCACCTCAGCTCTCCTGAGGAAGACATATATGACCCCTTCATGTGATGGGCGTGTCCAAGACGTACGTCTCGTGTATGTGCGTAACCTTGCTGCCCTTCTGAAACAGCACTTGGCACACACCCATGCTCATTTTGCTGTGAATACAGTGGTACCTCGGGTTAGATACGCTTCAGGTTACATATGCTTCAGGTTACAGACTCCACTAACCCAGAAATAGTACCTCGGCTTAAGAACTTTGCTTCAGGATGAGAACAGAAATCGTGCTCTGGTGGCGTGGCGGCAGCGGGAGGCCCCATTAGCTAAAGTGGTGCTTCAGGTTAAGAACAGTTTCAGGTTAAGAACAGACCTCCAGAACGAATTAAATACTTAACCCGAGGAACCACTGTAGTGCAGAATGGAAAACATGACAGGAAGCTATTGCAAGGTCTACCAAAATATTGAGTTTCTGCAACGTACTACTGCCTCCCCACTGCTTCTGGTAATGTCACAAGGAATTCAAACTGTGTGGATTCTGGCTGGCCACCTCACCAGCAACAGCTCACTTGGAGAACCAGGAGCAATGACATGGAAATTCGCGGTGCTTCCAGTCTCCACTCACATGATCAAATTCCTTCAGCCACACCTCAGCGGCTCCCATGTCACTTTTGACAATGTTAAGCCAGTTGCTCTTTTCTCAGACCCTTGTTCATAAATAAATTTCCAGTCGGTGGTCGTGACCACTACGCTGCCATGGCCACGGGAGGTTATCAGTCAGCAATTGCGAAGACGGAAGCTCCCTTACCCTCCAAGCATAGCCTTCCTCCAGGGCGGCAGTCTGTGCTTCTGCTGGGTTTTCAATAACTCTTCCTATTTGTCCGGAAAAATCCATTGCTACTAAGGAATTTTCAGACACACTTCTCTGAAAGGAAAATTGGTTTAATGGCATTATCTAGAAAAAGTAACTACTAGTTGCTTTTATTATTTTTGCATGCTCCTCCAACCCTTCTCCAGATTATCAGTTTTTAAAGACTTTAAAAAAAAATTAGCTTGCCATAGGCAGATGTTGCTCTGCTGAGCCAGGAGAATAAGAAACGTAAGCATGGTTTTGGTGATGGGTTTTCACTGCGCAAAGCTTTCGTTGGCATAAATGTGGATAAGCTTTCATGTGAGGAGCCTTTTGAATCTGGCTTCACATTTAACATTTATAGGCTGGGATCCACAAAACAGTACAGCTAGCTTCATTTCTTTTCATTCAATTTTATTGGTTTTCTATAATCCAATATATACAAAGCTAGTTCAACACAATCAGTTCTGTACGCACGGGGAGGCTTTGAGGGCACTTCTTTGCCATTCGGTCCAATTTTATTTTATATACAGACACAGTAGCCCAGCAATAGCCCAGGTGTTAACCAGTCTCTGCAAGTGCATGGATTTAGTACCGTTCAAGGTTACTTTCTATTTCCTTTCTTGAAATTATTTTTTAAAAATCATACTGACTTAAGATCACGGAACCCTTTGTAATGATAAGACCATACATCATTCTCCCCTTGGCATGTTTTATTATTGACTCAGAAAATTGCATTGCTCTATCCCATATTTCTTTTCTGGCAAATGTTACAACTTATCTTTGTTTCCTTCCTTCCCCCACCCCCTTCAGTTCTTTTTTCTGTAACCTGATTGTCATTATTAAAATTCCATTTAAAAAATTTGGGCGGGGGGGGGGGAGAGAGACCGGCTGCTGGACACTTCAGATATATATATTCTGTTCCTTCCATGACTTTTGAACTCCTTTTACTCCATCTGCTTCTCAAGGTTATCCTTTCACACATAATTTCTAAACTTCTTGGCCTATCTGAACAAGAAAATCTTCAAGGCTGAGGCCTGGCCTATAAGAATCTAGCCTAACAAGAGCACGTTTCTATACTTCCAGGGCTAAGATTGACCAGAAACTGTTGCCTAGCAACAGCAGAGTCCGTTGTCTAATATTCCCCAGAAATTATAAAAAATTGCCTGAAAGTGGCCTCCCAATTTCTCTCACAGGCCCATATAAGTTCAGCACAAACAGTTGGGCCTGGTGAGCATTTAAGGTCCCCGACCCTAATCTGCAGGTTGCCATCTGATTGGATTTTGTTCTGATCCTGATCTGATTTTAGGATAATTATTATTATTATTATTATTATTATTATTATTATTATTATTTATATCCAACCCTCCCCAGCCGAAACCGGGCTCAGAGCGGCTAACAACAGTAAAATGATAAAACATTCTAATGCATTTTAACTGATTGTCCGATTTTATGTTAATGTGTTATACATTTGATGTTAGCTGGTTTTGGCCGGGGAGGGCAGGGTATAAATAAAAATTATTATTATTGTTATTAATGTGCTTTTACCCACTAATGTGGGGGAGAGTGTGTGTGCTTATTACCAGCCTTTCTCAACCTTGAGTTCTCAGATGTTGTTGGTACTGCAACTCCCATCATCCGCAGCCAGCAGAGATAGCAGTCAGGGATGATGGGAGTGGTGATCCAACCAACAAATGGGAATCCAAGCCTTGAACTTGAGGAGCAACCAGAATTAGGCTATAAGCTGCTATGCTTCAGACAGCGGTGTGGGTGAAACCACGGTGCCAGGCACAGCTCAGCCCTTTCCAGGCAATTGTATACCTCTTGATCCACATCTGGCAACTCCAAAGTCACTACTTGCGGGCAAGAAGCTTCTTGTTTAAACTCTGAGTTGACTATAACTGAACTTAAAATTATAAACTTACTATAGGAGTGGTGAAATGCGGAAGCGCAGCTTTTCTCTGTTGCGGAATTCTGTAGTTCTGGTACAGCAACATCCCATACTGCAGATTGTGGTGCGGGGGGAGAATAGACAGGTATTTATTTTCTTTGTTTATTCAATTATTTAATTAACCCACCTTCACCAATAGGTCCCAGGGCAGGTGGCATAATAATAAAACCATAAAGCACAATGGAAAACAATCAAACCACTAAAACACACAGAAACATTACCAGAAAAATCACTTACAAGTAAGGTAAACAGTCACCTATTTCTGAAAGCTGTGATTAAAAGGTGCAATGTTTTATGTCTCCTGTATATAGTACGCCCAGAGCTGGAGCCACCTCTAAAAGGCAGTGAGTTTCAAAGTGGGGAGTGGGGCACCACAGAAAATGCCCTCTTGCACCTCTTGTTGAAATAGCTCAGGTTGTCAAAATGGGTCTGAGGGATAAACTTTCCTCTTGGAGTCTGTGCAAGGACGTGCAGGGGCGCACCTAGGGGCTGGCCAGGTTGACCCTTGCCAAGGTTGCAGGCCCAGGGTGTGTGTGCAAAAAGCAAGCCTCTGCACTCTGGCTCAGAGCGGCCAGGATCCTGCCTAACTGTGTTCTTCCCTCCAGGCCACTCCTCCAGGTGAGGCACACAGACTCCTCGGGGTGCCTCAGTGGAAGGATCTGGAAGGGTACAAGGGACTGTCCGGGGGGGGGGGGGCAGGAATACATCTCCTTGCTAAGGGTGCAAGGGAGTCTAGGTACATCTCTGGGTCTGTGACTGGAAGTCAGTCACCACAGAGAGAGCCAAGAACAGAAGGTCACCAATATTTGTTTGTTATGTGGTCAAAATGCATATTGGAATCAACATAGCACCACAGGGTGTAGCTTATTGGGCTGCCCCTACAAGTGGTAAATTTACTTGTTAAATAATAATTTGGGAACCACCAAGTTTTTACCAGCAGCGCCATCTGAGCAGAGAGATTCCCGTTCAAGTCTGTTGGGGGTCTGCATGGGGCAGAGCTGAACTGGCCAATCTCCTTCAGGCTGAGGGCCACAGTGACCCAGGGCCAACCCTACGAGGTCCACATCTCAATTTGGGCATGTCCAAACATTAAAAGTGGGCATGATGAACTGCAGTTATCTTTCCAAAGACTTTCCCATCAGCTACTCTACACTATTTTACAACCTTTTCTTTTCATTCCTTATTAAATTGTGTGTGTGTATATATAATATGAACAAATATTGTGGAGTTGGGGCTCCACAAAAAAGTGTGGCATCATAGCATCACAGCGGGGACCCTGCTACAAAAGTAAGAGTTTTGTTTAACTATTTTTTTAAAAATTAAAGAATGAAACATTTTGGAGAGTCCTGGGAGTGACAAAATCCTATTCCTGGCTATAGCCTGCGGGTTATTGCCCCCTGGGGTTGAAGGAAGAGCAAGACTCATCATACCCATCTGAATGATTCCAAGTTCATGCTTTTATAATGGTTGTTGATTTGAGAGAAAAGGGACTTCCAGGCAGGGGCCACATACATGATTTGCAGACCATTTGGGGGCCACTGTGATTGCATCAGCCGCCTGTTTAGAACTCGTATGGCAGCATTAGTTCTCTCAAACACCCACCTCCGTGGGTGTGGGGGCCCAACCACAAGTCTTGCGATGGCCTTCACCTGAAGGCCACCATAAATGTAAACTGGCCCCAAGACTAAAGTACCTTGAGGAGCCTAAAGGCGGTCATCCAGCACGTCCTGCTCTGCTCGTCATCCGCACACAGAAACCTCAATTCTTTTGTTTCACTTCTCATCCGGTTGGGCTACAAAACAAAGACAAAACAGAAGTTATTCCCATAGCAAAGGCAACCAACCATGATCCATCCTACAAGGCAAGTAAGGGCTATTATCCCCTTTTCGCAGATGTAGGAGCAGAGGCCAAGCGTGCTGGCTTGCTGACATCACTTAATAGGTTTAGAGTTCAGGTGTGATTTGAGATTTGCTTGTGATTAAGCTCTTTCCTCACTAATCATGTCCTGTATCGATGGAACTACCTTTTTCTGAGTCATTCCTGTGACTCCATCGTAAGTCAATCCTTGGCTTAGCTCAGCATGGCATGGGAGCAAGAGGGGCAGGGGGAACACTGAGCAGCTCCCAACTCCTGCACCTTTGTGTGGTCCCAGTAAGCCATTGTTTAGCTTACGGTGTCATGACAACCAGGGCAATATAAGAGACAGCGCTGGGAAGCTAAGCCTGGGGAGCTCGTTCCTCTGATGTATCTCAGTCTATTTTAAGAGCAGCAGCTGTCACGGCACAAACATTTAGCAAGTGACACAAACCACTCAGATCAAAAAAGGGATCTGGGCTTAAACCCGATAAACCTGATCTTGGATCATCTTTCCTAGTAGGTCCTGACGAAGAGAAAATCCGCAAGATAACTGAAACTGTAATGTTATTTTTAAAACTATGTGATATGGAACAATGGAATTGTAGAGTTTGAAGGAACTCTGTGGTCCAACCCCCAGCAATGCAGGAATCTCAGCTAAAGCATCCATGGCAGAGGGCCACCCAACCTCTGCTGAAAAACCTCCAAGGAAGGAGAGTCCACAGCCACGTAGGAGTTTTAACATTTCTAAGTACAAACAATACCATCTACTATAACCGGAGGGATTAAAAAGCTAAAGGACCCCTGACAGTTAAGTCCAGTCGCGAACGACTCTGGGGTTGCAGCGCTGATCTCGCTTTACTGGCCGAGGAAGCCAGCGTTTGTCCACAGACAGTTTTTCCGAGTCATGTGGCCAGCATGACTAAGTCGCTTCTGGCAAACCAGAGCAGCGCATGGAAATGCCGTTTACCTTCCCACTGGAGTGGTACCATTTTATCTACTTGCACTTTGACAAGCTTTCAAACTGCTAGGTGGCCAGGAGCTGGGACCGAGCAACAGGAGCTCACCCCGTTGCAGGGATTCAAACTGCTGACCTTCTGATAGGCAAACCCAAGAGGCTCAGTGGTTTAGACCACAGCACCACCTGTGTCCCTCTAAAGGTAAAGGACCCGTGACAGTCAAGTCCAGTAGGAGGGATTACCTTTATACAAAATCCATAATCTGTAGGAGCATTGTGGAGCTTCTTGCCTGCTACCAGTGAGAAAACGTTGCTATCTTCAAGGTCTGCTAACAACTGCAGGTGCCTTGGTTCCTATGGGAAGGGTTGCAAAGGTTAAAGATACAGCTTTAAGGTACTTCAACTGGCCCATTCCCTGAAAGTAAAAGTACAGCCATACGAGGGCAGTGAAGACACTCTAAAGGGTTATGGATACGAAAGTCCCCATGTAATTGTACAAGACCACAAACCATCCCACATCCAACATGAGATACAATGATTTAAAAATCCGTTTCTTTGGCTGCAGTGAACTGGTCTAAATACCTGTGGCATTTCACTGACAATCAATATACTAAAGCACAGTATTGGGTGCTTCATAAACTGTAGTCAGTCCGCCTCTTTTTACGTTGCATTACACATCGCCTTCCCCATATGAAGCACATACACCTTAGAACAGTGTTTTTCAACCACTGTTCTGCGGCACACTAGTGTGCCGCAAGATGTTGCCTGGTGTGCCGTGGGGAAAATTGAAAAATTCAGAAGATTTGAAAATAAAGTATTTTATAATTTTTCATATTTCTGTTTACTTACTATTTCATAATAAAGTAATTATAAAATACTTTCTTTGTGTTTATTTCCTATTCAAGATAATTACTTTATATATAGTCAATATAGGCACAGAGTTAAATTTTTTAACATTTTCTAATGGTGGTGTGCCTCGTGATTTTTTTCATGAAACAAGTGTGCCTTTGCCCAAAAAAGGTCGAAAAACACTGCCTTAGAATATCTGATGGAGACCAAAGACCTCAAAGTTCAGAGATTCAAGCCAGTGATACTGCGAAGCAGAACCCGCTCTGTCATGGAATGCACACCTCCGCTTTTAGGAAAAGCTCTGAAGACCCTTTTGCCTTGGACGTTCTTCTCTAGTATTAGCTTTTTCATTTTGTTATATTTTTAAACTGACAAATTGTACACCATTAGCAGCTGCAGTTTTGTTATTCTATTTGACAAATATAACCATTCTGCCATTTTAAACAAACTTGTTTGCTTCTCAAACTACTGTACCGTGGTACCTCTAGTTGCGAACGGGATTCATTCTGGAGCCCCGTTCATAACCTGAGCAGAACGCAACCCGCGTCTGCGTGTGCTACAATTCGCCATTTCTGCGCATGTGCGTGACGTCATGTTGAGCATCTGCACATGCGCGAAACCCGGAAATAACGCGTTCCGTTACTTCTGGGCCGCTGCAGTACATATCCTGAGAGAATGTAACCTGAACCGAACGTAACAAGAGGTATGACTGTATATTTTAGATTGTTGTCAAATGCCAGCAGCGGTGCCCAAACTTTTTTCAAAGAGGGCCAGATTTAATGAAGTGAAGGGCCGTGAGGGCCGACCAAATAGTCAAGCAAAGTAGTTGACCTTTTTTAAGGATTGAAGTTGTTGAGCTTTTTTAGGGTTGTAGATGTAGTTTTAGGATTTCCCCCTAGGAAATAAACTGCCACAGGGGCCAGATTAAACCAACCAGCAGGCTGGATTAGGCCCCCAAAACAGACTTTGGACATACCTATGAGTGCCAGAAAGGCAGATTGAAAATATTTTAGAAATTCTTATCACTCTAAAATAACAGTTATGAGCAATGGATAAGATATATATTTTTAACTTAACACTTTAACTTTAACTCGAATTGAGATCATCAGGAAGTGTTTGTTCTAATGGGGCTTGTGCAAAAGAGCTTTCCTGTGGATTGTGCTCAAACACCAATAATTTTTTTTCAGAAGAGGCACCCTCAAAGCATAAAGGCTACCTTTGTTAAACTAACCTAAGTGAAATTACCTTTGAAGACCCTTTCGTAGAGCAGTAAAGTCCAGATCTTCTCAGGCAAGCGTACTGCTTCTTCCAAGACTTCCTCCCCTGTTCTTTCACATGCAAAAATCCTTGGATTTCAGGACAGCTATTTGAGTTTAAAAAATTCTGTTGGAGATTAAATGAAAATGCATGAGACACTAATTGGAAATTCAAGACTTGTTGGAAAAGGATCACCTTAAATTGATAGCCCAGTACTTCAATATAGAGATATTTGGTATTTCAGTATAATTCATTGGCTGGCTAATTATAGACTGATATAGGAGATAACTAATATGATATATGGAAAAGTAGAATTTAATGAAAACAATTGGGGCTTATGCAAAATAATTGAAAGATATAAGACATTAATTTAATGGCTTGAGAGACCTCTGTGAGGGTAGGAGTTTGCAGTATGTATCAACATGCCTAAATAGCAGAGGCTTATACAGGTTAATAAGAGTGCTATTTAAATCATTTTAAATAAGCATAAAACATCAATAGATGTAAATATAGATGCTGTGAAGGCTATGAAAAATATGTTTAAAAATAAATGTAAAAATATCAATGATAATACTTTAAAAAAAGAATGAATATTTAAAATGAAATAACAAAAGCAGATAAAAATAAAGTGAATAGATATTTTAAAATAAAAGCAAATCAAGAAAAAAAACAAATAGGAATTTAAAATAAATAGTCTCTTTCTCTTATTATACTTCAGAAGAAATAGTAATGAACTTTGTGTGAAAAACTTCCAATAGAAAAATAGATGCGATTTTTTTAAAAAAGCTGAGAAGATACTCCTAAACTATTACTAAAACTTAATAAGAATTTAAATTGGACAGAGATTTGTAGCTGATCATGCCAAACCCAGCATAGTAAAATAGAAATGAGAATTGGAAACTTTGGTTGCAATCCAACCCCTAGATATACCTGGCTGGAACAGGGACTGGATTCAGCAATACCCTCCTACTCCCGTGTAAGATATGTCTGCCAGAGAGAGAGATGTCCGGCACAAGAAAGAGGTGCATGGCAGGATCAGGTAACACCAGAAACAACTCCTGCTCATTTCACAGACAAACTGGACTAAGTTAAGCCACCTAAAGTGTGGTGTAACTTACACTTCTCCATAGACATCAGTAGGAAGGACCCAGTCCTCAAAACCTGTCAGTCACACCCAGACTGCTGAAGATGCTCTCTGGATACAGCGCAACTCGCAACGAACACAACCGCCACCAGGATATAGACCAGGCATGCTCCATCCTCAGTTCCCATCTTGCCTCTCACAGTGCACTATGCTGCCTGCATGGATGCTTTTCTTATAGGGACCTTTCTGTTCTTTTGTGACGTCCATAATGTGATGCTTGAGAAAGCCACTGCACTCTGCTTAAGGAGTGGCCTGACTCTGGCTCCCAGCCTGAGCCTCAAGAGATCTTGCAACCCTAGTTAAACAACCGGGTTCTGTGAGTTTTCCCCCCTCCAAAAGAATCAATGGCTTTATCATATCCTGTTTCTGTTACCCTCCCCCCCCCCCATAATGGAAGTAAAAACGGTAACCTCTGAATAGGCCTAGAATATTTTAAACATAAATTCTGATATTTATTGAAACGACAATACAGTATCCATTCAACTAGCCTTGAAATATGCATCTGCAGACCCAAACTCATCAATGATATATTCAGTTTCTTAACATGGAAAACTACTCCCAACTCAACTTCAGCCTACCTGTAAAAGTTGTGACTGTGGAATACAGCCGTTTGACTGCTGACACCAAGCAACCATTTGTTCTGGAAAAAAGTTCTGGGGAGTGTGAGGAAGAGAGAGAAAAAAGAGACAGGGTAACATTACGGCATCAGGATGCTTCAAACCTCTTTTGTACACAGAATGAACTTCCTCTGAAGCAGGGTAGACACCTCCCATTGCCCCTTTCCACTGGTCATTCTGGAGAGGGCTGATAACAGAGTTCACCAAAATCTGGAGACCTAGCTGAATAAACTATGTCACTCACTGGTTAAGATAATGATAGAAGTATTTAAAAATATAACAAGACAAAGATTAGGTAAAGGGACCCCGGACCATTAGGTCCAGTCATGGATGACTCTGGGGTTGCGGCGCTCACCTTGCTTTACTGGCCGAGGGAGCCGGGTCATGTGGCCAGCATGACTAAGCCGCTTCTGGCTAACCAGAGCAGTGCACGGAAACGCCGTTTACCTTCCCGCCAGAGCGGTACCTATTGATCTACATGCACTTTGAGGTGCTTTCGAACTGCTAGGTTGGCAGGAGCAGGGATCGAGCAATGGGAGCTCACCCCACCACAGGGATTCAAATCACCGACCTTCTGATCAGCAAGCCCTAGGCTCAGTGGTTTAGACTACAGCACCACCTGTGTCCCTTAAGACAAAGATTAGTGTAAACCAAACTTCCCCAAGTGTTCAGCTCTGGAAGTCTTAATCTCTGGAAGCTACAATTAAAGACGTCTTAAGAGAATGTGTAGGGTGCCTCCCTTAATCATAACTAGCTAGCCCTCACATATCTGGGATTAGGGCTTCCAGGTCAGAGAACACAACTTTTGCAAAGGTAGAAATCCCTTTTAAGAAGGTAAGCATCAGTGCTCAATGCTTTCAAGTCCAATGCGCTGCATCTCCTTTTCTGGCACAGCAGCTCACAGGACTGCATCAAATCTGCAGCATGTGCAGAGGAGGATGATCAAAGGATCTGGAAACCAAGCCTTATGAGGAATGGTCGAGGGAGCTGTGTATGTTTCACTTGGAGAAGAAAAGGCTGAGAGATGATATAATAGCCATCCTCAAATATCTGAAGGGCTGTCATGAAAGATGGAGTAAGCTTGTTTTCTGCTGCTCCAGAGGACAGGACCCAAAGCAATGGATTCGCGTTACAAGGAAAGAGACTGTGACTAAACATTAGGAAGACCTTTCTGACAGTAAGAGCTGTTCAGCTGTGGAATGGACTACCTCAGAAGGTGGTGGGCTCTCCTTCAAGGCAGGTTTTCAACAGAGGCCGGGTGGCCCTCTGTCAGAGGCCATCTCTAGTTGTGTTTCCGGCACTGCAGAGGATTGCACTGGAGGGCTTTTGGAGACCCTTCTAATTTGAGAAGTCTAAAAGTCCCAGAACCAGTATGCCAGGCTTCCTCAACCTCGGCCCTTCAGATGTTTTTGGCCTACAACTCCCATGATCCCTAGCTAGCAGGACCAGTGGTCAGGGATGATGGGAACTGTAGTCTCAAAACATGTGGAGGGCCAAGGTTGAGGAAGCCCGCAGTATGCAAACAATGTTTGACTCCTGTGCTTTTGCCATACAAGGGCATTTGTGCAAGGCTTGTAATGATCCCATAAATACTCAAAGGCACATCTTAAGCAATTCAAATGTTTAATTTAATTAGGCTTAACATTTGTGGAAGAATGGGCTGAGAAACAGATAGTCCATTTGCCTCAAATGGTATTATTTGCTTCACAAATAATGAGGAACAAGCTTTATGATATTCAGAACAATCGTCATTTACTGCAGTTGTCAGTAAAACCATGCAGCTTGTTTTGAGGCATACAATGATGGATGATGACAAAGTGAATTTATTAAATTGCCTTATACAGGGTTAGAGCATGTAATTCCATATTCTCTGCTTTGATTGGCAGTAGCTCTCTAGGGTCTTTCCCAGCCCTCCTGAGATCCTGCTAAATGGAGAGGCCAAGAATCAAACAGAGAACCTCTTGCATTAAAGAAGGTACTTAACAAATGACAAATGCCCCCTCCAGAAGAGATGGATGGGTGCCTCTCCACAAGACTATCTTCTGCAGGTTTCTTCATGAAAAATAAGAAGCAGAGGGCGTGGGAATCCACAGGGAGTTAGCATTCCTTATTACTACTAGTTATTCTGCTGGTAGGTATTCTACATATAAGTTGTAAGAATCTTTCATATTATTGCTATGATACCATCTAGTGTTTTAAAACCCAATCCAAATTATACAGTGTAGAAGGCACATGGAGAAGACATCCCCCCACCCGGACGTTATGAAAAAACAACAGGATACTCACCACAGGATTCTTAAAAAATTCATATTTTGCATAGTTCTTCCTGAACAAAAATTTACTTTCACTTCCCATTGTAGACTCAACTTGAACAACAAGCTCATGATCTTCTAAGCACCTCTCTAAGAACAGAAAATAAAATATAATATTTCGAATTAGTAAACAGTGGAAGCAGCTTTGTGCTCATGCGTGTGTGCGCGCACACATGCAAACCCAGCACATATAAATAAAGGACATGGACTGTGTGCCCAAGAATGCAGCAAACATTCCCTTCCGGCTGTAAACTAAAGAAGATTGGTATGTCCATTATTGATCTTCCCACTGAGTAGTTGCTGATAAATTTTGAATAAATGCCAAGGTTTCCCAGAATATACTGGGAAAACCACTGTTCTAAAACAGTCTAAAACCCCCTCCCCAAAAAGAAATTGCTTTGTTTCCCTGGGAACTAGAAAGTGCCTCTTAAATGTTAGGTTAAAGGTAAAGGTAAAGGTACCCCTGCCCGTACGGGCCAGTCTTGACAGACTCTGGGGTTGTGCGCCCATCTCACTTAAGAGGCCAGGGGCCAGCGCTGTCCGGAGACACTTCCGGGTCACGTGGCCAGCGTGACATCGCTGCTCTGGCGAGCCAGAGCCGCACACGGAAACGCCGTTTACCTTCCCGCTGGTAAGCGGTCCCTATTTATCTACTTGCACCCGGAGGTGCTTTCGAACTGCTAGGTTGGCAGGCGCTGGGACCGAGCAGCGGGAGCGCACCCCGCCGCAGGGATTCGAACCGCCGACCTTTCGATCGGCAAGTCCTAGGCGCTGAGGCTTTAACCCACAGCGCCACCTGCGTCCCTATATGAGTGCTGTTACCTATTATTTAATATTGCAGAAGAAATAGCCAAGTTTGGTAGTCAATGTGCAGGTGAAGCGTAAATGGGGTTACTCTGTTAACCATAGTTAAGAGGCATAAGTCATGTGTGGGCAAGCTGGGGCAGGATCTGGATCAGGCCAGGTCCAGGCATCACATCCAGCATTCTGTTTCCTACACTGGCCAGTCAGGTGTCTCTGCAACCCCCATGACCAGAGCAGCCCTCCATCGCAATGCTCCCTAGCTTCCGCTTCTGAACTCTGGGGATTTCTAATAGGAATCATGACTAGCAGCTGACAGATTTCCCTTACTTAAAGATGTCTATGGGACACGGGTGGCGCTGTGGGTTAAACCACAGAGCCTAGGGCTTGCCGATCAGAAGGTCGGCGGTTCGAATCCCCATGACGGGGTGAGCTCCCATTGTTTGGTCCCAGCTCCTGCCAACCTAGCAGTTCGAAAGCACATCAAAGTGCAAGTAGACAAATAGGTACCGCTCCGGCGAGAAGGTAAACGGTGTTTCCGTGCGCTGCTCTGGTTTCGCCAGAAGCTGCTTAGTCATGCTGGCCACATGACCCAGAAGCAGTACGCCGGCTCCCTTGGCTAGTAAAGCGAGATGAGCGCTGCAACCCCAGAGTCATCCGCAACTGGACCTAATGGTCAGGGGTCCCTTTACCTTTAGAGATGTCTAGTTCCTTTATAAATATCCATTGCCATATCTAGCAAACTTCATGAAATATATTAAGCATTGTGTGATGTATTTTTTGTCTGACCATCTTCTCCTGCCAATCAGTTTAACTGACTGACAGTTAACCCAAGATCTAGCATAATAAGGGAGGGCAAAAAACTTCTATCAACTTTCTCTATATTGTGTGTGAATCCATCATATCCTTTTAGCCCCACATTCTCTTCTCACAGTAAAAAGACCCTTCTGTAGTGAAGCACCTCCAGCTTCCTGATTGCTTTTTCTGCTTTATTCTGCATGTTCAGCAACAATACAATACAGCGGTACCTCGGTTTATGAACTTAATCCGTTACGAAAGTCCGTTCTTAAGCCGAAACCATTCTTAAACTGAGATGTGCTTTCCCTAATGAGGCCTCCCTTCCACAGTTCAGCTTCCATTCTTAGACCGAGGTAAAGTTTGCAAACTGGGACACTAACGTCCGGTTTTGCGGAGTTTGTAAACCGAATCGTTCGTAAACAGGGCTGTTCTTAAACCGAGGTACCACTGTATACTTCTTGAAACAGCACAATATTCCAATTGTGGCCACCCCAGCATTCCCTCCAACAGTCAACTTAAGTTGTAGAGATCTACCAATTTGAAAGGAAAATGGGGCCACATAAAATAAGGAAGTAGTTTTTACACATTCAGAGAACACCCTAGGTCTGCAGAAATATAAATTATATTAAAATTATAAATTAAAAGAAAAATGCATTTAAAAAACAATGAAAAGCAAACAGAGCTGGAACATAAACATAGATGGACTTATTTCCCACTCATATAGAAGGAAACCCTAGAAGCTAAATGTAAAGAAATGAGACTGGAGCTAGAAAACACATTAAAATCCCAGTCTATCAAATACAATGAATGAATGAATGAATGAATGATATGAAGTGTGCCAGCTCTGTCGGTGTCCAGCGCCTCTGTACGAAGTACCCTTGGCAATGTGCATCCCCAACCCTACAAACTCGCATGTGTTGTGATCAAAGTTCATTGAGGATCATGAAAAGGAGTTCCCTTCTGAAGACTGAATTCCACTGTCCACCATCTCATGGACAACTTGAGCAGGAGATAACCTGAGCACCTTGCGATGGTGTTGCGTTGCAAACAGGGTATGGGAATGAAGCTTCAAAATTGTTGGTGGGGGCCCTACTAAAAAACAAAGCTAGATTATTGCCATTAGAACTTCCCAGGGCCCTAGTACTGCTGATTCTAAAGGAATCAATGTCCCAGTTTAAATGCAATGCTAAGATAAAGCAAGGCTTAGTGTGAACGAACAAATGTGCAGGTTCCCAGAGGGAGGATCGTAACAGCTGAACCTTGTTCAATAAAATTCGGAAAGTATTCCCATTTGGAATACTCCATACTTTTCTGCTTGCCTCATCTAAAAAACGATGTTGTGGAGCTGGAAAAGATTCAGAAAGGGGAAACCAAAACCATCAAGGGCTCAGAGCAATACCCCATGAGGAACGGTTACAGCATTTTGGGCTTTTTGATTTAGAAAAAAGGCAAGTAAGGAGGGACATGATCAGAAGTGTATAAAGTTGCACATGTTGTGGGAAAAGTGGAGAGAGAAAGCGCTCTCATTTACATGTTGTGCAAATCCTGGATCTGCAACAAAATGGATTTCAACTAAATTCAGAATGCAGCTGAAGGAAAATACTGACTGATAAGTATAATGTTCCTTTCCCATCATTGTGAATGACCAAGTTATTTGTGTATGTAAACAGAAGCTTTTGATTTCCTCATCAGCCTGCTGCCTAATTCATTCAGCGATGTCACCCAGCAGAGTTTGACAGCACAGTTAGTCACCATGGAAGCTATTGTGATGTCACAGACACTGAATTGTGGCATCATTGAAAGAATCTGGCAGAAGGAGGATATTGGACACAAAGGACAAAAGCCTCTGTTTACACAGCACCTTGGTAATCTTGGATGGGAAAGGTCCTATAAAATGAGGCTCTAGAATTTTAAAGTGAGAATCGGCTAAAAGAAGAACATCGTTCAAAAAGTTTTTTTCTTTTCTTCCATATGTCTTTGGCAAGTCTACAAGTCTGTTTCAAAAAGTACTACTTTCCAAGAATCATACACTTAACTTTTTAAAGTCAAATCACACTGACATTTAAGACTTCACAAATATGATAAACGCCCCCCATAAAATATCTCTGATCAAAGGGACTCTTGTTATTTAAAAATATGTTTTTAGATTGCTGACACTCATAAATCCCACCAACACTATGCCTTCTTTTACTGCCTCAGAACAACATCCATAAAAACGAAATACACTGTTAATGCCTTACTACATGGGCACATTAGTCAGGAACCTGTTTGGAGTGAAAAGGATTATGCAGCGCAACACACCACTAACAAATCTGAAAGAAAGGATACAGGATGAGAGACACAGAGAGCCAGCGTCCAGTTCCCAGGTATATACCATTAAACCAGTTCCACATAGTTCTCCCGCACCAACTGTAACCATGGCTTCTTAATTCCAGCAAGAGCTGCTGCCTGGAAGGGAGAGTGTCAAGGCTTATGCAAGAACTTCCCATGCTGCAGCATGATGTGCTGCTGCCATTTCCACCTTCCTGAAACGAAATCCAAGGAAGCATCTCTCCCTGTATAGGGCTTTCTTGAAGTAGACAGCCATGGCGGGGTGCTCGAGACCCAAGCCTGGGGATCGGCTGAGCTGTCTAGGACAGGGGTAAGCAAACCTTTTCAGCAGGGGGCAGTCCAGACTATATTTTGGGGGTGAAATGATGCATGAGCACCACAAGCCCTGGTGGCTGCTTACCTGTGTCTTGCGAGCAGCAGGGGCTGGCGGCGGGACGATGAGCTGCGCACGAAAGGGCCCTGGAGAGGGGCTGCTTAAAATGGCGGCCACTCGAGCTCTGCTGCTGCTGGCACCAACAAAGCCCAGCCCCCTTCCTCCTCTAGGCAGGGCAGGGAGAAGCCAGGAGGAGGGAGGGAGGAGGAGGCACCGCTGCTGCTGCCGCCGCCGTGTGAGAGAGAGGGAAAGAAGGTGCGCGCTGGCAATCCAGGCAGCGATTCCCGGACTGTCCACGGGCCGGATCCAGAAGGCAATTGGGCCTGATCCAGCCCATGGGCCTTAGTTTGCCTACCTATGGTCTAGGACAGTGTTTCCCAACCGGTGTTCCGCGGCACACTAGTGTGCCGCGAGACGTTGCCTGGTGTGCCGTGGGAGAGAGGCGGGCGAGTCGGGCGGCGAGAGGCCTTAGGCGCCCTGCAGAAAGGCGTCCTCTTTGTGGGTGTGTTCTCCCCCCTCCCTTAGCGCATCGTATTTAGTTGGGGATTCTGGAGAGGGGGGCGGGGGTGCGCTGGCCCCGAGCGGAACAGACGCGCCGTCGTCCCCACCTCCCTCTCCTCAGTAGCTCCTGACTGAGGGTGGGACGCGGCCAGCGGCGTCCTCTCTCTCTCTCTCTCTCTCCGCCTCCCAGCACCGCTTTTCCCGAGGCGGGCGCGTGCCTAAGGCTGAATGGGAGCAGCCTGGAGGCTTGGCGGCCTCTCAGCGGCTCATGACGGGCGTCCCCGAGGCGGGAGGTGCTGAGCAGGGGCTCTGCGAGAGGCCGCGAGGGATGCGTGGTGGTGCCTGCGCGCGCGTGACTTAAGAGGGCGACCTGCTGCCTCTCCTCTCCCTCCCCTCATGGGCACGGAGTCCCCGGCACAGCTTGGCGCTACTACAGCTACAGCTGCTGCTGCTCCTGCTTGGATGAAGGCGGCTGCTTCTTCCTAACGCCCAGCCTCTGAGGGACCGCAGTCTCCCGCCCTCTTTTTTTTTTTTTTTGGCGGGATGCTGAGGTAAAGGATCCCCTCGCGCGCGGGCGGGCATCTCTTTGGGCAGGGCGCGTGTGGAGGCTTAAGGTGGGCAGTGTGGAGGGGTTGCCGCTTGCGAGGGGAGGGTTCATATTGTATTGGGCTGCGGTGTGGGCGACACGGCTCTCCAATGGCCAGCCCGCGGAGGAACATTGAGTTGGAGCATTTCGAGGAGAGGGACAAAAGGCGCACTGAATAAAGTATTTTATAATTTTTCATATTTCTGTTTACTTACTATTTCATAATAAAGTAATTATAAAATACTTTCTTTGTGTTTATTTGATTCCTATTAAAGAGAGTTACTTTATATATAGTCAATATAAGCACAGAGTTAATTTTTTAAACATTTTCTAATGGTGGTGTGCCTCAAGATTTTTTTCATGAAACAAGTGTGCCTTTGCCCAAAAAAGGTTGGGAAACACTGGTCTAGGACATCAAATTCTCTTCTGGGAGTCCAGCTATATTTGCATAAACTGTTCGTTTGCCAAAGTCACACACAAAACCATCAGTGTACAGTATTACAAAGAATGCCCAGATACATTTTGTGCATGTCTCCCTCCACAAGAGTTACCGGTACATACACAATCAGTGAATATTGTCACCTAATGTCACTCAGTTCACGCTCTATATTTAGGGGCATTCATAACAATTATCTGGGATCCTCAAAATTTACACGTGAATGTCAGTATCTGCCATGTACTTGTTACCCTCTATTACAGGTAAAATCAACATAAACCCAAGGTCAAATATATTGCATCTTAATTGTTGCACCAAGTGTTCACTTATGACAGACAGAAATCCATTTGTAATATTTAAAGCAGATCACCTGAAAAAGTGGGCCGATTTATTGCTCTGTGCTGGGTATTACACTTTAAGATAACTTCCTTCCCTACCTAATCCTAGGAGAGGGTGATGTTCCACTAGGGTCCAGCTGTTATCATCCACACAATGACTTTTGTAAACGAGCAACTGGCAGAGGTCCCGGGCTGTCATATCCGCTAGGATCTCGACCACTTTGCATGTTCCGTCTTCTGTAAAGACTTTTATATCCTGCAATACAAAATATATATATGCCTTTAAAACAGCACTCAAAAACATTTTTAAATAGAAACTGATCACTTCTACGTGGTCAGTACTGTTTATATTCTGCACTACAATAGTAAAGTTCTGTACCAAGGTGCAACCCAAATTCTGCCAACTAAGCATAATCTGAAAGATTTACTCTGGGAAAAGGCAAGGAGTTTTGAAGGACACAGGAACCTTATTTGTGCGCACATGCAGACACACAGACAAACAGTGTGTTCGTTTAAGTGCATCTCTACCCATATCGACTAGATAGAGAAAAAACAAAAACACATATTCTGCGCTTCTGCGCTCCCACAAAATCACAGTCTGTACTTGATGCTCCTTGAATTCCCAGGCTCCGGAAACACAATTTATT
Organism: Podarcis gaigeae; assembly: GCF_964106915.1. Lineage (NCBI taxonomy): Eukaryota > Metazoa > Chordata > Lepidosauria > Squamata > Lacertidae > Podarcis > Podarcis gaigeae. The sequence continues at coordinate 51,949,252 of NC_139689.1, forward strand.
TTGCAATATTGTTGGTCTTCTCCAGGAAGGTTGGACAAAGGGGACACAGTCAGATAATGCACTATGCCAGCAAAAATACACCACAGTAGTACTAATTAAAAAATTAATATATATCCTACACCAGGGCTTCAGAAAGAAGTTTGTTTCGTTTTGGTTTTTCGGAGGGGGTGAGAGAGGTGCTAATCTCACAGCATCCAGGATAGGTCCTTTTAGTGTGCAGTAAAACTCAACGGAAAATCTGTCCTTTGAAAATATGTTATCTCGTGGGCATTTAAAATCAAAAGATTCATCATTATTCACACACACTTCCTCAACCCCCTTCCCTGGATTCCAATATTCTTTTGCAACTAAATATGCACTGTATATGCTGTAAGTATTAATAAGGAAATATTATAGTTAGCAAGCTCTCTATGACCCTCACAGTTAGACGGACGATTCCTTATTACAGCCCTATGTTACTTCAATAGCATTAACTCTGCAAAAAAACGTTTCCCAAATGCAGAGCATCAAGATTTAACCCTGTGTTAACCTAACAGGTGGCGCTGTGGGTTAAAGCCTCAGCGCCTAGGACTTGCCGATCGAAAGGTCGGCGGTTCGAATCCCTGCGGCGGGGTGCGCTCCCGCTGCTCGGTCCCAGCGCCTGCCAACCTAGCAGTTCGAAAGCACCTCCGGGTGCAAGTAGATAAATAGGGACCGCTTACCAGCGGGAAGGTAAACGGCGTTTCCGTGTGCGGCTCTGGCTCGCCAGAGCAGCGATGTCACGCTGGCCACGTGACCCGGAAGTGTCTCCGGACAGCGCTGGCCCCTGGCCTCTTAAGTGAGATGGGCGCACAACCCCAGAGTCTGTCAAGACTGGCCCGTACGGGCAGGGGTACCTTTACCTTTACCTTTAACCTAACATTTAAGAGGCACTTTCTAGTTCCCAGGGAAACAAAGCAATTTCTTTTTGGGGAGGGGGTGGTGGAATGAGGTAATGAGATGGTGGGAGGGAGGGAGCAATTAACTTACCTCAACAGCATGAAAAAGGCAGTAGTCAGAAGAACAGGATGGCATATTTAAAAGATAGGTAATCTCTTTCGGAAAGAGTTTGCTCTTTACCTCTCCTGCAACCTGTTGGCACTGCAACAGGTTGCTTTGCAATTTCAGCAGATCACTGTACCCGAGTTGGTCACAGAGTTCCTCCGTCAAAATGTGCACCCTTTCCTTGGGGAAGGCAGGCAACTCTCCCAGAGCGTCATTCAAAGCGTGACGCACCATCTTTTAAGGTACGGAATCAAGCCACCCTGGAGAGACCAATCCCAGCCCTTCCTGTGACTGATGTGATCCTGGCCATCGCAACCCATAGACTTCCAAATCATGCTCCCCAGAAAAATTTCAAAAAGAAAAAGATATTGCTTTTATGCCCATCCACATGCATTGAAAAAGGAGAAAAGAAACAGGTGTCAGCACATCACGCAGCAACCCAGAAGCCGCTTTCCGTTACTACAAAAGTTCACGAGGAGAAAAGAGCCGTTCTAAAGCCCAAACCAAGCCTGCTCCGTCGACTGGCAGCTCCTTTGCCGAATCATTTGCAACAGCTCAGCTAGCAGGAAGAAAGCAGTTGAACTTCCCCAAAGCCGGCTGCTGCTGCAGCAGCGACCCCTTCTCTCCCGCTTGCAGTCTCCCTCCTTCCCCCCATTGCACCCCTTTAAACTCGAGGAGCTTTTGCTATTATTGTTTTTACTGAAAGATTTTCATGGATAACAAAGGTACATGTAAAGTCTCTCTCAATGAGCTTTTGTAAAACAGGCAGCAAATAAAGCAAGTGGGAACGTCACCGGAAGAGGGCCAGGTCTGTGCTACGGTTGAGTCGGCCGGCCCCTCTGTTTAATGGAGGGGAGGTTGTAACCTTCACCTGCCCCTCCTCGATCAGGGTATCCCATTAAAGGGATCTGGGGGTGTGGATCCAGTCCAAAGCCTGGGCATGGGCTAGGGCCATGCCATGACCCCAACGGGGACCCCTCGTGTTGCCTCTATTTGATGTAAGTCATAGGGCTCCCCCTTCTGGTGGCTTACCCTCAGCTTGACTCCCTGCAGCTGGACAGGAGTCAAGATATAGCCTGGTCAGTGGCGTAGCGTGGGGGGTGCAGGGGGGGCCGGCCGCACCGGGCGCAACATCTGGGGGTTAGGGGGCGCAAATCCACGGGTTAGGGGGTGCAAATCCACGGGTTAGGGGGCGCAAATTACTTGCCTTGCCCCGGGTGCTGACAACCCACGCTACGCCACTGAGCCTGGTTTCACCCAGTGCCTAAGCCAAACCGCTCACATCTGTAACCAATAAAGTTGTGGTCTGTTTTAGCCCATAATCCAAAATACAGCCATAGCTCTTGTTACGTTTGCTTCAGGTTAAATCTTTTCAGATTGCACCCTGCGGTGACCCGGAAGTACCGGAAAGGGTTACTTCCGGGGTTCGCTGCTCGCGCATGCGCAGACGCTCAAAATTAAGTCACGTGCATGCGCAGAAGTGGCAAATTGCGACCCGTGCACAGGCACGGGTTGCATTCTGCTCATGTTGTGAACGGGGCTCCGGAATGGATCCCGTTCGCAACCAGAGGTGTGTTTATCAATCAATTAATTTATTAATCAATTATCATGGTGTGTTTATTAATCAATGAGGAATTACAGGGCACGGGACCTTGGCATACAAGTCCGCTCACCTTCCGCTCAGGGGCGGGAGATTGAATCCCAGCCACGTCACCCCCGCCGGGCCAATTTTTGCAGGAGTTCCCGCCGCGCTCTGAAGGCTTGTGGATAGCCGCCTGAAGCCTGGAGAGCGCGAGGGGTCGGTGCACACCAATCCCTCTTGCTCTCCAGGCTCCTGCCACTTTGCTGAAGGGGTGCTGAGCAGCGAGGGGGAGAATTTCCCCTCCCCCCCATTCTCCCCCTCCTATGGTCCGGTGCGTCCTATGGTCCAGTGCGTCCCATAGAGCGAAAAATACGGTACCTGTGAGAAGCTCCAAGGCAACTTAACCCTTTTTTCTCAATTTGACTTGTTTCTAAACAACAGATTTTTTTTCAACACAAAAGCACTGCCTGCAACTGCATTGGCAATGTGCAATACCTAACTTTAAAAAATAGGGTTGCCAACTTTTCAACCAACTTCTGTAGCTGTTTGAGTGTGCAGTTGTAGCTGTTATAGGTCAAGTCTAAGTGTAGCTACATCTGAAGGTATCAGCAAGGGATACTCTTACTTTGTTGTGTTGCAGCAAAGCTTCATCTGCCATTTCCCGCAGAACAAACTGCTGTTAACAGCAGAACAACAAGACAGAAGTTTTTCCAGGCTAGTAAGGAATCCTATAACAACAACAACAATTTCAGTTTAGTTCTACTAGAGTCTACAGCAGCAGCAACAGCCACAACAACATATATTTCAGTTTAATTCTGCTAGAGGCTAGAGTTAAAACTGTGACTTAACGGAGCCAAAAGCCTCTGCTAAGAAAACCTCAGAAAAAACAAATTTATCTTGAATAAACACTGATTGCAGGAAGTTTTCTCAAGAACACGCTTCAAGTGGAAGGGAAGGGGGAGCGAGTTTAAGAATTAATCACAAATTTATTCCAGAAATCATATTTAAAGGACCTCTCAATACATGAGACACAGATGCAGGAGCCAATTGCTTTTAACAATGATTCAAAAAGTTTTCCAAGTTACATCAGCCGCACGAGGCACCCTCTATTCAACATTAAGGGTGAGAATGTTCAGCCAATCAGAGCACCAGATTGGCTGAACATTCAGTACTCCAGCACACAAAAAGGACCCGATAACACTGCTCCGTTGGCAGGGTAAGAATTTGCTATTTTATTATTTTGAAGAGAGACTTAAAATGACATTTAGTACCATGGTTTCATGTCACCAGTTTTAATTTATAAAGTTGTGAATACTCACCTACTTAATAAATTCATCCATGCTTAGGTGCCCACGTTAACGGATTATTAAAAATGGCAAGCCCGATATCATGTCCAGGCTTGGTGCTGGAATCGCAAGGCCATTATGCAAATCTATGCCAAGACAGCACTTGCAGTACCGTTCCGGTCACCTCACCTCAAAAAGGACATTTGGGAGAAGGAAACCGTTCAGAAAAGGGCAACCAGGAGGTTCAGAAAAGGCCACCCTATACCCAGAAGGTTATGCCAACTGCTGCTCATAACCAATACACCTTCTGGGGAGTAAGGTGATCAGGATGAGGGGCAGCGAAGTGCCAATACACAACAGGTCCAGAAGAAGAGATCTCAGTAACAACTCACTTTTTAGGTGCCCAATTTCCAGTGGCTGCTTGTCCTTCAACTGCTGCAGTTAGCTAACAAGAACTGTAAAAGGTAAAGGGACCCCTGACCATTAGGTCCAGTCGCGGACGACTCTGGGTTGCGGTGCTCATCTTGCTTTACTGGCCGAGGGAGCCCGGCGTTCAGCTTCCGGGTCATGTCGCCAGCATGACTAAGCATGGAAATGCTGTTTACCTTCCCGTCAGAGCAGTACTTATTTATCTACTTGCACTTTGACGTGCTTTCAAACTGCTAGGTTGGCAGGAGCTGGGACATAAAAATGACAGTAACAGCCAATGGCAACCAATGAGTTTCATAGCCAAGTTGAACCCAGACCTCAACACTCTGCCCACTTCACCATACTGGCTCAACATGCAATTTGTGTTCACGTGAACATATTAGGCATGCAAACTTCATCTTCTACTTGAAGTACAGTGGAACCTCAGTTTTCGAACATAATCCGTTCCGGAAGTCCGTTTTGACTTCCGAAACGTTCGAAAACCAAGGATCCAGGGGCTGTCAGCAAGTTCCATTGAGAAAAATGGAGAAACGCGCCTCAGAAGCCATTCAACTTCCAAGGTGCGTTCAAAAAACAGAAGCATTCACTTCCGGGTTTTCTGTGTTCGGCTTCCCAGACGTTTGAAAACCAAGGTTTGACTGTATTTCAGAACTGCTACAGCTGCCAATAACACCACCGGCAGCAGGAGATGTTCTGTAGCTTGGTCAACGGCAAAGCAGGTAAAACGTTTGCTGCCATCTTTCTCCTTTCCTTGCTACTGCCCCCCTCTCCCCCCCCCCCAAAGGAGGAGGGAAACCAGACCATCCCTGGAGGAAGACATGGGATCCACCAGCCCTCTGCAGATTTGCAACATCTGGCCTGATACCAGACTTTTGGGTGGGCTGGGGAGGTTAAAGGGGGGGGGGAGGTGTTTTTTTTTGTTTGCTAATTAGTGGGTGGAAGTATTATTTATTATCTGAGTATAATATTATTTGTTATTATTTATATGGAGGGTGGGTTGTGTTTGTTTCGCTCTCCCCTTTTTTCTTCACTTACGGTAGTGTGTGTACAGCTGTAAGTCACTTGGGTGACAAGCGACTAATAAGTCAAACAAACAAACAAACAAACATACAAACATGAAACAAAAGAAGCCCTGGTCTACTCTGTAATCAGCAGACTGGAACGGAGAACTGATTTACAAGAGTTGATTCAAGGAACAAGGGCACAAACATTAGCACAAACAGCTTTGCAGAGCGTTTGGTACGTGAAACAACTATCTGCACATTTTCCAGAGGTGTATAAAGAGCAATTACAAGACCTGCTCTATTTTTACAGCTTTGTTGACTCACACAAGATGCTTTCAACTAATATCTTTTGGCACAGCAGGCACCTACATGTAACTGTTGCAAATTTTGCATCCAAAGTATTTGTACACAATTAGAAATTACAGCTTACATTACGGGTTAGATTTTAGTTTATACCCCTAAGAGACAAGCGCAAATGTATCCCTATCGTGATTTATAACTTCCTTGATATTATATGTGAGCTGGAACTGGTCTGTGACCGAAATAATAAATTAATTAATTCATTCATAAGAGAAAATCAAACTTAGGTTATGGTATCATAGCTGCCTACTGTGGAAACAAGATTTATCTTCGGCTTCCTGAAGGAGCGTCTCCACCCCCATCATTCAGCCCGGACACTGAGGTCCAGCGCAGAGGACCTTCTGGCAGTTCTCTGCCTGCGAGAAGTGCGGTTACAGGGAACAAGGCAGAAGGCCTTCTTGGTAGTGGCGCCCGCCCTGTGGAACGCCCTCCCATCAGATGTCAAGGAAATAAACAACTATCTTACTTTTAGAAGACATCTGAAGGCAGTCCTGTTTAGGGAATTTTTAAATGTTTGGTGTTTTACTGTGTTTTTAATATTCTGCTGGGAGCCTGGGAGCCGCCCATTGTGGCTGGGGAAAGCCAGCCAGATGGGCAGGGTATAAATAGCTTATTATTATTATTATTATTATTATTATTATTATTATTATTATTATTTGCAGTTGTTATTGACATATTTTGCTGACAAATTGTGTAGCTGTCTGTCCCATTTTACCATTCATCGCCACCACCACCCTCAAATTTTGAGGGCAAGAGTAAAGACCCTGAGCTCAGAAAGCAGCAATCTCAAATATAAGCTATGTGTTTCTGTATGTCGGATGGGTAATCCCCGGCCCGGCAGATGTTATGGGGTTCCACCAGGCAAGGTAATGGCAGTGGAAACCCAACACCACCTGGAAGGGCATGGATTAGCCATCCCTGCTTGGAAGGTACGGGAAGCAGCTTTTCAACTCCACCCAAGCTTCATGACTCGAGCTCTTCACCAAACTCTTTGTTGTGCTAAACTGTTATATAAAAAAAACCCCTCCATTGCATGAGGGACCTTTCTCCATTTCACGCACCTCAAAGGAAGCTGCCTGCTGCCTCCCACCCATCACAGAGAGCACCAACATTACATCACTACGAAAAACTCTCCATGGAGCCATGTCAGTCTAATTACCAGTGAGTTCTGCTCTTTCCCGACGCATCAAATATTTGACCACCCCAGTTGTTGTCCTGCCTGACCTTCCTCGGGTCTCCTTCTACAATGTCTACCAGCTTTTCAGGCTGCCCTCAGCTGGCTTCCTTTCCAGCCCTGCAAATTCCGGGACAGAGAAGAGCTTTGTTTTAGGAGGGTCACATTCACAGCTTTGTCTGCTGCCACAAAACGATCCCTCAAGCTGCAGATCAAGCTTTCCAGCAGCTTACACATTCTTCAAGAGCTAGATTTCTTGTGGATACAGATCACTTTTTACAAGACCCACCCTAAAGAGCTGCTCTTATACACATATTGCACAGCTCTAACACGCTCTGCTTTTATTTGGATAACTGAGTTTAAATAATTAAAGGTTACTCTTGCAACTAAACTGAAGTCCTATTTTAAAACACAAGCTCTGTGAAGACAGAGGACCCAGACAGTTAATTATTTCACATTACTTTCATTAGCTGTCAATGCATAAAACAACGAGTTTTTCAGTTAACACAACGGTCTAGGAAGGACTTACTTCCTTTAGTCAGACAATAAGTTTATAGCCAGTATTTTAAACACATTTTGATTGTGGGACCATCATTTTAATCCAGAAAGAAAACTAAAAGGTACAAACGAGTAGATTACTAATGAGTTAATAACATCAATTAGAGCTTGATGCTCCCCTTTTCTTCTTTAATTTCTATGACAAGGAAAAACAAAATCAAAAATCCCTCCTAATTTAATAGCATGGATGTATTAAACACTTTTTAAAAAGTAATGCAACTACTGTAGAAACAACATTAAGTCAGCAAGATGGCAGGTAAGAGCTCTGGATATGCCATAAAAATCCAGTCACTGATAACTCCAAGCAACTTTTTGGTATTCCAAAATAAATGAGTCATTGCCTACAGTATTAAAGTCAAAGAACATACCAAACTTGTATTTCTTCATTCACTAGAACAGCCTTCCATATGCAGAAGGAGGATTTCGATGTGTTTCGTACGGACAAGACTTTTTTTTTAAAAAAAAAAAGCTTTGAAGTCTGCAGACCGTGTTACTTACAAGTCTTTACACTACTCATGGGAAATAAGTTGTATTTTTAGTAAAACATTACATTTCTCCTCTTCTTCTTGTGATTAAGGTGCCAGTTCCAAAATCCCCAAATCAAAAACTCAGTATGATAAAAACAGTCAACCATTCTAAAAAATGCAACAGAAAAGACAAATCTCACCTGTTTGTTTGCAGGCTGATTCTGAGGTAGAGATCCAGGGGCCAAGACAGGTGAGCTTGTGGGGCTGCAAAGCTCAGGAAAAGGGTTCGGTATGGCAGGCAAAGAGGATGTTCTGAACTGTTCCTCCTCTTGAAGGCGTCTGCAGAACAAAAGAAGGTTTTCAGGTGGGCACCTGGTCAGTATTAAAGGTAAAGGTACCCCTGCCCGTACGGGCCAGTCGTGTCCGACTCTAGGGTTGTGCGCTCATCTCACTTAAGAGGCCGGGAGCCAGCGCTGTCCGGAGACACTTCCGGGTCACGTGGCCAGCGTGACGAAGCTGCTCTGGCGAGCCAGCACCAGCGCAGCACACGGAAACGCCGTTTACCTTCCCGCTATAAAGCGGTACCTATTTATCTACTTGCACTTAGGGGTGCTTTTGAACTGCTAGGTGGGCAGGAGCTGGGACCGAAAGACGGGAGCTCACCCCGCCGCGGGGATTCGAACCGCCAACCATACGATCGGCAAGTCCTAGGCACTGAGGTTTTACCCACAGCGCCACCCGCGTCCCATACCTGGTCAGTATTAGCCTCAGCTAAAGTTGGTGCAGATGTAACCCTAAGTTTTGGTTAAAGATGCCATGGCAGGGAATAGGGAGGGGAAATCATGTGTCAGATGGCAGGGCAGGGAAGCACACGAACATCTATCTGAAACTCAGGAAATGCTGTGCAAAATATTATTTAATTTATATACTACGGCTTCTAAGGCCAAGGACTGGTTCGATTATTCCTATACAAAACCACTAAAATAAGATAGTAATTGTCCCATTGCACAGAGATAGTAACTGAAGCAGAGGGGAAATGTAATTCGCTTAGTTCTTGGCTATTATCAGAATCCAGGGCTATGTATTTTTCTATTGGGCTACACTGGCCTGCCATGTTGGTGTGCTCCAGAACTCTTAAAAGGAAGGCATTGCTTTATCGCTTCCATACCTGACTGCCATGATGCGTACTGGCTGAGACCTCTGCACTTTCTGCTTTGGAGATACAGGCTGCAGTGAATTTGTTCCTGAGGCTGGTAGCTGGCCATTGTGAAGGAGTGGGGTGCTTTCTGAATGCACGTTGTAGGGGGTGTACAAACTTTCAAATGAGGAGTTCATATCATTAACTAACGCTTCCAAGTCCACATCATCATCTGAAAAGAAACAAGAAGACAGACACACTGACAGTCAGAAGCAACAAAACAGGGACACAGCTGGCACTACTGGTGCATATTGGAGAAAGAATGTAAGGGACAGGTTTGCCCAGGTAGGTGGAACACATACTGGACTGATTCAGATGCAATGCTAAACCAGGATATAGCATTTTGAGAAAGCACTCCTCTTTCTGTGCACCCCACCCCTTCAACAGCACTCCTTTCGCTTCTGTTTTACGTTGACCACAGCTTGTGGTGTCATTGAACTTGGGTTAATTTTTAATATGGGTCGAAGCAATAAGCCAACAGACTGCAAGAGGGCTGGAGTGTAGCTTAGGAGCCTACCACATCACAGCGTAGAAAGCAAAGAGACATCCCACTGCATCCTCAGGGAGCCACCTGGCAAAACTCTTCCGTGTGGTCTGAAGTTTGGTTACTCCTGACTCAAGAGGACGGACCTCTGGAGCTATTCTCCTATTGATTTACAAAGCCCTGAACAACTTGGGCCCAGGAAACCTCAGGGATCACATGAACCTTTTATATTCCAGCTTGTTCACTGGGATCATCTGCAGGAATGTCTCTGGTCATTCCCCAAGTTGGTGAGGATCGTTTGGTGACAACAAGAAATTTAGCCATTAGTCTAAAATAGTCGTTGGCCCAGTCCTGTGGAACTCTCTCCCAATAGATTCAGGGGGCATCTTCTGTGCAAACTTCTAAATGCCTGCTGAAAGCTTTTATTCCGCTTGGTCTACGCAGGCAATTAAGAGTAAACCTCCCACTATCGTTTACTGGTGCTTGCTTTTAACATTTTTGCTTTTAATTTGTTTTTAATGCTTTTAATTTTGGGGGGCTTTTATCTTTCTGCTGTTGTAAACTGCTTTGATATGTTTTGCGGTTTAGCGGTATATAAATACTTTTTAAAAATAAATATGGGGTCGTGTGTGTTTTTCGTAGCGCTCTGCTTAGAATCTTTACAACCAGGATTAAGCAGAGTTGTCAGAGATGGAGAGCAGCACAAAGTAAAAGGTGGCTGGTGGATTTGAAGCAGGTAACCAGCAGGTGGCACTGCTTCCTTTGAAAAGTGCAGACACAATACTTAACACTTATTCTCAGGAACCAAGTATTTGTAATCCAGGACTTCATAAATAAATAAATAAATAAATAAATAAATAAATAAATAAATAAGTGATTGTTTGCACATTTTAAGCCAAACTAGCTGATATGACTGAGGAAAATAAGAGCAACTAAATTAGAATGCCAGTAAAAATTACAGAAACATTTCATAATATGCTAGTACTTGAAACACGCTTTCAAGTTTGTTCAACAAGCCTGTGTTTAGAACTGGAAATTGAAAAGGCATACAAAGGACTAAGGATTCCCAGAGTTGGAAACCAGGCTTAAGCGAAGCTCGGTCTTACAGCCATACCTTTGGGGAAATGTGATATGGCATTGAACTGCATTCACACCAATGCTTCTTTGGGGTGCGGAACATGGCCATGCGAGGTGCCCCCGTAGCATTTAAGAAGCAAAATATGTAGGAAAAGAAACTTGGGGGTTCCTATTAGATACAAATGCCACATATGAAGTTAGGGGTTTTTTGCACTACTTTACCCATGATTTTGTTCAATAGCACTAATACCAGTCTTTGGGGAACTCCACTTTGTACATCCCTCCACTAGAAGAATTATCCATTGATTCCCGCTCTCTGCTTCCTGTTTCTCGGCCAGTTACTGATCCACAAGAGGGCCCTCTCCTCTTATTCCAGGATTCCCAAGCTTATTCAGGGCTCTTTGGTGGTGAGGTGCATTGTTGACAACTTTTTAAATGTCTAAAGGCACAGTGTAAACTGGATCACCTCTAACAGACTTGTTGGCCCTCTCAAAGCACTCTAATAGGTTACTGAGCCAGGGTTCACTTGCAGAAGCCATGCCGGTTCTGCCCTTTGGCATGAGGAATAGGGAGCCAATGGCTCTTCAGTCGCCCTGCTAGGAGATGGGAGTTTCTCATCCCTGTTCTATACGCTTAGCAATTCTACTAACAATGCCTTCCACTAGTTTACCCAGAACAGACACTAAGCTATCAAGCCTTTAAGTTTCAGGACTCTTCCCAGATCTTTTTTTAAAAACAAAAATTGGAGTTACATTGGGCACTTGGCAATCCTGAATTAGAGAGGCCGGTCTTAAGATATTTTTGTTAGATCAGCAATTTCACACTTGAGTCCTTTAAGAATTCTTGGGTAGATGCCATCTGGATCTGGTGACATGCCAGTTTTTATTTTGTCAACATGGCCCAGAACTTTATCTATCATCCCTACTATTTGCCTCAGTTTCCCAGAGTCTCTTCCTGTGAAAGTTCAAGCACATAGTAATACCCTATACAGTGGTACCTTGGGTTAAGTACTTAATTCATTCCGGAGGTCCGTTCTTAACCTGAAACTGTTCTTAACCTGAAGCACCACTTTAGCTAATGGGGCCTCCTGCTGCTGCTGCGCCGCCAGAGCACGATTTCTGTTCTCACCCTGAAGCAAAGTTCTTAACCCGAGGTGATATTTCTGGGTTAGCAGTGTCTGTAACCTGAAGCGTATGTAACCTGAGGTACCACTGTATCTTCCTCTGTGAAGGGAGATGCAAACAATTCATTCAGCTTCTCTGCAATCTCCTTATCCTCCTTTATTTGCTCCTCAAAGTTCTTTTTTAGCATCCCTTGTTCTCATTTGGACAAGACATTTTCTAAACGAAGCCTTCTTGATTCGAAGAGCTTCTTTGATTCTGCTCATCTTTGCCCTTTATGCAGGGCGGGCCCAAGACATTTGGGCACCTGAGAGGGACCCCAAAATGCCATCCTTCCCCTCCCTTCCAGGGAAGAAGGGGTGAGGGTAGCTGTGGACCCTGCTTCCTGAGGTGGTCACCTCACCTTGCCTCATGGGCAGGCCGGCCCTGCCTTTCTGGATCTGCAGTATACCTTCTAGCTGAGATCCTAATACTGCAGCTTTTAAAAGAAAACAACTCCCAAGCATTTGGGAGAGAGTTGCCTTTGACTTTAGTCTTCCCATTAACAGCATTTGCAGGAACGGTGTAAGGTGGCATGTAAAATACTTTTAAAAATGCTAGCACATGGCACCGCTGAGGCATCTGAGCCGCGCTACAATTGTTGTGCTGTTCAGAAAATCCTTTTGTCTCAGTTCTTGTGTCCAAACCAGAAAGGGAAGCCTCAGGAGCCATCTGCAATGGCTGCCAATTCCCAGAGCAGCTACAGGCAACCAGGCCGCGTGATCCAGCCATTGCCACACCCTACTATCAGGCAAGTCTGGAGCTGCCACTGCTCACAGCAGGAAGACGAGCTGCTCTTCTCTGATAGGAGGAGCAAGGAATTCCCCCTTCCAGGTTTTTTGGTTTTGTTGGTTTTTTGCCTTTGTTCAGGCAAATTGCACATAGCAGCGCACATGCTGCCATGAGGGTGAACTCTCCTTGCTAGAAACGTGGGGCAAAGAGTAGTTTAGGAGACCTTAAGGCATGACAGCTGCTACTTTGGAAGTAAATGTTTCCTTCAGGTACTGAGTGAGCTTCTGTGTGATGCAGACATGTTAACCAGGACTCAGTGCCGGAAGCTAATAAGGAACACATCATCTCTCTCCTCATTGATATGAAACCTCACATGAACCTGCTTGGCAGGGGGTTGGACTCGATGGCCCTTGTGGTCTCGTCCAACTCTAGGATTCTATGAACCATCTCAAAATTAAGCTCCACTTCCCAAAACCACTTGTAACAGATTATCCTAAAATCACAATGAACTAGTCCCAAACATTCTGAAATTCTCACAGATCAGCAGGTTTTCTCCCCTAAAAGGCAGCTACTGTGAGTGAGAAAACTATTGATAGACACTCCTGTTTTTGTAAAAAAAAAAAAAAGGTAAAGGACCCCTGACAGTTAAGTCCAGTCACGAATGACTCTGGGGTTCTGGTGCTCATCTCGCTTTACTGGCCGAGGGAGCCGACGTTTGTCCGCAGACAGTTTTCCTGGGTCATGTGGCCAGCATGACTAAGCCTCTTCTAGCAAACCAGAGCAGCGCACGGAAACGCCATTTACCTTCCTGCCAGAGCGGTACCCATTTATCTACTTGCACTGGTGTGCTTTCGAACTGCTAGGTTGGCAGGAGCTGGGACCGAGCAACGGGATCTCACCCCGTCGCGGGGATTTGAACCGCCGACCTTCCGATCGGCAAACCCAAGGCTCAGTGGTTTACCCCACAGTGGTTTACACCCGCATCCCATCCTGTGTTTGTACCACAACACAAAAGATCCAGGAGAACATGAATTTCAACCATCAGCTTGTGGAGAATTGTTCCGATAAAGCACAGGCTGTAGTCAAAATTTATTCTTGGCTTACTGCTTGCGGTCTGGGGGAGACTAATGGTTTGTTAATGCTAAGCCAAACCAGAGCTTAGTTCCCAGTAGCATTGCAGCTGCATGGCCAGGGAAGGAGCAGAGCAGCCACAGTTTCCCCTGTGAATACCCACAGGCATTTTCACTTAGCCAGGGTTTTAGAGTGGTGCTACATGCAAAATGGGCTGTAACGCTTCTCCCATTAGCCATGGTTAGGAGGCAGAAGCATTTCCCCAACATGTGAATTCTTGAAGGGTGGATGGGGGCAGATAATGCATGTATGTGCAAGCCCACATATCATAACACGCCCGCTGACCCCAAACACACCCCTCACTTCCCAACCATCGCCACATTGCACAGAGTAGGGCTGAAGGAATCTTCTTTGAACAGGAGTTCAGTCACCAACTGCATGAAGATTCCCACTCTCTTCTCCCTGCTTAGTAGCCAACCTGGAGAAGCATTCGCTACTTTGCAGATCTGTAGTTTCTCCCAATGAAAATATTGTGCTATTGTTGAGTTTGATTTTTTTCCTCCCCCGTATGGAGAAACACAGCCAGCTAAACTCTGTTCCTCTTACCTCCTTGATGATTTAATGAGAGGCGGCTTGACTGTTCTTGGAATCCAGGTTCCACTAGATCACGTCGAGCATGTGCGGATGTCTGATCTACACTGTCCTAGCAAAAGGAAAAAAGCAGGAGACCTCGTTCAGAAATGACATGAACAACCTCTGCCTCTCAGAATATAAAGAGAACTGGTCTCTTATTGAAAATAAAGCAACAGGCAGGGCCATTCCAGGTGTTGTTCAACCCCAACTCCCATCGGCCCTTGTCAGGATGATGAGAGTTGTAGTCCAGCAACACCTGGAGGGCCAAAGGGTCCCCACCCCTGCTGTAGGAGGTCCTGGAAACCAAGCCTGATGAGGAACGGTTGAAGGAGCTGGGATGTTTAGCCTGGAAAAAAGGAGACTGAGAGGGGATATGAAAGCCATCTTCAAATATCTCAAGGGCTATCGCATAGAAGAAGGGAAAAGCTTGTTTTCTACTTGTTTTATTCATAAATTAACAGAAAAGCAAGAGCAAGCCTTGGCTGAATTTCGGTTACAGTTCACACCCTACAAATCTGCGCAGATCAACTGCTGTCATCAGGCATACACTGTGGACCAAATGCTAAAGGGGTCTTTCCTAACAACTAACAGTCCCTGGAATCTGTCTGGAATGCCAGGGCCATATCCTGGAAAATATGAGGCAATCAAAGGGGACAGAGGCACTCTGAGCACCACAGTTAAGCTCCAGAAATGAAATGGCTTAGGCATTATGTGCAGTACTTTCCCCAAACATCTTGCTGCCTGAAGTGGAACCCAAATGTGTGTCCCCTCCTACGCTATTCCCTTCATCTTTGTAAGTTTTCCTGATCCACAACTAGTGATGTGAGGTAAGAATATTCTCAAGAATGAGAATATTCTCAAGAATATTCTCTGCTAGAATATTCTCCGGAGAATATTCTCCACAAACTGTAAATTCCAATGAAAGAACCAGTTTTACAACCCACATTTAAAAAAAACTAGTAAATAATAAGTCAAGCTGTGATATTGCCAGTGTAAGTAATGAATAGTGATTTATTTTTTTTAATCCATTAACATTACTAGGCATTGTGTCATTCACCACTGGCAGCTCTGAAATGTGAGCTACAAAAAAAACATATTTTTTTTATTTAAAAAATGCTATTTGATGAACATTTGAGTTCATATGTATTTCAACTACAGTGGTGCCTTGGTTTACAACCATAATCCATTCCGGAGGTCCGTTTGTAAACCAAAACAGGTTGTAACCCAAGGTGCACTTTCGCCAATGGGGCCTCCCCAAAAAAACTCGTTCGTAATCCAAAAAAATGGGTTATAATCCAAAAAAAGTTTGCAAACCAGGACACGAACTTCCGGGTTTGATGTGTTTGTAATCCAAAATGTATGCAAACCAGACTGTTTGCAAATCAAGGTACCACTGTATATGTAATAGTCTTTTTTTCTATTTTGGTGTGACCTTATTCTTAGCAATTCTATACCCGTGGCCATACAGCGTGATATTTTAATGTACCTAGGCCTATACAATTATGTGTAACAGCATATGAGTTGGCCTTGATTTAAAACAGTTGACGTTTCTGTATTTTTATTTAGTTCCAGTAACTGGTTTTTGAACTGCCATTCAATGGTACAAGGTGCCATTTACCAGAGATTGACATACTGAAATATATTATCATATAATCATAATATATTTAATGTTAATGGCTTATCTTTTATATGTATGCATATAGTTTTGTTTATCAAGCTATT
This sequence comes from Podarcis gaigeae, assembly GCF_964106915.1. Classification (NCBI taxonomy): domain Eukaryota; kingdom Metazoa; phylum Chordata; class Lepidosauria; order Squamata; family Lacertidae; genus Podarcis; species Podarcis gaigeae. The sequence continues at coordinate 51,965,212 of NC_139689.1, forward strand.
TTAGTCACCAAAACAGTTATTAAGTGTTAGAGCTATTAGAAGAATAAGATAGCCTATTACTGAATTTACTTATATCAAACCTTAACATGCCAATTGTACTTTTTGACTTGCCCTATAACATGTACATGTTCTGTTGGAATAATAAAATATGATTTAACTACAGTGGTACCTCGGTTTACGAACTTAATCCGTTCCAGAAGTCCATTCTTAAACCAAAACCGTTCTTAAACCGAGGCACGCTTTCCCTAATGAGGCCTCCCACCGCCGGTGCCCTTCCACCATTCGGATTCCGTTCTTAGACCGAGGTAAAGTTCTCAAACCGGGACACTATTTTCGGTTTTGAGGAGTTTGTAAACCAAATCGTTCTTAAACCGGGCTGTTCTTAAACCGAGGTACCACTGTACTGAGTTTCCTTAACATGACAATTATTAGTGCCATCACCAGTGGATATTCTCCTATTTTAAATGAAAATTTTCTAATATTCTCATTAATCGAGAATATTCTCTAAAAGATTATTCTCGAGAATTTAACATCACTACCCACAACCATTGGGCGTTGCACGTGACCTTTCACAACCTAGGTTAAAATTAAACCTGGCACACACAAAAAACAAAACAAAAAACCACAGTGAGCTGCTCAATGCAAGCTTAGAAGTGTGCTCACTTTCATTTGAGTCTGGGTTGGTCACAGGCAACACTAAACCTCCACAGAGAAGCAGGACACTCATTATCCCAGAGGCTCACCCCCTAAATCCAGATTTCAGTTGTACACTGAAATGCGCCTTAATTTTGTCCTCAGAAAATGCAGTTTATTTTGCCTGAGGAGGTTTTGTACTGTGCTCACACATTCACCTACGTATCATTTCACCGTCTATTTATACAAGGTGTTTAAAGACAAATAACAGCAGGTTGCCAACTGCAACAGCAATCTAGGTGGACATAGGAGCAAGGTCAGAAGATTAGAAAGTGTTCTGTGTTGTGCCCAATCCCTGCCGAGACTGCAAATATTCTGTGCGCAGAGAGACCAGGCTTGCAATATCTCATCATATATTTATACTTGGGGAAATGAATACTGTCTTCCTTCTAGCAATAAAGATTTTTAGTAAAAACTCAAGGGATGCTTGCATTTGACTTCACTGCTGTAGTGAGTTAAATGCTACTTCAGACCCTACTTTTAAAACATTACCCACCATAAAATAAATTCACATTGCCCATTTGATCCAATTATACAAGACACCTTCAAGGAAATAACTGACACAAGGGAAACAGGAGGTTTTAGACCATGGGTAGGCAAACTAAGGCCCGGGGGCCAGATCCTGCCCAATGGCCTTCTCAATCCAGCCCGCGGACGGTCCGGGAACCAGCGTGTTTTTACATGAGTAAAATGTGTCCTTTTATTTAAAATGCATAGGAATTCGTGGTGGTCAAAAACATATGTGCTTCCTAGGGCTAATCATTGAGGGGGGTGGGAGTACAGCTTGAGTTTTCTTTTATTTGACTAGTATCAATTCCAGTTGCCCAATCTGACTCGATTTGTTGCAATTTGTAAATGAGATACAGAAAGTGGTTTTAAATCATTTTGACGAGGTGGCAAACAGCAACAGTTGTCACTGTGTTTTCTCCACAGTTGTGTATGTCTGGTTTTAAAGTATAGTGGTACCTCGGTTAAGAACTTAATTCATTCTGGAGGTCCGTTCTTTACCTGAAACTGTTCTTAATCTGAGGTACCACTTTAGCTAATGGGGCCTCCTGCTGCCGCCGCACCGCCAGAGCACGATTTCTGTTCTCATCCTGAAGCAAAGTTCTTAACCTAAGGTGCTATTTGTGGGTTAGCAGATTCTGTAACCTGAAGCATCTGTAAGCTGAGGTACCACTGTACTGCTTTACTTATACAGAAGCAATTACTCCCTTTGGAAAAGGAAGATGGTGTATCAAGAACATGGAATGCATTGCTAAAAGTCTACAGTCACTCTACTCAAAACCCATACCAAATATTTATTTAAAGAAGGAATAAGGTATTGGAATTCCAAAAAGGTAACTTCTTGTTTGCCTTGTCAATTCCTACTAGACTTCCAATAAATAACTGGTCAATGTATGTGATTATCCCTGAAGAAGAGGAGATATTAATTTTAATTAATAGTAATAAGGGAAAAAATAAAATTTCAACTGCATGAGAGATGTATATTAGCTTGAGAATAAACTCAAAGCTGAACATGAAATTCACCCTTCAGTATACGCCCTCGAAATTACACAAAGCTATTAAAAGCTATTATTTTCTTAAAAAGATGGAATCTGCCATTAGACCGTTTTATAGTAAAATTCACCTACAGTTGTCCTATATGACTTGTGGACCAAAAAACCCAAACACAGTCTACAAAAACATCAACAACACAATTTTTGCTACCTGCCTCAAACCCACCATTTAGGTCTCCAAAACCTCCAGCCAACAAAGCCTTTCTTCTGCTTCTCAATTCTCCCAGCCTTTGTGTCTCTTCTTGCTTCACTTCAGCCTGAACCCAGGGTTAAGATCAGAACTCGTGCATCTTTCCCCCAAAACCTTGCAAGGATAGAATAGGAAGGAAAGGCAGTACCAATCAGTAGCCAAAGCTTGTAGGGAAAGCCGACCGAAAGTCAGAATGAGCTTAGGCTTAGAAGAGATGTTAAAAATAACAAAAAGGTATTTTGAAGCTTTGTTCAGAGCAGGAGGAAGAACCGGGAAATGGTAGCTCCACTGCATTAAGAGGGTGACTTGCACCTGGCTTGACATAACCATACATGTGAAAAAGCCTAGGCGATTTACTAAACCACAAGCTAAACATGTTAGCAGGCGATGCAGCAGCTGAAAAGGCAAAAACTATGTTAGGCTGCATCAAGTGAAGTACAGTGGTCCAGATCATGATATCACTCTGTATTTCTTCAGACAGAGCTCACTTGGAATACTGTGTCCAGCTCTGAGCACCACAGTTTAGGAAGGATATTGACCAACTAGAATGTGTCCAGAGGAAAAGCAACAAAGATGGTCACCAAGCTTTATGAAGAAAGGCTAAAGGCTTCAGTTACGTTTAGTCGGGGGGGGGGGGACACAATTAAGTGGTGAGATTGTGTTGCCAATATTTTGTTGGGAGTTGCCCTGTCAGATGGGCGGCACATAAATAATAAAATTATTATACTTAATATGATAGCAGTACTGTACTCAAATACCTGGAGTGCTGTCACATTGATGTAGTGGTTGTTTACGCTGCTCCAGAGGACAGGACCCTAACCAACAGGTTCAACTTACAAGAAAAGGGGTTTAAACTAAACATTAAAAGGTAAAGGACCCCTGACAGTTAAGTCCAGTTGCAGACGACTCTGGGGTTGTGGCACTCACCTCGCTTTACAGGCTGAGGGAGCTGGCGTTTGTCCGCAGACAGTTTTTCCGGGTCATGTGGCCAGCATGACTGTGCCACTTCTGGCGCAATGGAACACCGAAACCAGAGCAGCGCATGGAAACACCGTTTACCTTCCCGCCAGAGTGGTACCTGTTTATCTACTTGCACTCTGACGTGCAAGTAGGAGCAGGGACCAAACAACGGGAGCTCACCCCTTTGCGGGGATTCGAACCTCCGACCTTCCGATCAGCAAGCCCATGGCTTAGTGGTTTAGACCAGTGTTTTTCAACCTTTTTTGGGCAAAGGCACACTTGTTTCATGAAAAAAATCACAAGGCACACCACCATTAGAAAATGTTTAATATTTTTTTCTTTAATGGCAAAGAAAAACGTTGCGGACCGTTCTCTGCTCAGCGGGGATCGATCCGCTGATCCCCGCTGAGCCAGCGGATGACAGCTCCGTCCCCGCACTGTGTGCAGAGAGGGAGATGTCAGAGCCCTGCTGCTCTCTATGGGGAATCGGATGAGAGCGGACCGCCATGAGATTGTGCTTTACTTCTACAAGAGTGCCTACAAACCCTTGTTTGCTCCAAACTGCAAAGTCTGCAGCTTCTATGGACTGGCAAAAGCCATGCTGGCTAGGAAAAAGACCAGTGCAGAAGCAAAAGACTACCAGGCCCAATAATTAGGCAAAAAGAAGGGGAGAATGTGAGAGAGGAAGGGAGAGAAGGAGAGTACAGGCAAATGTCCACAGCCCTCCCAACAGTTTTTATGACTTGAACTGCCACAAAGTGCTAATCTTCAGGAAAGGGGTATTTTTCAAATTCAAAGAAAAAGCTCTTTGAAGGAAAGCAAATAAATATGGATAAAAGATCTAAGCAGACATTGCACACACTGAATAAGTACTTTTACATTAATTTTCTGTTGTCTTCTGAATCCAAAACTAATCAAAGCTATCCATCTAAAATAAGAACCAAATTAAATGCAAGCTACATATATAGAGGGGAAAAGACTAAGAGAGCACACACCAACAAGGAACAGCAGTTATCATGAACTGGCACTATTCTCCTCTTGGCAGGCGAGCCCTTCACACTGCCAGTTGCCTCCAAAATTCGCAGGGAGTACTTCATTTTCTACTCCTCTGCAACAGCTCATTTTGTTCTTCTGCTCCCTCCCCCCTCAATTTGGGCTATTGACACACTTGAAACAAAAGGAAATTACTGCAATGCTCTGGAAAGAAATACATTCCAGCACTTCTGCAGAAGCAACTACAATGGCTCTTTTAATACTTCATGAACACACTGAAACTGCTGCATTAACTTCCCTCCAATTTCACGAGGCTCCCGCAACTACCAGTGTTGTTTTGGGGAGAGACGCTTCCTTGTGTGCTGTTACTAACATGCCCCTGCGCACACGAAAACGAGGGAAAACTAATCGATTTCAACCCTCCCCAACGTTCCTGACAAAGGCTAGTTAAAGCATTTGTTATGCCATTTGACGTTATCTATAGATGGAGCAATGCTGCACTGTGGCAGCTATCAAATTCAATAACTCAAGAAAAATGAAGAAAATTGTGAGAGATCACTACCACTTATATATTTACTTACGGTAATATATATATCACCAATAACAATATCTAATGAGGGATGTATCAAGTACGTTAAATAAGCTTGCAGTACCCAAATGACCCTCCATGAAAATATTCCCAGGGTAAACCATTTGGGAAAGTGGGGTCCTCGTGACAGGAATGGGGTCGGCTTATTCTCTGCCCATTCGAATTTCAGTAGGCCAGCAATTTACAAAGTGGACAAAATGCTTCCAAGTGATCTGAAACAAAAGCTGGAGACTGCTGGGACTGCTGTTACAGTGGTACCTCGGGTTAAAAACTTAATTTGTTCTGGAGGTCTGTTCTTAACCTGAAACTGTTCTTATCCTGAGGTACCACTTTAGCTAATGGGGCCTCCCGCTGCCAATGCCGCGCAATTTCTGTTCTCATCCTGAAGCAAAGTTCTTAACCCGAGGTACTATTTCTGGGTTAGTGGAGTCTGTAACCTGAAGCGTCTGTAGCCCGAAGCGTCTATAACCCGAGGTACCACTGGACTGGACTGCACAAAACTCAAGGAACAGAAGCAGATATCCATGGGACAAACACCGAGTATGACGGTTTACATATAAAAGTTGATGCATTTGTCGTTGGTGCAATACCCAGCTCTATTTCTCAGTCGCATCTGAATCAGGAGAGGCCGTGCAAGCCCTGGACTGCTGCCTGGACTCAGCGCTAGGATGGACAAGTGCCACTAAACGGACTCTGAATCCTGGCACGACACAGGCATCGTGGGCGGGCGGTTCTTGAGTCAGGATAATTGGTCAACTGCCTGCTTTGGATGGAGTTGTACTCCCTGTGCAGTCTGGGGGTGCCCTTGGATCCATGTCGCTTGCTAGAGGCCCAGGCGACCTCCTTGGCTCCGAGAGCCTTTTACCAGCTTCAGTTGGCAAGGCAGTGATGGCCGTTTCTGGATCACGATAGCCTGAGCACTGTCACCCATGTGCGTGCAACCTCCAGGCTAGTTATTGCAATGTGCTCTGTGTGGGGCTGCCCCGCAGGCTGTTCAGTTAGTTGGAGAACAGCCTTTACCAAAGGTGTCATGGGCTTTGAAGACACTCGAACTCAGGACGCAAGGGAGAAACGTGCTAAGAGGAAGGCATCCTTGGCAAATCTACACCGTGATCAACTCCCGCCCGGAAACCAACGTCCCCACTGTGGAAGGACGTATGGATCCAGAATTAGCCTCCACAGTCACTTATGGACTCATTGTTAAAACCATGTTTATGGAAGACAATCTTACTCGGCTACGAGTGACCACTAAGAAAGAAGAAGCCCCACAGGCTGCAGCTGGTGCAAAATGTGGTGGCTCAACTGCTCACTGGGGTGGAATTCCACCACCATATCATGCCATTGTAGGGGCAAATGCACTGCTTGGCAGTTAGCTACCAAGCAAAGTTCAAGGTGTTTATATCTGTGCAGCTTGGGACAGGATACCTATAAGTGTCAAACATATAGCTCCTTCCCTTTATATATCAGAAAGGTGCCTTCTCCATTTTCTTTTCGGCACCCAATAAACACAGTCTTCTTTCAACAAGCTCTGATTCCCGGTTGGTTATCTGTACTGGATTTGAATTGATTTTATAAATTTGCTGCTGTTGTTTTAAAAGCATATAATCATATAATTGGTTGTGTTTTAATTAAACATGTGTTACATATATTATGAATAATAACAATTTTTAATCATAATATTAACATACAAGCACACACATTTCTGTGCCCAAACCGTGTGGTAGTTTAGTACAAAGCACAAAGCCAAATTGTCACTTTAGGTGTGCACACTGATCTGTAAGATTCCTGCCTTAAAGGGACACAGAGAGAACCCTAGCTGACAATGCAGCTCAACTCCAGCAGCAAAGCGTCAAGGGACAAGGAAGCTAAGACCAGGCAGCCTCCCGGACTCGCCCCACAGTAACTCAAGATTCATGGGCCGTACAAACTCAACGAATAAAAACAGATAGAAAACCAATAGGACTGTGGCTGCCATCCATCATATTGACTACATAGGTCATCTGTAATGGACTTTTGTGTCCATAGTTATCTTTGCAAGGGAAGAGGTTGGCAGAGAAAACCCAAAAAAACCATTGGTTGGAGTCCGCGACCAGAAGGAGGAGGAGTACCAGGAGGAATGGATGAAATTCAAAGACTATTTAGTTAAATATGCTAAGATTTAATTGGAAAAGCTTGCAAATTCCAGATAGGCTTAGGATTTAATTATGTGCTTTTAGAGAATAATATGTTTAAAGTCAAAATGAAAACAAAGTAAGAGGTTAAGTGATTAAGTTAATTTTATGAGAAAATAGGTTTTGGAAAACTGTTACAATGATATACACTGAAATGCAGCCAGGGGGATTTGAGGAAGTCACTTAGCAATGTTATTGAGATTTGATCAAGTACAGTTAAGATGTTTGTTTGTTTGTTTGTTTGTTTGTTTGTTTGTTTGTTTAAAATTTTGGAAAACCAATAAAAAAAATGGGGAAAAAACAACAACATGGTTGGGCCCATGCCCCCTAGCAGCTCTGCCTGGTCCAGAAACCATCCATCAACACTGCTATCAGCTGAGTTGAACTCTGCTTGTTCTCCCCATGGAGAACTCAGCAGCACAGCTGACCCCAGGTTCTTGAGGATGCCCTGGCAGCAGCAGCACCTCCCCATATGGCATTCAGTATGGGGGCAAGTGGGTTTCAGGGAAACTGCCTCATGGGCCACACTGAGACTACACCACACCAAATTAGGACCATGGCATGGAGGTTCCCCTCCCATTCTGGTTGCCACACCTCAAAAAGGATGCTGGAGAGCCAAAAAAAAAGGTGAAAAACAGAACCACTAAAATGATTGAGGGCTGGAGGAAATCTCATATCAGGTTCCCAACAGCAGGTCTTGCCTAGGGCTGTCACACATCCGGAATTTCCTAGATGTAGCCGGAATATGGCAGTCGGATACAGTGTCAGGCGGCAATTTCTGAGGTGTCCGGGTTGGATGACAACCCATGTCGGAAGTCTGTATTTTGGCGAATTTCCTTAAAAATAGCTGAAAAACTTAATTTAATTTGACAGCGCCTATATGATATGGAGCGACAGAATTATTTGGACACAATATGGAAATTTTGTCCATGGTATGATTATTTTCTGCCTAGTCATTTAATATGTTGGCATCCTATTTGCAAAATTTAACAATTCGAAAATACAGACATGCTGTCACTTATGCAAGATTAAATATACAGTACTGCCTTCAACTGTACTTGAGGGTTGATTTCAAAAAATTCCGCTGGAAAAACGGTTATGTCCATGTGGAGATGGCAGTATTGAATCAGGAGCTCAGGAGCTCTTTATAAAGATTTAAGACGTGAGGTTATTACCCCTCTATTATTGTCTGTGCCGGGTTGCTCAACCAATGCCACTGCGTCCTTCTTCTAGCAGAAGAAGATAATCAGGTGACTGCAAAGATTTTAGCAGGGGCACTTAGAATAAGATTTATTATTTGATGATTGATGTAAACCTCCAGAATGTATTTTGCCTAATTAGGTTTTTACCCCTATCTTCAGTACATTTTATTTTATTGCTATGGCTAATGCAAATAAAAGCTCAAAAACTTCATTTTTTTGAGATTTTGCAAAAAAAAAAAAAAAGTTCAGACCTCCCCCCCCCCCCGAAAAAAAACCACACACACACAGACACCCCTTTGTCACTTTTTGAAATATGGCAACTGTTATTCTGGGTTCATGTCTACACAGAGACTGCATTTGAATTGAAGTCTCTCTCTTTCACTTTGTAACTCCGCTCCCTCTTCCACCAAATTATGTGTTATTCACATCAAGGCGTATCTTCCAGCTCCCTGGTCTTCAGCTGGTGGGCTGTGGCCTGATCCAAGGTGCGTCACAACAGCAGCACCGGGTCCCCAAACGCAGGCTTAGGTTAAAAGGGGGTCATAGGTCTGGAAAGACTGAATATGTTTGTTCCAGCTTGCAGGAAACAAGAGATAATTTAATGCCTTTACTTCTGGTGAGCGGAGAGGTGGGATGGAGAGGGAGGGAGGAGCAGACAGAACTGAACTTTGAACTTCCCCTCAAGCTTCTTTTAGTCACTTCATGATGAATCCCTATACTGGAATAAGAGTCACTGATTAAATCACTATGCTATAACGTTCATTTCCTCCTTAATTGAATAAAGAGTTCAAGTGACTGTGCTCGATTACTGCTGCGACTCCCAATTGCATAAGAATAGGAATGCGCACGCCCTAAGTCATCCCTGTTTTCTGAGAAATTCTGGAACTCCAATCTGAACTTCCAGGAACACGAGCGAAGTGCTGCCAATTCTCACTGCTGCATTATTTTCTAAACCAAAGAGACAGAGTTTTGGAAAGACCTCCTGAACACAGCAAAGAGGAGCGGGTGGCGGTGGTTTTTGTTTTTCGTTTAATCCCCACAAGATTAGAGATAGTTTCCAAGGGAATGAGTTTGAACAGCAAATGGATTAAAGGAAAGTTCCTGGATCAGCAAGCACAGCTTTTATGAAGAGGAACATAAACGACACGCAAGGAACTTAGAACCAGGATCAACCTCCTAAACACAACTTCTAGCTCCCAACTGGAGGGCCAAACTAAATGCAATACTTGTCACATAGTTTGCCCTTGCATAGCTGAGTTTTCATGCTTTTTAAAAACGAATAAATAGCTAGTGTGCTTCTGAGCTAGATCAGGACTGCAGCAAAGCAGGCTTTAACCCCTTTGGTTCTCCTGCAGTCTCGGGCTGAAATCCTGCCCCCCGCCCCCGCCACCGCCATTCGCAATGCTTTGTTCCTTTAAGCATGGGGAGTGGGAAGGAGAATCTGTCTCGGACAATGGAGGCAGGAAAAGGTTAAAGAATCTCTTGCACCACACAAAGGTGCTCCTAACCCCACAGGAGTGTATTTCTCATTTTAGGCCAGGTTTGGCCCTAAATCCCTCACCTAAATGCAAGACAAGCAAAACTTTTACAAGTTGTGTATGACAAAACAAGCTACACAAACAAAAGGTGCAGAGGAGGGGAAAAGATCCACCAATCTCAGAAGGGAAATCTATGTTAGGGACAGTGTTGGGTTTTTTCTGGGAGTACTCAAGAATATGATTTTCCAGAAGAAAAGCACTGGTTAGGAACCAGAGCCCAAGTCCCAGTGAGAAGAAGAAGGATCAAGAATGGTTGGTAATTTCCTAGGGCAAGCAAGATGCAGACTTCCTGAGAAGAACTGCAAGGAAAGAAATTAAACTTTCTCAAAAATCTCAAAGCCACACTTCCTCTGGTTGTCTCCCACATACGCTTCGTCCTGAACTCACAACTGCTACCCTTTTCATTGCTTTGCTAAAATTGCAACTGTGATCTACTTTACAGGGTGGTTGTTGTGAGGACAAACACACTTTGGAAATTTAAAATACTATTACAAAATGTAGGATAGCGCAGGGAATGATTCCAAGTCAGAACTTGCATGTGCAGGGTCTGATTGTGTACGTTATTTTTTTGCTTCATTTTCAGGTTTCCCTCCACCCCGTGGCTTCAAACCCGCCCCCCCCCAACGCTCTCCCTATTCAAAATCAGGGCAGGCAGGCTGGAGGAAAACAATTATAAAGATCGTACGTCCATCAGTATGGCATTTATCTCTCTCTTTTCTCCTCAAAAGAACTCAAGGTAGCACTCCTGGTTCTCATTTTCCCCGTGTTCTCCTCACAACAGGCCCGTGAGAGAGGTTAGCCTAAGGCAAGCATAGGCAACCTCAGCCCTCCAGATGTTTTGAGACTACAATTCCCATCATCCCTGACCACTGGTTGTGTTAGCTAGGGATCATGGGAGTTGTAGTCCCAAAACATTTGGAGGGCCAAGGTTGCCTATGCCTGGCCTAAGGGATGGTGACCAGGCCAAGGCCACACAGCGGCCAAATGGACATTTCAGATCCTGCTCTCCAGCTCCTCGTCGGCTTAGTATTAAGTGGGGAGTGGGATATTAATATTTCCCCATGATTCTGAAAGTACCTGGGATCCCTTGTTAGAAGGCCTGTGTGGCACTTTTCAAGAGTAATGAATTGAGGCTGGAGTCCTGTAAACACTTCCCAGGGAGCATTCCTCATGCAAACCAGTGGGACTCACTCTGTGCAATGTGCAGCTATTGTGGCAGGAATCCACCGCCAGTCCCTATAAGCAGTGCCTGTTATTAGTATAGCTTCTGCAGCCTTAAATGGTTAGGACAGCAGGTTTAATGTGACTTATTTACAAGTAAGTGCACACAGGAGAGGATTTCTTGCAACGTTGGTCCTAACGAGAAAATAATCCAACTAAAGTGACATTTGTTTTAGTGGTTCGCCATAATAACTGCAGCAACTGCTCACTTTGTGATGTCTTTTATACCAAATGATTGCTATAAAAGGGCTGAACATCTTCTTTCACCTCATTACTACCTCTGAGCAGGTATGCCTGAGCCATTTATCCTCTAATGTGAGTGACCAAAGAGACTCCAGCTACAAAAGCTGAGACCAGCGACCATCTTGCCTGGGAGTCCTGAAACACCTGCTCCCTGCTCTAAACTATTTTTTCACCTGACCTGGCCGGGGGGGGGGGGGGCTGGGCTGACTCCAGCTACAAAAGCTGAGGCCGTTGAACAGCCTCTTTTTGCTGCTGTTTTTAAGTCTTATTATGAATTATGTGGAAATTGTGTGATTTGGTCATGCACTTTTTTGATGTGCTTTATTTATTGTTTACAACTACTTTTCTTATGTAAATTATGTAAATCATCTCATATTGCAAGCCGCCTTGCGCATGCTTTGAACTATGGAAAGGTGGCATTCAAATCACACGATGACGACAATGATTACTTTTACTGTGTAGATTCTGGAGAACATTCCTCACTTGCAACCTTTCTTTATCATACTGTAGGACTGCTGCAGCAACACTTCTGAACAGAGAACATCTTGCCTGATTATTAGCAATGGTGCCCAAGTTGTACTTACCGTTATGCAAATGAGCACACAGACTGTTGCTTTGCACACTGTTCCTGGCATATTGCGAACATGATGATGTTTCTGACATCACATAAGAGGGATACAGTAGAACCCCACCAGTAAAACCATTTTCTCCATGCTGCTCATGTGGGACAAGGTCAGAATTAAAGAAATAGGAGTGGACATGCAAGACCCAGCAAGCAACAGAAGGAGGACATGGCTAGGTGGGTGCTCTACAAAAGACACATTGTTCTGTTTCCCATGCTCACACCCAGGACTCACATGAACTGCTGCTATCAGCTATCAACAATGAACCAACTCAACGCCTCAAGTTCCTACCAAGCACACCCAGGAAGTACAGAAGAGGTACATATTTTTGAAGATCACTGACTGTGTATGATTCTATAGAATGAGCGTACAGTCGTACCTTGGAAGATGAACAGAATCCATTCCAGAAGTCTGTTCAACTTCTAAAACGTTCGAAAACCAAATCACGCCTTCTGATTGGCTGCAGGAAGCTCGTCGGACGTTCAGGTTCCAAAAGAACGTCTGCAAACTGGAACAATCATTTCCGGGTTTGCAGCATTCGGGAACCAAAACGTCTGAGTTCCAGGGCATTCGGGATCCAAGGTACGACTGTATTGTGATCCTGAGAAAACAGAAGATTCGGCAAATTCAGAAGTGTTCAGAGGTCTCATTTAGTCTGATTGTGTTTGTTTATTATTCTGCCATGGAACTTCACTTGCAGAGTGTGGCACAATTTACAGGGGGGTTGGGAGCATTCTTCCATTGTCTCCCAAGGCAGACGGATGCCAACCAATCAACCTTGTCCAGATTACTGGTAAGAAAGACTTCTCTTTCTAGGCGGAATTATGTTCAAGAAAACAGCATTTATATGTTCCAGTTGTAGCCTGGGGATTAATTAGCATGTGCAACACAGAACTCAAAAGCACTTTTTGATGGGCAGATCTGATGGGCAGATCCTTCTTGTCTTTGGTAAACACACGTAGCCTTGCATGATTAGTGTTTTGGTACCTAAGATACCACATATAGGGCAACTCAAATCTCTCAGCATCTGAGTAACATCCATCTCACCCCTGAAAGGTGACACGAGTGCTGCAAATTGAAGGATGCCTAATACTTGTCCCAAGTCTAAAGGAAGTTGCTCTAACTACTGATCAGCTGACTAGTGGTTAGAGCAACCTTGTCTGAAGATGCGCTTTCAGTGCCAATCAGCTTGCATTTTGTTTACATGGTTACAAAATGAACTCCTCAAAGTCCATTTTGAGGAAATGGTTTGAGTTTTGTCCATCCTTCAAAACAGAAAAAGCAGGACTAAGGAGTTCCTGATCCCTGCTTACCAGCACTGATGGGAAGCCCTGCTTGTACAGAAACAACTGGCAACTTTTAAGCCCCTGCCTGTTCCTTTGCAGCCATGTCCCTGGGTACCACAAACTGCAAATCACATATTACATCAGGTGTGATTGGCAGGGAGCCGCCTCATAGGCTGGGCCTAAACACACCTGCAAGTTCCTCATCGCTGCTTTACAGGCTATGTTTCAGTTGCTTTCATGGTTAGCAAGAGCACCAGCCGAAGCATAACATTTGTATCTGGTTGAGATTACTATCATTTCTCCATAACCTTTTTTCAATTCCCTCCCCAGCATGAAACATCGGTCTTCCGCCAGCCTCCTCATGGCTTCCGTGAAGATTGAGGTAGCCTCTCCTACATGGTAGTTCCTTCGCTGGTTTTGATACAACTAGCAGGAGCCACCAACCCATATTGCTGTTGCAGGAACACCCCTTTTAGTAGCACTGCACTTTGCCTTTGATCTGGGTGTGCCAAAATTGGTTCACTATTTACAGAGCTGTGATTATTTCCCCTGAAAATAGCCTAAACCGTAATATGTCATAACAAAGCACCTTGAGAAGGACCTTCAAAGTAAATTTTGAGGGCTTCAGTCACCCTCCCTTTCTGAGTCATCCTATGTACAACGGATTTGGAATAGCTGCTTGCTTTTAAAACACCAAGACCAACCACTCATTTTCCAAAGCAGTCTTTGAACACTTACTGGCCTAGTAGTACAGGTTAGCCATCATGGCACAAAAAGCAGCTAAAGTTAGCATAAAGCAAGGCACAGTCCTCCTGCCATGCATGGTAGCCCACCTGGGAAACCAAAGATTCTTCTGCTGCCTAGCAGACCCACAATGCACAGCTCAACGGGTCACAACTTGTGCAGGTCTGAAACGTGCTACACTTTCCCCAGTAAAAATATCAGTTGACAAATAGTAAATCCACAGCCTTCCAGAGGCCTTGTGTAACCTTACCAGAGTCCGGTAAGCAAGATGGAGGGCTTAAAAACTTTCAGTGTCAAGAAAACTCGGCACCAGAAAGAGCCCTCCGCCATGCCCCTCTTGAGACCTTGGACTGCCCCTTCTGATTGTCCCACTCTCCGGCTCTCCATCTGTTTATTTATTCGCCCACCACCCATGCAAAGCTGCAATCACGTAAATAAATCCTACATAAGTTGTGGGTCTACCATAGTGCAAGACTATGGTTTCCCAATCTGTACATGAGTCAGTGCATGCCTCGGGTTCCAACGCTACCTCCTCTCCTCCTCCTCTGAATGCCTTGGAGGATCTCGCTCCCCATTTTAAACAAATTGCAGTTTCGTGTCAAGGTCCAAACGCAGAGAAGTATGGTTTGTTTAAGCTCTAGTTTGGCAGCTGGTTTTGGATCCTGGTTTGCAGTCTGTTAAAAATTGGGAGGGAAACCTTCTGATCTCCTCTGGCATGCAGATGAAGCTGAGAGTAAGAGCACATGAGCCCAAGGCTCACAATGAATCGCTGATATAGCAGGAAAGCCTGGATTCCCTTTAAATCTGATCCAGGCCACTGACGTAATTAAGGCTAACTAGTGAGTTACTCAGCTCAGGAAACAGACTTTACTCCACCACTACAGCTGGATTCCATGCGTTTTAAATATATTTAAGTTATAACTTACTATTCGGTAAGGATGGTGCAAAAAGGAGTCTGGGCAGCCAGCTAAAGCCATTTGTGCCTTCAGAATATCTTCAAAATTACATCTACTGCTTTGCGGCACCTGCAGTGTAAAAACAAGATGGTGAGAAAACTGTGCTGGAGGTGTTGACAAATTGTTAATATGGCAAACAACTTGGAGATGGAGGGACAGAGAGGGGAAGAGAAAAGCCTGTGCCCTTCTGCCAATCACGGTATGGAAGTAATATTGGCAGCCTAGCAGTCAGGTTCATGCCATTCAATGTTATTTTATTGCATAACAGAAGGACTGGAATAAAGCCCATAACAGCTGCTAGCCCACATAAAATTTTACTAGCATACCTGACTTGCCCAAACACCCACATACTTCTGTAAGTCACGCAGAGCACAACAAATTCTGAATTCAAAAGAACACACCCCCCCCCAAATTACAACAAGGTTTCCCTGCCTAATCACTTAGAGACTCTTCTGACTTACCACAAGAGATCTGACAAACGGCTACTTATAAACCTACAAAACATTCGAAAGGTAGAAATCTATTTTATTTTTAAATTACTGAGTCCTTCCACTGTAGGTAGAGGTGCTCTTTGCCTACAAATTCCTATGATCTGCATGTGCAATGGTGTAATCCGCTTAGAGGCAATAGGCAGCAAAGCTTCTGCGCTGATATCGTTCACAGTAAACGCAGGCTTATGTGCAGTATACTGCACATCACCTAGTCTGCTGGCTGCCTGGATTCAGTAACTAAACACACAGCTCCTCTGTTTAGCTGACAATCACCTCGAAAGAGCTCCATTTATGAGTACACTTCTTGGTCAACTGCTTTTCACAATTCTGCTAGGAAGGAAACTTCTATAAAGTCAGGCAGAAAAAGGCTTATGAATGCAATTATTCCTACATGTCTTATAATAATAAGCAGATTTTGTCTGCAATCCTGCACATCCTAACCTTGGCATAAAAAGGAGGTAAAGGTAAAGGACCCCTGACAGTTAAGTCCAGTCGCGAATGACTCTGGGGTTGCAGTAAAGCTCATCTTGCTTTACTGGCTGAGGGAGCCGGCGTACAGCTTCCGGGTCATGTGGCCAGCAGGACTAAACCACTTCTGGCGAAACCAGAGCAGCGCACGGGAATGCTGTTTGCCTTCCCGCCGGAGCGGTACCTATTTATCTCCTTGCACTTTTTGGCATGCTTTTGAACTGCTAGGTTGGCAGGAGCTGGGACCGAGCAACAGGAGCTCACCCCGTTGTGGGGATTCGAACCGCCAACCTTTTGATCGGCAAGCCCAGAGGCTCAGTGGTTTAGACCACAGCACCACCCGCATCCTAACCTTGGCATAAGCTCCACTAAATGTAGTGGGGACAGAAGCAAGCATGCATAGGGTTGATTGCCTAGTAAAAAAAGGAGGGGACAGGCACCTTCCCACCCTTAAAAATATCAGTGAGCAACTACACATTACAGTGGTACCTTGGGTTAAGTACTTAATTCGTTCCGGAGGTCTGTACTTAACCTGAAACTGTTCTTAGCCTGAAGCACCACTTTAGCTAATGGGGGCTCCTGCTGCTGCTGCGCCACCGGAGCACGATTTCTGTTCTCATCCTGAAGCAAAGTTCTTAACTTGAAGCACTATTTCTGGGTTAGCAGAGTCTGTAACCTGAAGCGTATGTAACCTGAAGCGTATGCAACCCGAGGTACCACTGTACATGCAATGAGGACTATTTCTGAAAGTATCCCCATTCATGCAATGGTAAGAGTGCCAAAACATTAGAGGAAGAGATGAAATTCCATCTTCAGTGCCAGCTCCACTGCATCACATATGTGTATTCCCACTAAAACAATAAGAATATGCAAAGAACGCCCTTTCATAGGCCACCTGAACTTGCAGTTTCAGAAGAAAATGTTCCAGAAGGCAGCATGTGCTCTGAAATACTGTACTTGCAACCCATTCTTCTGGTTAAGCTGACACAGTTAAAAAGGGGAGCCAATGCCTTCATCTCAAGGTCTAGACAAGAGGCCTGTAGCCTCTGACAACAAATAACTGAGAGAACTACCGTTTTCAGGGGATCTCTCCTCCAGCACAGTCTGTTCCTAAGCACCCATCTCCTCACAAACTCAAGCAAGGAACAGTCAAAGGAGACAAGAGCCATAACTCAGTGGCACAGCACAGGATTTGCATTCAGAATGTGCCAGCTACAATTCTTTTGCATCTGCAGTCAAAGGATCTTAGGCAATGGGGCTGCAGAAAATGGCCATGGCTTCAAGGCCTGCAGCTCAGTGGTAGGCTATCTGCTTTCTGCATGCAGAAGGGCAAAGGCTAAAGCGCCAGGATCTCCAGCCAGGACTAGCAGGAGGTGCCTGACTGAAACCCCAGAGAACCTCTGCCCGTCAGTGTCGACCAGGCATAGGCAAACTCGGCCCTCCAGATGTTTTTTGAGACTACAATTCCCATCATCCCTGACCACTGGCCCTGCTAGCTAGGGATCATGGGAGTTGTAGTCCCAAAACATCTGGAGGGCCAAGTTTGCCTGTGCCTGCATTAAGCCCACAAGTTACCCTCACTTTTCTTACGCGACCTTATGCAGGCAACTGAAAAATGAATAAATAAATACATTTGAAAAACATGGGAGAGATCAAAATAAGTGGTAGTAAAATGTCGGGAAGAGGCAGGAGAGCACATGCCAGGCCTTTCTACCATGCATGCACAGGACAGGCTGCTGCTGACAATTCTTTTCCTCTTCCAAGGTGAGCTGTGCAGGATCGCAGTTGGACAGGGTCCTCTGGTGCAAAAGTGCTCAGAACAACTGGTCCCTTCGGATAGGATCTGGCAGGAGGAATCCTTGGGAAGCAGCTGTGCCATGTGACAACCATCTACTCTCCAAACCTCTATCTATTTGAAGACACAACTGAACTGGGGCCTGCAAGGTTCAGGGTTGCTTGACCCAAGGTAGTGTCATCAGCAAGACCCTCCTGACACTGATCCATCAGTGCCACTTGGTTCCAAGTCAGATCTAAGGACAGGAGCTGGAGGTCACTGACATCGTCAGTCAGAGACCACTTTCTCTGGCAGAGGCTACAGATCTGGTGGATGAACGCTTCAGCTTCCAGAGGGGAATATGCCTGGGGAAATGAACATTAACGCCTCATACAGCATTCTAAAATTACAGAAATCAGGCAACGATTAACCCAAGTTCAAACAGAACCTAGTCTATTCCTTCAGTAACCCATCTCATTGTTCTATCACACGCTTCCTGGTCCAAGTCCACCATTCGGTCACAAGGCGAGGCCTTGGCTCTATCCGCCGGTTTGCAATGACCACGGGAAAGTCAAGACGCGTCCGCCCGTGCTCCCTTTCGGCCCAACCTCTTGCAGCTCTGGCCTCTTCCAATTCTTGAAACGAAATGGAAATGACTAACCTATGAGATCATACTGAGCTCCTCCAAGGAAAAGCCGGGAGATAGACATAATAAAGAAATAAAAATGCACAACAAAAGATAATGCTAGTACATTCCAACAGAGCACGATGCTATGCCCACATTGTGCAATTGCAAGAGTGCATTGTCACAGGGCAACCTTCTCAGAGGAAGTGTCAGGAAATTGGCAAGACAGGAAGCAGCCGCGCAGAGTCAGGCCATTGGTCCACCCAGCTCAGTACTGTCTGCTCAGGCAGGTAATGGTTCTCCACGGTTTCAGGCACGCGTCTCTCCCAGGGCTGCTTGGAAAGGCCACCTGGGATTGAACCTGCAACTTTCCGCACCCTAGCTATGGTGGCTGTAATGGTTCTAGGGGTTGCTCGTGCGTAAGTTGCCGCCACTCCTGGCTAGGTTACCTGGTTGAACCCTTTCTGTCTGCACAGCCCTTCACTTCGTGGCTGTTTCAGTCGCTGGCAGAATCCGTCAGTGGGCATTTCTTGAACTTCTTCCAGCAAAGAAGTTCTTTGACGCCAAGCCTCCTCCTACTCTCCCTGCGCGGAAGTCTTCTGCGCAGGGAGGGTGTGGGCAGCGGAGGACCCGTGCTCTCCCCGCTGGTCTCCGGTGAAGAGTCCTGGAGCCTCCTCTCCGATTCCCCCATCTGCCCCCCTTCTCCACTGGTGTTACGCTGATTTCCTTCCCCAGCAGATGGGCTGCCTCTCTGCCTGCTGGGACCCTCTCCGGCATCCCTCTGGAGCCTTCCCTCCGCCTCTGGCTCCGATGGCAGTTCCCTGACAGTGGCCCTTGCCCATATTTAAGGTTTCCAATGCCAGCTGTGGCTGCTTTCATACAGATTGCTTTATTTAGTTTCATCTCCAAATCTGGCCTTGGGTATTCCTAAAAATCTAAGCCAGGGACCTGCCTACCATCATTTTGCCTTGGATATGAGAAAATGAATATGACCATTCATATGCGCTATTCCTGTCTGCAACTTCTATCCTTCTCAAACAACACAGCCAGAGACTCACGCCCATAATTTGGCATTTATGTTGTGTGGCCTTATTTAGTTCTGTTGCGTTGAAGATAACACATCATGTCCTTCAGCATTACTACACTTAAATTATCTCAAAAAGATAAAACACAATGGAAATTCCCCAAAAGGTACTTTACTAATCTTTCAAGAGAGAGAGAGAGAGAGAGAGAGAGAGATGAACTGGGCCTATTTACACTGCAGAATGAAAAGGTTCTGGGGATTAAAGTGAATTATCAGCAACTACGATTCCCAGAATGCTTTGAAGAAAGCCGTGACAGTTATGCCACTGTAAAAAAAAACAACAACAGGGATGTTTGTTCCGTGAATCTGCCTCCTGACCTTTCCTAGCCAAGTGTCCTGAATCGGACAGGCACCAAAATAAACTGTGATCATTTCCGTGGGAAAGATGACAGAATTCCCACCTCTATGCTAAAGTGAGGGTCTCCCCCACAAGATAAGGGCTTTTCTGCATGAATGTGTTAAGACTAAAAATATGGTTGTCCTTCAGACAAAAAAGCCAAGGGGCGATGCCTAGTCCTAGAGGCAGATTTACTAAAGGAAGCATCATCCAGGTCTTGCTCTCCAGTTACGTAGCATGGATCTGGCAAGGAGGAGAGCAGCGTGGGAGAGACACAATCGGATTCCAAGTTGAAACTGCCCAATGTGCCTCCATCAGGACTACTCAAAAGGAAGTAAAGGTAAAGGTACCCCTGACCGTTAGGTCCAGTCGTGGACGACTCTAGGGTTGCAGCGCTCATCTTGCTTTATAGGCCGAGGGAGCCAGCGTTTGTCCGCAGACAGCTTCCGGGTCATGTGGCCAGCATGACTAAGCCGCTTCTGGTGAACCAGGGCAGCGCATGGAAACGCTGTTTACCTTCCTCCAGAGCGGTACCCATTTATCTACTTGCACTGGTGTGCTTTTGAACTGCTAGGTTGGCAGGAGCAGGGACCGAGCAATGGGAGCTCACCCCGTTGCGGGAATTTGAACCGCCGACCTTCTGATCAGCGAGCCCTAGGCTAAGTGGTTTAGACCACAGTGCCACCCGCGTCCCTGACACTCAAAGGGAGACACGTGGCCAAAAAGACACCACTGTATTGCCAAAGGTGAGGGGATGTAGGGCATCTATGAGAACTGGGGAAAGGGTTTGGCGGGGGAGGCATAATAGTTGGGAAATAATGTGGGACCCGGTTGCAGCAACAGTTCTCAGTTACCACACTGACAGAATATTACCAAGAAAGAGCTCATATATCACTATTGACTAATCCACAACGCAGGACTGTCGTCAAATTTTGTACCCCAAGATTGAAAGGTGACAATTCCATTAATCAGGGTTGTGCTTTTCCTTAAAAAAAAAAAAAGAGGCACTGAACTCTTCAAATGGAAATCATGACCAAGCAACAGAATGAAAATTTAGTCAAGGCAGTTTCTAAGGGTGAATAAGTTTTGAAAACAATAAGCCGGCCATAAATCACCAATTGCTGTAGATTTTTTTTTTTACAATTGAAGGCACTTAGCAAGTAGAGGCTGTTCCTTTAAATAGCACTCACAGTGGCCTAGAAAGGCTCTGGATATCTAATTTGCACGTCATTCATGGTTCCTGCAGATTAAATATGATGCACAATATGATGCAACAGAGAACCCACAATGAACTTGGGGGGGGGGGGGAGACGTGCCTCACCTTCCTTTGAGCAAAAACTTCTACCAACCCAAATAATGAGTACAGAATAAAGCAGAAAAGTTGTGGGCAAAACAGGCCCCAGAGTTTGCTGAAGGGACCTAAGCCTGGAGAGACCCACCGTGGCTTATGTCTACAGCACAAGCCAAGGACCTCTGACTGTGACCAACATACATCTTCTGTAGCTTCAGTAACAAACCCATCAGGCAGGCGTATGATGAGCGGACATGAAAACAAGTGGCAGACCTTCCTTAGCACCATGGGAGTAGCACACACATGTAACCCTGAGCCTATGCTAGTTTGGGATGGCCTGTGAGTGCAACAGAACCATCCTGCCATTTTCTTCTCGAGCAGTAACTGTGCAAGGTGACATGCAAACACACACACACCGCAACTGTAATTCTCAATGTCTGAAACTGACCTCTGTATAGTGACTATAACATAGTGATTACTATATAGTGATTATAAAGGCAGTTGCTAGAACTCTTGTTTCAGTTGCCCAATGCAGACTTTTAAATAGCCATTTGCCAACCATGTGTAGGAGTTGCCTCCAGGTAAATCTGCAGGGAAGATTCTGTAAACAGAGCGAGAGTTGGCTCCTTCTCTTCTCCTTTCATGCTGTTGACTTACATTGGTCTGCACCCATGGGCATTTTGTTACAGGTCCCCACTTATTCTAATATTGAACCTGATCAATTTCCCACAGCATAGCCAACCACAGATAGGAACTCCCCAGGTATGCAAAAGTCTTAATTTCACAAACTAATAAAGAGAGAAAGGACAATCTAAGACAGCCTGACAAGGACTTAGCGTGCTCACCTCCCCCAGGAGCCAAAAACAGAGCGCACTTCTTCCAGAGGAAATGTTGGTGGGGGGGAGAATTGTTTAAGAGAAGCCTCCTGCACCTCAGCTGAATGAGCCCCCATATCGCTCCAGCTCATGTGAGCAGGAGGTATGGGGAATCCCTCAAAGGTACAGGCAGGCAGAAGGAGCCTGAGAAGGTGCCAGAACCTTCTCAGACTCCGTCTGCCTGCCTGCAGCTTTGCCATCTGCAGGCCTTTTGAGCTGGCATGACGTATCATCAGCTCAAATTGTCTGAAACTGGCATTGCCATCTGAACCCCAACACAGACAATTTCAACACAGTTTCAGACAATTTACCAATATACTGGTGGCCTCAAACTGCCTTCCCTTCCTGCATTGTACCATTCAAATTTGGTGCCAGATGAATGCTGTTGTTGTTTAGTTGTTTAGTCGTGTCCGACTCTTCGTGACCCCATGGACCAGAGCACACCAGGCACTTCTGTCTTCCACTGTCTCCCACAGTTTGGGAGTAGTAGCTTCGAGAACATGCTAGTAGCTTCAAGAACACTTTCCAACCATCTCATCCTCTGTCGCCCCCTTCTCCTTGTGCATCTTTCCCAACATGAGGGTCTTTTCCAGGGAGTCTTCTCTTCTCATGAGGTGGCCAAAGTATTGGAGCCTCAGTTTCAGGATCTGTCCTTCCAGTGAGCTGATTTCCTTAAGAATGGATAGGTTTGATCTTCTTGCAGTCCATGGGACTCTCAAGAGTCTCCTCCAGCACCATAATTCAAAAGCATCAATTCTTCGGCGATCAGCCTTCTTTATGGATGAATACCTTCTTTATGGATGAATCCCAGATGAATACCTTCCTGAATACCTGTCCCTAACCCACAACATTCGGTACAAGAAGGCAACTGTGCTATAGCATTGTCCTGCTGAAGTTCAGGGACAGGTGAGCAGGAATTTATTCACCAAGGCCTGCAGCACAACAGGTTTGCACTACTGTATTCGGAAGGATGTTAAAAATCCCAGTTCATCAAACCCTCGCAGACTCTGCAATGGTCTTTAACATTTTCCTTTTTCCTTTCCCACTGAAGTAAGGAGGCAAAGGCTAAAATAATCTCAAGGGATAAAGTGTGGCCTTGCACCCCAGCGCCACCAACACTCATTCCCCTCAAACTAATACTTTAGCCAATTAATCTGCTGATTAAAGCACACAGACTTAATTAACTTCATTAACTTTGCACCCCTAAATTCAGAGCCAAAACCACACCCAAGATTCCTGCATACAACCAAAGGTTCACTTTGCCTATCTATAGGATCAAAAGCCTTTTAGTGAAACAGCCCCAGTGATTTCTTCGCCTTGCAAAAATATTCTTGAGGGTTCCAGACGTGCCAAAGTACGATTTGCTTGGAATTTCTGTTGAACTATCTTTGACGGCACAGTGTTTACATCTGGGGATTCTTGAAATTGTTTAGACTTGGCAAGCTTCTCTCATTACATCACTGCCACAATATGATTACTACCGCTTGGTACCCTGAGCCAGGCGATGAGGAGATCCTGCTCTCCCCGTCTCAAGGCCAACACAAAGAGCAGCGTTAGAAAGAGAGATATAAAAGCAAGGAGCCAAATGGCACCTTAAACCTAAATTATGGTGGCCACAACTATATGTCTAGGCGCAGTTTTTAAAAACAAGATTACAAAGCAAATTAAAACAAGGTGGGGGTTCTAGCTGAAGATGGAATAAATGTTGTGTGCAAAACAGAAACTCTTTTAAAATACAGAAGCAATCAAGTGGAAAAGCAGTCTATAAGAGATGTGACTGCAGTTTCATTCTAGCAAAACTAAAAACCTCTTGTACCCAATTAGAGGGGTAGTTTGCCAAAACCTGTATCTTTATAAATTTGTGAACAACTTATTTGGGGGGGGGGGGGTTGTTGTTGTTGTTGTTTGCAATTTGGAGAGTTTGAGCCAGCCATAGCAAAACACGTCATACAGAGAGCACAATGGGACTTAAATTTAGGTATGTATAGGACAATAGCACCCAATGAACTTTATGGCTGAGTCGGGATTTGAACCCTGGTCTCCCAAGGCTCTAGTCCTACAGACACTCTAACCACTAAGGGTAAAGGTTAAGTCCAGTAAAAGGCGACTATGGGGTGCAGCGCTCATCTCGCTTTCAGGCCGAGGGAGCCGGCGTTTGTCCGGCTCATTCACTCAGTTTGGAGAGAGCCTTTTGGAGTGCCTCATACCCTCTTTTAGTTAAAAACTACCCTGAACAATTTGGTGTCATCAGCAGACTTTGCTAACTCATCTCCAAGAAGGTCTAGAAAGATGCTGTGTCTCGTGCTGCAGACTGGGTTGAAAAAACAGACCACACACATCCAGCACATCTCACTCACTCAACCTCCATTCCTAGAAAAAACGATACAGCAAAATCCAAATAAAGGGGACAAACCTTTATTCTTCCAAGCAAGCCAGAAAGCATATTATTATGAAAAGAAATGAGAGGCAAAGCAAAAAAAGTGGAACTTCTTTGCTGCCAGAGCCATTTTACTTTTGAGAAGAAGCTCCACAAGCAATAAATTGATTTAACAGTTTGCAGCTTGTGTTTGTTTGCAAACCTCAACGCGTCTCACAGAAAAACTGAAGGAAAGGGGTGAAAATCAGCCGGATCTCTTCCTGATCCCCAACCCCACCCTGCAAGAGAGAAGCAATCTTATTTGTTTGCAAACCACAATGTGTTTCTATCTGCAAAGTGTGAGATTTAAGGGGAGGGGTGAAAATCAGCCAGATCTCCCTTTCTGCCCAGTGCCCCCTACCCCTTCTTCAGAGTTTGCTTACTTATGCAAATTGTACAACAATGAAAAATGTTCCCTCTGACTCAGCACATCAAGAGGTTGCCCACCCCCTCTCCTGGCCACGGAAAGGAGATTTTGGTCGCAAACCACATGACTGGAAATCTTGACTTGGTCGCCAGGGGGCGCTCCCGTGTGGCAGAGAGCCAATGGCGACGGGGGAATTTCGAATGCTGACCAAGAGGTATGGTCAAATGTCAGATAATACTGTTCTTCTAATGCCTTCCCCCGTCCAACACAAAGCGATGTGTGCTGGAAATCTTTCCACTATTATTATTATTTTTCTGAGAAAATTCAGAAATAGATTGCTTTCATACAAATCAGAACACAATAGTACTCAGATTGTACTACGAGGATGAATACTAGAGAATGCAACGTGGTTATTAAGTTTTCTGGTGACTATCCCTTGGAAGCACATATAATTTTTTATGTACACTGCTCTTCAGGTGTGCTAAAAGTAGCATGCTACACATTTGCAAAACCTTCATTACCCATAATTCCTTAAGTGTAAAGGAATTATATGCTACTGAGCATGTGAATGCATTTCAAGTCTCTCCACTCCTTTTTCAGTGCTTAATTCCCATTTCCAATGATAACCAAATTTAAGTCCCTTTGCTAGGCATGCCTTTCCCTCCTTCACTACGCTTCCCTGATCGACAACTACAGATCAAAAATTCCTAGGAGCAGAGATCTGTCTGTTATTGCATATGCAACTCTATTGTAGACTTACACTGTATGTCAATACAGGTAAGTCAATAAAAATAATTTCCAAGTACAGCTTTGAATTTGAATATAAACATTTAAACCCTGCTAAGTACATTTTGAGTGTTTCCCCTTTACCAAATGTTTCATTCCTCCTACTTTGGGCTACCAGAAAACTTCTGAGATATTTATACAGCAAGTAATGGCTCGTGTTTAGTAAACAAAACTTTGACGAGTCATTATGTCAAACATGCTGGATCAGATCTATTTCGGGCTGCAGATAAACCACCCCATGTCACTGGCCAAAAGGGGGAGAAAGTAGCAGATATTTCCCAGTGACTGTGGAGAAGGCAAGGCCATTTGCCATGCGTGGTTGAGGGAAAGGCCCATGGTGCAACGATAAAGCACAAGTTTTGTCAACAGAAAATCCCAGGTTCAATCCCTGACGTTTCCTGTTAAAGATCTCAAGTTGCAGAACAGCCTGTGCTCAAGACTCTGGAGTGTTGTTGCTGCCAAAGAAGGCCGTACTTGGCTGTTCCACCAATGCTCTCAACTCACTGCAAGGCAGCTCCTCATATCCAGGGCCAAGAGTTCTGCTGGAAGGAGAGCAGGCGTGCAACACAGAGAGAGGAACACTTGGGGTCCCATGCGCCCCTGGCAAGGGACTGCATCGGCACCCTCCCCCCGGAAAAATCACTTGACTGCAACAGCTACACTACTTGTCTAAACCTTACTGCTCAAAATAAATTAATTACTGCTCCATGTAATTTAATGGCGAAAGAAATAACGCTGTGGTCCCTGCTAGGGTTCATCATTAGCTATGGTGAGGGACAGGGTTTCAAATTAGCAGGGCGCCAGGGGCATTTTGAGCCTAAAGATTCTCCACTTGCGAGCACCTCAAAAAGTCTGGGTGCCATTTTTGGTGCTTGGCTGACATTCAAGGATTACTGAAATGTTATGTGCTTTGAAGCCTCGAAGTATATGCTAAGGCATGGGTAGGCAAACTAAGGCCAGGGGACTAGATCCAGCCCACCAATGGTCTGGGAATCAGCGTGTTTTTGCATGAGTAGAAAGTGTCCTTTTATTTAAAATGCATAGGAATTCGTTCATTTTTTTTCTTCAAAATATAGTCCGGTCCCCCACAAGGTCTGAGGGACAGTGGACCGGCCCCCGGCTGAAAAAGATAGACAATATGTTGAGGAGTTTGACAATAAAGAGTAGAGTGTTTTGAAAACTGAAGTATGGAACCAATATTTTTATTATAAACACCAAATTAAACATGTACAGTGGTACCTCGGGTTAAGAACTTAATTCGTTCTGGAGGTCTGTTCTTAACCTGAAACTGTTCTTAACCTGAAGCACCACTTTAGCTAATGGGGCCTCCCGCCGCCACCGCACAATTTCTGTCCTCGTCCTGATGCAAAGTTCTTAACCTGAGGTACTATTTCTGGGTTGGCGAAGTCTGTAACCTGAAGCGTCAGCAACCCAAGGTACCACTGTATTAACAACTTCTGTTAAAAATGTGATATTAACAATGTGTCACTTATGAGAATTGTGTATTACTTCATGCTTATCAAAATAATATATAAAAAGTGTTGCCGAGCCTGCACACACCCCAATGGCAACTAGACACTTGTTTTAGCGCCCAAAACCCAGGTCCCAGGAGCAAATTGGTTCCTAGCTTTTCTATTTTGGGACTCAGCTAGACTGGTTAAAAAAAAGTGATTTATATGCACCGTATGTGCGATACAACATTGTGCCACCAGATGGCGAAGTGGAGTCCCATTTCTCTCTAGCTGTTTTCCCTGTTTAAACTTACATTGCTCTAAACTGAAATGCTTCTTTGATGTGTCTAGAATCCAGCCCCAGTTTCTAGCACCAGTGAGAAATGTATACAATAATGCATGTTGTGGAGAAAGTGCATACAGATAAGTTTGTTCCTCTTTCGTAATACTAGGACCTGGAGTCATCCACTGAAAGCAAATGGTGGAATATACACAGAACCATGGAATTCATTCTCACAAAGATACAGAGATGGTCACCAAAATGGACTGCTTTCCAAGAGACCTAGATGTATCAATGGATGACAGAGGACCATCATGGCTTGCTTGTAGTTATGACAACTGCAGGCAACCTCCAGCATCAGAGGCAGCAGACTTCTGAAAACCAGGTGCTGGGGAACAATAGCAGGAGGGCCACGTGGGCTTTCTGTGGGCATCTGGTTGGCCACTGGTTGCTGGGCCTTTGATGCAGCAGAACTCAACCTTCCCTGTCTCCCACTGCCGAAGCGCCAATCAGGCCCACAACTCCTTCGTGGTACATGCTCTAGTTATCTCCCGCTTGAACTACTGCAATGCGCTCTACGTGGGGCTACCTTTGAAGGTGACCCCACCTTCAAACTACAACTAATCCAGAATGCGGCAGCTAGACTGGTGACTGGGGGCGGCCGCCGAGACCATATAACACCGGTCTTGAAAGACCTACATTGGCTTCCAGTACGTTTCCGAGCACAATTCAAAGTTTTGGTGCTGACCTTTAATGCCCTAAATGGCCTCGGCCCAGTACACCTGAAGGAGCATCTCCACCCCCATCGTTTTGCCCGGACACTGAGGTCCAGCGCCAAAAGCCTTCTGGCAGTTCCCTCATTGCGAGAAGCAAAGCTACAGGGAACCAGGCAGAGGGCCTTCTCAGTGGTGGCGCCCGCCCTGTGGAATGCCCTCCCATCAGATTTCAAAGAGATAAACAACTACCTGACATTCAGAAGACATCTGAAGGCAGCCCTGTTCTGGGAAGTTTTTAATATGTGACATTTTAATGTATTTTTAATCTTTGTTGGAAGCTGCCCAGAGTGCCTGGGGAAACCCAGCCAGATGGGCGGGGTTGTTGTTGTTGTTTAGTCATTTAGTCGTGTCCGACTCTTCGTGACCCCCTGGACCAGAGCACGCCAGGCACTCCTGTTTTCCACTGCCTCCCGCAGTTCGGTCAGACTCATGTTTGTAACTTCAACAACACTGTCCCACCATCTCGTCCTCTGTCATCCCCTTCTCCTTGTGCCCTCCATCTTTCCCAACATTAGGGTCTTTTCCAGGGAGTCTTCTCTCCTCATGAGGTGGCCAAAGTACTGGAGCCTCAGCTTCACGATCTGTCCTTCCAGTGAGCACTCAGGGCTGGTTTCCTTCAGAATGGAGAGGTTTGATCTTCTTGCAGTCCATGGGACTCTCAAGAGTCTCCTCCAGCACCATAATTCAAAAGGGTTTTGAATTATGTTTTGATGGGCGGGGTACAAATAATAAATTATTATTATTATTATTATTATTATTATTATTATTATTATTATTATTATTTAGTTTCACCAGCACAGCAGAACTAGGCACAGCACCCACTGGGTCCCAAGATACAGCCAAGGGGAGCACTAGAGGGGACTGCAGCTAACAGTGCTGCCCCCACCTTCTGTCCTCAAAGCAGCTACTGAGTGGTGTGCACAAAAGCTACTTTCTGTAAACAAGGTAATAGACGCAACGGGCAAAATCAGTGCCTCTATCTATCTATCTATCTATCTATCTATCTATCTATATCCCACCTTTTCCCCCTGACTTAAGACGGTTCACAGATAAAACAGGAACTGTTAAAAACATTGGGCGGGGGGGGGGGGCGGGAGAACGACAATAACTGTAAAACAAGTAAATATGAATATAATTAAACTGCATGTAGCTCCCTTGGTAAAGCATGAGACTCTTAATCTTAGGGTCGTGAGTTCAAGCCCCACACTGGACTAGATGACCCTCGTGGATCCCTTGCAATTCTACTATTCTATGCTCCTCTCTCTATAAATATAAAAGATATATTAAAAACATAAATACAATAAAAACAGCATGGTACCAGCTCCCTCATTCGAAGCAGTCAGTTCCCCAAAGCATGTTGGAACAAGGAGACAAGGAAGGAGCCAGTGTGGCTTCTCTAGAGAGGGAGTTCCAAAGTCTGGGAGCAGCCTCCGAGAAGGACCTCTCCTGCATCCCCACCAAGTGTGGATCGGGGAGGGGGGACCGAGAGACGGACCTCCCCTGAAGATCTTAAAACCTGAGCAGGTGCATACAGGGGAACACAGTCCTTCAGATAGCTTGGACCTAAACCTTGTGGAACTAAAAAACATGGAAGCAGGACACAGGCCTGGGGGCTTCTGCCCCCAGCCCTGGCAGCTCCTGGCAAGGGAACACTTTCGCGTGGCTCTGCAACGCTGCCTGGAGCCCAAGGCGTTCTGACAACCACCAACACGTGAAATGTTTCGTCCTTCGTTTTTAAAAGTGAAGCTTAGGCCACCTCCATCCTCACTCCCTGCCATCACTGGGGAGCCTGCCAAGATGGCTGCCTATCTAGCCAGAAAGGAACTGGAGCACCCTCAAGGGGTGACCCATCTTTACAATGAATCATGGTGCTCTCTTGCGGCAAGGGCAGGAGAAAGGTCCCTCTGCTCCACAGCCCTGCAGGGTCAGAAGCAGGCATCCCTGCTACGCTCTGCCAAGAAAGCTCCTGGCTTCGCTGCTGGGTAGGCCAGGTGCCCTAACTCTCCCTAACTATTTCATAAACTTCGTGCCCCACTGGATTGCAGGAAAATACCGTATTTTTTGCTCTATGACTCACTTTTTCCCTCCTAAAAATAAGGGGAAATGTGTGTGCGTCTTATGGAGCGAATGCAGGCTGCGCAGCTATCACAGAAGCCAGAACAACAAGAGGGATTGCTGCTTTCACTGCGTAGTGATCCCTCTTGGTGTTCTGGCTTCTGAGATTCAGAATATTTTTTTTTCTTGTTTTCCTCCTCCAAAAACTAAACGTCTTGTGGTCTGGTGCGTCTTATAGAGCGAAAAATACGGTACCTCAAAGTGGTTTACGAAGAAAGGTAAAATAATGAAATTATAACTAGATGGTTCGCAACCATAATTTAAAACATACATGGACTGTAACTAGACCCATTTCTGAAGGAAAATCTTAAGAGGACACACCTCTGGAAGAAACACACAAAGTATTTATCACCGTTAGCTGGAGTTGCCAACCAGTCACAATATTGCGTTGTTCTACCCCAAGCAGAAATCAATGAACCTAAGTTAGCCAAGTCCATCAACCACAATGGGTCTACTCTGAGTAAGAAATGCCCTGGATACAAACCTTTACCCTTGAGCCAGTTGTCAGAATTAGGGAACCAATTCAAAAGAAATAAATGTTCCAACAGAGCTGGGTTTGGTGTTAACATGCTGACAAGGTCACCCTAAGGAAGTGGTGGGAGACTTAGTCATGCAATGCAGGTGCGGGATGGAAAATCTTTCTGCTGAGAATGCAAACAGTGCTACTCCATATAGCTGCACGATATATATACAAAAAACATGTAGGATGGTGGCATCATTTTGCAGGATGCAGAACTCGCGAGGCATGCGCGTTGATTTCCTGCAGACATGCTGATGTGGCAACAAGCTCCAAACATCCACACATCTCTCATTCAGTCTGCAAGCACTTAACTTATCGGCCCAGCAGGAAAACTTGTGCAGGGCACTTACACCTCAGATAGACAGACAGACAGACAGACAGACAGACAGACAGACAGACCGAGGCCAAGCGGAGGGCAAGGCACAGAAAATGCAGTCACTTGCTTCAAAGGCAACATTTTGCACTAGGACTGAGAGATAGCTGGTTTTCAGCAAAGTGATTTATCACCAGCTAAACACTGCAATATACAGTGGTACCTCAGGTTAAGTACTTAATTTGTTCCGGAGGTCTGTACTTAACCTGAAACTGTTCTTAACCTGAAGCACCACTTTAGCTAATGGGGCCTCCTGCTGCTGCCGCGCCACCGGAGCACGATTTCTGTTCTCATCCTGAAGCAAAGTTCTTAACCTGAAGCACTATTTCTGGGTCTGTAACCTGAAACGTATGTAACCTGAAGCGTATGTAACCCGAGGTATCACCTTACTGATATATCACTATGTCTGAAATAAGGATGAAGAAATATAGAAGAATAGGCTGGCTTCAGTTTTTCTCAGATTGTGATTTTTGCATACCGCGCACACAGACACACACACAGATCATGATTCACAATATATTCCCAGGTCAAAAATTATGAAGTTGATATCATGGTATAGACTTCAAACTGGTTTTGGATGATATATCAATATATTGCCCAGGCGTATTTTGCACGTGCTCAGGGTTCGCAGCCCTGAAGGTCCCAGAACTTTTGCTATGAAGAGGCAGAATACAGATCTCAACTGACTAGGTAATCAGGACTGAGCTCCCAAGATAATTTACTGTGGGAAGAAAAATGAAGAGCCTTCATGTGATTTGACATGGAGCTTCTGGGATGAACAGGAATCATTGCTTCTGAGTAGATTTTGTAATTAATATAGGTACTGTGTTCTAATAAAAATGAATGTTTCAGATAATTTGAGTACCATTTGACAAATCAAATATCAAGCCTGATCTCCAATCTCTCCAATCGCACGAGCTGCAAACGCACACACACCTGGTGTTTCTACACAGATTTTGTTCATGCCACCAAATCTGGAACCAATTGACACTTCAACTTATTCTCATATTAAATTGGTTCAGGTTCACATAAATCATATTCCTGGGGGCAAATCTATGGTAACCCAAATCAGGGCAAATTAATGTTCAAATTTGTCTTTCACCATAAACAAAACATAACAAGTTTTGTACTTCAGTATAGAACACTGAAGATGCTACAGCTGGGCACTAGCATTCCTCGCCTAATTCAAGGAGAGAATGAGATTAGTCCACCAGTTACCACAAACATTAAGAAATAAGTAGATATCTTTATTCCTCTTTGAGCCGAGCATCAGATCTCCCGCCAACTCTGAGCTAGTCAGAACTTATTCCAGAGAGAACAATCAAATGGTTGTGCAGCGGTTGCCAACCTTTTTGGGCCCGTGGGCACATTAGTGAACTACAGAAACTGTTGTGGGCACTGCAAAAACACACCACAATCGAGTCTATTTGCTGCAATTCTATTGGCTTATCTCGACTCTAATTTTGGGAGGCAGTGCCAGAAAACACGCCTGGCACCAACTTTGTCAACTGTTGCTGAACAAAATAGA
Organism: Podarcis gaigeae; assembly: GCF_964106915.1. NCBI lineage: Eukaryota > Metazoa > Chordata > Lepidosauria > Squamata > Lacertidae > Podarcis > Podarcis gaigeae. The sequence goes on from NC_139689.1 coordinate 51,997,737, forward strand.
AACTTATAATGCTACTGAACGTTTGTGCCCTCTCAAAATGTGTGCTCCCAATTTCTCAAGTGTTTTATTCCCTTGTGAAATAGGCTTCTGGTTTTTCTCCCTAATTCTCAGAGCACTTAAGAATTTCTGTAGAATTTGATGAGTGTGGACTTGAGCTTTCCTGAACATTGCAGAGTTTTTCTTTCAAATAAACTTTACGCCAGCTTTGTGCATCCTTTCTGGGCTGCCCATATTTCCCAATCTGAAAAAGCCCATGATACTTTCCACATGGCTTCAAATTGAAGCACAAGGACTCAGGAAGGCTGCAGTGTTCAGGCCACTGGTGAGATGATCTGCAGAATTAAAGTAAGGAAATTCACCATCACACCTCCCTTGGTCACCTTAAAAATAAGGTAAGAAGAAGAAGAAGAAGAAGAAGAAGAAGAAGAAGAAGAAGCTCAACCAACCATAATAATTTCATCAAAATTCTCTCTGCCCTTTGATAACTTTTGAATGCAATTTATTTTCTTATTAATTGATGGAAAACTTTTTTTTAAAAAAAGCATTTTTTTAGTTCCACATTACTGAAAACACAAGATTGGTTTGGATGAGTTCCCCACTGTTTGGCCTCCAACATGCAACAGAACCAAGCAGGTGAGAAGATCACCTCGAACATATGCTCACCTGTAGAGGGACTTGTAGAGATATCTCTGAGGCAAGGCTCTGCTCTATTGATTTATCTTCATTATGAGCTTCCTGCCTCTACATGAACTGTTTCTGGACCCCTGTTTAGCTCTGTTTTAATTCCTCTTTTGTTATTGGTTGGGGAACAGATTGTAAAACTATAAATTGATTTCTTTTAAAAACTGAAAGCAAGCAAGTATGAACTGAAGCGCTGATACAAAAAGACTCCCTTTTAAAAAGAGGCAGCATAGGAATCCTGGATAGCTAAAGCAACTTCTAAGAGATGCGACCTGATTTATATCAGAGCTAATTGTTAAAACCGGCAGAGGCATAATTACAATAAAATGTTTGTTTCCATTCTGTTTAATACCAGCCTGTGCCTTCAGATTACAGGCTGGCGAGCCACAAGTTATCCTCTCCTAACTGGGCACTTGTCTAAAATAGATGCACTATTTTTAGCAAGGTACTTAAGTATCTCAACTACAGGCTGTGCAGCAAAAGGCTGACATATGTCACTTTCTCATTCCAGGAGGAAAAATTCAATATTAAAAACAAGTACACACGCAAGACATCTTGACCGGATATCTTGGGTTTTCAAATACTGTTTTTAGTTCTACCCTTAAAATAACAACATAAATATGGGAGGGAGGGTAAAAGAAAGGATGGACCGCTTATACAGGTTGATGAAGAGGCTACTGGGGGTGGGGAGAAGGGGGGGGGGAAATGCCACAAAATACTTTCCCCGAGCCACAGCAATGATTCCTTTCATTTTCAATACAGGACTCTAGAATAGCCTTCTGGAAAAGGCTGGTGGGCTCCAAGGGGCAGAGCTTTTGGACAGCCTTTCCCAATTCTGCTGATGTTAGGTTGAACATAGCTTAGGGCCCCACTCTCTTGGGGGCCCCCAAAAAATTTAAAGGGGAAAAACTGGATGTACATTTCAAAAATTTAAGATAAAAAACCAAATAAAACAAAACCTACATACAACAACAGTGTTTTGTGTTGTGTAGGCTCCTATGATGTAAGTAATGGCCCCCGCCTGCTATAAAAAGGGCCCCATCACCTTCAGTAGCTTAGGTCCTCATCAAACCTAAATCCGGCCCTATTCCCAACTTGGGAGCGGAGCAGGATTGGCAGTGCCTCCAGAGTCCTTTTGCCCAAGCTCCACCTTTACCTGCCCCACAGCTGACATCCTATATAGAACATCAGGTGGAAGCCAGGTGGGGCTGGCTTGACCTTGTGGGCCTATTGGGTGGGGCAGGCTCACCTCACCAGGCCTGAATTCCAGAGGCTCCCTGTCTGCTAGACATCTCATTGTCATTTAAGACCTCAATACTCAACCTAGAACTCTCTCCTGAATAGAACTATGGTTTTGACAATTGCACAGTTAAGCTCTGAGCTACAGATAGAGATCGAGATATGTACCAAAGTACCATAAGCAGTTGGGAGGAAAGGAGGGGATTTATTAAGCACTGCTCTATCTATTCAATCTGAAGCAATTCTGATAGCTTCTGGATTCCCCTTTGAGAAAAAACACATTTAAAAAATCACAGCCAATAAATAATATCTTTTTGCTTATTACAATCTAAGAAATAATCTTTTCACAGGGCGTGCACAGTTGGTAAAGGTAAAGGACCCCTGACAATTAAGTCCAGTCACAAATGACTCTGGGGTTGTGGCGTCCGCAGACAGTTTTTCCAGGTCATGTGGCCAGCATGACTAAGCCACTTCTGGCGAAACCAGAGCAGCACACGGAAACACCGTTTACCTTCCCACTGGAGCAGTACCTATTTATCTACTTGCACTTTGACGTGCTTTCGAACTGCTAGGTGGGCAGGAGCTGGGACTGCGCAACGTGAGCTTACCCCGTCATGGGGAATCGAACCGCCGACCTTCCGATTGGCAAGCCCTAGACTCAGTGGTTTAGACCACAGTGCCACCCACGTTTTTAAATTAAGGTTACCAGACGTCCCCGTTTCCCGGGGACGGTCCCCAGATTTACAAATCAGTCCCCATACAAAATTGATTTTGTCCCCATATTCATTGAAAAAAATCTGGTAACCTTATTTAAAATATTACTTGTGTATTTTGCGTTGTTTTATCATTGCTTTCAATGTTCATTTTTTTGTAAGTCACTCCAAAAAGCAACTAATAAATTCATCTTTTTCCTAACCAAAACTACTGTCATTCGGATATCCTCAGTTTTTATGCTGTTTATGTAGATGTGGAGATAAGCCATATCTCATTGTCTTTGAACTGCAACCATTTCCTCTCTTATAAGACACTCCCATTCAGTTGCCACCATCTGCGTCAAGAAATCTGTTTATCAAGGTATAAACATGAGCAAGTGGCAAATCCAGTTCCCCATTAGCGTGGTCGCATTCACATGCCAGGTTATGCTATACAACATGGATTAATGTGCACAAATCAAATCACACTTGCTTCACTCCTGCTCACTCCATTTGGGAGCTAAGAAGCCACAAACCCTGGTTTAGCATTGCACGCGAACCAGGAATTGTGGTTTGTTTCACTCTGAACAAACCATGATAAGTTAAGGTCAGGGACAGTGGTTTCTGTCCTGCAGGAATCAGACAGACCACTGTGTAATAAGGGTGTAGCAGAAAAAACCAAGATATCTTGTACATGAACCAGGCCTAAGGAATCTGCAGCCCCTCAGAGGTTGTCAGAGCTCCAGCTCCCATGGCGAACGGTCAGGGACAATGGGAGCTGCAGTCTAATGTCTGGGAGGCCAGTTTTTCCATCACTTCCCCCGCCCCATGGTACAACAATACAGTTGCTTTTTGTTATTAGTTTTTCCAGTTCACTCACAGTCTGCTGTCAGCAAAGGACTTAGTAGTAATCTCCAGCGCACTGCTAAGTTACACCATCCTGATCTGAGGCCACTTTCATTAGAATACTTGCTGTCATGATGATAGTTGGTCCAAACCTTTTCCCTTTAGAAGGCAGGTAGGCTAGGCAGGTATTTGAACAGGGCTCTGCATGTCTAAACACTAACAAAATATTCCTTTCAGATATGTGTATGCAGGTTTTCTGCTTCAGTAGAAGTTCTGGAGCAGAACGCAAACGGCATCTATTCTCAAGTCCAGATTCATGGATCCTATTGAAGCTGCCGGCCAGTACTTTGCTATAATGGGATATGCATTTGAATGTAGTCCATGAAGGCAGAGGTTCCTTTTGTGTTTAAATTGTTTTGTCTTCTTCCTTTAGAACATCTTATAAACACTCATAATTCCAAGCATCCAAAAGCTGAAAAAAGAATCTTCCAAAAGGAGACTATAGTCAATTGAGTTTCTCAATAACTGTTTGCGGCAATTTGGAAAACTAAAATTTGGAATCCTGTCACTTTTGGAAGGAGACTCTCTAGTTTGGGGAGTACATGTTTTTCTCCAACTGCTTTAAAGATTTCACAGATGCCTATTTCCCCATTTTTCAGGACTGGGACCACTGATGCACAAGGGATCCTCAGAGACTTTCTTAATTACGCAAAGTTCCTTCTTCCTTCTCAGTGGCACTCTTACCGTATGAAATTAAGGGAACTGGGAATCTGTGGGGTGTTTGTACACCATCTAGTGTAGCATCAACTGTTTAAACAATGTCTACCGGATCTCCATGAATACGATATCCCTAGATTACTTCCCAGAATCCTCTGCAACACTCGGGGATTCCATAGCAGACCAGAAAACCTTCCTTGAAGTTAGAAAGTTTGGAAACTGGTACTACCAGTCTTTACTCACTGCTGCAGTTAGACACCAGCTGACATTTCCCAACCTAAGCAATCAAGAAACAGACCATCCTGAAGCTGGATGGGCAAGCACTTCCAAGTGCTGCATCAGCAATCTGATATTATTATGCCTTAAAACATCATGTAAAGCTCCAAATCCGCCAACGATTCAACATCAGAAAGATAGATAAGAGGACAATCCAACCACAGAAAAATATTTTCAAGTCCTAATGATATTGTGCAAGAAAGGAGTTAAGCATTTGTTAAGCTCTGCTGAAATTAGTAAGGGGGAACCTAAGACTATGTGCACATTCGTGGAGAAAGCCCCATTTAACCTAATAGTTGATTCAGAAACAACTGCTTCTAAATGATCTACACAAGTGTAATATGTAGATTTGCGACCTTCACTTTGGCTAGATGCTACCTTGGAGGTATTTAAGCAGAGGCTGGACGGCCATCTGTCAGGGATACCTTAGTTGAGATTCCTGCATTGCAGGGGGTTAGACTAGATGACCCTCGGGGTCCCTTCAACCACTACAATGCTACGATCCTATGATCTCAACTACACTTCTTTACTGCAGCTTGCTCTTACAGCAAGTCACTTGCCCCAGTATGCAAGAAAGAGAAACACATACAATGGAAATAGAAACGACATCAACTATGGCAAAGGTTTGTAAACTGTGGCCTGTGGAAAGGCTGCACTTATTTTCCTCAATGTGATGATGGAGGACTGAATTATCAAAAGGTCAACAAGCCCCTAGGCCAGGCTCCATGGTCCTCATAATGCAGCGCTGGTTTTGATGACAATGGGAAAGAATGCTTTGCTTTTCACATCCCTGTACAAGATGGGATTTTCATCACTTGCCACCCTCAAATCCCAATACAGTACAAAAATAAGATGACTGCTGAACCCAACCCAAGGCTAAAGCTTACAAAGATTACTTACGCCTGACGTTTGCTCAGAAAACATTTGCATCCACCACAGTGGACAACAAAATCACAACTAATATAATGAGTTGCAAAGGTACTTTTGATTAGTAGAATGAGAAGTTTAAGTGGTCCAATAAGACGCCAAGAAAGGGGTTCATAAAATGAGTTTGGAAACTGTGCTAATGTAAAACAGTCGCTGTACCAACTGTACCAACACACCAATGCAAGGGCGCAAAAGGAAGCAACGTTTTCCCTCTGCCAAAGCAGGTAATGTTCAACAAATAGACAAGTGTGGGGGGGGGGGATTTGTAAGATGATGCTCGGAGTACACCCCCATGGATACCATCATCAAAACACATGAAGAGGGAAGCAACAGCTGCCAAAGGATTGGGATATCTTTCTGCAAGCAGCGCCTACAAAACAGTAATAAGCAGCAGTAACCTTCAGAAGTGCCTTACATAATTTAAGGCCAGTTGATGGCCCTGCATTGTGCACGGAAGCCAAGCACTTTTCACCCTTGCATTGATGCCAAGAACCTCCCTTGGGGGGGGGGGGGTTTCTAAAAAGAGGCACCATAATTCTGCGACCTCCACCACTGCTCTGGCTATCCACCCTTCGGAAAAGGCGGCGAAGGGAAAGAAAAAGTTTGGGGAATCCTTTTTGCCCCAAATATCCAGTGCCACACGCGCAATCGTCGCCAACAGACAGTCGTCGCAACACAGCGGCCACAACGTGGCTGGCAAAGGCAAAACTCCGTCGGCGCAGCCCCGAAGCCGGCGCCTTCCCAGCTCAGTCTCTCGCCCGCAGCCGGGAGCCTCGTTCCTTACCGGACGAGGAGAGCCCGAGCTCTCTTCCGCCTCCGCCTCCGGCCAAAGGAGCCTCCTCTCGGGCACTTTCCCGGGACAAGCGCGGCCCCCGACCCGCACCAAGGGCAGCGCGCGCCGGAGCGGCGGCGGCGGCGGCGATTGGGAGAGCCAGGCAAGCCCCTTCGCTCGGGTTACTTGCAGCAGGGGAGGCGGAGGAGGAGCAGGCGGGCTGGCTCCACCCTGGTTTTATGATGCAATGTGGAAAGGGCACCGAGGCTCCGGAGAAGTCTCGCCCGCCTTGAAAGGAGAAAAGAAAGAAAGAAAGAAAGGAAGGAAGGAAGGGGAAAAGAAGGCGAAAGCGACCCGAAAACCCGGGCGCCGCATCCCCCGGTTGGGCGCCGCTTTTCCCCCCGCGCGCCAAGTTGCCCGGAGGGACGCGGCTGGCCAGCCATCCTGTGCGCGCTTCGCCAACTCGCCGGAAAGTCGGCAGCGCCTCCTTCCGAGCCCGCGCGGCCGGAGCGAGCGGCCCGGATCCGCAGCTGCGGCGGCGGAGGGGCGAGGAGGACTTCTCCGCTCCCGGGACGGCCAGAAACTTCCTCGCCTTCCTTAGGCAGAGGGGCCGCTGCGCGCCCGCCTCTCCGCCGCCGCCGCTTCCATGGCTGTGCCCGCCCGCCCGCTCACCCGAGTCCCGGCTCTGTCCCCGGCAGCCCCTCGCGCGCCCGCGTGGCTCCCGCTCGCCTTCCTGGCGCGGCCCTCCGAGCAAGTTTCGGACCGGCCGGGCAAGAGGGAGAGGGAGGGACCCGCCGAGACGGGAAGGGGCAGCTCTTCCTCCGGGAGGAAGGGGAGGGGGATGCACGGAAAGCGGGTGGGGGCAGCGCCGCCCTGGAATGAAGCGCCCCCCCCCCCGGGGCGGGAGAAGGGCAGCCCAACCTGCGGCCGAGGCCGGCGAGGAGCTGCCCTCCAGGCGTCCGTCCTCCGGCAAGTCCGGGCTGCGCGCCGCCGCCGCCTTCTCCTCCTGCTGCTGCCGCTGCTGCTGCTGCCCGCGCTCGCTCGCCTGGCTCCTCAGCTGACTCGCCTTCCCCGCTCCCAGGCATCGCCTCCGCCTCCGCCGGGCTTTAAACCCTCCCCCGCCGCCGCCGTCCCCTCCCGCCGCTCGTTGCGCGCAGCCGCAACCGACGGCGCCCTGGGCGCGCGGGGAGCAGGCACCGGGCAAGCCGGCGGCCAGGAGGCGCGCGGGGAGGGACCCCTCTGGTCTTGCGCCGCCGATGGGGCTCCCGGGCCAGGCGCGGCTGCCCTTCCGCCTCGGGGACCCGGCGCGGACCCGACTTTCTTGGGGACTTTCTTTGCGGGACGGCGGCGGCGTTGGCGACTGGGTGGTGGGCGCCGAGGGGCCGCTCCGCAAGGCGACGCCAGCCCCTTCCCCCTCCGGGCAGCCATGTTCTGGGCGGCCGGGCTGCGCGCTGCCAAGGGCCCTCGCTCCGGGGCGCAGCGGACGCCTGGCGGCCGGCGAGGCGAGGCGAGGCGAGGGCAGGCCCGCTCCCGGCGCCGGCATCTGCCCAGCCGGGCTGGGCCCCGAAACCCAGGGGGGAAACAGGTCTGCTCCCGAGCCCCCTCTGCACAGCTTCAGGTCGCCTCTCCGCCGGTTGCTCTCGATAGATTTTCGCTGGATTTGACCTACCGTGATAGTTGCTTCTGAATCGTGACAGCATTTTATTATTAGATTATAGTATTTGAGAGGCAACGTAAGGCCAAACATGTCGCTCAGATCCCTTTTTTTAAAATGGGAAATGACAGGTCAAGGGTCCCCAAAGGCTTTGGAATAGCTGGAGATGCCCCTGGGCTGGAAGGACCATTTCAGATAAGACATTCCTCCATCTGCTGTCGCACAGGGCAGGGCAGGTACTAAGGTCGTGCGGGGAAAAGCAGCAAAGGGGGAAGGCAAGATTTGGAACAGAAATGGTGAAGAGAAAGGGGGACAGGGAGTGAACTGAAAGGATCCTGGGGATGTCTTGAGAGATCTGTTGCAAGGCAACAAAGTTGTGGCTTACAGGAGTGCTCTGCTGTTTGTGTGCATCTGTGCTCAAATTTGTAGGACTATACATCAACCTAAACGTTGCAAAACCACCAAATGTCTCCAGTGACCATTCCCTTCAAAAGAAGCCAAACCCCCAAGAAAGTGCTGCCCCTGAATCTATTTGTGGTGTGTGTAGAGAGAGAGGGAGTGGTCTAGTGGATCACAGTTTTTATTAAGACCACACAACACTGTTTTGACCCAGGCGTGGGCAACCTGTGGTTCTGTATGTCGCCCAACACCACCTTTTGTCGTACGTGAAGACCATGTCTAAAGTGCAGTGCTCTGGCGCCCTTCCTCCCACCCTCAGCTGCACAGAGCAATGTCCCAGACACCCTGGAGACATTTGCAGGCAAGTTCTCTGCCAACCGAGACCAGGCACTTTACAGCCATTGGCACTTCTGCCAAACACAAGTACCCGGTACTTTTGCAGGATCACAGCCTGGGCACATGGAATAAAAGAAGCATCTGCTATGGAGCACAGTGTTTCTCTACAAACTGCATGGGGAGAGTATATTCGGTCTCTGCCCCCAGTGGGGGGCAGGCTGGGCATGGGCCAAGGTGTGTTTCCACTTGGAACTTGTTGAGGTGCCCATGCTCCTCCTCTACAGGGAGCCTTGAAAGTTCGGCCTTGCCAGAGTGGCAAGGCTTTTGGCATGAGCAAAAGGGCCAGAGCTAAAGTGGTCTTTGCTGGGGTTTTGTGCTCCCTATGGGGGTGGGAGAGAGACCCCAGCACATTCCTCAAAGGGACCCTGGAAATTAATTTCAATTTTAAATATCTGACATGCAGAAAGACACCACAGGCAGCGTGGGTCTTCTATGTTGCCCCACCCCTCTGGAATCAAGATGTGGTAAAAGTGATCAGCCTCTCTTTTTGAGGATGAAAATGTTAAGGCCAGGGCCGGCCCCCATGAGGCAAAGTGAGGCAACTACCTCAGGTGTCAGGATCCACAGGGTAGCAGATCCAAATGTAGATCTTTATTCCCTGTAGTTCAAAAAAGCTTTTTGACACTGCCACTGGAGAATTAAAAGCAATTGAGCAACAAGAAGCTGGGGTCTTCCTTGACTCATCAGACTTGAGCTCCACTGTGGCTCTTTTCCAAGGGTAAGTGGGTAAGTATCTCCATTCCATTCCAGGAAAACAGCTGACCTTGCACAGGCATCTAAAATTGGCTTTCAGGTTATTAAAGTCTAAAGAGATGCCTGTTTGCCAATATTCATGAGTCAATAAGACTTAAAGGTAAAGGTAAAGGTACCCCTGCCCGTACGGGCCAGTCTTGACAGACTCTGGGGTAGTGCGCCCATCTCACTCAAGAGGCCAGGGGCCAGCGCTGTCCGAAGACACTTCCGGGTCACATGGCCAGCGTGACATCGCTGCTCTGGCGAGCCAGAGCTGCACACGGAAACGCCGTTTACCTTCCCGCCAGTAAGCGGTCCCTATTTATCTACTTGCACCCGGGGGTGCTTTCGAACTGCTAGGTTGGCAGGCGCTGGGACCGAGCAACGGGAGCGCACCCCGCAGCGGGGATTCGAACCACCGACCTTTCGATCGGCAAGCCCTAGGCTTACTCCCAGGTAAATGGGATTGGGATTGCAGGCTAAATTGTATACAGTGTGACGTTAATGACATACATTTTATAGAAAATAAAATCACTTGAACTGGAATCAGGATAGCTGGTGGGTTTTTGGACAGTTGCTTGTGACAATGAAAAACAGGCTCTATCTGAACAACTGTTAAAGGTGTCTGTGTGTACATTTCCTTGTAATTTTAAAAGCCTGTTCTGAAAGGATACACTGATGTTTGGGAGTACAAATGCTTTGCTTGATTCAGCAGTTGATAAATAGTGTATGAGGGATATTTCTTGGGCATCCTGAACTGGGCCTGTAGATATATTTAGTTTTTGTGTGCAACAGCTGCATTGTTTGACACAAAACTGTTCTGTGATTTAAAAAACTTAGTGAGAAGGTTCACCGCAAAACTTGTTAAATACAGTGGTACCTTGGGTTAAGTACTTAATTCGTTCCGGAGGTCCGTTCTTAACCTGAAACTGTTCTTAACCTGAAACTGTTCTTAACCTGAAGCAGCACTTTAGCTAATGGGGCCTGCTGCTGCCGCCGCCAGAGCACAATTTCTGTTCTCATCCTGAAGCAAAGTTCTTAACCCGAGGTATTATTTCTGGGTTAGTGGAGTCTGTAACCTGAAGCGTATGTAACCCGAGGTACCACTGTATAGCCGTAGCAATGGAGCCTTGTCCCAGCAGCCTACAAAGATCTTACCAGTGTCTGAGTGAATAAGGGCAGAATACTTAAGGAAAACAACACTTAATTGGAAAATAAGCTGCAGCTTATTGGAAGGAAGATTGCCGCTATCATGTATAAAGAGAGAGACATATATTGATATAGATGAAACCCAGTTCAAGGGGTTGATCTTTTTTGGTGGTGCAGAAGGGGGCTGCCAATTCATCTGGGCTGCCATTCAAGGCAACTGCTCTAGAACCCAGCGGCCTTGTTGAAGTTTTAAGTACAGTGTGGTAAGGAAAGGAAGCAATTAATTTCCATCTGTATTTTTTAATTATTTAATTTAAAATATTTATTACTCACTCTTCATTGTAACAACAGTCCTAAAGCAGCATACATAAAATCAGAGCACAACATATACAGTAAAATAATACATTTATCATACTAACAGCCAGGAGAACTAAAACAATAAGTGTTCTTAATAATAAACAAAAGAAGAAGAAAGAAAAAGAGAGCCCCGGAATATATGATGTACTTTCTTTTGTCTGTCCCTAATCTTCAGCTTCGTTGAATGTCTACAAGATTGCTATGAGAGGGAGAAAAACGGAATACAATATTTGGTTCGGATTCTGATTTGGCGCTTCAAAAAAGAGTTTGATTCATTCTGAACCAAGTTAAAGGCTATCTGATGCAACTCGGGGTCTGAATCTAAATCCCAGTTCAAAAAACTGAAACTTTGTGCTTCCCCATTGACTGTTATGGGATTATTTTTAATACATGTAACTACCCATCCCTTTACAGAAGTGGATGAAATTGTGAGGCATTTCAGCCCTTCTGTGTGGACAAAGCCTGATAAAGTCCAGATAAATTGGCCTGGCAGCATTGGGCTGGATAGCTTTGAAATCCCTCCCCCTACCTGCAAAAGAAACTATTTTGAGGGAGAACTGGATGGGGAAGAAGAGAAAAGAATATGATGCTCTAGCACTAATGGACCCAGAGAGGACTGATATTCTCAAACCAAGCGTGTCCCAAACACACTTCTCTTTTGGATAATTTGTACCTGTATGAAGTTGCTTGGTGGCATGACTGACACTCTTGGGTTCAAGAAGATATATAGATGTACATGGCATGCCAGGGTGCTCAATGAAGAGACAAAAAGCTTCCCTGTTAAATCATCCTTGTTTAACATTTAAAACCAGTGATAAGAAAGAACTGTTCCCCATCCCCCTTCGCTCTTGCTGTTTCAGTTCTGGAGAGATAAGAGAGATCTGCTGGCCGTCATAAATTTTACAAAGAGAGTTACAAAGCAAGTGAAACAATTGACGGTTCTATTTTCACGAAGCACTAGGAGATTCTGGAAAAAGAAGAAGCTCTCATTAAGCACATTAAAAGGTGCTCATGAGAGGGAACAGACCGGGAGGAGGAGGTGTTGGAAGCAGAAGAGGTAAGGTTTAGTGAGCAGGAAGAAGCTGTGGCAGAGAGCAGTTCAGACTCCAGGGCTGAAGCGAAAGTTGGAGAGGAGGGTGGGAACCAGAGGCTGGTGAAGAAGCCAGGGGGGTCTCCCCCTTATGCTGCAACCAGCTCCCCTCTCCCCTGGTCTCCCAGGACACAGAAATGAAAAGAGCAGAGCGGAGAATGGTTGTGGACAGAAGCAGTTGGCGACTGGGAAACACCCTGGAGAGGAGAAACCTTAAGAGAGTGGTGGGAAGGCCATTTTAAATAATATTTATTGAGGTTTTGAAAGATTACAAAAATAAAGGGGGAAAAGGGGGGGGGACAGAAAAATAAAAACAATTTTAAAAAAGACAAATCAATCCTTCCATAACTTATCTTTCATTTGCTTGTTTCCTTGACCTCCTCACACCTCCCTTTTTTGCATTCTAGTTCAATTAGCTATTTCAGCAAATCCTTTCCATCTTTGTTTTTATCCTAATAATTTATCTTAATATAATGTAACTTTACATTCTCATCAATTAACAATCTATTTTTACTTAGTCCTTTATAACATTTCTGCTAAAACCACGTAACTTCATTCCAACATCCTTCTAACATTCCTTAATTTTGCAATGTTTCTGTAAATAAACTTTAAATTTCTTCCAATCTTCTTCCACCGACTCTTCTCCCTGGTCTCGGATTCTGCCAGTCATTTCCGCCAGTTCCATGTAGTCCATCACCTTCATCTGCCATTTTTCCCGGGTGGGTAGATCTTGTGTCTTCCAATACTTTGCAATAAGTATTCTTGCTGCTGTTGTAGCATACATAAAGAAAGTTCTATCCTTCTTTGGCACCAATTGGCCGACCATGCCCAGGAGAAAGGCCTCTGGTTTCTTCAGAAAGGTATATTTAAATACCTTTTTCATTTCATTATAGATCATCTCCCAAAAAGTCTTAATCCTTGGGCATGTCCACCAAAGGTGAAAGAATGTACCTTTAGTTTCTTTATATTTCCAGCATTTATTATCATTATATTCTCTCTTAGGGCATTGCATGCCGTGAACTTCATACCTGTGGTCCATAACTGTTCCCAGTCAGCCATCATAATATTATATCCAACATCTTGTGCCCATTTAATCATAGCCGATTTCACCGTTTCATCCTGAGTGTTCCATTTCAACAGCAAGTTATACATTCTTGACAAGTTCTTAGTTTTGGGTCTAACAGTTCTGTTTCCAATTTTGATTTTTCCACCTGGAAGCCAATTTTCTTGTCCAAATTGTAAGCCTCCATTATTTGGTAATAATGAAGCCAATCTCACACTTTGTTTTTTAGTTTTTCAAAACTCTGCAGTTTTAATCTATCTCCCTCTTGTTCCAAAATTTCCCAAGTGCAGCCTGGCCCCCAGCAGAGACATGGTGCATGGTAGGCGGGGGGGGGGGGATTTGGTGGGACTCTCCACAGGGCTGGTGGGCTGCCCTGGGCATGGAGGCTCTGCTGCAAGCTGCCCTGTTCAGCAGATGGCATGGGAGCCAACTCCTAGGGCCTGAGGGGTCTTCGACCCCCCATAAAACATTTGAGGAACCAGGCCCCTCAAAGTTACTGGGCATTGTCATTCAAATGGTGTTCATGCGCCGCATCATGTGATCAATTATATGTGGTGGGTCTTACCCCCCCTCCAATTTTTTATTTAAGTTGGCACCCCCGGCAGGTGGACTTGGGGGTGGCAGCTACCTGTCAGCGAGTGCAGTGGGTTGGGCTGGATGACCCTAGCGGGTCCCCTTCCAACTCTACAGATCTCTCACTGCCCTTAGTTAATGACCAGCCCAAAGGGGCCTTGTGTATGGGGGGGGGGGGAGAGAGATGGTGAGGAGGTTGAAGTGGCCATTAACCACCTCCCCCCACCCCCACTGTACACTTGTCTTCTGTGTTTATTTACTGGCTTCACAAGAGTCTCGAATCATTTTGACTAGAAGCCTAAAATATTTTTATTTTTACCTTCTATTAATTGTAGATATTTAATCATATACTGTATTTTTTGCTCTATAAGACTCACTTTTTCCCTCCTAAAAAGTAAGGGGAAATGTGTGTGCGTCTTATGGAGCGAATGCAGGCTGCGCAGCTATCCCAGAAGCCAGAACAGCAAGAGGGATTGCTGCTTTCACTGCGCAGCAATCCCTCTCGCTGTTCTGGCTTCTGAGATTCAGAATATTTTTTTTCTTGTTTTCCTCCTCCAAAAACTAGGTGCGTCTTATAGAGCAAAAAATACAGTATATTCAGTTCGGTACATGAAATGGTATTAACTGTATTATGAACACTTTGATTCACAATATGGGGATTTATTTTGGTGTGTGGCTGGCTCGCTGTTTCTGTGGGGAAGTGCTCTTGCGGCCCACACGGTCTGAGAGGTTGGGCTGTCCTGCTGTAGCCAGCTGCGCCGCGTAGTTTGCAAATGCTCACTAGTGCTCTGCAAGTCCAAGCGGAACAAAGGCCAAATGAGGATGCTTTATTAAATCAATCCTGAAAAGAAAGCTGTGTATCAAATCCTTAGTGCTGTGATCAAGCAGAATAACTGGTCACGCGCAGTAATGCTCAACAGTGATTCTTCTTTGTTGGTTGGATGGATGTGAAAGCACAGGTAAACACCTCCTGATCCATGCAATTAGAGCTTTTGTGTTCAATAGAACAGGTTGTGCTGAGTCTTGTTGCATTGTTGTTCCTGCAGGATAAATATTGGAGGTCTGACCATCACCTGGTTACTTGTGCTTCTAGTGGGGCATCTGTAGAAGACGGAGTATTGAAACCTGAGTGAAGAACCTGCTCTGCTTCTGTGCAAACTTATTAAACCTTTACTTCCAGTCATAGATTAGATTACCATGATATCCAGCATCATGCTTCCTTTTATCCATTGAGGTTTTAAAAAATGGTAAAGACGGAATGATGGAACGATGTGGCATTTGGAGACCACATGCAACTTGACTCATGTAAAAGGCCAATTTTGTCTTTCAAATATTAACAAGCAGAGACACAAAAGCATAATGGGCAGTATCGCGCACTTAAATCTGCAGCTTTGTTTCAAGTTTGAAGAATTAACCACAAATGTCAGTGAAGATAAAGAGTATGCCAAGTTGCTAAATAACTTGAAGGTAGGTAAACCAACTGCAGAAGAGAAAATAACAAGGGTTGCCACATGTCCTCTTTTTCCAGGACACGTCCACCTTTTCATGATGAGAGTGGCCAGAGAGACCCATAGTTAAAAGGAGAGGTTGGCAAATGTGTCCTCTTTTTTGCTCTTCAAAATATGGCAACCCTAAAATAACATTGGAGAAGATACTGGTTTTCTGTAGTCAGCCAACATATGAATAAAGCAGGAGAAATATTTGTCTCATTAATAAATGAATATTTTTTCTTTGTATGTTTAATGGCAACTTGAAAGAAGCTGGCCAGTTCAAATGTTAATATGAGAAAAGGAAAACATAACTGAAACAGCAACAAGGGCTGCAGATAATATTCCACAGTATATGTTTGGGAAAACTCAATAAGAAATGTGAACTGGAACACGTTTTTAGAACTGTTGGGCATAAATGCTCGTGTTGGGAGAAATCTATGTGTTGGAAAAGGATTAATGTGGGTTTCCAATATGACATATACCAAAAACAGGTGGAACATCTAATAATCAAATTTGACAGGGTTCCTGACCCAGAAAGTAACTATGTTGTTGTCGTTTAGTCATGTCCGACTCTTCGTGACCAACCATGGACCAGAGCACTCCAGGCACTTTTGTCTTCCACTGCCTCCCGCAGTTTGGTCAAACTCATGCTGGTAGCTTTGAGAACACTGTCCAACCATCTCGTCCTCTGTCGTCCCCTTCTCCTTGTGACCTCCATCTTTCCCAACATCAGGGTCTTTTCCAGGGAGTCTTCTCTTCTCATGAGGAGGCCAAAGTACTGGAGCTTCAGCTTCACGATCTGTCCTTCCAGTGAGCACTCAGGGCTGATTTCCTTCAGAATGGATAGGTTTGATCTTCTTGCAGTCCATGGGACTCTCAAGAGTCTCCTCCAACACCATAATTCAAAAGCATCAATTCTTCGGCGATCAGCCTTCTTTATGGTCCAGCTCTCACTTCCATACATCACTACTGGGAAAACCATAGCTTTAACTATACGGACCCTGTGAAGTAGATTAGACTAAGAGATAGAAACGGACCAAAATTCAGCCCACAAGCTTCATGTTTAAGGGGGGTGGGATGTGACTCTGATCTCTCCAGCTCCAATCAAACATTGCACCTCAGAATAAACACCTTGTTAGGATATAGTTCCGTTCCACCTTAAAAGGGAACAGGCATGACTGTTGTGTGTCACATGCCTGTTTACTTCCAGCACTTGCTGGGAACTTCCGTTTGTATATAGCTTTTGCATTCCTGCTGTTTTGCTGGACACGAAGGGAAGCAGACATGTTTTTTCCTTTCTTCCTGAACTATGCTAAATAAATGCTGTAAATATGCTCACACATTTCTCTGTCCACCACTTCTGCTTTGAGAAGATTTATTCACTCTGCTGATAGAGCGTGCACGGGTCTCTAAACATATCTGAGGCTCGTGTCACTGATTGATGCTGTTCCAAGGGAGACTGGTGATTGTCCGGCTGCCCATCTCTCAGGCAGTATCCCAACACACCTTTGGGGAACTCTTCCCCTCCTCGCCCTTACAAACTCACTCTGGAACTTTGCAGCTAGACTGATATAAAGTTTATTTACACATGTGTACAACCTGAGCCTAGATGGAGGCAGTTTAGAGCATTTACACCTCTAGAGGGTCCTATTCCTTCCATTGAGGCAGCCTCAGATTCAAAGAGACTCCAGACATTGTGTTTGAACCTCTCCGCACTATAAAGCAGACCAGTTGTAGAATTATAAGTTTATCTATTTTTCATTTTTGAGTCAATCACATTTACAGTATCAGCTTTTTTCTTTGGTAGCATTGCTCAGCAGCAGCCTCATCAGAGGAGATGAAGCTCTTTTTGTGGTTGCTTTAATTAGGTTTTGATAGTACATTTTGAATTTATTTGATTATTATGTGAGAAGGCACAGAAGAAACTTGGCAAGACAAAAGGACATTTGTGTTTGGGTGGGTGCATACATTATTTACAATGTGGAATGGCTGAGCAATTGCCTTGAATACTGATAGCTCACCACTTTAAAGTGGCTCTATCTTTTTTTCCTCCTTTAGCTTAGCCTGAGACAAGATAAAGGATTACAAATAATTTTATATGTATGACTTAGTGCAAATTAGAGGAAAGCCAATGTACATGATGATGTAGCAGGATTAACCCTTCATGCATCAAATTGCTCTGCAAACCAGGTGATTATTGGCACAGCAGCTCATATTATTTTCTGATATAGCTTCAAGGTCACAAAGCTTGGTGGGAGAATAACAGACTTGCTCTTTTGGAAATCATTGCTATTTGTAGAATCTTATTTCTCTCACAATGCAGCGACCATCATGTGAATCAAACTTCTCTCTCACAGACATGATGACCTCTGAACCACTTTATATAAGGAACATATAGATAAGGATACAGCTCCAAGGATACTTGTAGTCAAAAGCATTTTTGTAAGCATGTCATTATGTGGTTCTGCCAGGTGATGGCTGCTGTGCGTATGGTTTAAGGCTGCTTTTAGCTCGTGCTGAGAGGGAGATGGGTCTATCACCTATGGACATTGGTGAAAGGAGTCATATGGTAAGCAGGGTGTGTGGTGGTGCAAAAGGGCCCCAAAGGACCTCACAAAACCCAGGAATATTCTTAAGGAATCATAAATGATTATTTTTTACATACATGATTGTTATGTACTCATCTTGGTTATATTCTCCAACAAAAACATGGCAGGTCTAAATATTCCAATCAGAGAAACCCATAATGGGAATGTCCTTTACTTGTTAATATTTTTAATAAAAGTTTTCCATAATACAGTAAGATATAGAAAATGTAATGGAAATGAATGGAAATACAAATTGAATACAGTGTCCTCTCTCAAAGGTAGTTCTTAACCCTTGCCACTTGCAGAAGGTAGCAGCTCCTCCCAGCTCTCACCTGGGATCTCTCCTCTCCCCCTCAACCACCAACATTTCCAGGTCCCTCCACCAACCATCTACTTACAATCTCTGAAGACAGGCCCCAAGTAGAGGACACCAAGGAAGAAATGAAGGGGTGGGGGAGAAAAGAGAAAGAAGCAAGAAGGAAGGGAAGGGGATAAAAAGAGAAAGGAAAAGGAAACAGTAACGAAAAATTGAGCCAACAGCAAGACAGACCGTCGGCCATTTCCTCCTCTGGAAGTTCCATATTGGGAATTTCCCAGAGGCTAAGACATGCACTAACCTAGTGATGTCACTGCACATGTGTTATGTCATATCATATCGACTTTCTGCTGCCTTTGCTATGGAGATCCCCAGAAGTCTCTCTTTCTCCATCTACTGTTTAAGATCAGAGTGGCAATGTAAAGGCTCTTCAACAGCTGGTCTGCTGCATTTTTTCTTTATCACTTTTTTTTTGAATGAGAACGAAAGCTTTCCAAAGTGTGGAACTGTGTAGATGTTTCTGGAAATCCTGGGTTGCTGTATACATTTATACATGCTGCTGCCCATGGAGCAGAGCGAGTGGAGGCAAGATTTCCTTTGCTCTGTGTGTGCTGTCTCTTGCATGTGTTTGGGACATATGTCTTGACATAGGGTATAAGCAGTAAGTTGAAATATGATGTAATGATAAATTTAAGCAGTAAAAATAAAATACTAGCATTGATGTAATGTGAAAGCTGCATACTTACATTTGCCTTATCTCATACAGTCATACCTCATGTTACATTTGCTTCATGTTACGTTCTTTCAGGTTAAGTCCCGCGGTGATCCGGAAGTACCGGAAAGGGTTACTTCTGGGTTTTGCCGCTTGCGCATGCTCAGAAGCACCAAATTGAGCCGCACACCTGCGCAGATACGCCGCTTCAGGTTGCACTCTTTCATGTTGCAAACGGGCCTCTGGAACGGATCCTGTTCACAACCAGAGGTACCACTGTATTACATTATTGCTAGTATTTTATATTTTTTTCTTGCTGTATTATATGAAGTAAGTAACTTTCATTCTAGCGGTGTTATGAAGTGTAAAAATAACTCATAGACTGAGAGGCACATGACTAAATTCCCAAAAGTCACCAGGGGTTTTCTTTACAACCAAAGGGAAAACATGACCGTGAGAAATTTGCCATTAATGATGGGTGCAAAAAATGGCAAGAGGAAAGTGGACCACAAATGTTGGACCCATGATATCCACAGTGCTGCTTGTGAAGAATCAAAATGGCAAAATGCAGCTGCAACTGACACTGACTAAGCAAATTTTCATTTTTAAGACACTGGCAATATACCAACGACTGTTGTGGAAATGGCCCATTTTAGGCAACAAACAACTTGCTAGAGGCTTTCTGAAAGCTACTATGAAATGACAACAAAATGTGCAGCCAAAATTGTTATTTGCTGTGCTACACTCCCTCTTTCCACAAAATTTACTGTAAACCTTTACTTTTGGGAAAGGATGTGGATCTTTAATTACCGGAAAAAGCACTCAAGAATCAAAGGCAAACATTAAAACACGTAAAGTTTAAGAAATATCGTCTGCACTGTTGATATTATGTTGGATGCTTCAGCATGAAAAGAAGAAAACTATTGGAGACAGGTCCTTAAACGTATTGCCAGTGTGACCCTGACCTTTGCCACGCAGGACAGAGCATTGAGAGGCCATGCAGAAACTGCTTCAGTTGAGGGAGGGAACATGGACATTTTTTAATCAGTCACTCAATTGCTCTCAAAACCTCTGATTGAGGATGTTTATTGTAAACCAGGAGGAACAGTCAAATATTTGCATCCTGGTGCTGAGCCAAAGGTGGACTGTTCCGGAAGCTTTGCTAACGCCATCTTGGTAGTCAAGATAACCTCACAATTAATTATAGAATCATAGAAGGGATTCCAAGGGTCATCTAGTCCAGCCCTGTGCAATGCAGGCATTTCAGCTAAAGCATCCATGACAGATGGCCATCCAACCTCTGCTTAAAAACCTCCAAGGAAGGAGAGTCCACAACCTTCCAACTACATGACCCTTAGGATCCCTTCCAATTCTAGGATTGCTCCAATCAAGACTGGAGATAAGAGTATATAAAGGTGATATCACAAGCAAGTATTTTGTCACACTTGTTTATTTTATTCTGCTGGCACCGCTGATCGAAAAGGTTCTTGCATCATTGTAGAAAATGGCGAAATCTTTTTACCCGGTGTGACAGTGAGAGGAACTGGCACACCACAATCAACACTGCTTCTTTCATAGCACCTTTAATTCTCTAAAAAGGAAAGTATTATGCCTTGCCAGCCTCATTTGTACAAAACAGAGGTAAGTATGACACATAAAACTTGTGTTTCTTTTATTTGTGGCACTAAATTCAATTAGTATTTTACGTTATATAATATGTAGCCACAGGATTGCAGATGGCTAACAGTACACTTTGAAAGGTTAGCAACATTACACAGTGCCTTTAAAAATCATTTTGGACTTCATCCAGTGCTGTAATTATTATTAAACCAAAAACATGTATTAAGGTGCATTTTAAAAACTCTTTTACAACATACAACAAATGTGTAAAACCCAGACAATAATAATTCTTTATGCTAATTTTCTTATAAGAAAATATTTTCAAAATATGTACATCATCTATGAAAGTAGCTTAATTTGTTTAAAAACATGCCATTTAAAAATGTTTTGGGCTTAACTGATGAGAAATCAGGCTTGATATGTGAGATGAGCATAAGCCCATTGAAGAAGCTGGAATCCTGACCCACTAGCAGCAGTTTTGGAAACAAATTATAGCCAGTAGTTCCCAGGAAGCAGTATTAATAGCACTTTTAATTGCACTTTGACGTGGGGCACATCTACTGGAAAGTTATCTCTTCAAGTCCCACTAAAATAAATGGGTTCTGTGCAAGATAAGAATAAGAATAAAGTAATGATAATCTTGTACGGCTCCCTTAGGGTGAAGGCTGGGTAATAATAATTACCCACCCTTCACCCTAAGGTCCCAGGGTGGGATACACAACAAAATACAATACTAATAACAGTTCAAAACAACTACGAAGACAAGGTGGGTCTTAAAAATATACACATCAAGTGTCAAATGCCAGGATAGAGCGCTGTCGCCTTCAACATTTGCCAGTAGCTGTGCAGAGAACGTGCCAGGCACAGCTCTGTGAAGAGTTCCCCTACTAAGGCAGCCCCACATGCCCTCTGCTGGGCTGCCACCTCTCCTTGGGGCTCAGCATATCTGCAGGCGTTAGTACAATGGTACCTCGGGTTACATACGCTTCAGTTACAAACTCCGCTAACCCAGAAATAGTACCTCGGTTTAAGAACTTTGCTTCAGGATGAGAACAGAAATCGCGTGGCGGCGGCGATTTAGCATTAGCTAAAGTGGTGCTTCAGGTTAAGAACAAACCTCTGGAATGAATTAAGTACGTAACCAGAGGTACCACTGTATTATGTACTTTAGGTAAAGGTAAGGGTACCCCTGACTGTTAGGTCCAGTCGCGGACGACTCTGGGGTTGCAGCGCTCATCTCGCTTTACTGGCCAAGGGAGCCGTCATTTGTCCACAGACAGTTTTTCCGAATCATGTGGCCAGCATGACTAAGCTGCTTCAGGTGAGCCAGCAGCGCATGGAAACGCCATTTACCTTCCCGCCGGAGCGGTACCTATTTATCTACTTGCACTTTGACATACTTTCGAACTGCTAGGTTGGCAGGAGCAGGGACCGAGCAACGGGAGCTCACCCTGTCGCAGGGATTCGAATCGCCAACCTTCTGATCAGCAAGCCCTAGGCTAAGTGGTTTAGACCACAGTGCCACCTGCGTCCCATTATGTACTTTATATCCCCTTAAATAGCCTGTCAAATGGATCCCTAATGATCTCTGAATCTCTAGTGATAACTAGCTTGGTCAAAACGTTGTGGATAATCAATCTTGCTTGATTGTAACAAGCAGTGACTTCAGCATGTGGTAATTTGAACCACTGAGTTTCTGTCATAATCCCTCCATCCCATTTTAACAGATCTATAGTCTGTATACTCTGAGGTTTTAAACTGCTTTTGTTTTTAAAAAGAAATTAACTAAATGGTCCAGAACAGCTACGTATTTTTAACTGTGAATAAGCAAAAATATGTTGGTGCTGAGTACACACAGCAAAAAGTGTTCGCCAGCTAATTAACCTGCCATTGAGAATAGTGTTATTGGCACGGTTTGACTATTTGGGGGCAAGGGACCCACAAATCCTTGGCACAGAAGCTGTGTAGCAACCTGTGAACCAAATAAAAAATAGAGAGAAACACAGAAAATGCAGCTTATGTTTGGCCTGTAAACTTCTTGGAATCCTTTTGCCATGGGTGTCCATTCAAACCACTAAGAAATGCATGACAAATTGCATACGAAACGGATGACTGGAGTATTTAGTATTCAAACAAGCAGAGGGACCTGAAATAAAATAAATATACATTGTAATTTATATTTTCAGTCTCAAAAATGACGTTATTATGTTAACCTATCTTTGTATGTCTAGTTGTCAGACTCTGTGTTCCTTGGCCAGGGAGGGTGGGATACAAATTAATAATAATAATAATAATAACAATAATAATAATAATCTATTAATATTATTATTACACCCTCATTATATTTATTAAAAATTGCATACACCCCAATTTGAAGCAAGTTTAAATGTGGCCTCAATTTCACAGACAAATTGTTATCTGTCGCATTTGATCACATTTTTCCTTGCTAAAATATTGAACAGAAGCGCAACAAATGTACTTAATTAGGAAATCTCATTTAAAATTATTTCTCTCTCTCTTCAATAACTCAATCTCCTTCCACAATCATTTCTGTTGTTAAGTATGGACTCTTACCATGTGGCAACTAAACATGAAGGATTTTAAATATTGCAGTAAATAAATAAGGGTGATATTCATTCAAGTTCTACTCAGAATAGACCTATTGAAATTAATGAACCTAACTTAGCCATGTTCATTAACTTCAATGGGTCTACTCAGAAACAAACTTAGTTGAATACCATCCTATATACAATCAAACTTTCCATGGGTAAGGAGCACTTTTATAGAAGAACAGAGCAGGAAGTGAATTTTTAGTTCAGTTTATTATGTTTATTTATCTCTGTGTACACCCAGAAGTGTACTGAAGTGATGTATAATAATAAAATATGAAATATATAAACAATTTCATTGATCAATGCAAATACTGTTTCCCCCCTGTTGTCCATTCCACACCTTTTATTGAATTCTGTGGTCTCCAATACAGGGCACCACATTTGACCTTACAGATGGGGGAAAACATACAAAGGGGCGCATGCTGAACAAGAAACCAACCTCACCAATGACAGCATTATCTCCCCATGACCTTTGACGTCATGGTTTGTTCAGCGTTGTTGTTTACAGAAACACAATAGACTTTGAAAGCTACAGATTTCTTCTCCAGTGACTAATGGTTTTCTGTGGTTTGTACTGTCTCACGAAATGACTTGAGAGCTGTAACATTTAGTTTATAACTTTTGTGGGTTTGTTTTCCTTTAGAGGGCAAGCAGATAAGTTGACGTATTTGCGTGCTTGTGGTAAGATCTGAGGTGGGAAAATTCCATCTGCACTTGCAAACGCACCCGTGATCACTTTCTGGGGCCTTAATCTGGAGTGGCTCCTGGGACCTGGTTTGAGCCAACTGAGAGCAGTGACTATACTTCTATGGAATAACAATGCTGTGTAAATGGCCAATTACCAAGAAAATTCAACATGAGCATATTAAGCTCTGAAATAGAAAGCTTTCCCCAAAATGAGGAGATTGGGGAAAAGGAAGCTGAAAGGCAAAGTCAAAAGGGTCAAATCACTCTAAAAATCACTGGGAATAGCGTCTGGTGCGCAGCTGCATGGGAGGCACCAGTGTTTAAGTTTGCCCTAAGATTAGGACCACAAAAGGAAGTCTTCCTGTGACAGAAGGAGAACAGAAGGCCCAAAGTCTTACCAGTTATGGTATGCAATTTGTAAGAGTTGCTTCGAATCGATATGAGAATACTGTCTGTATGAAAGCCTAATTTTATTGTCCCATAAGACTGAACACAGGATGCTCCAGATTTTCTGAGGAGCCACACTAAGTTGCATGACAAACACTCACAGAAATCACGTAATAGGTCATTTAGCCTGCTGTCTGACCCTAGGCTATCTTCATTTCGCAGAAATCTCAATTATTTCACTTCTACTCCTTTCCTACTTGTGCCAAACAAGCACACCTGCTTCCCTATCTTGCATTCAACCACAGGCCCCAAACCATGCCCCTCCTGTTCATATTCCGCCTTAGAAAGATGCTTACCTTTCTCAAACGCGCTGCCCCAGTTCCCGAGCGGATTGCTTCCATTAGCGCCTGCCTTGCATCCCCTGGGCTCTCTGTTCTTGGACTTGCAATGTACCTAGGAGTTTTCATTGTCACTTGAAGTGGTGGTGGAGGAGGCGGTGGTGGCAGTGGCAGCAGCTGATTCCCCCTTTGCTCTGTTGTAGAGGCCTCTCTGTTTTGCAAGGCTGCTTCTGCTTTTTGGAAACTCTGCAGCTCTTCAGAAGCAGATGAAGAGATCTACCATGGAGAAAAATGAAGTTGGGGGGGAGGTTATAGTAGGCTTAAAGGAACAATGATACTGGGTGCATATTGTTCACACACCTCCCCAGTCTCCAAGCGGTGTGAGATTCCACCCAGGGTCCACGTTTCCTTTTGGGAATGAGGCACAGCGGAGGCGGGGGTGTCTTTAGGATATATGGTTTATTTACAGATATATACAACCTGAGGCTACGATGGAGGGGTTCAGAGCATCAACATCCCAAGAGGTTCTTGCTTAAGGTTACCAGATGTCCCCGTTTCCCTGGGACAGTCCCAGGATTTACAAATCAGCTCCCATACAAAATCTATTGAAGTTGAAAAGTGTCCCCAGATTCACTGAAAAAAATCTGGTAACCTTATTCTTGCTTCTCTCACAGTCACAGTCTGGGATTCAATCAGAAATCAGCCATGGCTTTTCATTTCACAGCAAACCCTGCGCTCAAGCTCCAGCTTTGTCTAAGAGCTAGAGGAGGGATCCTACCCATTTGTCTTCTGTCACAGAGCCCTGTCTTTTTTGCTCTATTAATGGCCCATCACCTTTTCTTTGTTTTCTTAATGCCCAACACCTGAACACAGGAAGCTAGCCTGGCTTACGTTTTAACACTTGCTGTATCCATGGGTTAGAAGGTCTGTCATGCGCAAACTCATAACAATATTTTAATCTCTTCACTTCTGGACAATTTTGCCTTGTTCCATAGATGTAAACCTTGCGACAGCTCTAATTTCCCTATTAAATCACAGAATTGTAGAGCTGGAAGGGACTTCCAAGTGTCATCTAGTCTAACTCCCTGCAATGCAGGAACATCTGTTCCCCTCTCACATCATTTAAAGGAACTGATGATTAAGATTTGGCCTTGAAGCAGGCTCAGAAATTCAATCCTGATTTATTTGTTTGAACTGTGGGATCCTGGAATTTATTTTGGCACATAAGGCAAAAATGTTGCCAGTTGGCCACTAAGTTAGGTTGGAAATGACAACAAGGAGTTTGGAATTAACATGATTTATTAGCCTTCCCCAGAAGCATTATCAGAAACTAGTAACGGTGATAATTACTCTGTGCCTTCAAACTTTGCTTGATTTTTTTTTATCTCAAAAAAGTATCATTTGAATCCTATTTTAAAAGAGAAAAAGGACAAAGCAAAACCAATGAGGGATTCTTCCAGAATAATTAGCTTTTTAAAGTGCATACACCTGCATTTCACTCTCAAACTGCAGTCAAGCAAATTAAAAATTAAATATTCATGCAATGGTTGACAGAAGCATAAGTATTGAATTCTTCCTCAGTTTATAATTGCTAGATGCCATATCTGGGCAGCTCTATTTCCTATACTGCAAAGGCAGAGTGCAGGAACTGTTGAAGTTTCAGATCACTCTTAGGTGCCAGTAGCTGACTTCCTCTCAGCAGCTGTAGGACAACCATCTCAGAACAGAACAAAGGAACGTAAGTGATTACTTTTTACCAGGATAGACCATTTGCACATCTAGCCTCGTGTTGCACACTCGGACTGAGAGCAGCTATCCAGTCTCAGCTAGAGGTTGTTCATGTATTCTAACACAGAGCTAATGTCCCATCCCTCAAAAACGTTTAGATTGATTCTTAAGTAAATAAATATTTATTATCAGCTGCTACAGGTACAACTCTGTCAGTGAATCAGAAGAATCAGAAGTGATAGATTGTGGTTTGAGGACCCGACCCCCGCGAAGTAAAATGAAGACACAGGGACACGTGATATAAGGTTAATGGGCTAGAAAAGGCCACAACTTTATTGATTACAGCAATGAAAAGGTATTGGCTTAGGCATTGGATCGCGAAACAAGTGGGTTTATTCACCAGGGGTTCATCACCTGTTGATGCTAATCCAACTATAGGCTCACCCTTGATGTCACCGAGGGTCGTGCCATGGCCTCCCGCCAAGCAGGCTTCGGACGGAATACACGACCGCCAGATTCCTTTAACGGAATACCCCTAGAAATTGAAGGCATAGGCGATGGCCACACCTAGCACTTCGACACACCACAACACATTATTCCAATGCCTAACCTACCACCAATACCACCAAAAAGTTGTGGCAATTGCTACGAGGTAGGCGAAAAAACCAAAAAGCCTAATGCCAAATGGAAAAACTCCTACCAGGCCCCCCGGGCAACCGGGGCGACCAACCTAAGGTCCATAGCAAGGCCAATGACCTAATCCCTGACTCAAAGGGAGTGGAGGGTGGGTGACTCGCACAGGACGACAAAGAGAAATGAGGCCGGGAGAGGCTGGCACTGCAGCATAAAGGCTGCTGGACACGCCCCCCCCCCATGGCACCTGGTTGGACGGCCACCGGGGGGGGGGGGCGTGAGCGCCAGCCAGGTGAGCTGGAGGCAGGGGGCAACGCCCCCTGCTAGGAGCGGTGTTCAGTCTCCCGCCCACAACCACTCCCCTCTCTTTCAGGGAGGAGAGTCTTTCTGCTAGGAACGTACATGGCTCCCAGTATGTTTCCAAGCACAATTCAAAGTGTTGGTGCTGACCTTTAAAGCCCTAAACGGCCTCAGTCCAGTATACTTGAAGGAGCGTCTCCACCCCCATCGTTCTGCCCGGACACTGAGGTCCAGCGCCGAGGGCCTTCTGGCGGTTCCCTCACTGTGAGAAGCAAAGCTACAAGGAACCAGGCAGAGGGCCTTCTCGGTAGTGGAACGCCCTCCCATCAGATGTTAAAGAGATAAACAACTCCCTGACATTTAGAAGACATCTGAAGGCAGCCCTATTTAGGGAAGCTTTTAATGTTTCATAGACTACTGTATTTTAATTTTCTGTTGGAAGCCACCCAGAGTGGCTGGGGAAACCCAGCCAGATGGGCGGGATATAAATAATAAATGATGATGATGATGATGATGATGATGATGATGATGACATGTCTACTCTGGCTTATTTTTTTACTTACGGTTTGCTAATTGAAGCAGAGCTTCATCTATAGCATTTCCAGGACAGGGACGACATAGTGCAAAGGATGAACAAGCTACTGAAAAGATGCAAGGTCTCTGTTCTTACCTTTCTCAACTTTGAGGCTCCACTGTGACCTCTAATGGCTGCCAGAAGGGCAGAGCGCTCATTCTCTTGTTCTGTGATTAGTGGCTTCTTCTGAGGTCCATTCGCCATGCTGGGTGAAATCTAGCATGTGACAAAACAGATATAAACAATTTATTTCTACCTAGTTTGGAAACAAGGTAATTTGAGCATCCGGAATGTCGTTGGCTTACCTGACTTTGGCCTTTATCCAGCCTGAGTGCACTGAAAATTAAATGGGATTTGTAGGAGTAGGCCTTATTTATCAGAGATGGAAAAATCAATCCTGCCATCTGTATTATGTTCAACTAGATCTTATTACTTTTAATGAGTACAGTATTAGTCTCATACTATATGCCATTCATAATTAGCTTCAACAGACACTTTTGCACTTTCTGCTGCTTTTTAACGAAGCAAAAAACACAGAGTGCAGAAGTGACAGTAGCCTGGCGCAGTATCTTGCCACTATATATATTTTTAAAATTAGAAAGAACAACTGTTATAAAACAGACTGGTACCTGCTAAGGTTGAAAGGCAGGGCTCACTATTTAATAATAATAATAATAATAATAATAATAATAATAATAATAATAATAATTTATTTCCAACCCTGCCCATCCAGCTGAGTTTTCTCAGCCCCTCTTCTTTTAATAAGTCTAAGAGCTGTTCCTGATGTTACAAGAAACTTCATGCATCCAGTAAGAGGCATTTCCTATAACATCCAGATATGCTTTCAGCTAAGTTTTTTTTGGTTTTGTTTCTTACCTTTCGGAGATTTTCTCTTCCTCCTGCATTCTGGATGGCTTCCATTAAAGCACTGTGTAGAGATGTATCTTTTGGAAGTGGCTTCTGGATGACTGGCTTAAACTTCTTCTTTGGCCCAAAAACTTTATTATCACCTCCCACGTCAGACTCTACCCTTTTGCTTTCACATGCACTGCCAAGTTTTTCATCTTTTTCTGAAACTACATGATTAACAACAGTTGTTCCATCTAACTCTGATGGTCTACTGTTGATAGGATGCCCCTCGGCTGACTTCCCAGAAGAGCTGGAAGTGATGGAAGATGAGAAATTGTTGGATGATCTAAGGAAGAAGGGACAGTGAGCCTCATCTGTTTGCTCCCTCCTTTGATTAAATATAGAAGGTGTCTCTCTAACAACTACATTTTCTATTGAACCCCATCTGGTCTTCTCTCCTGTGAGACCACCATCTTTAGAAGGTATTGTGGTAAATGGCTCCCTGTAGCAATGAGTGCTATTTCTTATCTTGGAATGAGCACCAAGTGGTAGAGTGTTTGATGCATTTTGGCTGCAACTGAAGATATCTACGTAAGATTTTTTTGTTTCTGCTGGCTGCTTTTCTACTGGGCAGGTTTTGGCCAAAATAATGCATCTTTTGGGAAGTGGTTCTGTTTCAGTTTTTACCACTTCTTCTTCCCTCATCTCTTCTACTTTGTCATGCCTTTCTTGACTGGTTTTAAACTGGAGTGGATCGATGCATTTTGCAATGGCAGAGGCTACATAATGGCTTGATGTTCTTCTTTGGGGCTTCTGAAATGGGAGCTCCATCTTATCTGTCTTGACCACTGGAGTCGTTAGCATTTTAACCGAAGACGGTGTGGCAGAAATGAGTGGCTTCCCCCCGCAAGGCCCAACATTATTGTCAACTGTCCTGGAACCAGCTAGTGGTGCTGTTGCTGCCTTCAGACTTGCAAGGGAGTCAGGTTTTGATTCCCCTATTTTACTGAGGGGTTTGAAATTGGTGATGACTGCTGGCTTGGTGGGAAAGCCTACTGGGGACTCCCCCAATGGTGTTTTCAGAGAATTTGATCTCCAGTATGCTTTGGCTCTCCCAATGAGAGTTTCCTCTGGTTCACTTGAAGTTGTATTTACTGTGACCTTTTTTATAATACCAGCATTTGGAGCCACCATGTTGCCCAATTCATCTATTTTAATGGCACCAGTAGAAAGGGAGGCATCTCTGTCAAAATATTTCACTTCAGGTTTGGGAGGTACAACTTTAAAGGTGGTGAGACCTATTTTAGGTTCATAGTTTGTGATTCCATTGCGAACACGGTAACACCATAAAGATGGGGTAGAGATACTTTGCTGCTCATCTGGGTCTTTTGTTGATGCATATCTGAATTCCAATTCAGATTTTATTTTGCTTGGAAGTCCTTCCTTGGTATTATCCTCTTTCAATTGTTTTACTTTCTCCTTTGTTCTATTTCTTTCACTCATAACAGTAAAGTTGGAAGAAACCACTTTGGATCTTTCAGACTCAGTACCATTTTTTGTGAGGATTTCCAGGGACATACCCTTCATGTTCATTTTTTCACAGGAAGGTGTGTGTGTCTCCGATATATATATCTGCTCTTTCTCAGTTTGGCGTCCAAACTCTTCTTTAGGTGACTGCTGTTTTAACAAGATCTCGGATAAATTGGAGGATATACCATCTACAGATCCCTTGCTCAAAGAACCAGCATTATTATTTTCATTAGTAACCTTCCCTAGAATAATGGGATCAGCTGAAATATGTTCTCCTTCCTCTCTAGTGGGGTGGATTATAATGTCAGTTTCGGGAATTTCATCTATTATCGTCACTGGCACAGGAACTGGAACATCTTGGGCAGTCTCAGTGTCCCGTGGAAAAGGGAGGGGTGAGCCATTCGTCTCACTAGATACAGATCCGCTTTCAGAATCATCCTGCATACTCTCCATCGCTGCAAAGAATACCAACAACATCTTTCAAAACTATGAACCATGACATTATCCCAAAATATTATCACAATCGGGGGATAATAAACCAAGGGGTTTTAACAGCAGCACCCCTTATATTACGAACTCCAGCTGCAACCGCTGCTTCAGATGCAGTGTAGAGGGTTGTGGTTAGAAAATAAATATAATAAAATCTCCACTGGGTGTGTTGAGTTGGTTGTATTATATGAACACATCCATAATTTTGTAAGCACTTTTTAATTTATACACATTCATGCTAAACATTTGCCAATATGTCTTCTGCTTACTGTGCAGTGTATCCCAGCAAATGGAGCTACACTGATATCTGGTTAATCACGAAAATGTACTATGAGAATGTGCCATCTACACAGTTTACATTACTGGGTAGTGAGTATAAAACAGAGAACATAGTCCTCATGAAAGCAAATTGTGTGTATTATGCATTTGCACATTATGTTTTTCCAGATATCAACACAAAGAAAAATATTGGTAATAATTTATAAACTGGAAAATATAGCATTCCTCAAGCAGGCCGTGAGACACATTTGTGAGAAGCTATTAGAAAAAAATCCACTTGTCTGGTCTGAAACATATAAAATACTGAATATCTATCCTAGTAACTGAATAGGAATGATACTGTAGTCCTTTCTCCCCAGCTCTGTATAATATATATATTTTTACAATCACCAGATAAAACAATAAGGAAAAGTATGCTCTCTCCCATCAATGCTGTAGATAACTAGGCTTGTTTTTAAAACAGCAACAACCTGCTGAACTGAATTTCTTCAGCACATAGTTCCATGAAAAGTATGATAACAGAAAATTTGCGTATCCAGTACTACTGCATTTATTAATTATTATTATTTTACTATCAAGGGCTACTCAACATCCTTCCAATGTAATGACCAAAGTAAATAACAATATTAAGAAATTCATGGGCTTGTTTCAGTTTTTCACTATACCCTCATAATATTGAGTAACAGATTGTTGTCTACTGTGAATAACCTCCAACAACAGTGTCCCCAAAAGGTAAGACAATTTGGCAATGGAAGCTGAACAATCTGATGAGGTATTTGCTGCTACTAGATAGAGCCTGAGTTATGAGATCTGTCCCACCTCTATGGAGTTTCCCAGTTTGACTGCTCTCTCATCTGCCTAACTGATGGATTGTCACCATTTGCCTTTTTCCTGCATTTTTTTTGCAATACAAATGTACAAATTTAAACTTCAACCTACCCATTAGGTCTTTGTCCAATGCAGCCAAGGCCTGAGTAGCTATGAACACATCTGCATTTTCAAACTTAGCTTCCATCATTTCGTCCTCATCCCTGCTACTGACAACAAAAGAAAAGAAAAGGAATGAAAAGGTTGTTCCTTTTTTAAAAAATTGATACTGCATAGCCAAATTTAATCAATTTAACATGTGTGTGTGTGTGTGTGTGTGTGTGTGTGTAAACATTGACTGTTTCTTTTAACAGCTGGGAAAACCAGATTACATTTGTTTAGATAATGTTTGCACACCTATCTTGCTCTCAATGAAAATTTAACTACAGCTTCTGTAATGAATTTTTTTTGTATTGGAGAGAAAAATAATAGCATAATGTTCAAATTATTTTCCAGAATACAAAGTAGCTACTTGATTAATCACTTTCCAGACATCTCAATAAAATTTAGAAAATAGTAAGACATGGCAAACTGTTTCAATTTCTTCTGAAACGCAAGGACTTAACCTGTAGGGTATCTGAATCTGGCTGTAATCCTGGGAGTAAAAGGTAAAGGTAAAGGTACCCCTGCCCGTACGGGCTAGTCGTGTCCGACTCTAGGGTTGTGCGCCCATCTCACTTAAGAGGCCGGGGGCCAGCGCTGTCCGGAGACACTTCCGGGTCACGTGGCCAGCGTGACGAAGTTGCTCTGGCGAGCCAGCACCAGCACAGCACACGGAAACGCCGTTTACCTTCCCGCTATAAAGCGGTACCTATTTATCTACTTGCACTTAAGTGTGCTTTCGAACTGCTAGGTGGGCAGGAGCTGGGACCGAAGGACGGGAGCTCACCCCGCCACGGGGATTCGAACCGCCGACCATACGATTGGCAAGTCCTAGGCACTGAGGTTTTACCCACAGCGCCACCCGCGTCCCTTAAATCCTGGGAGTAAACCCCACTAAATGCAACAGTATTTACTTCTGAGTAGGCATGGTTAGGATTGTGCTGTCAATCTCCTATCAAAGACCTGAAAGTGTCTCATTAAAATGTGCAAGAGAGAGTGCTTTCCTGTATTTTGAAATGCTTAAATTCTGTAAATATTTAGTTCTGCCTGACCAAGTTCGCTTGTCACTGGCTCAAACCCAGATTAACATAACCCACCCCCAAATCAAACTGTGCACATATTAGGTAGGAGACACATCATGCTCCTTCTGAGGTAGTTTGTCCAGCTTTGGCCTCACCCTGCACTTTGCTGTCAGCATGCAACAACAGCCAAACACCCTGGGAAATGGCTCTGACTGGTTGGCTAAACCACACAGATGTTGCTAGACTATAGCTCTCCATCTTGCATGACGTGTGACAGGGGATGATGGGAACTGTTGTCACACAACACCTGTAGTGCACCACACTGGCTACCTCTGCTTTAACCTGGGTCTTACACAGACAAACACAATTCTGAAGATGAAACTCTTCCAGCCACTTTGTGCTTTGGGTTATAAAATGGTTATAAAATGGGTTATAAAAAGGAGGGTCAAAAGCTCAGCCCATGAAACTGACAGTCAGGGAGAAAATGAAGCCTAAAGGGGTGGAAAAGGGAAACCAAATAAATTAAAGGGAAGAGAAACAAAAACAGAACTCTACTGTCTTCTTGTTGCCCAAGATGTTGGCAGCAGGGTAGAAATAAGGTGCATGAGACTCTAAGCTGAGCAGTTAATGTGCATAACAACCAGCTATTGTGCACATTCACCAGGCCTCAATGAAGAGGGAATTGTGCACATTTCCTAGTCAATATACACAATTTCAATGGGAAATGTACATATCTCAGCTGAATTTTGTACAGTGGGAAGGGAGATAGCAGCCTTTTAATGTGAGTGACTTCAAACTTGGAGTGACACATTTCCTTTTTTGCAGTACTGTGCAAATCTGGAATAGTGGAAAAATACATTTCAATTTTTTAAAAAATGAAAAGGTGTGTGTCAGGACGGGTAAATGAATACCTGCAGTTTTGGGCAAATCTAGAGCACAGGGAAAACTTGCACTTATAAAATAAAAAGGTGCCCATGCACAAATAACAAATGTTTGCATTAATGAACTTGTGGTGGGTGGGAAAATACTAATTGAAGGGGACGAGAACAAACTGTGTGGCTACATCAGGCACCACCCACTAGTGTGGAAGGGAAACACAGACATAGATTATGAAGGCATCAAATTTAAAGTGTTCATGGATGGATGGATGGATGAAGGCAGACAAACGGGCACACCAAAATAGTGCCGTACATACACATGACCCAGCCTAAATGAAACACAACTCCAACAAGCCATGTGACACCAAAATACTATGTTTTGCGCAAGCATATTTAGCAATACACAGCACACTTAAAAACAAACAAATAACTTTCCTCCAGAGCCTTTCCCTTCTCCTCTAGACCTTTTTGTTGCTGTCAGGCCTGCTCTGGCTTACAGTCAAGTAAAACACAAGGCCTTTTCCTGATAGTGTTTCACAGGTCAGATAACTACAGGTCAGTGGCTTTTTTCACACACTCTTTTTAATATAGGAAACAACACGATAAACTTAAGACCTCTCCCCTCTAAAATAGAAGGTGCTGAAATCACACCACTAGGAAATTTCTTGAAGTAACAGATGGATTAGCAGAGGTTCACACAACAGGAATAGCAAAGACCCCAAAGCACAAAATTATTGACCTTTGCATTTGTTAAACCAAGACCACTATGTACTGTTGCTCCACTGCAGTCAGCCATATGCAAAAGCATGGGTTAAAATAGCACTTTGCCAACTCAACACAGTAGGAGCAAGGTCTTTATGAGACAACTTGTGTGCAAAAGGCAACAATAAAACTACAAAAAGCTACTGTTAAGCCAAATGAAAGTCCTGTTGGCAATTTATGGGTAGATGCTATAATACGTAACAGGTGGTACAAAAAGAATGAATCTGAAATATTTGAAATAAGCTCATTAATAGAATGTAAAAGAAAACAGTGATGAAAGCTTATGCAAAGCAGTTGTTAGAAGTGTTCTGCATTGCCACCTCAACAAGTGACCAAAAGCAAGTTCCCATCAATCTAAGTCACATTTTCACTTATGCAATCCTGGTTTCCTCTACAAGATCACTGAGATCATTCAAGTTCAGCAGAAAAATAAACAGCCATATAAATACTAACATTATCTAAATTGCCTCACAGATGAGACCTACCTTTGGGAAATGATTCCAGACTCATCACTACTGGAGAATGCATTCCTTACAGAGCATGTCTGTTCAACATACATGGAATCCATCTCGGTCAAGGTCTCCTGGGCCCCGATGGACTTGTCTCTTGGCCTCACGCTGTCATTCTGAGACTCCAATGAGACAACATCAGAGGGGGAACTCATAACACCTGAATCTTCTGTGGTCTCCTCTGAGGTAAAGCAGCTGCTAACAGAGATCGTGTCCTCTGTTTCTGACAGTTCCAGAGCTACATCTTCCATGCTAGAAATATCACGCGAAAGGTGTAAATTGCCTAGACGAAACATTGCAAAAACAGTTAAATACCATTTGTCACTTTTTTCAAATAAATAACACATTAAAAAAGCCCCTCCTCCTCTGTTTATCAGAATGCACCACAATGTGGCTTTTTTCTTTTCTTTTCGTGTGGGCAGTGAATAGAATAGTAAATTCTCTATCGTGAAATGTCAGATTTCCATGTACTTAAAAGAATGCTCTGCACCTGTCTCTTACATGAAAAATTCAGCGAATTTGAATAAAAATGGGGGAATTCTGTTCGACTGACCAGGAATAAATGAAATACTTCAGAAATAGTATATACAGTGAAACAATAGTGCTTATGCATTTAATATAGATAACTGTTATATCTTAATAAAAAATGCCCAGCAAGGGCAAAAAAAGAAGAAGATAAACTGGGGTGGTGCTGCTCTATATGTCAAAATGAACACAAGAGACCCACATTTAGGAAATTAATATGAACAATAACTTTGACAGAATCACTGTGGATGGAAGCACCAGAACCCTTCAAAATAATTTAGTACTGGAATCTTCCAGTGTCCCCTTGACCAAAATATGGAGGGGGATCTCAAGATGGAGAAATAACTGAGGGACACAGTCAAAGGTCGGAAAAATGGTAAAAATGAGTGATCAACAAACCCTCACACTGACTGGTTAAATGTATAGTCAGGATATGACAAAGAGTTTTTATTTCTAGATTTGACAAATGCACATTTGGCTGACAAAAAGGGGAGTCAACCTTTGACTTAATCCTGAGTGGTGCTCAGAACTTAAGATAAGATATAAACTGTCAGACTACTTGGGAATGTGATGTTCTTAGCTTGAAAAATATATATGAGTGAAAAGCTGTCCAGACGTCAATATGGTCACATTTAAATTGGAAAAAAGAATAAAAAAGCATATGAAAAAGAATGAGGAAACTATTAGACCCAACATTTTTTATTCAAATAGCAGGAAACCAGATAATGGGAGTGAGACTATAAAATGATTATGTGGTGAATTACGGTAATTCTTTGAATCAGCCTTCACTGCTGAAGATGTTTGATAGATATTCATGCCTCAACTAGTAATTTTGCAATGAGCATCTGACAAACTTCATCAAACGAGAGATGATGTTCTAGAGCTAAATTAAAGGTAAAGGGACCCCTGACCATTAGGTCCAGTCACGGACGACTCTGGGGTTGCAGTGCTCATCTCACTTTATTGGCCGAGGGAGCCGGCGTACAGCTTCCAGGTCATGTGGTCAGCATGACTAAGCTGCTTCTGGCGAACCAGAGCAGCGCACGGAAACGCCATTTACCTTCCCGCCGGAGCGGTACCTATTTATCTACTTGCACTTTGACGTGCTTTCGAACTGCTAGGTGGGCAGGAGCAGGGACCGAGCAACGGGAGCTCAACCCGTCACGGGGATTCGAACCACCGACCTTCTGATCAGCAAGTCCTAGGCTCTGTGGTTTAACCCACAGCACCACCCGCGTCCCAGAGCTAAATTGGTGAAACACAAATGAACATGTCACTGGGTCTTCATGGCAAACATCTCAAGAGTTCTTAAAGAGATCAACTCTCTGAATTGAGCTTGAATTCTGGTATGGGTGGGTGGTTCCCATGTCCAGGAGATTAGTCAACTGCATGTACTGGACAGGATGGCACCCCCTCTGAAGGAAGAGGCTTGCAGCTTGGGGAGACTCCTTGACCCATCCCTGTCACTAGATGCCTAAGGGACCTCTGTGGCCAGGAGTGCGTTTTCCTAGCTCTGGGTGGTGCACCAGCTCCTTTCACTAATCCAAACAGTATTTATTGATGTTTCAATATGGTTTTTATGGATATATTGGTTTATTTTGCTTAATAGGTTCTTTTCTGCCTTGCTCTTTCCTTTATGAAAGGGTAGTTTAATAAATTTGTAAATAAAGTTTAAAAACCCCCAAATGTTTAACCATTTGAGTGATCCTCCCATTGAATTCCGCACCAATTAAAAGGGTTCAGTTTTGAACGGACTTTGTCAATAAGCAGCAATCCGAACCACACTTACCTAGAAGTAAATGGGACACAGGATACAGAGGGACTTACTTTTGAATAAACATGCACAGGATGGTTCAAGGATACTTTACAGGGCAATCCTAAATCTACTCAGAAGTAATTGCCATTGAATTCAAAGGGACTTATTCCCAGTTAATTGGGGCTAGGATTGCAGTCTTAATTTCTTTTATTTTAAGACGAATTTGGACATACAGGACCAGATGCAAAACTTTCGTTTAAAACAATATAAAATGGAAAAACTTTGCAAAGAACATCACAACCACCAGTTCTGAAAGCATAAATCTATTGAAGTGTACATTTCAGCATTTTGTACATTTACTGAAATGAATCAAGTTTTTAACGGAACAATAGGTTTTCAGCAGTGAAGGCACTGTTGTATTTAAGCTACATGAGCCTGTTAACTTAGATAAAGAGCATTATAAGTTTCTACAGAACCTCAGCAAGATTGTTGCAAAGAAACAAGTAGATTATAAAGGAAAATGGGTTGGGTATTTTTAAAGAAAACATTTATTTTGGAGGGAGGTGATAGGGAGTAATGACTATTGAAATAAAAAAATCTCACAGTGAACATGTTTTTCAAATTGAGGTTTTTCCCTGTTTTGGAATACTCAAAATGATTCATGTGTTTAGGGCATGCATTTGTTACATATCCAAAGTTTAAACTTTGAGTAAAATGTTTGGAGATACCTGCATCTTTGTCAGTGAAATATTCAATAAAATTAAAGGACAAGTCTCCTTGATTGAAATCATGCAGTACCCATTAAGCACACAACTCAATTTCTGGCAGCACAATCAGTAAAACTTAAAAGGTTACAAATCACAATTAAAGCTCTGCAAATTCCAAAATTAATGACTGTGGGTGCTGCTAAAGGTTCCTGGCACTGCCTAGAATTTGGGAGGCAATGAGAAATCGCCCAATTTCCAGCACTACTATTGTGTGCCCCCACCAAATTAAAATCAAGTTACATATGATTTGTTTATTTATTTATGACATGTACCAACCCATAACATAAAGTTATCTGGGTGATTTACAATAAATAAGTAAAACACTATTTAAACAAAAAGTAAAATATAGTATTATCAAATCAAATGCAACACATACAAATAATAAAGAAAAAAATTCAGAACAGCACCTATACAAACACAGATAAAAGGCAGAAAATACATAACCACCCGTATTACATGTAGAAAACATGATCAGAAAAAAACCCCACACTAAAATTATAAACAAAACTTTCTAGCCATTAAAAAAATAAAATGCATGAAGGCCAGAAGAGATACAATAGCAGAGCAGGAAAGTACACAAAGTAGACAGTCTTTTTTAATAAATGCACAATGCATTACATGCTGATGTTCATTGGTGTGTATATAAAACCTAATGGCTCTCTCTGTTTCCATTAAAATGTCAGAGCAAAGGATGATTTACAGTACTATTATCTAGGCAGCCTTTTGAAGCAGCAACCTAAAAAGAGGCTAGGCCAGCTCTGGGACAGCTTCCCAGAATGGCAGTGTTGCTCTTTATAATCTAACAAATTTATAAAAAATATGACAGCAGCATCTATGAACTTACATTTATTATCTTCGCTTTCAGATATACTTAGTAACTGTATTGACTCCCCTCTTGTTGAAATCACGGCAGAAGCTGTATCAAGAAATGGTAGCGTTGGAAGTGTGCATAACTTAAAGGTCAGTAAGGATGAATTTACATTGCAATGAAAAACCTTTTACCCCAATTCCTTATTGCAGCCGCTTCCCCTCTTACAGCGGTGGGCAAACAGTTTGGCAAGCGTCCCACAAATTCAAGTGTGAGATAGTGCCATTCTAGTGCATGACATCTTAGGCATTAACCACAGTTAATGCGTCTGAAGGAGCGTCTCCACCCCCATCATTCAGTTCGGACACGGAGGTCCAGATCCAAGGGCCTTCTGGCAGCTCCCTCACTGCAAGAAGCGAGATTACAGGGAACCAGGAAGAGGGCCTTCTTGGTAGTGGCGCCCGCCCTGTGGAACGCCCTCCCATCAGATGTCAAGGAAATAAACAATCTGACTTTTAGAAGGGTATAAAGGGTAAAGGGACCCCTGACCATTAGGTCCAGTCGTGACCGATTCTGGGGTTGCGGCGCTCATCTCGCTTTATTGGCCGAGGGAGCCGGCGTACAGCTTCCTGGTCATGTGGCTAGCATGACTAAGCCACTTCTGGCGAAGCAGAGCAGCACACGGAAACGCCACTTACCTTCCCGCCGGAGTGGTACCTATTTATCTACTTGCACTTTGATATGCTTTCGAACTGCTAGGTGGGCAGGAGCTGGGACCGAGCAACGGGAGCTCACCCCGTCGCGGGGATTTGAACCGCCAACCTTCTGATCAGCAAGCCCACAGGTTTAACCCACAGCGCGACCCACGTCCTTAATGTTTGATCACCCTATATAGGGAAGTCCTTAATGTTTGATCTTTTATTGTGTTTTTAATGCTCTGTTGGGAGCCACCCAGAGTGGCTGGGGAAACCCAACCAGATGGGCAGGGTATAAATAATAAATTGTTGTTGCTGCTGCTGAGAGCCTGTCATTCAAACAACAACAACAAAAATCCAACAAATTAGCAATTGTGTCACTGACTGGAAATTAAGATATAAACCTTAGCTAATGGGGTGTGTGCCCAGTTCCAGCTGAAGTGAGGGGACCATTCCTTCTCACCAGCCTAGGGAGCCCGAGTAGGGATGATTTAATCTATTCTATTTATGGTACTTCTGGCCAGGAGGGCTTAAGTGCCCTCAGGCCAGGCAGCTCATGTAAAGGTTATTGTAGGAAGAATACTAGAAGACCTGCTCCCTGCCTTGCAGGCCTTTTCCCACCTGGCCTGGGAGGGCGGGGCCTGGACTGACTCCAGCTTCAAAAATTGAGGCTGAAGATACTCTTGTTTAGCGGGGTTTGTTGCTGTTATTGATTTTTTTTTGTTATCTTTATTTTTAGATGTTATGATTTATGTGGAACTTGTGCAATTTGGTTGTGTGCTTTTTATGTGCTTTATTGTTTTTGATTACTTTTGTTATATTTGTGATTAAAGTTAATCTTTTCATGTAGTAAACTGCCTTAAGCATGGTTTTTTAACCGTGGAAAGGCAGCATGCAAATAGGATGGTGGTTTTATATGGGGACTACTGTGGCAGCATTCCAGCCAAACCATGGTGGAAGCCCCCCCCCCATGCTACGCCAGTGCACCCATCCTCCCTACAAGCAGGTCAGCGGACACCATGTTTGGAAGACCTTGCAGTGGATATCAATGGCTGCCATATTCAGGGCTCGGAAGGAATTTGCTTGCAAACAAATTGGGCCTGTTTGGGGTTTTTGCCTTCATCGTAGCAATTGACACAACTTCTGATGTATAAGTCAATGGGTTGTATCTTCAAACTATTCCTGGGACGTGGGCAAGAGTTGGTGCCCCACCTCTGCCCACCCTTGAGCTGATGCAATATGTCAGGGTACCCCTCCAAAGGCATCTGGGTGGAAGATTCTGTCCTGAAGCCGAAAAGAGGAGCAGGTCTAGAACTTTCAATGGAGGCCTGGTGGAGGGAGGGGCAGCTTAGCTGACATACATCTTGAAATGACCCTTAACCCAGGCATGTTTCTGTTCAAACATCAGCCTTCAGTCAGGAGGCTGATTTAGGATACAAACCCACTGTCTAAGCCAGCCTTTCTCAACCTGTGGGTCCCCAGATGTTGTTGAACTACAACTCCCATCACCCCTAGCTAGCAAGGCCAGAGCTCAGGGATGATGGGAGTTGTAGTCCAGCAACACCTGGGGACCCACAGGTTGAGAACCACTGGAAGCCAAAGCCTACCTACATCTGTGACAAATAAAGTTGTGGCCATTTTCAATTCTATAACATTGTTGTGTCATTTTCCTCCCTCCCGTTTACTGCCCCCCCTTCCCGTCCAAGGGGTACTGGTTCCTGAAGAATGGCCTGATGCGACTGATGAGAAGCAAATACTGAATGAGCCATAAAGACTCCAAACACAGGCAACTTTCTCAAATAGAGAACTGTAATGATGAATATCATGACATTTTCTGTATGTGGCTGTGTAAGATTCCTGTATGTGGCTCTTTATGGCACTTAATATTTAGAAGAATGAATATATTATCATATCTCATTTTTATTATACTTATAGTCAAGCAACATAATATATCAGCACAGTTTAATTCATTTGTGTGTTGCTCACTGAAAACAGATTAGATAATTTGGTCCACTTTGCAGTGATGTCTGTGTTAGGCCTTAGCCTAGCAGGTTTTCAAGAGGGGGGAGCTGTTAACCCGTAGAACCAGGTAGTTTAAAACACACATTAGAGCAACCATGACGGTTCAAAATGGATGACCCTGTGCCATCTCTGTACAAGCTATTTGGAACTTGGTTCTAGGTTCCCGTCTGCTTGCAAAACCCTGACATCCTGAAGTATAAGAGCAGTAGAAAAACAACTATGAATCCAAACAAAAATGAAAGCATGATATTTTGGAAAGGCAGTGCAAGAGTAGGTCCAAGTGCCCTGTGTGGAGGACTGCTGATGAAACCAGGCTCCCAGTTTCTCTCTTTCCCCCTCCCAGGCAGATTACGGTAATTCATGGTCTACTTCTAGGGTTAACCTTAAAATACGGAATCGTGTACTGATTTAATACGGGGCACAGTTCGTCCCATATTTGAAGTCATCATCAAAACTGTATGGGCTGAGTGTGGGTCTGGTTGGGGTTGGGGGAGAGCGAGAGTTTGCATGGGCAGAGGGTGGGAGAGTGAGAGCAAGAGCGAGTGGTGCGCGCAGTGTCACGGGTGAGGCAGCGAGGAAGGGCAGGCGGCCGAAGAGCAAGATTGGAAGAAAAAGAAATCACTCATTGCAGCGTCCAGAGCACAGCAGAGCAGTTAAAACGTGCCACATTGAGGCACCTGCCCCCCAAACCTCTTCCTTGTGTGGCAATAGGTGGTGGTGAGCTGGCTCAAATTCTCTCTCTTCAATTGCTTTGCATGTTGAATTTCCCTTCCAGCCTTGCCTGGCTGCTCCTCGCCATTCACCGGTGGCTCAAAGCATGTGGCACGCCTCCCCCCCCCCTTTTCCTTTCCTGCACTTACGTGCCACGCAGCCCTTTCCTGGCTTGCTGCAACTGTGGGAAAGGTGACTGCAAGCTAACTAGCCCAGGGCAGCAATATTTGAAGGCATTCTGCCGCCTGCTTCTTTTTACTTCTCTTTGTATTGATGAAATTTATTTGTGTTTATGAAATTTATTTATGAAAATGAGATTTATGCAGCTCTTAAAACAGGGCAGAGACTACGGCTCATGAGGGATAATGCTATTTGCTCAAAGGAATCTGCAGTCCTCTTCAAGGCTCAGGACTTAGCCACACTTATTGATTGATTTAATTTATATACCGTCCTATACCTGGAGGATTTACCCAGCTCTTTACAGGCAGGTGTCTGCACGTTAATGCTCTGAGTGTGGGGGTATGGTTGTTGTTTTCTGCCCTGAGCTTTCCCCATGAAAACACACTCTTTAATTTTTTAAAAACTACTAATCAAAATCAATGAATAATAAAAATGTGTTTGTGGGAGGGGGGTTACTGGTTTGTTTATTATGATGGTGATTATGTATTTTGTGTTCTCATTTTGTATTTTTATCTTGTGATCTGCCCTCTGATCTTTGGATGGAGGGTAGTATACAAAATTTTATCATCATCACCATCATCATAATCTGAAGCTGAATCAGAGCAAATGTCAATTCGGGATTTCCGCAGATGAACGTTTGCTCCTATTGAGCTTTCAAGAGCAGCTTTTCACAGGGAAAGCTCCAGAGCAAAAAGAAGGGCGCTTGGACACAAAGTTATAAGCCATGGACCATGCTTGGAAAGAACAGGTGGAAGGAAAGTGTGTCTAAGCCCTCGGTTTGTTTGTTGTTGCAGCAACACTCAAATCTGTCTTTCCATCCAGGTGCTACCTAGAGCTATCCTGGGTGTTACTTATCTTGCTTCTTTGCCTTTTGGGCTCTGACCTCTGCTTTTTTCAACTTCTGTTATCTTGGTTTACTATCTGCTTTGTCTGACCTTGCCTGGGGGAACCTGACCTTTCCTTTACCGACTTTGCTTCCTGAACTTTCCAGATGCTAATAGAATATGATGCAGACTCTTTGCCTAGCACAAGACCCCATTTGCGCTAGAACCCCTTGCTGGGGCAGAATAGCAAGTCACTATACATGTACACTGGGACACGGGTGGCGCTGTGGGTTAAACCACAGAGCCTTGGACTTGCTGATCAGAAGGTCGGCGGTTCAAATCCCCGCGACAGAGTGAGCTCCTGTTGCCTGGTCCCTGCTCCTGCCAACCTAGCAGTTCAAAAGCACGTCAAAGTGCAAGTAGATAAATAGGTACCCCTCTGGCGGGAAGGTAAACGGCGTTTCCGTGTGCTGCTCTGGTTTGCCAAAAGCGGCTTAGTCATGCTGGCCACATGACCTGGAAGCTGTACGCCGGCTCCCTCAGCCAATAAAGCGAGATGAGCGCCGCAACCCCAGAGTCGGCCACGACTGGACCTAATGGTCAGGGGTCCCTTTACCTTTATACATGTACACTAAAAGTAAGTTGCATTCATTCCCCACCCAGAAGTATAACTTACAGAAACTCTGTGGAGGTTGAACTTAGTTTTTTCTCAGTGGGAAAGGGGGTACTTGAATTTCATCCTTCTGTAGCTGCTCTTTTATCATTAAGCAAATCACCACCAGTGCATCTTTGAATGAGCTAGGTAATGCTGCTCTGTGGATAGTTTGGTTTAGTGCAGTGATGGGGAATATGTACCCTGTAGGTGTAATGAGGCCTGGCAGGGATTCTAATTTGGCCCACAAGTCTGCTTTCACCAAACAATGCCCACCTGCCCCACACCTGATGCAGTAGGTAAAGGTGCTGTTGCAAAGGATTATTCAGGAGTTTGAAGTGTGCTCCAGATTGTTCCTTGGCAAGTAGTGCTGCTTGGTGCTAACAGCAAGTCCCTTTGAAGTTGGTATCATAATGATAGGTGGCTAAAAAGTGGGCTGACCTACCCACCTGTCCATATGGCTTGCAGGTGAGGTCACAAGTTGTATCCAGTTCCCCACCAATGATTCACTTCCTTCTTTAAATATGAATTGACTTTAAATATGAATTGACTATATATAGACCACCACTGACTCTGACCAACAGACAGATGTTTTTCATAACCCTGCCACCAGTGAATGACAGAATCTTTGGCCTCCTAAAGACAAGAGCCCACACACCGAGGAGTTAGCCCCATTTAAAGCCACATCTGTGTGAACACGCATAGGGGACTCAATATGTGTGTTCTCTCAACCAGGTGACATGGGAATCATCCCTCAGTCTGGTCCTGGGAAGCAGAGCCCCAAGAAAGTGAACGGAGGGATCATCCACACTTCCGTTTGCCCTGATGCCTTCCCCCAGGAAAACCTGTGCTTCAACACTGAACTGGAACAAACAGCAACCAGATTTTCCATGGATTGCCATTTGTTCCAATTTAGTGTGAAAGAGTGGATTTTCCAAAGGAAACTGGCAGGAGAAAGGCAAAACAGCTCAGACCCATGCCTAGAAGGAGATGAGGAACTATATCACCTTTAGAAG
Organism: Podarcis gaigeae; assembly: GCF_964106915.1. NCBI lineage: Eukaryota > Metazoa > Chordata > Lepidosauria > Squamata > Lacertidae > Podarcis > Podarcis gaigeae. Next base: position 52,042,528 of record NC_139689.1, read on the forward strand.
ACATCTGAAGGCTCTCCTGTATTGGGAAGTTTTTTAATGTGTAATGTTTTATTATGTTTTTATATATGTTGGAACCCAGACAGATGTGGCAACCCAGACAGATGGGCAGGGTACAAATAAATTATTATTATTAGCATTAGCAGGGGACAAGTGGAAAACCACTCGGGCCTGTGCTGTCTAAGCACAGGGCAAGCAAAAGTGTGGACGAACCCCAAGTTGTGTTTCAATACCAGAGTTCAGTTTAACCATATCTCATAAAACGTTTAGAATTCCTTTGAAGAACAATTATTCTTAACAATAAACTTAAAAGGTTAAAGCTACTGGAAAAATGCTGGGGAGGTAATGTATAATAGTGTACAGATAGCATTGACTTCAAGATTTGTTATCCTGTCATAAACGTATGATAACTAAATAGTACAGTGGGCCACATTTCCAAGCCAAATGAATGCTTGTGTGTATTTGCACACAGAGAAATGATTCCAAGGTGCAAGTGGTTCTGCAAAAAGGACTAATTATTCAATCCAGCACAATGTATTACATGATAAAAAAAAGTTCCAACACCTACAGCCTTTTCTGTGCATAATACAGCTCTGGCTGTGAACATCATTTCATCTCATAAAACACACGCTTAACCATTAGCTTGAGTAAAAAATACATGCTGATCAACATTCATGATCAATTTTCACTGTTTCCAAAACACCTGCAATTCTGTTATCTAGGAGCTGATTTTTTTAAAAAAAAAACACACACACCCCCACATAAGAATGCAATACTCTTAAAGGGAATATAAAAACAAAATTGTGGAATCAGATTTATCATGACACAAACAGTGGTTTAAAATAATTTGATACATACTAAACAGTATATAATGTACTTATAGAATCACAACAAAATAGTTAAAGACTGCAATAGTATGAAAAGTAGAGAAAATAAGAATGTTTTTAAATGTGCCTTATGTATTCCTATTATGTCTGATAGACCCTTAAGAGTGCATACTTGTCTCATCAGAATAAAATCTTCATTCTCAATGGCCTATTCACTAGAAGCGTGTATGGCATTGCAATCCTTTGCACTCTTACCTGGGAGTAAGTGTCATTACTTTTCACAGACATGTATAAAATTGTACCACACGCTGCTTACAGGGAAAGCAACAAAAAGCACCTTGTATTTTAACACCAAGTACACCTGTTTAGGCAGATATTACAGGACCATAGAAATAAAGAAAATGTTCTGCATATTTAAAAAAAGTGCTGTCCTACAAACCAGGGGTGAGACAAATTTGGCACGCTAGGCCTCTCCATTTGGCCCACTGACATGGCGTCAGGTGAGGGCTTGTAGCGGAGCTTGGTTGACAGGGGATTTGCGGGTGCTTCCAACTGGCACTTCAATGTATCAAATCACATGATGGTGGTGACAGGTGATGGATGGATGGCTGGCTCCACCCACCAGTCAAATTCAGCCTGCAAGCCCAGCCCTGCTAAAGATCTGGCCTGTGAAGCCAAAAAGTCTCCTCTGCTCTATAACTAAAATGGGTGGAAAATGAGGAGTTACACTGAAAATAATGTGTTTTCAACAAAATGTTGCATATATGAAAAAGTTGAACACCTCTATTGTGGGTGAGGTCTGGCTCTCCAGATGGCGTTGGACTCCATCTCCCATCAGCTTCGGACAGTGTGGTCAGGGATGATGGGAGTTGTTGTCTAACAAGATCTGTAGGGCTAAATGGTCCTCATCCCAAATCTAAATAAAACAAAATACTAGACTCAAAGAAGCAATACAAATACTGGATTATTTTGAATCAACATATTGAGTAAGTCGCAGAATTTCTTTTCACTATTGAAGATAATTTATCTCACAAAGGTGAGATATTTCTATTTGTTCAACGAAGAAGGAGGAAAAATCAGAAAGATGCCAATGAAGAAGGAGAAAAAGTCAGAAAGATGCCATTCACACACCATTTTTCCCTCAGTGTGGGAAAAGGGAACATATAAAGAATGAAGGCAGAAAGGCAACGAGGTTCAGAGGTATGAAGATCATAGGAAGAGGCAAGCTGTGTCAGACGGGCTTGGAACGTGAAGGGAATGATGCACAACAATAAACTGTTGGGGAGGGAAAACAAACAATATAATTAATGACTGAGCCAAATATTTTAGGCTGCAATCTTACCTGAAGTGAGTCCCATTAAGCTCAATGAGGCTTAGTTCTTAGTAGACGTGTATAGGATTAAACATCCAACACATTCCTTTATGACTGCTGCCAGCAGGAGCAAAATTAATGCAGTTTTTGTAAATAAAATTGCAACTGTTCTAATATACAGATGCCCCACTTTGGTATTCTCAGTAGCCACCCTACTAGATAGACCTCTGGTTTTGAAACTAAGATCATGGAACCCTATTTAAGGATGAAATCATCGCCCTCAAACAAGAACTTGCAACTTGAATGGGAGATAGAAATATTAACCTCAGGTCCCTGCAGTAGGGAATTATTTCAGCAACTGGGGTGGGTAATGAAATTCATTCCCAAGCTGCGGAGAGATCAGCATTAGCAGCAGTGAGGATGGCTCTCTACTAACTTAAAAAAAATTGGCTGCCATCAACGGCAGAGAGACCCTTCCTCATCAGTCCAGCCACTATTTCGTTTTCCCTCAGAATGCATTGCATTCAGCCACAGGGAATATATATACAAAAAGCTCCCTGCATGTAATAAAACAATGCATTAGATCAGGCTTGGCCAAACTTGGCCCTCCAGCTGTTTTGGGACTACAATTCCCATCATCCCTGACCACCGGTCCTGTTAACTAGGGATGATGGGAGTTGTAGTCCCCAAACAGCTGGAGGGCCAGGTTTGGCCATGCCTGCATTAGAAGGTTGGGAATGTTTGGTGCAGATTACTCCAGTGGAAAGCTATTGAAGGTTGCATTCCCAAAAACAGTCAGGGCCAGACATGCATACGATCATACATGCAATTGCACACAACTCTTCCTTATTCAGTGCCCTGGTTTATCAGCGAATCAGCTTTCAGGGGAGGGTATTTCCATCCCCATTATGATGCTGAGTTCGGGATGCTTGCTGGGATGGGGACAGAAATCAGATGATCAGCATCCATCATCTGGAGACCAGGGACAGCACATTTCTATCTGGTGTGTGGTGGGCCCACAGAGAGTGTGGCTGGGGCAAGGCCGTGGCTGAGGAAGAGGGCTGGATGTGGAGGACTGTCAGGCCACATTACGCCAGCAGCTTAGAAGTTCCCCATCCCTGCATTAGAGTGACATGTTTAGTACGAGTCCATCTGGTGAACCAGAGCAAATCAGAGAGTATGCAAGCCTAAGGTCTACTCCCAATCTCACCCTGATGGCCAAGTACTATATGAACAGGCTTATATTTCAAAACATTTCATGATGGCGTAATATATTGTTATCTACGCATACAAGCACCACACAGAATTCAATCTTTTGACGACACTCCTATGCGCACTTGTCTTGCAGTAAGTTTCACTGATCACAATTTGACTTACTGCTGAATAGGTTACATTATTGAAATCAGGTAAGTAATTCCCACAAACACAGTGGAAACGTATTCTCCAGTAAATATGTTCTGATGAGGGTGTTAACTCATTAAAATCTCTGCAAACCATGCATGTGACAAATCATTCTGCTGACACATGTGACATGTGACAAATCAAGGCTGACACAGAATGAAAGTTCAACCAATCTCAAAATAACATAATAGAGAAAAGCAGATTGATAAATTCAAGACAAAGACACCCATGGATCAGTAATGTTAGAAATGCACACAATACATATATTTGTATGCTTAGTGGTCCAAAAGGATAGATCATTTAAGGAGAATAAATAGGCCAAAGCACAAAATGGTAAGCAAAACACTGCAACGCTATAGGCTCCATTATACAGTGGTACCTCGCAAGACGAATGCCTCGTAAGACGAAAAACTCGCAAGACGAAAGAGTTTTTCGTTTTTTGAGTTGCTTCGCAAGACGAATTTCTCTATGGGCTTGCTTTGCAAGACGAAAACATCTTGCGAGTTTGTTTCCTTTTTCTTAAAACCGTTAATACCCAGGGAATCTGTGCTGCGCAAGACGAAAAAACTCGCAGAACGAAAAAACTCGCAGAACGAATTAATTTCGTCTTGCGAGGTACCACTGTAACAGAATTCAATAATGATCTATGTTCCACATAGCAGGAGAACCGATATTATTTTCCGTTTCCAAATAAAAAATCTTTGGAAATGTGTAAACTTTGCTTTGGGATTTCCAAATCCCAAAGACACATGGTTGATGACCGGAAACAAAACTAACACAACAAAATCATGATAGAAAAATAAAACTGAGCATTGCAACACTGATTGAGTAGCAGTGGGTCTTGTCAGGGCAGGGGCCAATCCTGATCTCCTTTTCCTCAAATGCTGCCACCACCCCTAAGCTTGGTCTGAGGGGAAGACTGTTACCCTTACTAGAGACTTCTAGGTGAGCCAAAACTTGCTCTTTACCCCCAGAAATCTGAGGCAGACAGTAGCCTTGGAAATAGGTCCCACTGAGATCAAGGACATTTACTAACCTGAGGCTACAATCCTATACTCACTTGCCTGGGAATAAACCAAGTGGACACACATAGGATTGCACTAATTGTTTTTCTGGAGTGGTATCTGTATCTGTGTCAGAGAAAGAAATGCTACTTAAAAGTATTTATTTATTAAGGTATATACACTGCTTGATTGCAAAACATCTCAAAGCAGTTTACAAAGTAATAAAATGATAAAATCAAGAGAAATTCACAATCATGCTTTAAGACATGCAAAAATCAAAATACTAAAACAGATTAAAATTACCTCATCTTTCTAAGCATCTGGGTAGGCTTGCCTAACCAGGTATGTTTTTAACAGACATCAAAAAGAGTACAGTGAAGATGCCTGCTTGATGTCGATAGGCAGGGAGTTCCAAAGTTCAGATGCTGCCACTCTAAATAATCAAGTTCTTACCAAGGCAGCATAGGTATTATGTGGCACTTTTAACCAATCAAACTGGTCAAGTGGGCATACGTGGAGCAAGGCCATCTCGTAGGTAAACTGGTCCCAAGTTGTTATGGGCTTTCTATACCAATACAGTGGTACCTTGGTTCTCAAACTTAATCCATTCCAGAAGTCCGTTCTAAAACCAAAGCGTTCCAAAACCAAGGCACGCTTTCCCATAGGAAGTAATGCAAAACGGATTAATCCATTCCAGACTTTTAAAAACAGTCTCTAATTGATTGATTTATGGACCACTGATCCATAAAATGAAAGAAATCATCAATGTACTGTACTATAAAATAAATAAGACAGTATTGTAGATGATGAAAATTAAAATTATTTTTTTTCCTTACTTGCTCTGATGATAGTCATTGTTTGGAGGGGGGACTTTTATCCATTTCCGCAGTCACACAATCAATCAATCAATCAATCAGCTGAACTGGGTTCCACACAGTCACAAAAACAAATTAACCGAAAAAGCCTCAAAAACAAAAACGCAAAATAAATAGCAAAACCAAGAGCGCTAAATACAGTGGTACCTTGGTTCTCGAACTTAATCCATTCCGGAAGTCCAATTGACTTTCGAAATGTTTGAAAACCAAGGCGCGGCTTCAGATTGGTGCAGGAACCCCGGAAACAATAGCTGACAGCCGCTTTGGACGTTCGGCTTCCGAGAAACGTTTGAAAACCGGAAGACTTACTTCCGGGTTTTTGGGAACCAAGGCATTTGAGAACCAAGGTACCACTGTAGCAACACCTTGAATTTGGCCCGGTAGGAAATTGGCAACTAGTGCCAATGTGGGCACAGATGTTACATGCTGTGTAACACAGCAGTATTAAGGCTGACAAAAGAAGAAACTACATACAAAGAAGAATATAGTATGGGATTTTCAAGCATAAGAAATGGCAGCACAGATTATGAAGGATATTGCAGCCTTTGCAAGTGAATGGACAGATACTTTATAAGACTAAAGGTACACTCCTACACAGAAATAAGGTCCACAGTGTTTTACTCTTAGGTAAAGACTGAAGAAGGGACGCAGGTGGCGCTGTGGGTTAAAGCCTCAGCGCCTAGGGCTTGCCGATCGAAAGGTCGGCGGTTCGAATCCCTGCGGCGGGGTGCGCTCCCGCTGCTCGGTCCCAGCGCCTGCCAACCTAGCAGTTCGAAAGCACCTCCGGGTGCAAGTAAATAGGGACCGCTTACCAGCGGGAAGGTAAACGGCGTTTCCGTGTGCGGCTCTGGCTCGCCAGAGCAGCGATGTCACGCTGGCCACGTGACCCGGAAGTGTCTCCGGACAGCGCTGGCCCCTGGCCTCTTGAGTGAGATGGGCGCACAACCCCATAGTCTGTCATGACTGGCCCGTACGGGCAGGGGTACCTTTACCTTTAAAGACTGAAGACAGAAGACTTTTTTTACAATATCTAAGATGGTATTGTTATTTAGGTTTTGAAGTTTCAAATACATTTTGCATGAAAAGATATTTAAGAAAATTCTGCCATCAGTTTTATTCCTATAAAAACATTTTTGAAAGTGATTATTTGGAATGGGAAGTGAGCAGAAGGGAGCGGCACAGCTATTTTGCAACCTACCATGTGATTTGAATAATCAGCAAATAGTTTGCATAATATGTATATCAGGCCATTCCTATCTGCAGGACTGAGATATGGCAGTCCTAAGCAAGCAACATTATTAAAAAAACCCTCAAGAGGCAAGTTCTAGATACTGAAAGAATTCCAGTGACAAGTTCTTAAGTTAGATATTTAACAACTGCCAATTTATCTATTTAACACAGCTTTGGAAAGCGACAGTTTTTATTATACACACACATACAGAAACGCTGCCGGTGCTTCTGAATCAGAGGTCTACTTGGGACAGTATTTGGTGGGGAAACTTCACAGAAACAATTCTAGCATAATGAGTCTTCTATTCTGACACTTTATTAACATCTGTGGATCAATTCTGTAAGACACACTTTATGGGAGACATCTCCCACCCCCCAAATCAAAGTCCTTTCTACCTCAAATAGCCCTTTGACATAGACCTACCGTATTTTTCGCCCTATAGGACGCACTTTTTCCCCTCCCAAAATGAAGGGGAAATGTGTGTGCGTCCTATGGGGCGAATGCAGGCTTTCGCTGAAGCCTGGAAAGCGAGAGGGGTCGGTGTGCACCGACCCCTCACGCTCTCCAGGCTTCGCACACCTCTCCGCAAGCAGCGGGAGCGCTTCTGCTGCTTGCGGAGAGTTGCCTGCCTGCCGAAGCCTGCGCGCGCTGAGCTCAGCGCGTCCAGGCTTCGCGGACCTCTCCGCAAGCAGCAGGAGCCAACGCTGGGCTCCCATGGCTTGCAGAGAGCTGCCTGTTTGGGGACTGGGGTCGGGGGAAGCTCGGGCCGCCCCAGCCCCGCGCCTGGGGGGGAAATAATTTTTTCCCCTTTATTTCCCCCCCAAAAAACTAGCTGTGCCTTATGGGACGGTGCGTCCTATAGGGCGAAAAATACGGTAATTCTCACCTTTAAGAGTTCAGGTGAGAGCTCATAGGGCAGCCTTTTCCCCATGTGGTACCCTGCAGATGTTTGGGGCTACAGCTTCTATCAGCATTAGCCAAGATTGCCAACAGTCAGGGATTATGGGAGCTGCGTCCCAAAATATACGGAAGACATCAGGCTGGAGAAGGCTTAAATAGATGCATTTGCAAGGTACTTAAAAAGCAACAACTGAATTCAGTTTTTTTGTGAATGACACAGTGGAACTCTGTCAATGACCGCCCCCCACATTAAACGGGGGGGGGGCCTTTGCGTGGTCGCACGCAGCCCCCTGGACCCTATGCGGCCCCATTAGCACAGGCTTGGCTTTGCCTTCCCCAGGTGGGATACCTGGAGGTCTCCGCCTACCTCAGCCAGTTGCCCAATCCCCCCTGGGGAGGCGTTGCCAAGGTGACCAGGCCAGGTAGGGGGAGGGGCTACTTGCTCACTCAATAGGGGGAGGATCTTACCTGGGAATCGTCAGTTGGCTCCAGAGCTTCTCCCACCCTGCCCACCCTCAGTTAAGCCTTCTTTTGCAGGTTAACCTTTTCTCCACAGGTACGCAGGCGCTGCTACGTCAAGGTTGCTGTTGAAGGGCCAGAAAGGTATTCTCCTGCATTGGCAGGTTTGCCTTTCCAGTAGCAAAACGTCACAACTTTGGCAGTATCAGGCCTTGGGTGGAATCCTTTAGTCTATCTTCCATGAATGGGGGGGGCGTGCAGCGGTGACCCATGCCCCCCTCCTCTTTGCGGTGGCGATACCAGGGTTCCCCATTAAAGGAGTTTTTGAGGGGAGGCTTAGACAAACGCCAAGAGGTTGTCACTGCTCTCCCCTCCAACGGCGGCAAAACGGGGGGTGGGCTTTCTCTGCTTGAACATATGTTCTCCAAAGCCAGCCCATCCCCCCCCCGATAACCCTGATGTTCCCCAGACCCCTGGCAGAGAAATGGGAGGGATAAACACCCAATGCCTCAGCCAAGGTCTAAAAAGGTAAAGGTAAAGGTACCCCTGCCCGTACGGGCCAGTCTTGACAGACTCTGGGGTTGTGCGCCCATCTCACTCAAGAGGCCAGGGGCCAGCGCTGTCCGGAGACACTTCCGGGTCACGTGGCCAGCGTGACATCGCTGCTCTGGCGAGCCAGAGCCGCACACGGAAACGCCGTTTACCTTCCCGCTGGTAAGCGGTCCCTATTTATCTACTTGCACCCGGAGGTGCTTTTGAACTGCTAGGTTGGCAGGCGCTGGGACCGAGCAGCGGGAGCGCACCCCGCTGCAGGGATTCGAACTGCCGACTTTCTACCCACATCCAAAATATAATAAAGTTTAATCCCATTGAGTCGTTATTCCACATGGCGAATTTGAGGGACTCCGCCTGTCCATGCAATGACCACGTTTATATTTTGTATTTTCACGATGTATGAAATGTAAAAGTGCAGAAAGGGGATTGGGTGGCAGCTGACAAGAAGCGGCTGGTTTGATGGCTTTGCTACATCACAGTGCAGGAAGACAACCCTCAAGCCACTTGGCACTGGGACAGAGGTCTGGGCTAAGAGACTGAACTGGAATGGGAATTCTTTCTCTTCACTGGACAATAACCTAAGAACCTATCCTGGGCATCAGCCTTCCCACATTTGTTTGTTTCCCTCAATTATCCCTAAATGATTTCTTTACATAGACAAAGAGATATTTGCCAGAAGGCTTAGAAAGAAATTTTACCTGGGACCATGACTGGCAGCTAGGAATAGCAATTTGCTTTTCTTTTTCGTGTGTCTGAACTGAGCATTGCTGTTTTGCAATGGGAGGTTGGTTCCTTCCCACCAATTTCAGGGTGGAGTGTGGTCTGAATGTAATATTGTCACCATGCCATACATGTCCTGATATACAGTGGTGCCTCACAAGACGAAATTAATTCGTTCCGCGAGCCTTTTCATCTTGCGCGGTTTTTCGTCTTGCGAAGCACGGTCAGTCGCAACTGCACCTCTTCAAGCGGTTTTAAGAAAAAAGGAAACAAACTCGCAAGACGTTTTCGTCTTGCGAAGCAAGCCCATAGGGAAAATCGTCTTGCGAAGCAACTCAAAAAACGAAAAACCCTTTCGTCTTGCGCGTTTTTCGTCTTGCGAGGCATTCGTCTTGCGAGGTACCACTGTACTGTTTTATTGTTTTATTATTTATGTTTTGAAAGTAAAATATTGTAAAGAAAAAAACTGCATCACAAAATTCATATACATGCACATTTTGGATGGCTGTGTTTTGAATCTTGTTTTTTGTTTTTCTGGAAAGTGAGGCTATGATAAACTTGGCTTTAAATGCAAACTGAATTGAATTTGTCCCCTATCCCTAGCCTTAGCAAAAACTAGCTTTTCCTTAAACTTGCTCTCTGTATCTGGGTGTTAACTTGGGTTTTAGGCTGGAGGAGAATCAGAAGTAGTTTCTTCAAACTCCCCATCCCCCTTACGTGACCTTGGATGGAAGGGCTCAGGTCCCAGTTTTGTTACTGTGACAGAAATGTGGCCCCCACCAGTGCTGTCAAAAGTCAGCCTTCCTTCCTGCCCTGTCAGCAGATGGGTAGTCAGTAATATTGGGGGGGGGGGGAGCTGTCCATGCAGTCCCAATTTGTCTGTAAAAAAGGCAGGCTGCTTTAAACCAGACAATGGTTAGTTTTCATTATCTTTACCTCTCCAATCTTGCTCCCTCCCTGACTGCAGATGCAAATACATATACACTTACAGTATAAAACTTCTATTAAAAAACAGACAAAATTAACTGAAAAACTGTGGATTTTGTTCTTCATTATTAATTTTTAAGCATTTAAAAATGCTGTCTCCCATCCCCCCCAACACAGTTTTATACCTATAAGTCAGGTGCTTTTGAAAAAGGCAGAGCTGTGGACTGTAAGTACTAGACAGATACGAGAATAAATGTGAGCTATTTAGTATTATATTATAACTCCAAAAAGTATTTTTGTGGGAAATGGGCTACAACGTTTGTTGGAAGCGAGGAAAAAAACAACAAAGCTATGTTGAAATGAGAGGAGACAACAAGAAAACCCTAAATAAATAAATAAAACTTTATAAGAAAAGAAACAAAAAACAAATAACGAATCTCATTTTAGTATCCAAATGCATGAAGTAAGATCATGATTGTTATCAGTAAAGAGTTGACATTCTTGAAACAAATATATTAGTCAAATTAATATAATGCATTGTGCATTTTTTTAAAAAAGGAGACAGAATGGAGAGGAAAACACATGTATGACTGGAAAGAGAACAGAGGAAAGTCTGGAAAAAGCCCCACCCCACGGAAGTAAAGAAAATGAAATATGCAATTATTCAAACATACGTTTAGGTACCAGCTTGGGTGGGTCTGTAACATCGGCTTCACTGTACAATGCGCTTGGATCCATAGTATCTCTGTCAGGAGGAGGGTATGGTGGGGGTGGGGGGATCACTAACTGGGGTGGGCCACGTGGGTTGCCTCTAGGAGGCTTTTGTGGCACATGTCGTCCATTACCTACAGGGGAATCAATTGGAATTTACTAGTTACTTTGATCATCAAGTCAAATATCTATTGCTTAGTTTTGCTCTGACTGCGTGTGAAAGCCAATTTTTCCAAGTTGCCATCCACCGATTAGCATCTGAGAAGCTGACTATGCCAAAGTGTATAGGTGTCGACTAATAAATATTGTCTGTTTTAAGTAGTGGGCATCTAGGAAAATCAATCAAACAAACACCGTTTTTCATAATTGTGAAAAAGCCTGCTGGATGGTATAATTTGCAAGTATGGTATGGTGTAGGCATGCTTTGGAGTATTTTTTTATGATAAACAAAAACTTCAAAGCATGTGCTCACAAAACCACAAGGCACTGCCTTGCAATATATTTTTCCTTACTCCAAGCCCTATTTGTGGTCTTGCATTGTCTGATAAGATCAGACGACCCATCATTCTTCCCTTGTATCATGTTTTATTCTCTTTCATCCACCTCTCCTACTTAGAGTAGATACATTCAAAAATGCCTGATGTAAAGTTGATTTATTTTAATGAGTCTACTCTACTATTTAACTGGATATCACCCAATCACCCATTTATATAAATGCTGTTAAAGTCTGCATACATTCTTAGAAGTTATAATGGAGGCACTGGGACTTATTTCTCTCCAGACATTGCAGAACTACAACTCTCATAACCCTGACCATGTTGACTAAGGCTGATGAGAACTTGAGTCCAGAAACTTCTGGAATGTCACAAGTTCCCCATCCCTGCTGTAGTGGTTTAAACTTACATAAAACATTTCTGCCAACACACACTAAGTAGGGCATAAGTCAACAAGTCATCACTTGTACTGCTGTGGACATGTTCTTTGTTAGACGTCTACCTTCCTCCAAGGATGGTGGGGTGGCAAATCCCCCACATACTTTTTCTTGCAAATTAGCTGAGACCAACAGGCCCAACAACACCAGTGAGCTCCATGGCTGAGAGGAAGTACTGGAATCAAGATCTCCTCAGGCTAAGCCTGACACTTTGCTCACTGAACCACATGACTGATTCTCTTTCATCCAACATGTTCTGTGCAGTGGCATGCAATTATCAGGGTACAATTCAAAACTTTCATTGTCACCAGTAAATATACAGAGGTTGAATGGGGATGGTTGGAACCCATAGGAGTCAACTCCTAGGGGCCAAGGTTCGTTTGCCCCCCAAATAAAATATCTGAGGGGGCCAGAGACCCCCAAAGTTGATGGGCATTGCCATTCAAATGGTGTGTGTGCGCTGCATCCTGTGATTGATTGTGCAGGCCAGGGTTTACCTGGGGCCCCTCAATATATTATTCAAGATGGTACCCCTTGTGAGAACTGTAAGGTTATAACATCCAGAGAGATTAAAGAGATGTTCAATGCTCTTAAAATAGTCCTTCATAACAATATTCTTTCTAGATATATAAACAAGCACATCAGTGATACCCAAGCTACTGGATTTCTATTGCTACTTAAAAATTGGAACACTAAATATGAGGTAATTTAGTGAAAATAAATATAGACATAAAGCCAAACGGTTTCTTCCAAAATGGGAGGCATTTATAATATAAGCAATTAAGAGTGTTCATTTATGCATGTACTGGTTGCTTTAGGGAACATGAGGCCATCAGATGGAATCTTAAATGCATCACAGAAGCTGTAACTTGATTAATTTAATGTACTGGTTGATGATTGCTGCTGTGTATGATTTCTCTCATAGGTTTTAGCAATCCATCAAATGGCAGCTTGCTAAGGATGTGACTAAGTAGAATACCAACTGATTGTGAAGAATTTTCAGCTGAACCAAATTAATTCGAAATTTGGAAGAGTATGCCTTTTTTTTGCCCTGGACTGATTTACAACTTATTATTTCTAGACATGGGACAATTTTGCCCATAATATCCAATATATACTCATAAAACAACAACCATTAAGTTGGGTTTTATTGTACTTGTATGTATTCAATATACACCACTTTTCATAAGTAATCTCTGTAGCTAGATAAAGGTGGAGGAATGTTGTCTGAGTACCTAAGAAAGGAATGTTAAAGCACCAGGAGAGTGCTGTTTAATATTCAACATTACAATGAAAACTGAATATAACCAATTATTTAATATACACTATATGTTACACACTCTATCTATCTACTCCAGCAGAGTTCTTCAACCAATTCATAAAATATAGATTATTTCTTATTTCCAGACTTTCATTCTGTCATGTTAATAATTTTCCAGATTACACTGTTTCTTGTCCATGTGGGAATATGTTACTATTAGTACCAATATATCAAACAACTTGCAATCAGGAGAAAGCACATGCATCAGGCGCAATCATAACAAATTGTTCTTACCAACGGTGCTTTTCCTCTTGTCTTCCATTTCTTCTGTCCTGTTCTGTATTGGAGGGGTTGGTGGGGGAGGGGCACGCCGTTTTTTCTTCTGTAAATCATTTTGTGATTCGCTTGGGGACATCTGCCAAAGATGTGAGGGGAGGAAAACTGTACTAAGTATTTGAACTATTGCTTTTGGAGAACCACAATTATCTTCAACACTTTCAATATGTGTGTATGTTTCGAAATGGCATTATGGGCCACAAAATGGGGTCTTGTAAATCTGTCAAAATTGTTGCCTGTTTTGGAAAAAAAGGTACGTATTACAGCAAATAGAATAGCAGAGACTCTTTTCCCCAATGACACAATTCACACTCCAAGTGCTGGCTGTCTCCTACCCTTTGCAGAATGACCATGATAAAGACTTGGGGAGATTTCTTGGGGGACCCTAGTTGTGGGTGATTATGGACATAGTTAGCTGGGTGTGCAGACCACATGGTGAGTTGCCTGCCTGGGGAAGAGGTTTTGGATGTTGCACATTGTCTATGTAGCCTGGTGGGCAGTGCTGGGAATGTGCCAGTGGTGCCTATTTGGGTCAATAGAGAGCTACTTGCCACCAAATGTACACATTGGAGGTGCGCACTGCTATTCTTGCAATGATGGCCATGCCTGCAGACACACATCTGTCACATCACATTAGTTTTTAAGCACACAGTTAAATCACCTTAGAAGCATACCTAGCTATTAGATATATTTGTCATATATATGTACTAGTTTCTCAGTTTCTCAAGACCATTCACCTCCTTGTGAATTGGGAATCCATTTCTTGAAACTTTGGGGAGGTATTTCCTGCAGTGCAGATTTCTGACTGTTTTCCTGGGTACATGGGCTGCGATCCCAATAGCCCTTCCATTCCAAGAAAGCAATTTCTCTACATGACAGATAGGTTGATGTCTGCCCTTAACAGCTGCAGTTTCCCAGCATTCTGGAGCTTGAGTGAGCATGGGGAGCCTTTAAACGCAACATGTTAAACCAAAGGGGGTTTTGTGTGTGTGGCTACTTGAATGTAGTCCTTAGGTCTGGAGGTCATGAGTCTGGAGATAATTCTAGCTTACCTTGCACAGCTGGTGCAAGGATCATCGAGATGAAGTATGTGGAGTAATTTGCAAAAGGGATATAGAAATGCTATGCTCTATTGCATGACAATGCTTTTGAATTATGGTGCTGGAGGAGACTCTTGAGAGTCCCATGGACTGCAAGAAGATCAAACCTCTCCATTCTTAAGGAAATCAGCCCTGAGTGCTCACTGGAAGGACAGATCCTGAAGCTGAGGCCACCTCATGAGAAGAGAAGACTCCCTGGAAAAGACCCTGATGTTGGGAAAGATGGAGGGCACAAGCAGAGAAGGGGACGACAGAGGATGAGATGGTTGGACAGTGTTCTCAAAGCTCCCAGCATGAGTTTGACCAAACTGCGGGAGGCAGTGGAAGACAGGAGTGCCTGGCGTGCTCTGGTCCATGGGGTCATGAAGAGTTGGACACGACTAAACGACTAAACAACAACAACATTGCATGACAGAGTCTGCATACTTCTGTGTGGCACCTCTAGTCAAAAGACTGAGAAGTCTAACTTATCTAATCAAGGTCAGAAAATCACAAAGTTCTTTTTCGTATGGCCGTCACAGCTTAACTCAATACGCAGAATGTGGTCTTGTTCCATTTCACACATGCAACTTAGTACATGACAAGTACACTATATAACTTAGTTCTGCATCATATATATTGTTATGTAAGTGGTAGGAGATTTGCCTTCCTCAATTTGTTCTACTCTTTTCTGTACATTTTCCTGTACAACCCCCAGGTATGGTGCTTTGCTCTCGAAATATTTCTTGCAATGTGCGCTTGTATTTTTGCCATATTCATGCAGGAGAGCCACCATCCATCAGAGCAGACATTTACTGCCTAGCATCAGGAAGCTTCAAATGTTCACATCCCTCCCCCACTCTTTGCAACACTTACTCCTGGGCTGAATGTGTCTGCCAGGAAATGATATTCATAAACAAATTCCCTATGTTCAATGACTAAAGTAGCTTTGATTTCCTCTCCTTTTCACCCAAGGAAGTTACTTTGCAGCACCAAATATTTTCACATGCACTGAAATGCGTAGATTACACATGTCTGCGTACGTTTGTTTTGGCAAGAAAAAAATGTGGCTTCCTCTATTTCCCTAAATACAGTCCTTTTTGTCACCATCACTTAGATACAAGGAACAAACTCATGCAGAAACCTCCAAAATCCACTAGACTTTAATTTGGATTCAGGATTAAAATTTATTTTCAACAATGTTTGATGCTTTTGCGTAAAGAAGGGAAATAACTTTCAATTAACTTATTTCATTTATATCCTGCCTCTTTCTTTTGGGAACCAAAGGTGAGTTCCCAGGCACTTTTATCTTTTTTTAAAAATAAATTTTATTAGAATTTTCATAGAATCATAGAATGATAGAGTTGGAAGAGACCACAAGGGCCATCGAGTCCAACCCCCTGCCAAGCAGGAAACACCATCAGAGAACTCCTGACATATGGTTGTCAAGCCTCTGCTTAAAGACCTCCAAAGAAGGAGACTCCACCACACTCCTTGGCAGCAAATCCCACTGTCCAACAGCTCTTACTGTCAGGAAGTTCTTCCTAATGTTTAGGTGGAATCTTCTTTCTTGTAGTTTGGATCCATTGCTCCATGTCCGCTTCTCTGGAGCAGCAGAAAACAACCTTTCCTTTTATATATTTGAACATGGCTATCATATCACCTCTTAACCTCCTCTTCTCCAGGCTAAACATGCCCAGCTCCCTTAGCCGTTCCTCATAGGGCATTGTTTGCAGGCCTTTGACCATTTTGGTTGCCCTCCTCTGGACACGTTCCAGTTTGTCAGTGTCCTTCTTGAACTGTGGTGCCCAGAACTGGACACAGTACTCCAGGTGAGGTCTGACCAGAGCAGAATACAGTGGCACTATTACTTCCCTTGATCTAGATGCTATACTCCTATTGATGCAGCCCAAAATTGCATTGGGTTTTTTAGCTGCCGCGTCACACTGTTGGCTCATGTCAAGTTTGTGGTCAACCAAGACTCCTAGATCCTCTTTTAAAAGAGAGCTACAGAGAATATTATCCAGTATCTTTTTTATCCAAACTAAAGCGTTAATATGGAAAAAAACAACCAACACAGATCCAGAGGAAGAGAGAGAGAGAGAGAGAGAGAGAGAGAGAGAGAGGAGGAGGAGAAGAAGAAGAAGAAGAAAATAAAATAAAGAGAAAGAGGTAGAGATAGAGATAGAGAGATAGAAAAAGAATAAAGTTAAGAAACTAAAGAACTTTAGACTCTTTGCCTGTCAGCTATATATAAACATTATTCAACTCATCCACTCCAACATAACACCCCGCAAAACTACTTTCTATAAACCAACATTATCTTCAGCCTTCAAATCCAAATGTCATTACAGTGGTACCTCGGGTTATATACGCTTCAGGTTACATATGCTTCAGGTTACAGACATGGCTAACCCATAAATAGTACCTCGTGTTAAGAACTTTGCTTCAGGATGAGAACAGAAATCGTGCTCCGGCAACGTAGCGGCAGCAGGAGGCCCCATTAGCTAAAGTGGTGCTTCAGGTTAAGAACAGTTTCAGGTTAAGAACGGACCTCCGGAATGAATTAAGTACTTAACCCGAGGTACCACTGTACTTCATTTTCTTTTCCACACAAGAAATCTATAACAGGTTTCCAATCTTTAGTAAATGTTAACCATGACATGTGAATTTTGCCATCTCAGCCAACTCCAAACCATTCCTCCATTGGCTAAGACCAAGTGTAGCAGCCAGACAGTCTCTTACCCAAGCACTGACTAGACCAAGAACTGCTCAGCTTCAGAAAAGCTTTTGCATCCTGTGCCTTCAGACCACGTCCTGGCACTGAAAGATTCAACAGTGCACTGAGATCCAATGTGGGAGATTTGGCACTGTTCTGCAAGCTATTATTATTACACAAATGCAATAATAAAAAAAAACCTGAATACAACAGGTAAACGATGTACAACACTTTTGCCCATGTAAGACACCCTTTGGATTTGGCTGCAAGAACAGGGTCCCTGCTCATGGGATGGCTGCTGTGCCAGGGGGCTGCCACAACCAGATCATACCCCCTATGTTAGATTTCATTCAGCGTTATTTGCTAAGTTCTCCTAGGACATGAGTGTGTAAATTAATGAAACTTAATTCAATAAATGAGTACTACTATACTGATACACCCTAGATGCTCATGTATCCCTGTCGATTTGCAAGCACTTTTAAAATAGAGTATTAGGCACAGGTTTAGCAGCATGCTTCTTTAATAATACAGGACCTACAATGCAAGACTCAACAGCAGCATCCCTGTTAGATGCCCATCCAGCCTCTGAGAAAGTCCTGTTGCTTCAGTGGCAGCTAGTCATCTTAAGGGGAAAAGAAGTATGTCAGCATCACAACAGAAACAGGGCATGTTTTTGCATTGGGAAACATTCTAGGACAGGATAGGCAGCCTAAGGCCCGGGGACCGGATGCAGCCCAATCACCTTCTAAATCCGGCCCGCGGATGGTCCGGGAACCAGCTTGTTTTTATATGAATAGAATGTGTCCTTTTATTTAAAATGCATCTCTGGGTTATTTGTGGGGCCTGCCTGCTGTTTTTACATGAGTCGAATGTGTGCTTTTATTTAAAATGCATCTCTGGGTTATTTGTGGGGCATAGGAATTCGTTCATCCCCCCTCCTCAAAAAAAAATATAGTCCAGCCCACCACATGGTCTGAGGGATGGTGGACCGGCCCATGGCTGAAAAAGGTTGCTGACCCCTGTCTAGGAGTTTGAAGGCCAATTCACAGTTCAATTTTTGGGGCTCTGGTATAAACAGCACACCTGGATTTAAATGGCAAAACACACAGGTAACATTCATTAATTGTGAATGGTGCATGTACATTGTAAGTTGGATTTTGGAGAAAAGTATGTTCCTGCTAACACTTTTGTTGGTGAAAATCCCAACTTTTAAATATACGTGCCATTCACAATTGATGTGTATTCTTCCATTTCAACTTAGGCACTTTTTGGATGCAAGTTCATGATGTTATCTCTTAATGGTTTAACTTCTCCTCATGACCATTTACTTCAGTTCTTTCCAAACCTACAGATGACAACTGATGGAAGGAAACCTCTGAAAGTCACCACAGAGCTCTTAAGTTTTTCAAAATCCTTTCTTTGTTCTTGAGAAGGCAGTTTATATTACCTTGTCTGGAACAGTCTGGGAAACCCTTACAAGGGATTCAAAACCTTTTGTGTCTTCTGCTTGTCATGCAATATTATCTGCTTTCAGAAAAGTGCAGGTCTTCTAAAATCTCAGTATGGCCTACACGTCTGACAAGCCTGGTGGACTTTGGTTTATTTGCAGAACATTTCTATGCTGCCAAATTACAAAGCTGCACAGAACAGTATGTTCAGGTTCTGATCATCTTGTCAGCTCTGAATGAAGTGCTTGACGGGGACTGTATGTGGAGGTCAAGCACTTGTATCTTGATCTCAGCCAGATGGTACTTTATGGTCTTATTCCCAAGAGAGGTACCAAAGAGAAGTTTGATAAAACACCTGACAGCTGCTCCATAAAATAACTACCCTAAGTAACTGTACTATTGTAAAAGTCATAATACATTTCCGGCATTAGGGGGCAGGGGAAACTGTAGTCTCAACACATCTGGAGGGCCGAGTTTGCCTATGCCTGGACTAGATGATCCTTGGGGTCCTTTAAAGGTAAAGGTACCCCTGCCCGTACGGGCCAGTCTTGACAGACTCTGGGGTTGGGCGCCCATCTCACTCAAGAGGCCAGGGGCCAGCGCTGTCCGGAGACACTTCCGGGTCACGTGGCCAGCGTGACATCGCTGCTCTGGCGAGCCAGAGCCGCACACGGAAACGCCGTTTACCTTCCCGCTGGTAAGCGGTCCCTATTTATCTACTTGCACCCGGAGGTGCTTTCGAACTGCTAGGTTGGCAGGCGCTGGGACCGAGCAGCGGGAGCGCACCCCGCCGCAGGGATTCGAACCGCCGACCTTTCGATCTGCAAGTCCTAGGCGCTGAGGCTTTAACCCACAGCGCCACCTGCGTCCGACTGGGGTCCTTTACAACTCTATAATTTTATGACCACATGCTTAGCAGGAGAACGCCGATGGTTGTAAGCCTTGCTTTTACATATTTTGCTTTTTTGTTCTGCTGTAACTTTTGACTTTGGATCAATGTTGTGAACACTTCATTGTAGGGAACACTTTCCAGTGGAAATATTTTGTCAGCAAAAAGGATGGGCGGGTTAAGATTAGTTATCTCCTTGACACCTAAATCAGAAAACACGATCAGGAGACTTGCGTTTGTTTTTGTCTTCCTTCAGAAAGGAAGGGAAGTTTCCTTTGATTGCAAGGTCTTGTGTGACATATCATCTTAACCTTTCTCGCGTAACACATTTCCTTTGTTCCCTCCACGTTGAATGGCATCTCTCGTGCATCTAATACTCTCCTGTGAGTAAGAATAGGGTTTTTTCTCCTTTTTGAGGCAGGATGCTGTGAATCAGTTTCTCCCATTTGGAGCAAGCTATGGCTCAGGATGCACATTTCCTTCTGCAAAGTTTTCCAGTCTAGCTCCCAGTTATTTTAAGCACCTTCAGGATAGGAAGCCCAAGTCAGTTTCCATTGAAGAAGCAACATGGATGGTGCTGTAAAAATAATAATATGAACTGACATCTTGCAGTCAGTTGCAAAATGGGACTTTTGAGTTCTTACTTGCTAATATACATAACGGAGGGTCCAGTGAGGCCATTGAGGAGAAGTTCACTAAGGAATTTGTTGCAGAGGTGGGACGCGGGTGGCGCTGTGGGTTAAACCACAGAGCCTAGGACTTGCCGATCAGAAGGTCGGCGGTTTGAATCCCCACGACAGGGTGAGCTCCCGTTGCTCGGTCCCTGCTCCTGCCAACCTAGCAGTTTGAAAGCATGTCAAAGTACAAGTAGATAAATAGGTACCGCTCAGGCGGGAAGGTAAACGGCATTTCCGTGCACTGCTCTGGTTCGCCAGAAGCGGCTTAGTCATGCTGGCCACATGACCCGGAAGCTGTATACCTGCTTCCTCGGCCAATAAAGCAAGATGAGCGCCGCAACCCCAGAGTCGGTCACGACTGGACCTAATGGTCAGGGGTCCCTTTACCCTTTACCTAACACTGTACTCTAAACCATTTGAAACTACTCCTAACTGTAATTTATTTGCTTTTATTCATTTATATACAAAATTCCAGCCTATGTGTTACTCAGGGCAGCTAACAAATAAAACCAACCATAAATTTTATTTATTTATTTATTTACTATAAAATAGTAAAAAAACAGATAAGTTTCAGGTGCAAAAGGAGCATCAGATTTTTGCCTTAAGGTGAAATGCCGTAAGAGAAAGGAGACTGATCGATTCTCTTGGGCCAAAGAATTTCACAGTTTAGGTACTGCCACATAGAAGGCCCTTTCTCTGGTCTCTACCATAGCTGGAATATGGAGAAGACCCCGTCTGCCAGATCTTACGATATAGGCAGAGTGCTACAGAAAGAGGTGGTCCCGAAGTGCTGGTGCCGAAATTTAAAGCCCTAAACAGCCTTGGCCCTGTATACCTGAAGGAGCGTCTCCACCCCCATCATTCAGCCCAGACGCAGAGATCCAGCACCAAGGGCCTTCTGGCAGTTCCCTCAATGCGAGGCTACAGGGAACCAAGCAGAGGGCCTTCTTGGTGGTGGTGCCACACCCTGTAGAATGCTCTCCTATCAGATGTCAAGGAGATGAGTAACTATATAACCTTTACAAGACATCTGAAGGCAGCGCTGTATAGGGAAACCTTTTAATGTGTAATGTTTTATTATGTTTTTATGTTAGAAGCTGCCCAGAGTGGATGGGGCAACCCAGTCAGATGGGTCGGGTACTACTACAACTAATAAATAAATAAATAACAACAACAACACAGTAGCTTGAACCTAAGGCAATTAAGGCTTTAAAGGTCATCACAACTACTTTGAGCTGTGCCTGGAAACAAGTCCATAAGAAGCGCAGCCCTTGAAGGGCAGGTGTAATATGACTTTGTACAACAAAAACTGAGAAGTATAGTTTTTGTAAGAATGCTGAGACAGCCTTGTTAGCGATCCCTAGCTATCCTCTTCACAAAACTACCATCTCACTTTTGCTTGGTTGACAATCAGAACGCAAACAGGTTTGAATCTTGTTCGTATCTGTAGCATAATCTATAGATTATGCGTTGAAATATTTTAGTTGATATTTTAGATTGTAAAATGCTATTTTATCTATTGATTTGTTTTACCTTGTGGGCTTATAGCCGAATAAAGTATTATCTTGTTCATATCTGTAGCCTAGACATGCTTGTGTGTGAGTTGTTTTACTATAAGCTGCTCTGAGACTCATGCTTGAAGAACAGCCGATAAATAATATAAATCACATTGATAAATCAAATCAAATAAATGAATATAAATCATAGAATCAAAGAATTGTAGAGTTGGGAGGGACCACAGGAGTCATCTAGCCTCAGCTTTCTATTTTGTAAAGAAAACTCATGTTTATCCATGTATAAAAGACACTCACACATAATAGAACCAAATTCATTGTCACAAAGGAAAGACAAGTCACAAGTGACAGCTGAAATTTACTGAATGTATATGAATGCATACAGAAGACGCTCCCTCTGCCAGTTGGGACTCTTCTGGTTTTGTCAAGGAAACAGAATGTGTTTATTTAAACTAAAAAAGACAGCCTTAGCACAGTGGCTCATAGAATCCTATCCTCTCTAATTAATAGAAGAAGAGAGAAAGAAAGGAAAAAACTCACTTCCAAATAAGTTCAATGGGACTATATTAATGCCAAAGCATTACACTTTTATTTTATGTTTTAAGAAAAATCAGATCTTTACAGCACAGGTGGACAACCTGTGGCCCAGCGACCACATGGCTCCCAATCTCATTGTATGCAGCCCCTCTGCTTCCCGAAACTGCTCTATTTTTCCATGCCACCAGAATTCCTTCCTTCCTTCCTTCTTCCCTTCCCTTCCTCTATGTATCCCTCCTAATTTTTCTGGCATTTAAAAGTGTTTTTCCTCTTTCTATGGCTGGAATGTAGCCGGCTATATAAATGTAAGATTCACATCTGTTGCCCAACCCACTGCTTGCCATTGGCTTTGCCCATGAGGAAATACGGTCCTGAAGCAGCAGATGTTTTCCCAAACATCCATGCAAACCTTGGCTTTACTGCACTTTGCAGATATTGTGTCTTTTTACAAACTGAAGGACTGGAGGAGCTCCTGCTGCTCCTTATGAAGATATTACGACTCATTGAAGGCTCAAATTATTGTTAGCATATTTTAACCATAATGTATTTTAAAATTATGGTATGTCCATTGTATTTTAAAACATAATGCTACTGCACACTTAAAAGACTATAGTGTAAACATAACTTGTATATGTACTGGGAAATCAAATATATTGTGCGACTCGCTTCATTGTGTGATATTGACTCTACTGTGGTGGTCTGGAAAGCCATTTCCCATCCCAGGGAAATGGAGTTGCAGGCTGGAGATGAGCCCGCCCCATGCGTGGGGGTGTGGCTAGCCCCCGTGTCATAGGGAGTCCCCTCCGTGTCACGCTCCCAGGCTGACCAATCTGAGTGGCAGGGGGTGTGGCATGCTCTATTTAGGCAGCCTACGGACAGAAACTTGCCCCTTTTTCTGGTTCCTGCTCGCGCAGTTATCCCTCGCTCCCTCCCGCCCTAAGATTAGGCTCTTATCCTTTGACCTTGCTATGGACCTCGGTTGGTCGTCTGTCGAAGGAGTCTGGTAGGAATTTTATCCACTTGGCAAACTGGCACCAGCCATTTGGTTTTTAGCCTACCTCGAAGCAAATCATCACAACTTTGTAAGGTTTGGTGGTTAGGCATTGGAGTATTAGGTTGGAAGGGAGGGGATTTAGTGCCCATCACCTACCCCTCCTAATTCAAGGGTATTCCGTTAAAGGAATCCGGGGGACGTGAACCTGTCCGAAGCCCAGGCAGGCTAGGGCTATGGCATGACCCCCATCGGTGACCCTGGGGGAGCTCGAATTGGTTTGCATCGACGGGGCTCCCCCTACTGGTGGTTAACCCTTCTGAGACTTCCTGCAAGTGGGCAGGAGTCAGATATAGGCGATTCGGTTCCAATGCTAAGCCAATACCACTCACATTCTGTAACCAATAAAGTTGTGTCCTTTTTTAGCCCATTAACCTAAAATATTGGTGTCAAGTGTCTTTATTCCAACAAAGGGGAGGGTTCGGGGCCTTGCCACGCAACTGAACCTACAGTATCTCCGAGGTATGCCTGAATACAAGTTAGTTCATACCAAGAACTACCGTATTTTTCGCTCTATAACACGCACCAGACCATAACACGCATGTAGTTTTTAGAGGAGGAAAACAAGAAAAAAAATATTCTAAACGAAACAGTGGATGTATGATTTTTGTGGTTCATGCTGTCACCACAGACATGTGATCTGACAGTGAGTTTGGAGTAGCCCAATGCAAAAATCCTGAGGATCCATGTGGATCCATGCTTTGTAACCACGCTTTTGCACCACTGCGACCCCAGGCAACAGTGGGTGCGTGATTTTTTTGGTGCAAGATGTAGCCATGGACATGCTATGTGATTTGATGGAGAATTTGGGGTGACCCAGTTCAAAAATCCTGAGGATCCATGTGGATCCGTGCTTTGTAACCACTTTTTAAGTGGGGAGGGAAGGAAAAGCACCCAAGGGAAAAGGAGCACGCATGGGGTGTGTGGAGAAGGATGCTGCTAATAATGCTATTTAGTGAGCGGAGTGGGGAGGAGAGAGGGAAAGAGAGCCTGCTTGCTGTAAAGGAACCAACCGGACAGGAGCCACTTACACTCGTGTAAGTGGCTCCTCTCCTCTCCCACTTTGCTCCTTTAAAGAAGCAGGCTCTATGTCCCTCTCTCCTCCCCACTCAGCGGCTCTTCTCCTGCTTTGCTGTTTCAAAGCGAGCCACAGAGGAAGGAAGGAAGGAAGGAAGGAAGGAAGGAAGGAAGGAAGGAAGGAAGGGGAACCATGGATCCTCTGCTCACGACTGCAGCAGATTCCCCCCCCCCCCCGCCATCCGTAGGCATTCGCTCCATAACACGCATAGACATTTCCCCTTACTTTCTAGGAGGAAAAAAGTGAGTGTTATGGTGCAAAAAATACGGTAACTTAGTTGGTCTTTAAGGTGCTACTGGAAGGAATTTTTTTTGTTTTGACTATGGCAGACCAACACGGCTACCTATCTGTAACTGATTACATCTGTTAACTAAAGATATATTTCTCTGTTAGCAGTTAACCAGCGTGATGGCTGGATTGGCTCCATCAATTCACCTGTGCATAGGTGGCCGACCCCACTCCAGTCTTATCCAGGTAAGCTGTAGCAACACGGAGCCAGGAGGGCAGCTCTGCCGCTCAACTCCACCCGACAGACTACCTCTGGTTATACGTGAAATGCATTAAGAGCTTGGAATAGGTCTTCAAATAAATAGTTTTAACTTTCTTTGATAACTGGGCTTATTTCAAGGTAAATATGTGCATACTACTGCAGCCTCAGTCATGCCTAACTTTAATTAGATTAAGGGTCAAGATAAAGAGTTTCCTGATATGTGTACCTACCCTGTCACAGAATATGTTTAAAGCTTTATGAAGCCTATCATATATATATTTTTAAATTTCTATTCTGCATTTTTTCTTGGTTCTTAAGAAAATGACTTCCACTGAGAAAGAATTTCTGTCTCTCCCTTTTTAAAATGTATTTTCCTTTTCCTATTAAAAAAAATCCTGGAGCCTCTCTGAAAATAAACATGTTATCCCATTGCAGGATATTCCTGTTAGTAACAGTTGTACACAAATAAACGTCTGTAAACAAACATCTTATCTTTTTATGGAAGGAAGTCAATTAATAAGGAATTGACGTTCTTCCTTGGGGATGGAATGCAAGTTCATCCCCATAAACTAAAGAAATAAATGAACACGCTGGCATTTTCGCAGACTGGGTAACCTACACACCTTTAAGTTTTGTCTGTTGGTGTTTCCAAACAAACAGTACCCTTGTTGCTTCCTTCCTGTATAATGCTGCTTTTTCTTCCTTTCCCCCTGAGAGTTGATTTCCATGTAATGCATTTCATTCAGGAGAGTTAGTCCTGTTGATGTGGAGTAAATTTATTCTGGTGTCTACATTAAGACAAACAGCTAGGCCAAACCAGATTCTGTGACTTAACTATACCGTACCTAAATACAAGCAAATCCAGCAATGTTTTTGTCACAGAAGGAGCTTGCAAGTATACTCTCATAACTAAAAGCAAGGCAAATGTAGCTCCTGGTAGGTAGGGTGTGTAGAAAAAGACTTTGGCCTGTTTCTGGTTGTTGTTTTCAGTCATAAGGAGTCTATAGCATTTAGCCCGACTTGTTGCAACCAGGCCTCAGCAATGCAAATTATTACAAAGAGAAAAGCTACTAAACTTCCTTTTCATAACTACATGTTCAGCTTTCATAACAACTCAGAGTTTCAGAAATACACAAATCACCACAAAATCAGGCTAAAGGTATTGATCTAAAAGATTTTTGAACTTTCCTCATGGGCCAACATGGCTACTTTTGCTTTTTATAGAATCACGTCGTTGTTAATTGCCCACTTAGGATACCACCTCCTGTGTCTAATGAAATGGGTGCTAGTTCTTTGATATTTTTGCTACAAAAATCTAACATGGATCCCCCTCTGGAATTCTGACTAGTATAAACTATTTTTGGAAAAGAATTTACTTATCAGACACAATATTATAAAAACACTATACTAGCTTTGATCATGCAAAAGTGCTCTGAAATTAACTTTATTTATGTCATCTCCCTAAGGACACTGTAATTTAGGGGCATTTTAGAGTACCTAAAATGCTTAACATGAAAGCAATGTCCTAAATTTTAGGAAGGTATGAGAAACTGGTACCCAGATCTAGTAAGAAAGAAACCTTACTTTTTTGGGTCTGAAAAGAGAGAAACGCCTTCATGACACGATCTACTTGGTGGCGGTCCTCCATTTGAGGAATGCCCTCCCTAGTGAGATGCATCAGACTCCCTCACTGTTGCCTTTCAGGAGAATTTTAAAAAACACTCCTGTTTAACTCAGGCATTTGATGGCATTCCTGTTTACCTAAGCCAGTGTTTCCCAACCGGTGTTCCGCGGCACACTAGTGTGCCGCGAGACGTTGCCTGGTGTGCCGTGGGAGAGAGGCGGGCGAGTCGGGCGGCGAGAGGCCTTAGGCGCCCTGCAGAAAGGCGTCCTCTTTGTGGGTGTGTTCTCCCCCCTCCCTTAGCGCATCATATTTAGTTGGGGATTCTGGAGAGGGGGGCGGGGGTGCGCTGGCCCCGAGCGGAACAGACGCGCCGTCGTCCCCACCTCCCTCTCCTCAGTAGCTCCTGACTGAGGGTGGGACGCGGCCAGCGGCGTCCTCTCTCTCTCTCTCTCTCTCCGCCTCCCAGCACCGCTTTTCCTGAGGCGGGCGCGTGCCTAAGGCTGAATGGGAGCAGCCTGGAGGCTTGGCGGCCTCTCAGCGGCTCATGACGGGCGTCCCCGAGGCGGGAGGTGCTGAGCAGGGGCTCTGCGAGAGGGCGCGAGGGATGCGTGGTGGTGCCTGCGCGCGCGTGACTTAAGAGGGCGACCTGCTGCCTCTCCTCTCCCTCCCCTCATGGGCACGGAGTCCCCGGCACAGCTTGGCGCTACTACAGCTACAGCTGCTGCTGCTCCTGCTTGGATGAAGGCGGCTGCTTCTTCCTAACGCCCAGCCTCTGAGGGACCGCAGTCTCCCGCCCTCTTTTTTTTTTTTTTTTGGCGGGATGCTGAGGTAAAGGATCCCCTCGCGCGCGGGCGGGCATCTCTTTGGGCAGGGCGCGTGTGGAGGCTTAAGGTGGGCAGTGTGGAGGGGTTGCCGCTTGCGAGGGGAGGGTTCATATTGTATTGGGCTGCGGTGTGGGCGACACGGCTCTCCAATGGCCAGCCCGCAGAGGAACATTGAGTTGGAGCATTTCGAGGAGAGGGACAAAAGGCGCACTGAATAAAGTATTTTATAATTTTTCATATTTCTGTTTACTTACTATTTCATAATAAAGTAATTATAAAATACTTTCTTTGTGTTTATTTGATTCCTATTAAAGAGAGTTACTTTATATATAGTCAATATAAGCACAGAGTTAATTTTTTAAACATTTTCTAATGGTGGTGTGCCTCAAGATTTCTTTCATGAAACAAGTGTGCCTTTGCCCAAAAAAGGTTGGGAAACACTGACCTAAGCATTTGATGGTTGAAAGTTCTGTTCTCGGCAACCCTGAATTTAATAGTAAAGGTAAAGGGACCCCTGACCATTAGGTCCAGTCGCGGACGACTCTGGGGTTGTGGCGCTCATCTCGCTTTATTGGCCAAGGGAGCCGGTGTACAGCTTCCGGGTCATGTGGCCAGCAGGACTAAGCCGCTTCTGGCGAACCAGAGCAGCACATGAAACGCCATTTACCTTCCCGCCGGAGCGGTACCTATCTATCTACTTGCACTTTCAAACTGCTAGGTTGGCAGGAGCTGGGACCGAGCAACAGGAGCTCACCCCGTCGCAGGGATTTGAACTGATGACCTTCTGATCGGCGTAGGTGACTGTTTTTAAGAGTTTTAATGTTTTTAGAAAGTTGTTTTAATCTGTTTTTTAGAAGGTTGCTTTTAACTATTTTATCAGTTTTTATTGAATTGTTTTAAAGTATGGACATGTTTGCCACCCAGGGCTCCTCTGGAGGAAGATGCAGGATATAAATTTAATCCAAGGATCTAACTCAACAATAAAAGGAGCTGCTACCACTCTGCATCTCCTTCACCACCTATAATGTTTTCATGTAGCATAGGAATGTGTGTGTCACAGGAAAAGCATGGGAGACACACACACACCATAAAAGATCACAAGGTTCATTCAGATCTTCCTTTTCCTCTCAGAACCAGCTACTCAAAAATATGGACACAGGGGTTTGAATCTACCGTGGGAAGCCTAAATAACGTGCCATGTGGTCACTGTGCACTTTCCAGAGGAGGAAGGAACACAAAAACATTCCAAGCCCAGGAGTTCCTTTCAGCATACTCCAGACATTTCTGTTTTGACTACTTAATCTCAAGCTTTTTCTTGGCCAGGCACAAGCAAACTTGGCCCTCCAGATGTTTTGGGACTACAACTCCCATCATCCCTAGCTAACAGGACCAGTGGTCAGGGATGGTGGGAGTTGTAGCCCCAAAACATCTGGAGGGCCAAGTTTGCCTATGACTGTTCTAGGCTGAATAATGATGTGAAGACTAGCACTCGCTGCTCTAAATGCCCCTAGGCAAACAGGTTCATTTATTTAAAACACTTCTATACTTGCCCTTAATCCAAATCAGGGTCCAGGGTCCAGCAAGGTATAGACTGTGCTGAGTTTTCGTGATTCGGTTTGCACTTTGCTATACAGTCCTTACCTGACTCGGTGCTTTCTCTGGACTGCTCGTCTCCCCGCCCTGCATCTGAGGAATCACCACTGGGGGTGGAGGAGCTCTCCTCTTTTTCATTTCGGTGCTTCCAGTAATTGCTGAGATGTTCCCCAAAGACTGTGATGGACCCAAAGTAAAGGAACGTGAATCCACTGAAGAAGAATATGGAGCTGTTGCAACTCCCTGTAAGTAAATAAATTCACAACCTCGTTAAAATCTCTTAAATATGACATTTCACAGTCAGTCCCTAAAATATGTATCTTGGGAAGGGGGGAATGCCCCCTTACACTAACCCATCTTGAACATTTCCTCTTGTGTTTTTAGATGCGTTAGATGTTGCTGCTAATACAATGTGTTGAAGAAATGAACCTATGCTGCCAATTCTCGTAGTAGACCAGTATAAAGTAAGCAGCACATAAGCGGCACACAAAACACTACCAAACCATTCTACGTTCTAAATCTTATATTAATAATCCAAAAATAATCTACTACAGAAGCCACAAACAGAAAACTCATTCAAATTGTGCCCAAAAGGAAGATTCAGTCTTTAAAGTTCCTTTAGCCAGACTCCTGCAGATATCAACAAAGATAAGTTTGATCAAACTTATCAACGAGATGTCTAACTCTTGTGCGTAACATCACCAACACTTCGTTAGATCAAACTTATCCTCGTTGATCTCTAACCCTTGAGCGCAACATCATAAACACTTCATTTGATCCAACTTACCTTTGTAACAGGCCAAGGGGAGCTGCGCATGCAAGAGTGTGAGAGCTGGGCTGATGCTGGAAGCTGGATACACAGAGGCGTGTCTTGCTCTGTGCTGGACTTTGGGGCTCCCCTAGAAACCTGATGGGAAAATCTAAGGGGGTTCCTAGGTAGAAACTTTGTGCCTGAGCAGAATGGGGTGCTGTCCCATGAAGGAGACAGGAGGAAGCTAATGGGAGCTGGCGGAGGCCTTTAAAAACCACAGCATTTACAGCTTCACTCCATCAGAGATGGGCCTTCATTGGTATGCTCTAAACATGCCTCACTATCATCTTACAAACATTAAAAATTCATGATAAATATGGATTCAGTAACCCAATAACTCATCCATGTCCTTTAAAGGACAAGGATAAATGTCTTTGAGCAAATATGTTAGAATTCTAAGAACAAAAATTTAATTCTAAATCATGCAAGAAGAACATGTTTAATATTTAAAATGTAAACATGACATAAAAATGCCACTTGTGAATATCTTTGTATGCACTCCATTTCTTCTTATATCTCATTCCATTCACACTAAATTTCCTTTCTTCATGACTGACGCACAATGAAGCTTGCTTTCCACAGTCAGCTAGCCGCAAATCCCACAAGACAGGCCAGTGCAGATATAACACCCCAACCCTTTGACAATGATACAGGCCAAGGCCACAATTAACGCATGTGAAAAGTGGAGATGCAAAAACTGAAAGTGGCAACATCGACTTCACTAGATAAAATGTGATACGAATGTCTACCCTTTAAAAGCATGCGTAGTAGGATACAGAAATATTCAGGAGAGGGTTACCTGGATTGGACAGCTTTAAAGGGGAATTCATGGATGATATAACTGTCTGGATGATTACAATGGCTGGATGATTTCCAGTATCAAGAGGAGTATGCTTCTGAATACCAGTGGAAGCGTCTCCCTCGGAAGGTGGTGGACTCTCCTTCACTGGAGGTTTTTAAGAAGGTGGATGGCCATCTGTCATGGATGCTTTAGCTGAGATTCCTGCATTGCAGGGGATTGGACTAGATGACCCTCGGGGTCCCTTCCAACTCTACCATTCAGTGAGTGATACTGCACTCATGTCTACAGGAATCTGGGTGACCACTGGGAGAACAGAATTCTGGACTATATATACTTTTAGTCTCATCTAAGCAGGTACACCGGTAGGATTGTGCTGAGAATCACACGCCATTGTGGCTTATGATTCTCATTATCAGAAAATATACAAGCCATAGTTTACTAATTCAGATGAAACAGCAAACTGTATTTTGCCACAAACTGGGATTGAAAATTGCTAATTTCTGCACACAAGAGGAGGAAGTACAGTGGTACCTCTGGTTGCGAACGGGATCCGTTGCAGAGGCCCGTTCGCAACATGAAAAGAGCGCAACCTGAAGCGCCATATCTGCGCAGGTATGCAACGCAATTTGGTGTTTCTGCGCATGCACGAGCGGTAAAACCCGGAAGAAACCCTTCCCAGTACTTCCGGGTCACCGCGGGACGCAACATGAAGCAAACGTAACATGAAGCAAATGTAACATGAGGTATGACTATATACAAGTCCGAATCTCATCTGAATATAGTCTTTCTCTGGCAAACTGTACGTTACTACAATTTCTCTCAGACAATTTGAACTCAGCTCAGATGCTCCACTAAACTTAGAAACAGACAAGACATAAAGTGGGAGATTCATCAGAATTTTATTTTATTTTAAACATCAAAGTACCCAAGTGATCAGTTAGCAGTCTTTGTGCTCTAAGTCTCTTGAACTTGAATAAGGTCCTGATTTGGTTTTATTTAAATTTAGAATATTTAGACTATTACTCCTCTCCCATCCAAGGTTTGCTAATCTCTGTTGCCAGCTGCTCAAAATGTT
This sequence comes from Podarcis gaigeae, assembly GCF_964106915.1. NCBI lineage: Eukaryota > Metazoa > Chordata > Lepidosauria > Squamata > Lacertidae > Podarcis > Podarcis gaigeae. Next base: position 52,074,186 of record NC_139689.1, read on the forward strand.
TACGTTTGAAGGACTCTATCTATATGCACTTAAAGAATCTCTACTCAGTATCTGATCTTAACAGATGCCAGACGGAAGGCAAAAAAAGTCTGGAAACTCTTGATTAATTGTCTTGAATGTGTTTTTAACCCCAGTTGGTCAAATATATTTCCATTAGGATTTTAAACAATGCAAACCACAGTTACTACAACCGGCAGGCCAGTTTCTAGTATTATCTGAAACTCTGTGGATCCAACATAAAAACCTGGAGTTGGAATTCAATTATACCAGAGTATGTCATTAGCAAACTGAAATTCTACTAATTTTTATGTTAACTGTGCAATGCATATATTAATTACAAAGCTGATGATCATCACCTCCCACTTTCATAGTCTGAATCCAAGACTATTTTAGCCATGCCTAAGGATCTGGGGGTGACCAGCAGGATTTTTGCTATCTTTCTTTGACCATTTTAGGTTTTTAGCATATCTTTGCCCTTGTCTACCATTCCTTTCCAAGCTTTTGTAACATTTTATACATGACAATCCTGTGCCAAATTGTCTGTTCCCATGGAACTTGTTAGCCAGACCCCAATATTTTACAAACCTGAATTTGTTGGGTGGGCGGGGGGGGGGGATGTGGTACATCTGAGGGGGCAATAGAGGAGAGCCACTTGACTCAAATAAGAAGAGTCCATGCCAACATATTGAGGACATAAATAAATAAATAAACAAACAAACTTTGGAACACTGATCTTTTTCATATATTTATGTTTCTATACTACTTGATAAGTATACCCCAGGTCGATTTATTTTTACTGAATGTACTTTTCATGGTCTAATTTAATTTTAATGAAAGAAACTTGCTAAGTTGGTTATTTGGGTATATTCCCTGTGGGGAGTATATAATATAACGGGGGGGGGGGGGGATACCTTGTTAATCTTTTGCAGCAAAGCCACCAAGGGTCTAACAAATTTACAAAGACTAACAAATTTAAATCATAAGGTTTTGTGAACAAAAAAGCCCCAAACAACTCTATGAGATAGTGAATAACACACACCCTTCTTTGTTGTTGGTTAAACAGGACTGAGTTCCATCAGAACTATGAAATAGACCATTGCACCTCAAATTGCTTGCACTTAGTGCTTGATTAAAATTATTGCATCGGCACCACCCAGAGGCTATGTTAGTACTTACATCAAGGTACGGTTCACTTTCTGTTGTGGACTTTAAAGGTTCTTCGCTGCCATAATCCCCAACCGTCCTCATCGAACACTCTTCTGCCTAGAGAACAAATAAACACTCTATATGACCACTCCAAAAGTGGTAAATACCACACACGCTGCTAGCTAAAAACAACAGACCATTAAAACACACCGTGGATGGGAAAGCTAGGAACCATTTGCCTAGTATCTGGAAAAGCAGGCCATGATGGGAGCTGAAACCAGGACCGGAGAGGATTCCAGTTCATGCTACATGCTGGAGTGAACCGTCCCCTTTTGCTCCCCTCAGACCCATGCTAGGCTCATTTACGAGGTGGTCAGAGGGCTGGCTCTTCATTTCTTCTGAATACCAGTTGACAGAAACCACAGGAGGGGAGAGTCTCATTTCTTTTGGACCTGGTCCTCACCCATAGAGAGGAACTGACTGAAGAAGCAAAGGATTCAGGGAACCTTGGGAGGAAGTGATCATGTCCTCTTGGGTGTCATAATACAGAAGGAAGGGAAAGCTGAGTATAGTAAGATATGCATTCAAGACTTGAAGAAGGCTGATTTCAAAAAGCTGACGGAGCTACTGAGTGAGATTCCACGGTCAGAAATACTCAAAGAGAAAAGAGTGCAAGATGGATGGGAGTTTCTTAAAGGTAAAATATTGAATGCACAAAGGCAGACAATTTCAACAAGAAAGGAAAGTTGGAGGCACCTAAAGAAACTGGTGTGACTGCATAAAAAGCTTGCAGATGAGCTGAGATGAAAGAAGGGTATGTATAAGAAATGGAAGAAAGCAGAAATCGTGAAGGAAGAGTCTACAGAAGTAGCCAACAATTGCAGGGTGAAGTTCAGGTGAAGCTCAGAATGAACTCAGGCTTGCAAGAGAAGTTCAAAATAATAAAAATGTTTCTTTGGCTATGTTTGAAGCAAGAGGAAGAAGAAGCAAGTAGTAGGTCCCTTGCATGGAAAAGATGGAGAAATGTTACGGGGTGCCAGAAAGAAGGCAGAACTGCTAACACCTACTTGCCTCTGCTATCATTCAAAAGGAAAGAAGGCCCAACCTGGTGATAAAGGAATCACAGAATTGTACTAGATGACCCAAGTTCTTCCTGATGTTTAGTCAGAATCTACTTTCTTGTAACTTGAAGTAATTGGGTTCAAGTCCTATCCTCCAGAGCAGGAGTAAACAAATTTGTTCCATCTTCCATGTGACATCCCTTAAGATATTTGAAGATGGCTGTCGAGTCCAACCCCCTGCCAAGCAGGAAACACCATCAGAGCACTCCTGACATATGGCTGTCAAGCTTCTGCTTAAAGACCTCCAAAGAAGGAGACTCCACCACACTCCTTGGCAGCAAATTCCACTGTCGAACAGCTCTTACTGTCAGGAAGTTTTCCCTTAGCCATTCCTCATAAGGCATCGTTTCCAGGCAACCAAAATGGTCAAAGGCCTGGAAACGATGCCTTATGAGGAACGGCTAAGGGAGCTGGGCATGTTTAGCCTGGAGAAGAGAAGGTTAAGGGGTGATATGATAGCCATGTTCAAATATATAAAAGGATGTCACATAGAGGAGGGAGAAAGGTTGTTTTTTGCTGCTCCAGAGAAGCGGACACGGAGCAATGGATCCAAACTACAAGAAAGAAGATTCCACCTAAACATTAGGAAGAACTTCCTGACAGTAAGAGCTGTTCGACAGTGGAATTTGCTGCCAAGGAGTGTGGTGGAGTCTCCTTCTTTGGAGCTCTTTAAGCAGAGGCTTGACAACCATATGTCAGGAGTGCTCTGATGGTGTTTCCTGCTTGGCAGGGGGTTGGACTCGATGGCCCTTGTGGTCTCTTCCAACTCTATGATTCTATGTGATCTCCTCTCAAATCTCCTCTATTGCAGGCTAAATATACCCAGCTCCTACAACTGTTCCTCATCAGGCTTGGTTTCCAGACCCCTGATCATCTTGGTTGCCCTCCTCTGCACATGTTTCAGGTTGTCAATATTCTCCTTAAATTGTTGCGCCCGGAACTGGACAAAGTATTCCAGGTGTGACCTGACCAAAGCAGAACCGAGTGGCACTGTTACTTCCCTTGATCGGGACACTCGACTTTTGTTGTTGCAGCCTAGAATAGCATTTGCTTCTTTTTTTGCTGCTGTTGCTGCATCACACTGTTGACAATGTTCAGCTTGTGGTCCACTAAGACCCCTAGATCCTTTTCGCATCTACTGGCAAGCCAGGTGTCTCCAACCTTATACTGCTTTCCAACTGTTCTTGCACTGTGCCTCTGAAGACTAGAGAGTGTCTGGAGTGGGGTGGCCAAGAAAACCAAGGTTAAGCAAGGCTGTTAGGTTCATGCATAGGGCCAAATCATAGTTAAAACAAACCACAGTTCAAAAAAAGCCCATCAAACCATGGTTTCACATCATGCCAGAAAACAAAACCATTCTTAGTCTGCTGGGCTGAATTTAGGATTTTCAAACAAACTACACACTGACTAAAGAAAACCACAGTGGTATCCTGTGTGAATTAGGCCATACCTGTTAAAATAAGAGAAAGTAGTTTCCTGCATCAACAGTCACTTTGATTCATTAAGTTTGATTACAGCCATATACCTAACAGGTACAGCTATAAACATATACTAAGGAGTCATGGGGGGAATGCACATGCAGCAATGGAAACAATTAGTTTAATAAATTAAACTAACTGTTAGTGTCTGTGTGGTCTTGTCATGGCCTTTGGCTAGTACAATAAAGCTTATCTACATCTACAATAAATGAGGGGAGACATTTACCTTAATGTTCATTTTATTAGTCTTGAAAAATCCCAGAAATCGTTTCTTTTCTTTTTCTGTTGTGTCACAGCTAGTTGAGTATCTTCTTGTTTCTGTAACACAACACAATGTGTCATAACTACTCCAGCACAAATGATCAATTAAAGAATTTAAAAATCAGCTTACTAACTTTGAGGGTAGAAATCAGTGCTAGTAGCACAAGACAATAGCAACATACACAAGTTTAACAAGTGCTATTTCAACTTTACACATTTGATGTCTGGTCGGTTGAAATCACACTAATTCAAAGCACAGAAGGCGGACAGCTTGAAAGCTCTTTTTGTACAGGGTTTTTCCAGCACAGAAGAAGCTTTTAAGCTCTTTGCTTTGCTTACTGAGTTCTGGAATGCTCTCACAAGATCTCGTGGAAACTAGGGCCAGCCACATAAGATCTTGTGAGGTACCCCAGAGTTCAGCAAGCAAGGCAGAGAGCTTAAATGCTCACCACAGAATGTAACCCCTGCACAGGAGGAGATCGTACTGTACACAGACTTATACACAAATTAATTCTAATCAAAGTTACTGCAGTATTAATTGCTCACAGGAGGGAGAGGTCATGCACTGTTTTTCCAAAATACTGATTTAGACCTAACTTTACTTACTTGCATGTTAGTCTTAAACTTTGTTATGAAGCATTCAGGATTAGAACTACTACTAAAATTCTCATATAGTCACTACTGTATTTACCCAACCAAATGTATATGTAAGTTCATGATAGGTCAATATCAAATGTTTCACCGTTTCAACCACAGACTGAACCTTGTATAACTGTTCATATTTCTCTGGAGAAGTTGGATGAGAGTTTGCTGAACTGCTAAACTGTGGGCCACATTATATGTGACACAAAATAGTCTGGTGTGCCTGCCACATTAAACTATAGGTAGAATAAACTATGCTTTAATGTAAGTGTTAAGTTGTGGGCGAACATATCAGACGACACAGTGATTCTTCCAAAGCAGCTCTTTATTTGTAAGCTGGAACAGAACTGAACAGCAAACAGCTCAGCCGGCCTGCTTTTATAGGCAGCCGGCTGTCAACATTGTAGCAACAACAACCCAGGGTTTCCTGCCTAAAATAACTGGCATGGACCTGACTAAAAACTACATACACGATATTCTTGGTGGCCAGGGTAAGAACTTCAATACATAACAGTAAGCAAGCCATGTTGCTGCATACTGCAGGAGTTTGGGACATTTCACTCCTTACCAGCTGCCTCTACATTGCAAGGAAGCAAGCCATGGTCTAGCTCCGGGGTAAGCAACCTAAGGTCCGGGGGCTGGATGCGGCCCAATTGCCTTCTAAATTTGGCCCGCGGACGGTATGGGAATCAGCGTGTTTTTACATGAGTAGAATGTGTCCTTTTATTTAAAATGCATCTCTGGGTAATTTGTGGGGCATAGGAATTCGTTCATTATTATTTTTTCAAAATATAGTCCGGCCCACCACATGGTCTGAGGTGCGGTGGACCGGCCCATGGCTGAAAAGGTTGCTGACCCCTGGCCTCTAGCTTGTTGTGTAATCCAAACGCAGGACTTTGCATTGTCTATCTCCAAACAAACCATGAGCAGAAACCAAAGACAATGTCCCATCACCATCTAGCTGCCAAGTCCAGTCAGATTGTGTGCATGCAATGCAATGGTGAATCATCTTGCCCTTTGCCTCTGGTGGAAATAAGTCTTGGACCAGCCCTGCTTCCCCCAATGTTTCTCTGCCCCCCAACCACCCTCTCCCCTCACTGCCCCTTTATTACTTGCAAACACTGCCCCCTAATCCTGCTTTCTTGAGTGCCGAACTCTTGCTATGCTTAACGGTGCATAAAGAGTGAAGCTGATGGCTACAAAAGGGGACCAGAAAATATCATCTGCATTGTGCATATATGATACATTCCACAATAAGTTCACAAATGTGTCACAAACTTTTTAAACCCATGTTTCCGTGGAACGCACCATTTCTTTTTCTTTTCTGTGTTTAGTATTTATTTATTCACTTTTTCAGTAACCACCACCAAAGAAAGAAAATACATATGGTACAACCCAAAGCATAATTGCACAGGCCAAGCACGACTTATTAGCTGAATAAGTCCTTCCAGAGTGCCATGCACGGTTGGTGGCGCCACAGGTCTGTCTTCCTTCACCACAGAGGTAGCAAAACAACACCACTATTCTCCAAAGTCACTGTCAAACCCAAAGGCCCCTTTCAATGGAATGGTGATTCTCTAACACTGCAATTTTCCAAATACTTTGTCAAGGACAGACCCTCTTCTCTTCTCCAATACCTGCTAATTGTGCAACAGCAATCTTAAAGAATGCTAGCATATGTAAGTTATTATTATTATTATTACCATCAAATATCAACAACAATGCTAATGGAGCGGTACAATAAGCCAACTGACCCAGGATTTTTTCACACTCTACAAATACCACCTTGCACAATATTTGTGGCAGGACTAGCATGTGAAGTAATTGTGCCTATATTGTTACAACCCTTCCAATACCCTTTAGTGAATGAGTGGACAATGCAGCAATTTTTCAGCAGCATAAAATGCCAGCTATTCACTAATTTCAGGGAACATTTCTGCATCGCTGCTTATACTGACCTCAACGGTTTACTTTGCCGCAACCTGCTTCTATTTTATTATTATTTCATTTACAAATTGCTTTCCATGGGGCATCTCAAAACAATTCACAATACAGAACGCATAGAGAGAAAGCAACTACATATTTAAGAACGGCTAAATCATTTGCATATATAAACACAAATTCTATCACACACAGAGATTTTTTTAAAAAATCTCAGTTCAAAAACAATAATAAAAATAAAATAATAAACCTTTAGTGTCACTACACCACCTGTGTGGTGGTGCAAAAACAATGCAAATCCGATGCAAATGTAACTAGAATCAGACTATCCACTTAGAAGGCCTCTTGAAATATGTACGTCTTCAACAGGTGCCAAAAAGTTGAAAGAGAAGACATCTGTCTGATATCTAATAGGAGGGAGTTCCAAAGAATAGGTGCCGCTACACTAATATCCAATTTCAGCATTGTGCAGAATGAGCCTCCTGATAGGATGGGGATTAGAATGCTGTGATCAGTTAGGTATGCAGAGGATGAGACAATTTTGCGATATCCTGGTCCCAAACCCTATCAAATAGAATTACAGTTGTACCTTGGTTTTCGAACAGCTTAGTTCTTGAACCTTTTGGCCACAACTGTTCCAGTTTGCGAACTATTTTTGGAAGCCAAACGTCTGACGGGGCTTCCACGGCTTCTGATTGGCTGCAGGAGCTTCCTGCAGCCAATCAGAAGCCGCGCTTTGGTTTCCAAACGTTTTGGAAGTCGAACTGACTTCCGGAATGGATTCCGTTCAACTTCCAAGGTACAACTGTACTATATGCTGATGTATTAAAATGAATTCAATTGTAAATCAAAGCAGTGCAGAAGAATCAATGTGGCACAAATAAGGACAAATATTTAAAGACACACATAGATATACCCTTCCAAAACCTAGCTTAAAGGCACACAGAAAAGTTAAAAGTCCTTATTATAAACTGCCACCAACCTGGACCACGTAAGCTTAGCAGTTATTGGCAATACTCATGCCAGCTACTCTTTACAATTAATTATTACAGAATTTTACAAAGATATATGGCACAAGGAGCATTAGCCCAAGTGTTTATTATTTTATTAGAAATAAAAAAGAAGACGGTTTGAGGACTGAGGAAATCCAAACAGGGACAAGCATTGCTTATTTTCTGTGAATCTATTAATGATCTGAAATGTTTGGTTTCCTTCCACACAGGTTTCAGTTTATAGATGTTAATGCTTGCCAGCTGACATTCATGCTCATGCAGAATTTCAATGAGTAACATTTGCCTTACAGTCCGCTGTTGGTGTTATATGCTGGTCCAGCCAGCTCATACCTGGGGCAAAAGTTGGTGGAAATGCAATGAGAGAAGGACCTGCTGCTGGCACCTTCTTCTTGACTTGCCCAGGGGTGCAATCATTTGGGGAACACATATGAGAGTGTACATGGGCGGGATTCCTTCTAAATGAAGGAACTGGAGGAGAAGGAAGAAAATGCCAATACCATCTGGAAGACTTTGGCCACCTACTTGATCATTGCAGCTTGGCTTGTTTACTCACCAGGCTACTTACACTGGACAGAAGGTTCTGTACTTTGCTGCTTCAGAGAAATTAACTAATTAAAAACTATTCGAAGCCAATCAAGCCCAGTGGTACACTGGTGAAATTCCTGTTACACGTGAACAACGTATGTACATCCTTTCGAGGCTCATGTTCCTCCCAAGTATCAATTTATTTGATGGGATTTATAATATTTTGTTTAACTGGAGTTGAATGACATAACCTTCCTTGTTCTGGCAAATTATTATTGCTGTGAAAGAACATTCCCTTCATGTTTTCAATATTTTTTATAACCTTGCTGTCACAAGAGAAGCCTTGCTGTTACACCTTGCTGTTTAAGAGAGAGAGAAATCTGTTTTGCATTACTTGTAGTGCCAATGTTGTGTGAAGATGTGAGTAGTAGCTCTTATTCTAGGTGTGGGGAACCTGAGGCCCTCCAAATTTTTTTAGGTGGCAAATGCCATCATCCCTGACCATTGGCCATGCTGGCCGGGGCTAATGGATGCTGGGAGTCCAACGGCATCTGCAAAGCCACGGATTCCTCACCCCAGTCTTACACAGTGAACCTCAATGCGTTAATCATCCAAGCCATGCAGAAGAAGAAGAAAATAAAAGGGAAACTCTCTCTCCAAGTCTCATTATACAGTACCTCTATTGTTCAGAGAAGGTTCAGACTGAGCTTTTGATGAAAGAACTGGAAAGGACAGGAACAAAAAGGATGAAAAAGGAATAATTAAAAGATGCAGAATATAAAGCCTGATTTGCTTTCATGCATGTCACAGGGCTGAGGCACTTTAGCTAAATGCAGGTGCTCATCAACAACCAGGAAACTGCAGTTAAAGATAAAAAGATTCAGAGAATGACCCCATGTCCCATCAGAAGGACTCAATTCATTTTTCTTTTGGCGCTTGCCTTACAACTTCACTGAGGCTGAATTTTCCACCACCTTCCTCTTCTTCTTCATTGGCCTTTCCCGAGAGCCCTTTGCTGCCCAAGTCCCAACTGCTAAGTTTTGCCAGGGCAGTTTCTTTCACACGTTAGCTTCTGGAGGAACCACTTCTTCATGCAACAACGCAGTGAAAGTATGGAATTCGTGACAAGATGCAGGGATGGATGGCCACCAATTTGCCCAGCATTGAAGGGGGTTAGACAAATCCATGGAAGATAAGGTGATCAATAGCTACTAACCAACCCCAAAGTCAGGAAGTATACCAGTTGCTGCTGATCACAAGCAGGAAAGAGCTATAGGGCTCATGGCCTGCTTGTGGGCTGACCATTGGCATCTAACTGGCCCCTATGAAAAAAGGATGCTAGACAAGGCAGGCCTTTGGGGTGGACTGACCTAGGAGGGCTCTTCTTACGTTCGTTGTTCCTGCCACCCCCCTTTCTTCTTCCCGTTTCCCTTGTAAAGCCTACTTTCTGCAGTTGTGGGCAGGTTCACAGACCTATTTCACAGTTAACTGCATAAATTCAGTCAGAAGACTCTAAAAGATTTGCTTCCAGATGAAAGCAATCGGAGAGAAAACTACTGCAATGTACAGTGGCTAAGAAATTGAACTGTGAACCAGGAAATCCCTACATTGAACTCAAGACACGTGAAACCACTTTCGGAGGCTGCAAGTTTAAGTGACAGAATTTGAGGGAGTTGAACTACTTGACCATTTTCTTTCTGACCATTTACCCACTTGAAATGGTACCACCGAATTGTTTTTTTCTCCAGCTGCGGAGGGGAAGAGATGGGTACCTTCACCCTTCCCCTCCAGGGTGGAAATGCAGGGAGTGACATTTTGAGAGGGGAAAAAATGGCATTTAGGATTAAGATGGGAAACTGCATGGCATGGCCCCTTCCATCTCCAACCTCAAACACTCATCTGCAATATGGGGATAATTATACTGATCTCTTATACCCGGTGCTTTTTTCTGGGGGGGGGGGGGACGCAGGGGTATGCATACCCCTAAGCATTTTGTGAATCTTTGAACTTTTGTCCAGTTATGGTATTTATTTTTTCTGATTTGAACTATAAAATGGGGATTTTCTTGAATCAAAATGAGAGTACCTCTAAACATTTTTTTTTAGAAAAAAGAATTGCTTGTACCTATCCACCTTATAAAAATTACTGAAATAACGTGTGTGCTTTCAACACTCTAAATGCTAAGTATTATTATCACCATATATTAAACAGAATGAAAAAAACCTGTTTCTAGGAAAGTTGGTTTCAAATCCTAGCTAAAGTCTGGGAGAAGTTTGAGGACCTTCAGTTTTTAACAACAGCTATAGGAACCTAACTGACAGGACGTTGTTGACAACATGAAACAAAGACTGCAAACCATAAGGCTTATTGTAAAAGTACTTCATAAATTGAATGGAATGGCAAACCGGGGAGGGATTATAGATCAGAAGAAAATATCATAAGAAACTGTCATTTTTTTCTAGTCTGCAGTTGTTATTTTTTCATTATTATGTCTCTCCCCACCCCCCACATCTGAAGTGAATGGTGTATGATCACACAACAATAAGGTAATTAATTACATTATTAAATTTGACCACAACGAACCAAGTAACATTTTTGTGGAATATGAACTGCAGCAGAATGGAAATGGTGCTGCATGTGATGGATAGAGGACAGAATGAGGAAAAATGCCTTTTTACATTTGTAGTAACACTCCAAACCAGACAAAGATTTGGTGTCACTCACATGAAAGGCTGCTGCTTCCTTTCCTCCACTTTCCCTTTCCTGCCTCCTGAACCTAAAAGGGTAGATTTTATTTTTAAAACAGCTGTTTTGTGCAAGAGTAGTTCTTCGCTAAAGAGCTGTTTTAAATATAAACGTATCATGAATGTTCCTTCAGCAACTATCAGTGGAAAACGACGGGTGCCTCCTTTTCTTTGGGGCATGGAAACCAAACAAAAGTAGGACATGTGGCAATAGACAGCACCCAGCAAAACGTCACCACATGTGTAAAAACAACAACACACACAATGTGCTTCACAGTTGGGTAACCTTATTTTACACTGGATATTTCACCCCTTATTGGACTGCCCAACGAGAGGGAAAATCCAAATTTAGTGGAGGGAAGGCTTGGATGAGGAGAGACAAACAGCTTCAAATCCACATTAAACTCTAGTTCAGATGCACCCCCTGCATTAAGAGATTCCCACTGTCATTCACATGCATGTTGTTTAGGCAATATGGTAGGATATAGTATCCTATATTCCATAGTTAGTTCCAGCTTCACCACAACCTCAGAGTTTAATGTCTGCCAGGGATAATGTGAAGAATCAAAGTCCTTGATTTGCCTGTTAACATGGACTCTATGCAATGGAAGCTACCATTCCATGTTCCAAACACCCATCTGGCAAGCAATATCATTCATGTAGAATGACGGAGCTGGAAGAGATATTGGAGATCGTCTAGTCCAACTCCCTGCCACAGGTAAAGCATTTCAAAATACATTTCCTTTCAGCCAATTAAGTGAGACAATGGGCAGGCCAAAGACTAACTGCATTGGTGCCAGCACAATATTGAACATGGAGGCAATGTGCCATTGTACACTACAGATGTGGAGCAGCCTTGTGGCAGGGCCAAGCTCTGAACAAAAATTACCAGTGGCACTCACTGTATGAAGGAGGCACTGCTAAGAGCAACTACTAGTGGACCAAGGCCTTCACCTATAGAGTTCCATACCATCAAATCTGAAGGTCCCTGACAGTTCTACAATGGGCTTAGATACCATTTTGGGAAGACTGCAAAAGACAGTAAAGTAAAGGGACCCCTGACCATTAGGTCCAGTCGTGACCGACTCTGGGGTTGCGGCGCTCATCTTGCTTTATTGGCCGAGGGAGCCGGGGTACAGCTTCCGGGTCATGTGGCCAGCATGACTAAGCCGCTTCTGGCGAACTAGAGCAGCACTCGGAAACGCCGTTTACCTTCCCGCCGGAGCGGTATCTATTTATCTACTTGCACTGGCATGCTTTCGAACTGCTAGGTTGGCAGGAGCTGGAACTGAGCAACGGGAGCTCACCCCGTCGCAGGGATTCGAACCGCCGACCTTCTGATCGGCAAGTCCCAGGCTCTGTGGTTTAACCCACAGCGCCACCCGTGTCCCGCATACTACTACTACTACTACTAATAATAATAATGCCACAGCCCGAAATGGATGAGACACCCCCTCTTCTCTCTCTCTTTCTGCCACCTCTTTTTCTTTTCCTTGCTCTCTTTCTTTCTGCACATTCCCCACCGCTGCTCTACATATTTTACAAGTGGTACTCTTTAAAAAACCCTATGCCTTTACAACCCCCAGCCTCACACCCACCAAAAAACCCCAATTAGTGCCATCTGCAAATATCAGTACAGTTTTCTCAGTGTACATTAATAAATGTATTGACTTACCTCTTTTCCTATCCCATGCATAGAGCTCCTTTATTCCCAGTTCATTCAATGACTTTGTAAGTTCCAGTTCCTCCCCAGTGAAGGTATCTCTCAAGAGGACAAGGCATTCCTGACTGACCTCACATTTCTCACAAATCACTGGGATGATGCTTTGGAGAGGCACCTCGGGACTCACTCGAACCACTGCCTTTTGTGTCTTGAGATAGTTTACGACCAGCCTCACTGTTTTCTAGGGAAGCAAAATAGAAAAGGAAAAGACTCTGTGAGCCACAGATCCTCAGAAGGTGGTGCTTTTGCACTGCAGTTGCAAAATAGATTATTCTTACTGGCAAGAGGGTTAAAGAAAGATCAAGGAGTGTCATATTCATTGCACAGGAATGGCATTACAGAGGCAGAACAGGATTCCTTAGAGCTTTCTCCTTGTAGGTATGCTTCAACACATTTTAATCGCTTATGAAATACCTGTATATGCAATGCTGAAAAACAAAACTATTGTGAAGCAGACAGCAGTTATTCAAATATTAGATTGAGAGAGAGTATATGAGCAATAATAGCCCTTGGACTCTAAGCAACTTGTCCGACAAGGTGGCCACAAGGCCTGTAGATGAGAACTGTCCAGTTGTTTCTATTATGGAATAAAGAATTAAAGGGTTGGAAGGGACCTAGGAGGTTGAGTCAACCCCTTCAGTGCAGGATCTGAAATGTTAGGATGAAGCTACTGTATTGTATTCCTTCAGTCTTTGCTTAAATACCTCCAGCATAGAGGGGTCCACCATTATCATGGCAGTTGACTACTGTCAAACAGTAAGTTCCTCCTAATGTTTAGCTGAAACAAGCTCCCTTGCAATTTCCACCAATTGGTCCCAAAGCAACAGGGGACAAGTCTGTTGGTTCTCCTGATTTGATTATTTTTGTACCTTAATACCAGGCTTTACATTATCTCTACTGAATTTCACATGCTGGCTTTGGCCAGCAGTTCCAGCCTGTAAAGATCATTCTGAATCTTGATTCTATCTTCTGTGCTGTCAACGATCGCTCCCACCATTGTGTCATCTGCAGTTTCAGTTCCTGCACTAACCAGACTTCCTCTAGAATGATACCTAACTCTTAATCTCCACCAGGTGGCATAATTTTTCATTATGTTGCAACTTTGTCCATTTTACCTGCCTCCTTCCAAAATTCAGAAGTTATAATAAGGTTATAGAGATTAAATAGGAGTTTTTCCTCATCAGGACTCCTACAGTTTTCTGTTAGAAAGACCTAAAAGCCAATGTTGTTGGCATCTGTCTGTCTCTCTCGAGTGAGTATGCCTCCAGGGGTGGAGTCAAACCACTTCATTAGCAGTGACCTTCCCAGGGCACAAGCCTGGGCAGTGGGGATGGAGGTCCTGAACTGCCCAGGTGACACATTGGCCTTGCTGATGTGATCCAAAGGAAAGCAGAGCAGTATGTTTGGCACCAGCTTGGCTTCAGGCGTTGCCAGAAGGAGGCATACAAGACACCACCCAACCATCTTAGGGACTTCTGCTCCATCTACAGCTTTTGCAGAAACAACCTTCTTGACTGTTGGACCCACTATTGGTCTTGTCTGCTTAATCCACCAAGCCTGTCTTTGCAGGCAGGGCAAGTCCCTAACTCACTGGGGGTTTGGGATCCATCAGCTATCCTCACTTGGTTTAGCTGGCCAGTCAAAGCTGTTTCCCAGGGTGTGGCCCCTGTCACATGCTGAAAGCTTCTAGGAGCCACAGGTGAGAGCTGAATGCAGGGTGGGGACTAAGGTGGACTAACTACCCCAGGAGCATGATGTGCCCCCACCAGAATTACTAACCCTCCCCTAACACCCTATGACCCCTTACAATACAAACAACAAAAGACCAAGTCAAACCAAGGCCTAACACAGCCTCATTCTCCAACGAGAACCCAGACTTCTAGGAAACCAGGAGACCAGAAAGAGTCCCCCCTCCCCGTCCATAAGATCCAGGGAGATCTCTCATCAGGCCCAGGCCCAGGAGGGAACCTCAGGGTGCCATGTCTGTGGCAAAGAAGCCCCTGCCTAAGCTGTATGGTGAGCCTAAACCACCTGTTAGTCCTTGAGAGAATCAGCATCAGAAACTGCAGGCTCAGGCAGCTGGCCAGTAAAGGAGCATAGACTTGAGACCACAATGTCACCATGCTAGTCAACAAGGAAAGGGTTCCTTAAGCATCTGGATTTGGACAGGGTCTGGAAGGCTACTCTTTATAAAACTTCAGTTGAAGTCTGCTAGTAGCTGGAACAATACATGCCTTTTAACTACTTACTCACGCAACTAGACTCCCCTGCAGTTGTCCTGCCCTGACTGAGTGGTGTACACACTCCTCCCCCTCTTAATTTTATCCTCACAACATTTCTGTGTGGTAGGCTTGGTTGAGAGACAGTGACAGGCCCAAAGTCACCCAGTGACTGAGTGAGAATTTGAACCCTGGTCTCCCAGGTCCCAGTCCAGCACCCTAACCACTACCCCACCTTGGCTCTGGATAGAAACCACATGGCCTTACAGAAGTTGCTGGACTCCAACAACACCTGGAAGGCCGCAGGTTCCTCAACCTTAAGTACAAAATGACAATTCAACTCACAAAAGGCCATAGTCAACTCAAAATAAACCTGCAGTAACTACTTACTGCCATATACCCAGTCTCTACACTGGCTGTCAGTTAAGATTACAATTACATCGCAATAGTAAGCTCCAAGCCAAGTTCAATACTGCACACATGGGGGGGGGGGGGAGAGAGAGAGACTGTCGTCAACATTTCTTGACATCTGGCAAAACAGTTATGCAGTAGAAAGTTCCAACCTCAGGAATTTTGGGTGGAGGAGGCCGCTTCGCCTTTCCTTCAGGAACCTTCTCCTTCAGAAGTATCTTCCATACATCCAGTGCCCCTATCAAAGTATTTGGCTTATAACTCAAAGTCTGTTGAGTCCCTGAAGACTGCAGCTCCAGGGTGTGATAAGCTGGATTTAAGTGGTACCGGCTGCACAAGTCAACTAAGAGGTCCATCACAGCTTTACTGGAAGAGAAAACAGAAAAGGCTACTTAGAACCAGGTTTAATAGAACACAGAAGGGTTTTCACGCAGGTAGAGAGAGCAGATTGAAACCATATCCAGAAAGTACACATACACATATATAAAAATCAACCTGGACTATTTCAAAATAGCCATGTGCTTCAAAACATCCATTGGGAAACTTTGTGCCTCTATTTGCTGACATGGGCATAGCCAGTGTTGAGCTCAAGGCAAAAAAAAGCCCTGCACCTTTTGCTCATGGCCCGTTCGTCTTCACACCAGAACCACATCCACAGATCAGCTGCTGAGTGGGTTGTAGGGATGGAGAGACAAGCTTGACTGCTCTCATCCATCAGCTGTGTGACGGCTCTTGATCGTTAGCTATGAACAGGGATGGGCAAATCTACCAATTTCAGTTTCTCATCTTTCCAATCTTAAATTCAGTTATCCACATTTCCATATCGCTTGGTTTATTTTGTTTTAAAAAATATCCGCATGAAAATTCATCAACATTTAATACAAATTTCTCATAATTATATGTATTTTTGCATGCAATTCTGCCTATATATTTTTTACAAAGCAGTTTTCTGTAACACAATGCATTTTTGTATGTTATTGTCACTAATACATGGATTTTTAATGTACACTTTATCCCAGTACATGCATGTTTGTACACATTACTCGGCTGAAGAACTTCATTGCAAAATTCAGAGAACTGCAAACTTTTTAAGGATGCACTGAAGGATTGTATTGTGTCAGAAAGTGTGATAATTAGGGAGGTTTGCCTTTAAATGAATCAAATTTCTCTCCCATCTGCCTCTCTCCCACCAAGCCTCAAGCCCTTCAGCCACTAAAGGAGAAGTCTGAGAAAAAACCCACACAATGGGAGATTTTGCTTTAAAACACCAACTGAATCGCAACTCGGCCACGAACCAAACCCAAAAGAGGAAGAAAGCCAATGTGAAGGACAGAACCTCATGAAGTCTTGCCAGAATGTGGAAAGCGTAGAGAGTAGAGGCCCAAAATGTCCCCACCCACAAAGCCTCCACAGCACCACTGGTGGTCATCTGGGTGGTGGAGATGCCTTCACATGCCCTCCGCAGCAGCAAGCCCACCTTACCTAGGGGTTGGGGGAGTGAAGAGCACAAATGGGAAAGTCCTCCATGTGACCTCTGGGCAACGGCTAAGAGGCAATGGAGGCCTCTACATAACCTCCTTAATTCTTGGACATGTACTGATCAAGGGAAGTAATAGTGCCACTGTATTCTGCTCTGGTCAGACCTCACCTGGAGTACTGTGTCCAGTTCTGGGCACCACAGTTCAAGAAGGACACTGACAAACTGGAACGTGTCCAGAGGAGGGCAACCAAAATGGTCAAAGGCCTGGAAACGATGCCTTATGAGGAACGGCTAAGGGAGCTGGGCATGTTTAGCCTGGAGAAGAGGAGGTTAAGGGGTGATATGATAGCCATGTTCAAATATATAAAAGGATGTCACATAGAGGAGGGAGAAAGGTTGTTTTCTGCTGCTCCAGAGAAGCGGACACGGAGCAATGGATCCAAACTACAAGAAAGAAGATTCCACCTAAACATCAGGAAGAACTTCCTGACAGTAAGAGCTGTTTGACAGTGGAATTTGCTGCCCAGGAGTGTGGTGGAGTCTCCTTCTTTGGAGGTCTTTAAGCAGAGGCTTGACAACCATATGTCAGGAGTGCTCTGATGGTGTTTCCTGCTTGGCAGCGGGTTGGACTCGATGGCCCTTGTGTCTCTTCCAACTCTATGATTCTATGATTCTATGATTCTATGATTCTATACTGGATTGCTCCACACCAATCATATAAAATGCTGGATAAGAATTTGTTGTTCTTCCAACCTTTACTAGATTTCATCTTAGTCTATCTGCTTTTCCTCAAGATGTTTGTGTGTGTGGAAACATCCTTTCCTAGTCTTTTAAATTTTCCTCATGTGGCTCTCTTCAGATATATACACAATGCTTCAGAGGCAAAATGGTGTCCTATACTATGCACTGCACATAATTAAAATTAATCAATACAGTAGAGAAAAAAACTGATTACAGTGGTACATTGGGATGCGAACGGGATCTGTTCCGGAGCCCCATTCGCATCCTGAATGGAACGTAAGACGCGATGGCGCGTCTGCGCGTGTCGCGTCTTGCCGCTTCCATGCATGTGCGTGATGTCATTTTGAGCGTCTGCGCATGCGCAAGCGGCGAAACCCAAAAGCGCTCAACCTGAAGCACATTCAACCTGAGGTATGACGGTATATGCATATAAATTAGCCTCTTTGCAAGCTGGATGAAATACATGTGCACTAAAAACACTGCTAGGTTATAAGGAGCAGGGGCAGGGAGGGAACATCTGAAAATGATTGCATTGTCTACATCTCTCCTCCTAAAAATAACATCAGTGGGTAGATACAAACTGTTTCAAATGCCTGAAAGCCTTACCTGCCATGCACAGTAGTTTTCTGTTCTTCTCCATCTGGAAAAACTACTATAAAGTCCACCGTCCTGTTAATCAGATTTTCCTTCATGTTTATCACACCCTGATCAGGCAGCGCTCCCAGGTCTGTAGGTAATTTGTGTTCATTATTAACTGTACAGGTGGCAGGAGTTTGGTTTGGTGGAGGTGGAGCACGAGCCTTCATTCTTCGTCTGAAAAAGAAAACAGTAGGAAGTTGGTTTGGGTTTTTTTTTATAATAATGTTTATTAAAGTTTTAAAAGTTACAAAAAGAAAAAATAAGCAAAAACGAAACAACACATCACAATAAGAAAAAAAGAAAGAAAAAGAAAAAGAAAGAAAAAAATACAGAAAAATAAAATCCATTAAAAAATACAGCAAATCTTCCCATAACTTATCTTTCATTTACTTGTTTCATTGACCTCCTCACACCTCCCTTTTTTGTATTCTAGTTCGGTTAACATTTCAGCAAATCCTTTCCATCTTTTCCAATTTTTGTCGTGTAACTTATCTTAATATAATGTAACTTTACTTTCCCTCCTTTCACCAATTAACAGTCTGTTTTTCCTAAACCTTTATAACATTTCTGCTAAAGCCACATAACTTCATTCCAACATCCTTCTAACATTCATTAATTTTACAATGTTTCTGTAGATAGTCTTTAAAGGAAGTTGGTTTGTTACATGCACATGCTCCAAAAGAGCAGTCGATATCACCTGCCCAGGTGATAAACACCTGCTTCCTTTGGACAGTAACAGGATGTGTTACTTAGATTTTAGTGCTTAATAGCACACTTCCAGGACGGAGTAGTTAGTACCCTGTATGCCATCCAGGGGGACGCGGGTGGCGCTGTGGGTAAAAGCCTCAGCGCCTAGGACTTGCCGATCGAAAGGTCGGCGGTTCGAATCCCTGCGGCGGGGTGCGCTCCTGTTGCTCGGTCCCAGCGCCTGCCAACCTAGCAGTTCGAAAGCACCCCCGGGTGCAAGTAGATAAATAGGGACCGCTTACTAGCGGGAAGGTAAACGGCGTTTCCGTGTGCAGCTCTGGCTCACCAGATGCAGCTTGTCACGCTGGCCACGTGACCCGGAAGTGTCTCCGGACAGCGCTGGCCCCTGGCCTCTTAAGTGAGATGGGCGCACAACCCCAGAGTCTGTCAAGACTGACCCGTACGGGCAGGGGTACCTTTACCTTTACCTTTATGCCATCCAGGCCATCACCAGACCCGGACCTGCAGTAAACGGCCAGAGGCAGACACCCAAGGTCCCTTGGCAACCCACTCAGAAAAAAAAAAACACTTTACCGCAATAACCACAATAGAAATTACTACATTTTAAGCAACCCAAGTACTCAAAGCACCCAGAGTGAGGGTGAGACAATTTCAGTAGGGAAACTGGAGGGGGCCAGTTTCATCAAGCCTTAGGTCCACCTCTGCAAGAGGCCGAATAAGTCTTTGGATCCTACCTTTCTAGCTTCATGCCATCTACGAGTCTTTTATAAAATGCTGAAAGCACAGAGCTGAGGACAGAGCCCTATGACTCAAGTCCTCCCTCTGGGCTGACACAGAACCATTAACAAACATTCCCTGGGTGTGGTTGTTCAACCAGCTGTAGTATCAACCTTACAAGTAGTATCGTCGAGCCCACATTCCAAAAATGCAATATAGTAAAAACTCAGACAGATGCAGCAGATAAAGAAGACTTCAGAGTTTGTCCTAGGCCTTGCTGAAGTCCAGATATACCATGTTTGTGGCATTCCCATGATCTACCAAACAAATAACTCTCATCAAAAAAAGGAGTTACAGATAGGTAGCCGTGTTGGTCTGCCATAGTCAAAACAAAAAAAAATCCTTCCAGTAGCACCTTGAAGACCAACTAAGTTAGTTCTTGGTATGAGCTTTCGTGTGCATGCACACTTCTTCAGGTATCTGAAGAAGTGTGCATGCACACGAAAGCTCATACCAAGAACTAACTTAGTTGGTCTTTAAGGTGCTACTGGAAGGAATTTTTTTTGTTTCAAAAAAAGGAGGTAAGGTTGCCTGGGATGACTTCTCCTTCATAAACCTTGTAACCAAAGCTTTCTTTTCTGGATGATCATGAGGTACTTAACGATCTGCTCTAGAAATGTGGCCGCTGTTGACATCAAGCAGTGATTTGTAATCCACCAGAGCCATTCCCCACCCTTTGATGACAGGGGACAACATCTGCACATCTCCAGGCTTCTGGCACCTTCTCTGATCTCAAATATTCTCAAAAATTTCAAAAATATTCAGAATTCGCAAACATTACAAACAGCATCTCTGAAGTAAAACCTTCAAGCTCATTCAACTCCCTTGGGCTTAATTCATCTGACCCTAGACGTGTGAATTTACTGAAAGTAGCTTGGTGTTTACTAACCATCTTCTTACCTATCTAGGCTGCAAATCCCTCCTCACATTGTTGGCTCTTGTTTTAAATATAATTTTATTTTTCACTATTCATCCAAGAATACTACAAAACATCAAATAATACACAGTATAGTTCAGATTTAGTCTGCATCCATAATTTTCCCTTGTTAACTCAACAGGTGCTTCTACACGGTGCCAATTATTGATAATGGCAGTAGACATCGCAAACTATTATTCAGGCAGGGAATATAACATAGTGCCAGCTTTCCACAAAATCACTCTCCAGTCCTTTAGCCTCTCCTATTTGTTCTGTAAGTTTTTATGTTACAGGTGCACTTATATTACAGAAATACATACCCTTCAATATCTCTTCTAACTCTGCAGTGATCCTTTATTTCTTCCCAGAGCCTACTCCATTTCATAGATCCTCCATTTGCCCTCTCTGCAAATAGTCCTCTAATTATATCCTCAATCTGCCTTTTTGCCCGTAGCCCAATTCACAGACATGGAAAAACTCAAGAGAAGTACACTTTTTATCTTTAATTCCATCTGCAAACTAGGCTGCCTGAAATCCACACTGCTCTCATTAATTTGCAACACCTCCTGAAGTGTTTACCTAAGAAACAGATTGACCCCATAATCCCTAAACAAAACTATATAAAAGATTTGCATAGCAAGTCACTTGCTACTATACTATTACCTTACCTCTCAGAATAAGCTGCTTGGCAGAAAATGCAAGAATTGTTCCTCAAAACAAAAATAGCATGAATACAATCCCTAAGATTTATGAACACTGAGATCCTGGAATGCAAAAAGAGCCATACCCTTTGGACCAATAAGGATCTTAGTTATTTATTAATAAAGATCACTAACAATGTAACCTTGGCATACCAAAGCCCAACTAACAGACGGCACCCTGTCAAATGCTTTTCACAAGGCATGCTCATAGCCTTCATTTCCTCACATCAACTCTGTAAAGTGACATATATACAGTTTTGGTGAAAAGTGCAAGCCTAGGGTTTTCACCTTCAGCTTGTAAGCCGTATAAGACACAACAGAAACCTTCCAGTGAGGTACTAAAGTACCTGGGTAAAGGTTCTCAACGTAACCTCAGAGAAAGTCTCTGGAAAGCAGCGCTACACTATGCGCATGCTTGTTTGTATGAACAGCATGAACACTCAAGAAATGCATGCATTCAGTAGTTTGATAAACTGCTTATACAGTACAGGGTTCCACTAGCATGAAAATATACAAAAGGAGTTTCCACAGGTGTGGCAGGTGAGAGTTCTGCTCCCATGCACTTCTGGTGTTAAAATTAAACCACATTATGTCTGCATGTTTGCCATGTTCATCTATAGTTTGGCCCCCAAACAGTACTTGGCTTAAAATCAGTCTGGGGTGTGAATGGCAAGTTCCACTAGATACACCCATTTCAGCTCCTTTCCCTTCCTACCAAAATTGAGATGGCAGAATTAATGCAAAAAGAGCTCAGAGATGTTAGTTCTGGGCTTCCTATCTGAAAACGTCTACTGCCACATGGCAGAACTAGTCCTGGAATTTTGAAAAGAAGAGTTGTGCTGCTTTCAGAAGTGCATAAAACCATATTATTAAGTGGAGCAGTCACATGCATTAAGGGGAATCCAATGACACCTTTAAAAAAAGATGCCATCACTTTTCTATCATCACCAGCTATCAAAATCTGTACAATGAATGATAATCTCACCTGAAAAATCTTATCTGAATTGTACTAAAGTGGAGCTGGGTAGAGAGTAAATTCCACTTAACGTGATTTTGTAAACTGCTTTCGTTATCAAGCTTTGTCCTGCCATGTCCCTTCTGTTCCCTGCCTAGTAAACTTCGGCAATTGCTCAACAGTGCTCTGTGCCACACACACTGCCAACTTAGGCAGGACTGATCAGAGTCTCCCCTTTTGCATTTTCGCTCTCGCGCCCCCCCTTATATTTTGAGCGGATTATTGTTAATGCCCAGTTCCTGCCACTCTCCCAACATGTTCCTTTTTCCTCACACGCTCTTAGCAGTCTTTGTGCGGGTGCGGAGATCATATAAATCTCAGTTCATTTCAAACTGCTAATGAACCAAACATGCATCGCCAGTGAGGTAATGAAGTGTCCTGCTTTCACACAATAACCGTGTTGTTGCTGGAACATTATAATGAATAGATGCCTCGGCTGCTATTATTAGGAAATTCCACAGTTTGAATTCTAATGGGATTGGGGTTTCTTGTATTAAACGTCTGAGTGCCAGCTTTCATTTCAGGCTATACTTCCCTCAAACTCTTAAAAAGATGTTTGCTGGAAGAAAAACGCTGTCATGCCTAGCCCTCACCTAGCACCAGGCATGGAGGACAGACTGGGCACCACACAGGTTGAGGGTCTTGAGGAGCAGGCAGGGCCCCCTGAGCCCAACCCTGATGGTCCCCTGAAGGGACCCTTCACATATCTAGTGAGGAACCCCTGGAGCTCCCATTGCTGGAAACAACATAGGTTCCTAGCTTCAAGGTCCTGATTCTACCCACTCTCCCTTGATGTTGTACCTTGCCACACGCACACACAAAACATACATGCATACGTGTGTGTGTGTGATCTAGATCTTGGACTGCTTCCTAATTTGTTTCTGGATTACATTTGGAACTAGACTGATTACATTTGATTTACATTAGGAACTAAACTGATTGGAACTGTGCTTGATTGTGGTTTGTTTGGACTGTGTTCCACTGGCTATCTCTGTCGTCACTGGTGAGTAGTTCGGCTTATATTGTCTGTAACTGGGATCCTTGCCACTGAGGGCATCTCCTGGAATGTTACAAACATTCCCAGAGAGAATAAGCATTATACTTGCGCACATTCACACTTACATACACTGCATTCGTAACATCGGTGTACAAATATCTGATATTTCCTTACTAAACCAATGAAACAGAAACTGCCATGGAATGCACACAATCGCAACAGTTGTTATCCATTATTTTGCTAATGCTTGTACTGAACAATTTCTGAACAACTGTGCTCATACAATTTCTGAAGGAATGAATAAATGTTTTGCAGTGCTGAAAGCTAACGTGTTAGCCTTCTGCAGCTACAGACACTGGGGCTACCCGAGTGAATAGCAGCAGCATCTTACTCACAAGCCAGTTTGTCTCTTTTTTTATCATCCCCATCCTGCAACTAATACACTGCTCATTTTGTTACTCTGTGTGCCCCCTTCTCTGGCACAAAGCAGCCCCCGTTTGTGCTTTCCCTGGCTGTACCCAAATGATTTGTTTAAACTCAACCTATCAACCTATTCTATTACACATAGGTCCTGCTATAGGAACCTAATTACCTCCTGAAAAATGGTTCATAAAGCAAGTGTTCTTATAGAAATGTGAACATTTCCATGATTTCTTATGTGGAAAATTCCAATGCACTACTGACCCAGAAAGATTCACCCTTAAATTATTTATATTAAAAAAAACCCTGAACATAATTATGATGAATAAAATTACAAACACCATTACCATTATGCCATAAACCTGTCAAACAAACAATGAAAAACAAACGCTTCACCTGACATCATGGTGATGTCAAGTGATGGACGGGGGGGCAGCCCCACCCACCGATCAAAATGACCCCCAGGGTGTGGGAGACCATAGGATCTTGGCTGCCAGCTGGATCCAGTTTCTAATCCCACTCCAACCAGTCTTTGAAGCAATCCAAAATGTGTGAAAAGTGGATGGAGCAATTTTTGTTATTCCCTATTAGACTCACACAGATGAGGCATCTGATGTCAAAACTTTCGCTCCATCGTTGGAGTGAGATCTGATAGATCCTGTGGCCCCTGAACTGCTCTAACAGGGACTCAAAGGATTGCAGCTCAGTTGTTTATTAAGCTAGGAGAAATATGTGGGTTGGGCTTAAATTCTGCACATCCTTTTCCTTTTATATTTAGTCTGTATAGCTAAATATATGAACACTAACATAATTAAATCCTCCACAGCCCTTGTGACTTTCAAGGATGACATATATATTTAGTAATTATACCTATTTATACATAAATGAATATTAATCTTGAAGATCGGTTCAAGGTATCATTTATATTGGGCTCTTCCAGAAAAAGTTTCTTTGGGGGAGGGTGATCACTATATTTCAGGAGTGGTTTGAGGAGTTCCAGCCTGCCTGGTTCTTTTAAAGGAGCTTGACTCCCCTGTAGCCCTCCAGAGGTTTTTGAAGTCGAACTCTCATCTGCTTTAGCCAGCATGGCCAATATTCATGCAAAACTTAGAGGTTAACCACCCTTGCTTTAAAGTTATTATCATCTTGGAATCACAGCATTTAATCTTTTACTTGTTTTAGGTAAACAGAAAACAACAGAAGCACTTATAAAATTAACTTCCCATTCTAAAATGTATTTTATATCATTAACTTTTTATTTTTATTCTTGGTATATCATATTGTTGTTTTATTGATATGGCTGATGCAAATAAAGATTCATTCATTCATTCAAAACTTCTCATTGCTTTTTGACACACATACTGTTACATTTTTTAATCACATATTTTTTTTATTCACACACTATTACTATAACAGGCTCCAGAAAGCTTCAAATTATTTTTGGTCATATGATTATTTGACTTGCCTTTTAGCCTTTGCTGCAATCTGATGCAAGCTGTTGGTGGCCTCATATCATCTGTGGAGCCCACAATTCAACCCCTACTATGTATGTTTTAATGCACAATATAAAAGCTTTGAAAATATAGAAAGCACCTTTTTATTAGCTAATCTACCGCTATGAAAAACCCAGGGGAAAATGTCCCCAAACTATAACTGTTTCTTTATAATAATAAAAAAAACTTGTTCACTACTGTTTCGTTTAAAGAAACCCAAAGGGGTTTCCACAATTATTATATACACCCCAAAAGAAACCTCTCATAAATTTAAAACACATCACCGACTATGAAAGAAAGTGGTATCTTAACTGTCTGCAGAAGCCTGGTGGCAAAGAAAATATTTCAGCAAAAGTTTAAAGGTGAATCTAGAAGACACCTGCTGAATCTCTATTGGAAGAGCATTCCACAGGTCTGGGATAATGACCCACAGAGCATTTCTGACTAAAAGAAGTCTGAGTTTCACCACCGGTACACCAACAGGACACAGGACACCCTCCACTATCCTGGGAAAACCCTTTAAACCCAATTTTATTTTATTCTTTGGTAGATTTACAAAATGAAAAACACACACCAATCAATGCATTTTAGAAAGGGGCAAGATTAAGCATGGATGCACAAAGCATTAAAAAAAATAAAAACAAGACTCCTTGCGCTCTGCTCCCTCCTTCTTCCCACCCAGGGCGCTCTGGCCCTCTGCCTGCCCCTCAGAGCCAGCCTGTCACGTGGGGCTGGGCCTTGGTGCCAGCAGCCTCTCCTCCTCTTCACCCTAGAAATCTAATGGAGAATCAAGATCTGTTGGGAGTCCTAATGCTGTGAGCCCTTCCATCTTATGTTGTAGATTTGTGAAGTGAGACCATAGATCCTAAAGACACTACAGTCTTCAGTGACCTTAATTCCAAGGAACTCAAACCCTGGGTAAGCGCCTGGAACCGCTCAAATCTCTTGCTGCTCAGAGCAATAATATTCCGTTTTGATTAAGGGGAAGGACAGTCTAGAAATTATTAAATCGGAGCTTTCTGAGATGCAGGAATCTTGATTTATTTGTTTTAACAGCAAATTAGACTTGCAATTCATTAGTCCTTGAAATGACCTCTTACGAGTGTGTGCTTCTATTTTGACTGTCGAGACTGAACACTGTAAAACAAATATACAAACATTTGTCCCCCATTGAGTTATCCAATGCATGCTGCTACGCCCATGTCCTGAAGGACTGGTCCAAAATAACTGTGGCATTAATATTACACAACTGTAATTTTAGATACTGCTAGAGAAGCAGGAAGAGCTTTCAGGAGTATGACTGAAAAGGAATGCTGCAGTTTTATAGCATCTCTATACCTCAGGAATTATCTAGATACAGCATAGATATTTAAAATGCTTGTGGGAGCCACAGCTACCGGGGGAGTGGGTAGCCAGGTATTTTGACCTGGGTGAAGCCACTGAGGCTCTCAACCTGTGTGTGTGTGTGTGTGTGTGTGTGTGTGTGTGTGTGTGTGTGCAAATGCGCCTGGGGGGTGCCAAACTGGGCTTTTGACCTGGGTGAAATAAAGCCTAATTTTGCTCCTGCTTGTTGATTATTGCAGCAAAAAATGTAATCTAAAATGCCTCCTACACAAGGAACAACTCACTAACTGAAAACTGTTTAGTTTTTGCATTTGAACATTCATTTGCATCTCATTGTCTGTAAATCATCCACCCAATAGTTGCATAGTAAAAATATTATTTAGAAATGAACTCAGATAGGTTGACTGTGGCTTTCTCCCACTAAACAATCCAGAGCCCACCCACAACCAACAGGAAAGTTCCAGGAACTTTGTTGGCCTTCACATTTTATACTTAAGTTCTAGCTGCTGCCTGGCATTCTGAAATTAAGTGAATAAACCTCCCAGATCAGGGGAAGCTTGCCCTAATAGATTTCTGAACCTCAGGCTGCTAAGAACATTGACAAGCCTACAGTGAGGGGGGAAAGTATTTGATCCCCTGCTAAATTTGCCAGCTTGGCGAACCAGAGCAGCGCACGGAAACGCCGCTACTCATTATAATGCACATCAATCTCTGACTTTTGTCTTCTGGGTTTCTGGGGGGTTTTCCTGTTGTTATTCTGTCTTTCACAACTACAATAAACCTACCATTAAAATTATGGACTGGTCATTTCTTCGTCAGGGGGGCAAACGGGCAAATTTAGCAGGGGGTCAAATACCTTTTCCCCTCACTGTACCTGAAGCATGTTTATATATCAGTACGACTCACTAAGCTCACTATGAGACAACCTCAAGTATATATAAAATAGTAGCCTTCATGGTGTATTACAGGGCAAAGTAATCAGTGAGAAAAATAGGTCAGTTTTTAACTGGTGGCACAGGACATTGTTGTATTACAACAGTTACTAAGGGTGGAAGGGCACACAGGTAACCCAACTTCGGGCTGCTAAATTATAAGTTATGAGCATTGGATTAGATGACTCTCTCCTATGGACAGGGAGCGGACCTGAGTGAAGACTGCAGCCCTCAGGTCTGCTCCCGAAGCCCCCCCCCCAGGCTGCCACAGAATGGGCAAATTTCAAAATTGGGTCAGGCAGGAACCCAAGATGTTCCACGGCGGCCGAAGAGGAAGCTAACAGCTGCAAGCATGATGGCACTGCTCCAGAGAGTAGCAGAGCCACAGCGACGGATCTCAACCGCCGCCCACCCTGGACCAGGTAAACAGCCATTATGGGGAATTTACAACTCATAGCTGTAATACTTATGTAACTGTTGTAATTATGTTATTTGTATGTAGATGGTACAATATGTTTAAGGCTTAAAGAACTATGAAGTCAATTAGATCCCATACACATTTTTTGTAGGTACAGTGGTACCTCAGGTTAAATACTTAATTCGTTCCGGAGGTCCATACTTAACCTGAAACTGTTCTTAACCTGAAGCACCACTTTAGCTAATGGGGCCTCCTGCTGCTGCTGCGCCGCCGGAGTACGATTTCTGTTCTCATCCTGAAGCAAAGTGCTTAACCTGAAGCACTATTTCTGGGTTAACAGAGTCTGTAACCTGAAGCGTATGTAACCCGAGGTACCACTGTAGTCTGCACTTTACAGAATCTTGGATTGTTATAATTGTTTGCTTGGCGGGAACCAAACTATGAGCATTGGTTTGCACAAAATGCTAAGCTAGTACTCTGGTTTGTGGCCTCCCAACATAGCTAAGAGAGAGGATCAGTGTGCCTGAGGGTGCTTGCTAGTTCCAGGCAAGCTGTCATTTGTTTAGCTTACAATTATGTACAAACTAGGCCTTGTATTGAAATATAATCAGAAGTTGTATTTTCCTTGAAAGAAAGAAGGTTTTTTATATGTGGCTTTTAGTGATAAATGGGGGGGGGGGGTCCTTTTTCACTGATCCAAGTTTTGGATGGGATTACTTAAAAGAAGTTGCCATGCATTATCCTCAAAATCAGGTTCCTGTGCAAAAGGCTGTTGTGTGTGAATTAAGAACTAGCACCTGGGTCTGGGCATTCAAATGTGCACAATTGCCTATTTTGAGCTGAGTGTGGGGAGTGACTGCCCCCACCAACAGTACCAGGAGATTAGAATGATCAAAGATGGCAGCAGTGACCCAATCTTCATCAGTTGCATGTATTCAGATCCTAAAATGCAATGCACTCAGACCAGTACTGTAAGCATCTATGCACAAATGCAATCCTGCATAATGTGAATATGATGCAGGACTTTCAGAGAGAACTAAAATTATTAGGTCTCAAATGGCATACCATTTCTGAGATAAGGAAGCGTCACAACAAAATAATAATTACCATGTGTAATTAGCAGCTCACTATACGAAGTTTCGCTCATTTAACTAACAGCCCAAGGCAAAATATTACGCATTTTTGCAGCAAAGGAAACATTTGCTAAAAAGCACTACAGCAAATGCTGACACAGCTTCTTAGAAAATCCGTACCTTTGAACATTCTAAATTAAACAACCAGTACTTCCAGTCATTTCTTTAGCATTTCATTATTGTACCATGCGCAAGCACAAAAATACTACAATAACTTTATAATTAGGAGAAAGCACGCTCTTAAAAATCAAACACAGAATAACGCAAGCCATTATTCCATCATTGACTCTTTTTCTTCTATCGAGGAAAAAGGATTCATTCATTCACTCTCAAAGACACTGCACTTCCTGACTACTTTAATTTCAACATCAAACAATTCAAAGAAATTTAATCCAGGGAAGCCCAGGGTGCTGAATGAAGTAGATTGTGATTTTCTGTTTAAATATAAACTCATAAAAGATGTACAACTATCCAAGACCATAGCACACATCCAGCCTGGTGCCATACATATTGCAAGGTTCTGCTGCAATCTGAGCTTAAACAGTATTACTAAATAATCCTAACACAGTATTTATATTCGGAATAAAAGCACGTTCTGATAAAATTGCAACCAACCTGTATGCTAGTGAACTCTATTCCAAAATACAGAACTTACAATTTACAGCACTGGTTTTCAAACCTTTATACTTTCAAGGTGTTTCCACATGAACCTCTCTGCCAAGAAACCTCTATGCATCTGACACAAAACCCCAAAATGTTGTAGGATTCTGAGAACAAATTATGAATTTTCTACATGAAAATCACTGTCATGTAGGCAATTGCTCTTAGTATTTCACAACAGTTTAACAAGTTTAAACTAACATCAAAAACGTTATGATAAAAACAAGACATGAAACAACCAGTTTCAGCAACGACAATACCCAAAGCATAAAAGGAGTTTGTCACCCACCAGAAAAGGAAGGCAGCCCCCCCCCCCAATCTTTTCCAAAGGCTTTCAAAGAAAAACCACACACACGTTGCCCCTTACCCGCAAAATGACACCAGGGAGGAAGTTATGCAAACCTCTCATGAAATGGTGTTCCACCACATCAGAACTGCTCCCGAGAAAGCCTATTCTGGCTGGCCACAATCCAGCCGACGCCCAAGATGGAGCATGGCGTAATTCTGGCATCTCGCATGCCAGTAGGGTTCATATTTCCTGAAATAAGCAGGACCCAAGCAACCTATGGTTGTTGTTGTTGTTTTCTTTAAAAAGTACAAACCAACACCTGGATCCCAAATCAAACCGGCTTCTGCACCTCTTAGCAGGTAGGCTGCTGCATTCTGCACTGACATTTCTACACTATTTTCAAAGGCAGACCCAGGTGGAATGCATTACAGTAGTCTAGTATAAAAGTCACCAAACCATTGAACCATAAGCTCAGAAAACGAGTGTTGTGTGAAATGGCCCCATAATCCTGGAGATGGTATTGGTATTTGCCATAATGTGCAATTATCTGCACCACTTTTATATCTCCAGATGACATATGGCTAAGCACATGACAGAAGATAAAATTCTGTTTATGTGATCCTCATAGATGCCTCCCCTCAAAATCAGGGAGCAACAATCACATGGATTGGGCATAAGCACATTGGGATACAATCCCCTATTCAAACGTTATATACAATGGGTGGACTTTTAAGGCAGAGCCAGATATAAACAATCCCTGCGAAGCGGCGAGCTCCCGTTCCTCGGTCCCTGCTCCTGTCAACCTAGCAATTTGAAAGCACGTCAGAGTACAAGTAGATAAATAGGTACCACTCTGGCGGGAAGGTAAATAGCGTTTCTGTGAACTGCTCTGGTTCGCCAGCAGTGGCTTAGTCATCTGGCCACATGACCCAGAAGCTGTCTGTGGACAAACATCGGCTCCCTCGGCCAGTAAAGTGAGATGAGCGGCACAACCCCAGAGTTGTCTGCAACTGGACCTAACGGTCAGGGGTACCTTTACCTTTACCCTCTTTTAGTAGGAACGGCTCAATAATTTCTATTTCTAAAAACTCAGCCCTCAACTATTGGAGGACACAGAGTGACACTGCTTTTTGAAAACTACCACAGCTAACTTGAGAACATTTTTTAATAAACAGAGACTGAGCTGGATGAAGTTTACTTGATTGTTGGGAAGGCAAAACCCAGCAGTACTTACGACTCAGAGCTGTTCAAAACAGGATTTGTACTATCTGTCCCAAGTGCAGGCTGGTGGCAGCAGTCAAACAAATCATGATCCAAGGGGCCCCGCACTGGCCAGAGACGGACCCTTATGTGCCAGGCACTCCTGCACCCAGCCCCCCTCCTCCCTGCCTTGGATGCTGTGGGTGGGTAGCACAATACCTGGGCTTTCGATTCGGAGTTGCTGAGTTGCTCTGTGCTCTGGTCATGCATGCTTCCCAGGCAATGCACACTGGGTAACTTGATAGCAGGCACAAATGTCCACAGCAGTGCTACTAAGGAAGAGAGACAGCAGTGGGTGTGGCGCTGCCTAATTTTGTGCTTGGGGAGCGGGGAGAACATATGATCAGGCGTCCCTCTCTTAATAGGGTAATGTAATGCCTCATGATTTGGCACTACCACTGTTTTGCACCAACGAAAACAGCAGAAGGCATGCTTTTTTGCTCCCCCGGCAATAAAATAAGAATAAAACAAAACCTTGAAGGGGCCAGCTGCCTCTTCTGTGGAGCCCGGTAGGGATGGCTGGTGTAAGTGTGAGAGAGAAATGATGAGGAATGATTTATAAGCAGTAAACAGCTGTCATGGACGGGCTGGATGCTGAGGAGGGGTGAGAGGCACCTGCTAGGGAACGCCGAAAGGAACCCCCAAGGGAAGAAGACTCACAATAAGTGGTCAGAGGTACAGCAGACAGGGAGTAGCCATGGGTAGGCAAACGAAGGCCCGGGGTCGGATCTGGCCCAATCGCCTTCTAAATCCACCCCACATGTTTTTACATGAGTAGAACGTGTCATTTTATTTAAAATGCATCTCCGGGTTATTTGTGGGGCCTGCCAGGTGTTTTTACATGAGTACAATGTGTGCTTTTACAAAATGCATCTCTGGGTTATTTCTGGGGCATAGAAATTTGTTTATTTCCCCCCCCAAAAAAATATAGTCTGGCCCCCCAAAAGGTCTGAGGGACAGTGGACCAGCCCCCTGCTGAAAAAGTTTGCTGACCCCTGTCATAAGCTGAAGAGGCAACAGGGTTTAGTGAGCTGGAAGAGGCTGGAGCAGAGAACAGTCCAGAAGCAGAGGCAGAAGCAGAGGCTGGGGGGGGGGGGCGACAGGTGATGAGATATGCTGAAGAAGCCAGGGGGTCCAGCTCCCCACCCCCACCGCCCAGTCTCTCAGAACCGGCAGAGGTATGGAGGGCAGAGCAGAGATGGACAAGGTGCCAGAGTCTCCAACTGCTTGGGAAGGAGCCTGGAGAGGAGGAGACTTAGAGAGCTGTGGAAAAGCGGAGACCTTCAACTGCCTCATTGGGGCAAGGTCTACTGGGAATAGCTGTTGTGCTCATGAGGCCTGAGCTGTTTTGTTTCTTTGAATAAAGAGTTAATTTCACGGACACCTTATAAGTTATTGCTGGCCTGCTCCCAGCACCAGCCCTGACAATAGCATCTCCTTTTGCAAATAAAAAAGAGCCGAGAGCCAAGCAGTCAACAAACCAGAAATAAAAAATATTGTCTTTAAAGGGGGTGCAAATCCCTTTGAATAGAAGAGCTATTGTGCTGGATCCGTCCAGAGATCCATCTTATCCAGCCAGGTGCTTCAGGAAATGCACAAGCACAGTTTGAGGCCAATAACCCTTTTTCGGTTGCTTGCCTCCCCTCCTTCAGCATATTCAGGGGTAGACAACCTCTGAACCAGGAGGATGAAATATGTCTAGCAAATGATATTTAGCCAATTGATATTTTAAAGTTCTCTAAGCCAGTGGCCAAAACCATATGATGTGTTTTGTGGAAAAGTCAGTTATCTTCTGCTGCACTTCAATTCCACGGAGGGATCTCAAGTTCTAGTTTTACAGAAATGATGAAAACCTATGAGTACCAGGCAAACAAAGCAGTGCTTGTTAAAAATATCTAAACTACAACTTATAATTTCTTACCTACTTTCTCAGTTCTGTACCATGCAATTCTCTATATGTTTACTCAGAATTAAGTCCCACTATGTTTGCCGATCAGAAGGCTGGCGGTTCAAATCCCCGCGACGGGGTGAGCTCCTGTTGCTCGGTCCCTGCTCCTGCCAACCTAGCAGTTCGAAAGCACGTCAAGGTGCAAGTAGATAAATAAGTACCGCTCCAGCGGGAAGGTAAACGATGTTTCTGTGCACTGCTCTGGTTCGCCAGAAGTGGCTTAGTCATGCTGGCCACATGACCCGGAAGATGTCTACGGACAAACACCGGCTCCCTCGGCCAGTAAAGCGAGATGAGCGCCGCAACCCCAGAGTCGTCCGCGATTGGACTTAATGGTCAGGCGTCCCTTTACCTTTAATATTCAGTGTGTGAGACTTGCTCCCTAGGAAGCATGTTTGGAAGGTTCCATGATTTAATTCGGATAGCTTTAAGAGTATAAACACCATGAACACAAAGGCAGCACAGCACAATTGATGGAAGGGGAAAAAATAAAACTTTTGCCTACATTTTGGTTGAAAACGTTAGACCATCAAGGGGCTGCACCAAAGACGGTCCACTGATAATTGTTTGTCCAAGGGCCACAAAAACCCTGCAAAACTATCCAACAGCTATTTAAAAAAACAGTAGTAGCAGCAAACATGTGCATTTATAAACAGCAATTTTTATCTTACATATATTGTACATTGCCAAGACCCATAACTGAGTCCAAGCATGGTGTTTTCTAAAGAAACAGTAATAAGAAGGAATTGGTCGCATAATGCATGTCTAGCCTTCTGGAGCTGAAAAGGTTGCAGAATGTCCAACTCACTCAGTTCTTATGGGGTAGGAAGAAGAAGGTGCCTCCTTTGAAACACAACAATCTCGTCATGTCACCAGAGCCCAGCAAAATCAGAGGTGGCATTATCAAGAGGCTCCAGAATCAGGTTAACAGAAAGAAAGTCAGAGTGTCACAAAGTTCAAGGTGTCAGTGGCCAGACCCAAGGTCTAAGTACCTGTCTAAGGAGGCAAAGGAGACCCCAGAACAGATTCCAGCACTGACTTTGGTAAACACACAACCTAAAAACATTTTTTAAGGAGTTATACAATAAGTATGTGGTATGCACTTCATGTGGATTTCTGCAATAATTATCTTTTTTAAAGATTGTATTCGGGAACAGGCATACTGTACAACATTTTTAGTCCAATCTGAATGCATGTTTTTCCCACACACACAAAATCCCCGAAATTGCTTTGAATTAGAACTCAGTTTGTTCCTATAAAAAACAATGTAAATGCAAATGAACTCAAAAGAGCCCAACTTTTGATCCTCTCAAAATATCAGAATCCATGAAAACCTATTTCAACAAGAATAGTTCCTCTCAGATGAGGAACTCAGAAGTGCTATGCACATGAAGCAGAACCAATGGAAGTATTCCAGATGTTGCAATGCACTATTTTAGAAGGCAGATACAAGACACATAAAAGCTTTCTGCAAAATGAAAATCTGCCACATTGAGAAATGTTCTATCCCATCCATCTCCATGATTTTCCTTTATTAGAGGATGATATTCCTTGAATATATGGAGATATTCATTGAATATGAATACAGTGGTACCTCGGGTTAAGTACTTAATTCGTTCCGGCGGTCCATTCTTAACCTGAAACTGTTCTTACCCTGAAGCACCAATTTAGCTAATGGGGCCTCCTGCTGCTGCCGCCCAGCCGGAGCACGATTTCTGTTCTCATCCTGAAGCAAAGTTCTTAACCTGAAGCACTATTTCTGGGTTAGCGGAGTCTGTAACCTAAAGTGTATGTAACCTGAAGCGTATGTAACCTGAGGTACCACCGTATTCCTTGAATATGGAGATATGTCTATGCAGTTTTGGCATGTAGAAACGATGCAAGCTTCCTAATGCGCATAATTGTATAAACAGAAAGAAGGAAGTGATTTGTACCCATGGGAGCATTATCATGAATCAGACTTAATGAAAATATAGATTAGCTGTCCATTATTTAGGATATGAAAATCTAAGCCTTACTGTTAACTCCACTTATATTCCTTGTCATCGTTGTTAAAGAGAGTATTCTTTTTGTAATTGTTTATACTGAATTGTGTACATTTTATTCATAAGTTTCTGAAGATCGTGATGGTTTGGAGCTTTAATATAGAATTGTACGAAAAATATTAAGCGTTTACAGAATAAAGCCCAGTTGTAATATTGCAAATTCCCGCATGGTGGGATTCCAAAACGCCTTTTGTGTAATCAGTTGTAAGCATTAGAATGACTTCCCTTAAACGTGGATCCCAAGCAGCAATATGCTATATATTATTTGAGGGCAAGTTGTAGGTGGTGAGGAGTAAATATTTTTGATATTTGTTTTTTTAAGAAAGCTTTTTTAGTCTGTTCTACCGCTTTTAAGATTTTTATTTAAGATGGGTCTGGAAACTGCACTTTCTAAGAGCATGTTTTCCATCTACTAAAGCACCTCGTTGTTGCATCTCACAAGTAAGGTGAGCCACAGTTTTATTCAATGAAAAAATGTTGGTAAACATATTCAGATGATGCCCCAATGGGACCTTGCACAAGGAAATGATATTCTTGTATGTCACAGAAGAAGACTGTGTAAGTCAAAACGTGTTTGCTGCAATCATAAACTTCAGAACACATCCGATATCACCTTCTGGATAAAACTGATCTGTGCAATTATACACATTCAATGTATCTTATTTATGTGAAGCTCTATACCGTTTGTTAACATTATTGTTTATAATTGTATCTCTCATTGAAGTTTTTTTTTTAGCCTTTGATATTGTGTTTACTAAGTACCTTGACTTTAGTTTTTTTGCACTGATAAATGCAAGTGGTGAGCGAATAAATCATTTACCTGAGCAGGAAGTCGGGAAAACAGCAGTTAATAAAACCAATAAATAGTGTAAAACAGCAAGATTGATTTAGAGCAAAGTGAGCACAAACAATACATGATTAAAGGTTAACTCCTCTACGTAGCTGGCAGTAGCAAGTCACACATTCTAAACATCTGACAAAGATGGCAAGATTCCAAATGGCTGTGTCTCTGACTTGGTTTAAAATAAAGACTGGCTTCGAATTTCAGTTGCAGAACACCATGCAATGCTTTACAACAGCCTTCAGCAATCTAGAGCAGCTTTGGACTACAATTCCCACCAGCCTCAGCCAGCATAGACTGCTGGGAGGGACTGGTGTTCTGTTTTGGACTACAATACCCATCTGTAGGGCACCAGACTGACAAGAGAGCAGCATTTATCTACACTAACGCATGATGTAAAGGTTTTCAATATACCAGGCAAGACATCTTACACAGTCAGCAAATGATAATACTATTAATGATTTAGCTAGAAACATTAGTTGGCATTCCACTTCTGTGGAAAAGTGCAGAATGAAAAGATCCTGAATCTTGCTTAAAAGTCTTATAAGGGGAAGGCAACCTAAGGCCCGTGGGCCAGATCCGGCCCAATTGCCTTCTAAATCCGGCCCGCAGACGGTCCAGGAATCTATGGGTTTTTACATGAGTAGAATGTGTGCTTTTATTTAAAATGCATCTCTGGGTTATTTATGGGACATAGGAATTTGTTCATTCTCCCCACCCAAAAAAATATATATAGTCCGGCCCCCCCGAGGTCTGAGAGACAGTGAACCAGCCCCCTGCTGAAAAAGTTTGCCCACTCCTGAGCAAGTGCTATTATATGTAGAGTAATAAACATGCTTAATTTTATTTTTGTCTAGCTCTTGCCTCTTTGAAAGACCAATATTCTCAAAGACATAGTAATAATTTGTGTATCAAAATACTACCATTTAAATGCAAGATACATGCCAGTAAAAAAATCCAAAAGGTCGCCCCCTTTCATCCACTGTCTAGATTTAGTAGTAAAAAGAAGCAAATTCCCACCAGTATCTGATGTTAAAATTAGAAATTCAATACTGGCTCATTTAGGACTGAGGGGGGAGTGCAGAGAAGAGACCACACCACAGATCACAAGTTCCCCGTGAAAATCTGTGGCGCCTCTTAGTACTCCCACGAGAGAGGGTGGCCTATGCACCTGTTACAGATTTAAATACACTAAAAAGTATATCTTTTGATTGATTTCTTTAAAAGTGAATTTTGACTACATAGCTAAGTGTCTGGAAGCCATCTTCAAAACTGGTTTAACTCATCAGCAGTCACATGATATTCTCAAAAGAGGTCTGGGACTAAGAGTGTTTCCACACAGGAGCACTATCTTGTTCAAAATTTTTCGTGTGCACAATTGGTACATGAGTATCTACACATTCTTGTTTCTTCATTCACAACATGGACCACTATATCGCTGCCTACCATACGCAGCAGTGGTGGAGCCTGACAAAAATGAACCAGCTGCAAGTTTCTGTCTCTCCCTTCAACTCCTCCTCTGAACATTTCCCCCCCATTCTGGTCCTGCATGCAGCTATTTCAGTACCTGTGCATGCCCGCCTATAAAAAATTAACGTTTGCTTTTGTGCTGTTGCACAGTAGCTGCTATCAGCCTCGGTTATCCTGTTTCACAGTGGGCAAAATGGAGGCTTGTACTCTTGGGCGAGGCAATTCCATTTGTGTTGTCTACATTTTAAAGACTGTGATATGCCTAAGACCTGCACAAGAGTGATAAAAAGTGCTGGTGAACTTCAATACTACCGCTGACAGCAGAAGTATATATAAATTGTAACTTACCGGTATTTGATATTTTGTGGAACAGAAAAATCCAGATTAAGTCAAGAAAATCTATGGGTTGGCATTTTGTTTATATCCCACCCTTCCTCCCCCCCCAAAAAAATGATGGTAGACGCAGGTAAATCTGGCACAACCCGCTGGCAATGATGGACATCACTTTCTCAATCTTTGGAATTTGCTAAATTCTTTGTCGCAGCATTTCATTGTGGCAAAGCTAAGTACTGTACGGAGATTTGCTCTGGAGTCACTAGGTTTGTCCACATAGCCAACTTGATTTGAAAAACCACTGTTTTCCGATTTGAAATCAGCAACTTCATGCACATTTGAAGTTGAATGCTTTGGTTCAAATTTGGACTTCCATGTCCACACCTTTGGGTGGCGACTTGTCCAATCGAGCAATAATGCCCTGCCTGCTCATTTGTTAATTCCACCCCACACGCACTTTCCTGTCCTATACACGTTATACTTCTAGTTGAACTTGGATGAAGTCTGAAAACGTTTCTGTCACTCGTGTCTCTGCAGTACTCAGCCAATCCTAATCCAAAAATATAGCTATGGCAAAGAGGCCCCTCCCATGTGTTGCTGGGCAGAAGATACGTGACTGGCAGGGGCTCCTACTCCATCTGTTGTTATGAGAGCTGACCAGTGTTCTCAATACCGTAATGGGCTAAGGCAGCCTGAGAATGCTCAGATCATAGCTGTCAACTTTCAGATTTGAAAATGAGGGACCAGCAGCCTCGAAAATAAGGGATCAGCAGCCTCACCTGTCCCGGGGACAGTCTACGGGGTATCTAACAATCCGGGATAGCAGTGGGAAGCAGCGGGAAACGGCGCTGGAATAAGGGAACTTCCCGAAAAAAGGGGAAGATTGACAGCTATGGCTCAGATCTCTTTTCTTCACAAGTCGTGCCTCAAAGCAAATTCTTCATAGCTGGCCAGGAGAAGGGTGCAGTCGCTAATTTGAATAGCTCCAGCTTTGTTAATAACAACAAAGGTAAACAAAGTGTGCATCTATATTTTATTTTGCTTAATAATCTACATTAATTTTGTGAATGGAGGAGGAGTCTTGGGAAGAAAAATGGTGGGTGGCATTTGTGTGGGTGAAGCACCCCCATTGGTGAAGCAGGTGCTCATGCCATTTATTTCTGAGGCTTATAGTTCCTAGTTGTGCCTCCCTGGACCAAGCCTATGGGAGCAGGTTGCAGGTTGTGAGGAGTTGCTGGTGTGAACAGTTTAGACCCCTGAGGCTGCATCACACTTTGGGTAGAATATTGCCTGCACATTTTCCTTATTGGTAAGCCAATTGGCAAGAGCCTTGTTGTATTTTTAAAAATAAACACACCAGAGGATCAGGAGATTGAATTTAAAAATCCTCCTCTGTGGTATCATTTCAATCAAAGGGGTAGCCAGCGAGCCAGGGCTCATAGCTGAAATAAAAACAATTATCAAACTAGCTTTAGAAGCTAGCAAAGTAGATTACCAGGAATGATACATCTGATGAAGTGGACTTAGGCCATAACAGATGTTCTTATTTTAAGGTACTACTACTACTGTTATTTTGCTAAAATTGCACTATAATCTACTTTACAGGGTTGTGGGGATAAAAACACTTCAACAAACATTAAGTGCTTTTGCAATAGTAGGATGATGCAGAGGATGATTCAGGCGAGAACTCAATGGGCAAAACCTTTATGTATTTTGGAATCAAAAATTGTAAACTGCCTGCACAGCCCACCCAAGCAAGCTAGTCTTAAAAGACAGACACACACAGGATTTTCCAAGGACCTACATGTAAAGTCCAGTGTTTGTGGGCCAGAATGTCTTGGTTGTCTCACAAAGATCCTTTTTCCTTTGATTTTTGGGTTAAGCTTTCTTATGATTCCAATCCTTCCCCCTCCCCCAATTAAAAACTGAGAGCGGACTTATTTTTATCATTCCTCATTCATTGGTATAATGTTCATATCCACTCCACCATTCCTTCAAGGAGTTCAAGGTGGCATTCATTAGTTCCTTTTCCCCTTTTCCTTTTCCTCATAACCACCCTGTGAGGTAGGAGAGGCCGAGAGACAAGGCCTGGCCCAAGTGAGTTTCATGGTTGATTTTAACCTTGGTCTCCCAGGTCCTAGTCTATCTACTATCCCTCCATCTCACTCCATATTCTGAAAAAAAAAGGTGTACAAGTTAATAAGCCAGGAAAGGGGAATAATCTTTCCCCATTGGTCTGAAAATTTATGGCGCCCCTTGCTAACACTCCTGTGTGACACATTTAAGATTAACCCATTCAGGCTTCACTCCTGTACAGGGAGTAATCCCCATGGAATTCAGTCTACTTCTGAGTACCATTTCTTTGGTATGAACCCACACTAGCAATTGTGAAGCAGCGACCCCTTCTGAATCAAGGGAAGGCACTTAAACTCTAAGAATGAACAAAACCAAGATTTGAGTGCCCACTGTTTCTTTGCCAAGGTGGAGAGATTCAGAACAGGTGAGGGCCACACAACTTTCCTCCCGGTTAATTAGTCTGAACAAGCACCAACTATATCCACTTTATGAAATCACGTTTCTCTTCTAAATATATGAGATTTGAAAGGAATTGAATCTATGGCTTCTTTACCACATATCAACCTCACAAACCCTTACCCAAACCACATTTTCCCCTTCTGACTTTTCCTATAATGCTGCAAACCAAACTGTGGGAACCTCTGAACCTGAGCCTTTAAGGCCCACAGATATGCAAACAATGTATTCTCACCCAGTTATCTAGAGCAGGGGCAGGCAAACTAAGGCCCGGGGGCCGGATCCAGCCCAATCGCCTTCTAAATTAGGCCCACTGGCGGTCTGGGAATCTGCGTATTTTTACATAAGAATGTGTGCTTTTATTTAAAATGCATCTCTGGGTTATTTGTGGGGCATAGGAATTCGTTCATTCCCCCCCCCCAAATATAGTCCGGCCCCCCACAAGGCGTGAAGGACAGTGGACTGGCCCCCTGCTGAAAAAGTTTGCTGACCCCTGATCTAGAGCCTTGGTTTGATCGCATACCCCAAATCAAGGGAGATAGTAGCCAAATCCAGCCAGTTTCTTCCAGCACCAGAGGGAGGAAATCCAAAAAAACACCTCCCCTGCTCCTTGCGCATAAAAACACCCTAATGATTCATTAAAATCATTAACCAATTGCTACCCCTTTCATGACATGCAGAACCAGCTGTCTGAGGCAACCACCTCACTCTGCCTAATGGTATAGCCAGCTCTGCTATTATCCCAACTCTTGCCCAGTTTCATATGAAAACAACCCAGTTTTCCAAACCCACTACTATACATTTATTGCACCATTTAAAATACCTTGAGGAGTCTTAATGGTGTTGAGCAGCTAATTGCCCACATCCCACCGTAGACTTTCTCCCCCTGGCCGAGGGATCCCCAGAATGCCTCCCCCAGGCTGCTCCCCCCTCCGTTGCGATGGCACAGAGCCACGAATCAAACTGTGGCCGCCTCGCTCCCATCTCCGCGGAGCCGCCGTTTCCAGCGCGGCTTTCCCTCGGGAGCAGCCGCCCGCCCCGCCTCCTCGGGCAGCCTCCATCCCCCTCCGGCCGGAGCCTCCTCTTGGCAAGCAGCCGCGCCCCGGAGCCTGCCCTTTCGCGGCTCATCTTTCCCACCCGGCCGCCCTGCTCCCTGCCAGGCTCGGCTCCTCCCCGCGCTCCGGGCAGCTGAATGGGGGAAGCGACGGGGCGGGCGCAGCCGAATCCCCCGACGACGCTCTCGGGGTCCGCGGCGCCTCGCTCGCAAGGTGGCCGCCTCGGGCGCGCAAAGCAGCAGCAGCAGCAGCAGCAGCTGGGAGAAGAAGGCGCTAAATCCTGGCCGGTGTTCAACTTTCCGCGCGGCGCGCAGCCGACGGAGCAGCAGGCGCAAGTGGCAGCTGCTTCGCCGCCCCCCGACCCAAGAGTCCCGCTCGCGGCTCCTTACCCGCTGGGGGGCTTGCAGTTCCCCGGCTGCAGCGCCGTCTCCATGGGGGGCGCCTCCTCCTCCGCTGCCTTCGGGCCGGAGCTGGGTGGGACGCCGGTTGTGGGCTACAGGGAGGGGGTTACAAAGGAAAGAAAAGGGCCCGGGACTCCGCCGAGCCGCTTTCTTCGTCGCCCGCGCTGCCCTCCCTGCTCACATGGTGCCCTCCGTCTCCAGCAAGGCGCCTAAAGGGGAGGCAGAAAAGGAAGGAGGAAAGTTCAGGCTGCAGCCCGCGAAAGCCCGTCCAGGGACCCGCAGCGCCCGCCCGCCCGCCCGCCCGCCCGCTTGGTCCCGCGGCACCTTAAGCCTTGGACGACGCCTCCGCCGCCGCCAGGCGCTGGGCGGGCAGGCGGGGGCGGAGAGCCATGCAATATGCATGCGTCTGCCCAACAGGTATTTTCTTTCCCGGGCCGAGCACGCACCACCGGCTCGGCCTCCAACGACCAGGTGGAACGAGCTGGAGCAAAAGCGCAACTCGCTCGCGAAGGCGCAACAAAAACGCGCGCGGCGAATGGTTAGCCCGGTAAACACAGCCAGAAGCGGAGAGTGAAATCGGAGCGAGGCGAGCAAGCAAATGCCTTCTGACAGCCGCTCTGCAGACGGGCCTGGCGCCTCGTCCGCTCGGGGAAGCTTACCTTCTCCACAAGCGCGCACCGAGCAAGGCTGGTCAGCGGAGCAGGCGCCTGGCTGGGACCCCGGGATTTCCAAAAGGAGCTTGGAGCCGCAGGACACTAAGCTGCGCGACGCCGGCCAGCGCCATTGCTGCCAAGCTGCTTACCTCGCGGCTGCCCGCCGCACCTCCTGCCGCCGGACAGAGCCGTCGCCGCGCCGCGATGCCCGGCCCAGCCTGGAAGTTCAGGCGAGCGGCGGGGGGAGGCGCGAGCGGCGCGTTTCCATGTGACTGCGCGGGACAAATACAAACAGCGGCGGCCCGAGGAATCTCCCGAGCCCGAGGCAGCAAGTGGCGCGCCCGCAGGAGGCAGCAGCAGCCCGCCCCCGGGACGCGCCCACGAGCAGAAGGCGCCCAAGCAAACCGGGTCGGGGGGGGGGGGGGGAGGATACGCTTTGCTTGCATAATCCGGACTCGAAAGGAAGCATTACTCGCCCTGGAGAGTACAAAGGCAATTAGCATGGGTTGCGCCCGACGGTGTGGTGTTAAAGTAAGTCAGGCAGGCAGCAGATCTGGGTGTTTCCTTATGACAGACACTAAGGCTGCATAACTGCCTTGGAAATGGGCAAGGGTCTTTTTTGACCTTGGGCTCTTGCACATAGCAGTTTGCAGTTGTGCAGGATAAGGTCGTCTAAAGCAGCAGCTGCTATCCGTAAAGCCGGGCATGTTGTCAAAACTTGTGTTCCCTGGTGTGTTCCCTCTGTCTGTCTGTCTCCCAGGCTAGAAACTGGTATTTTAATATACTGATATACAGAGGATATAATATATTGGCATCCAGAGGTGACTAAGTTATTGTACTACTTCCTGTTTTGTTCATTCATAGGTAAGTTAAACATGATGAGGGAGCAAGTTAAACATAGCCCTGGGGAAAGAAAGATTGACACTGGGATCTGCTACCCTAGTGGATTCTGTTGCCTGAGACAGTCCCCTCACCTTGCCTCAGGGATGGGCTGGCCCTGGGTTTGCCCCAATAGGAAGTGGCCTGAAAAGCTCTCTGTGTATGCAGGTAGTGCTTGAGAAATGCATTCCTGGCACGAAACAGATTACAACCATTCCAGCAAAATGCACTTCAGACGGACATGAGGATGATGTGTGTACAGCACCTGCGCAAGGCACCTACGTCTAGCACTGAATGCCCATTATCACACAGGCTGTGCATGCCCTAAGGCCGCAATCCTTAACTGCACTTACTTGGAAGCAAATAGCATTGGACTAAATAGGACTTACTTCTACGTAGACATGGGTGGAAAATGGAAGCTTATTCTTTACCATATTTATTGATTTTCTGATATAACAAAACTAAAAAAAAAATCCAGATCAACTGGTCAACCCACAGGAAATCTAATTATATTAAGATAGGTTTTGTTCAAATATAACATTTACACGAACACAATGTAGGTTCAATTCTGAGTGCTAGTTTTGTCCTTCTACAGTTTGAGGTCAGATTGTGAACCTATCCAGACATTAAAGATCTGCTTGGCTGTTTTTGTAGACTCTGTCCTTAAGATCAGTTTGGTTAGCAGGCATGAGAGACAGTTTAGAAGTAGTGCTCAGGTTGTGGAAATCCTTCCTTACTGAGCTGTTTTTGGCCCCATAATCACAAGCCTTTCAATAGGCTTTAAAACCGTGTTTCAGATAGCTTTCTCTTAAAGTATTATGTTACACTTACAGGTTTAAATTGTGGAGCACATGAAATTTTATTTGTTTATTTGCTTCCAGGGCAGTTCACAGTATTCACACTAAAATAACAATAAAACCAGTAATAGGACAATGATAACATCCATTAAAATGCTATACAATGCGGTAACTGTATTTCTGCAGCTAGGTTGTTCACAAACTACACAGATGACAAACCTATTGGTAGCAAGGATAAATAAAACAGGAATAAAAGGAGAATTCCTGGATGCTAAGATCCAAGCTTGGGACAAGTACTCTTGGGCTCAGTACCATGTACATCTATTTCCAGTATTCCCTACTTTTAAAATGTTTCGATCTAAGCTCTGATGTCTCTTACATAGTTCCTTTAATCACACTGTCCTGCACCTTCAAACAGAATTCTTACACGGGTAACTCCCCATTTGCACATGCTCTATTTGTGCAAGACTGCACACACTCGTGGTGCCGAGATCCCGGAAGCAGATCCTGGAAACAAAGAACACTCCAGAGAGTCCTGTTGGCTCATGAGGACACCCTCCCCAGCCAGAGGGGCAGCAGGGCTTTTTCAGCTGAAACGTCAGGTGTTAGGTGGGGAGGCTGAGCAGCTTCACAAAGCCCTGCTGTCCCTCTGGCTCAAAAGGAGACTCTCCCTGGATCCTG
This sequence comes from Podarcis gaigeae, assembly GCF_964106915.1. Taxonomy (NCBI): domain Eukaryota; kingdom Metazoa; phylum Chordata; class Lepidosauria; order Squamata; family Lacertidae; genus Podarcis; species Podarcis gaigeae. The sequence continues at coordinate 52,118,968 of NC_139689.1, forward strand.
AAGAGCTCCTCTTCAAGCTTCGGGGTGTGTCTCCTCGTGAGCCACTAGGACTCTAGGGTGCTCCCCATTATATGTGATTTTGCATATGCGCACAGAGCCCCAGAACAGAACCCGCACATAAACGGGGAATCTCCTGTACATACATATTTGTCTCAATGCTTTTCTGTATTTGAGGGGAGTGTATATTCTAGACAGAATGAGCATTGTTTCTCATCTAACAAATTTTTACAGGCAGATCATTTCCCTCAATGCAAATGTTATGTTAAAACCAGGCAGCATTTTATGCCAGGCAAACAAAACAGAATTCTTCACCTTCGCTCCAGCTGTCTTTCAATACCTCCCCCTCAATTGCACATCCCTTTGTTTTAATTTGAACCTATGCTAGGTAGATATGACCATAGGACAGAGGGAGGGCAGAAGGTAGATTGGTATCTCTTAGTATGTGTCTGGGTTATTTTGAAGCACATTCCCAAGGATTTCTGGACTCTCAACTGTTTAAGAATAGCAACAACAAAATGGCACCCCACAGGTTTAGCTCCTTGGGCATCTGCCAAGACACACACTGCAACAGGGTTCTCTGTCCCTGCTCCTCTTCCTCCTTGATGTGCCCTTCCCTACTGTGCAGCGGTGAATACTGGGCCTACAGTGAACCAGTAATGGAATGTGTAGTAGTGACGGGGGGACTGAAAAACCTGGATGCAGCAGTGCCTCAATGCCTCTTACGAGATGCTACCAGGGCATTTCCCAAAACTTAGAATAACAGCTCAGATTACTGATTATGTCGTGGAACAGATGAAATAGCTTACTCCCCCTGACAGAGAAAATTCTGTTGTATTAGTGCTAAAACTGAGTCACACACTCAAATACTTTTGTTGCTGCTACTGTACAACAGAACACGAGACTAGTCTCAGTTTATAAAATGCTATACATTCCTTATCTCTGTCACTTCAGATGAATGACAGCTCACGGAACGGACAAGTCATTTAACACCTGTCTAAGTAATGGGTTCTTTGTACGCAACTTAATCCCATTCTGAGTGAGCAAACTCAGGCAATTTTGTGTTTGCAAGTGTACATTTTCTATGTATGTCAAATAATCTATGATACAACCTTTTATCACATATCACCAAGGGTTTACACTTGGAGCAATGAAATTCCATGTGTAGAAATGGGTTATACTAGAGTTAAACACTGTCTCCAGCTATTATGGGTTGGAGTTAAGTCCTGTTAGCTTGCTCTTATAATTACTTTCATTTTTCTATCCAGCTGTGTGTTAACCTGTTAATAAATAAACAGTCTTTTGTTCCGGGCCTACAAAGTGAGTAATCCTGTATTATACTAAGTAAGAACTTAATACTATGGCAATTCCATTATGGTATCTAATTTCATTATGATAAGATTCAGTCCTGGAGTATTGCTATGGTTGACAGCTTTTAAGCATGAAGATGGAAATTCTGAAAGTTCGTGATAACAAAGGAACATTCCTCTTCCTGTTTGGCCCTGGTGTCATACTACTTGGAACGTGTAGATATGTATATGTGATTACAAAACAGGTACAACTATTTATGGGTGTGCCTCTGAGAGCCAGAACATGTAAAATAGTAATAACAACAATAAATGTGACACTAATATTTCCTAAGCCACATACTAAACCTCAGACTCCCATCTCAGGCTGCCATTTAGGATTTTAACCAGGTGAGGAATATGATTCTCAGCTTGTTTTTAAAGTCTAGGTAGGCTTAACCCTATGTCTCCCTTGGCTCAGAGCAGGGGAGTTGGGGACAGACAAACATAAAGGTAAAGGTAAAGGTACCCCTGCCCGTACGGGCCAGTCTTGACAGACTCGGGGGTTGTGCGCCCATCTCACTTAAGAGGCCAGGGGCCAGCGCTGTCCGGAGACACTTCCGGGTCACGTGGCCAGCGTGACAAAGCTGCATCTGGCGAGCCAGAGCCGCACACGGAAACGCCGTTTACCTTCCTGCTGGTAAGCGGTCCCTATTTATCTACTTGCACCCGGGGGTGCTTTCGAACTGCTAGGTTGGCAGGCGCTGGGACCGAGCAACGGGAGCGCACCCCGCCGCAGGGATTCGAACCGCCGACCTTTCGATCGGCAAGTCCTAGGCGCTGAGGCTTTAACCCACAGCGCCACCTGCGTCCCCCAGACAAACATAGGCTGCTGGTATTCCCTCTCTGGCCATGCTCAGTGGGGCTTAGGAGGAAAGGCAAGGACAATGCCCCCCAATCTCTGTAGAGGAAGCTAGAGGAAGCTTATTTATATGTCCACTTTAAGGGTAACTGTGACTATACCTTTAAGTGCACCTCCCATATCTATTTTAAGAGCTTAGTCCTGTGTTACTTATAGTTCTTTAATAAAACTCTCCCTTGAACAACTCATCTGACCTGCTTATTGTTAAACAGATAATCATTACCATCCAGTCTGTTCCCTGTGTCCCACTAGACTTCCCCAGCTCCTTCCCTCATTCTGGGACTTTTTATGCAACTCCCTGTCCCTCATCCTGCATTCTGCCTAAGGCACAGCAGCTAGCTCCTTCCCTCTCATCAGAGTCTGAGAATGCCCCACCTTTCTTCTCCCGCAAGTCCAAAAGTGGGCCCACCCTTAAAGGACCAGGAGCCAGCAAAATATTAGAATGTTAATTGAAGTTTGAAGCGTGCATATAGAAAAATAATCCCATTTCATTTACTTGTTTGTTTAGAACTATCCAGTTTTTCTACCAAAATTCTCAAGGCAGCTTACAACATTATAAACTGCCATGAGAACCACATAATCAAAACAAAACACAAACTAGCCCCGAAGGAGATGGCATCTGATGTTCTTTCCTACAGGAATAGCCCTGTATGCCAATCCTATCATCATTAGGGAGCGTTGCCTCATGGGTGAGAGAAAAAAAGGATGTGAAGCACTCACATATTCCATAGTACTTTCCCACAACGTATTTCACCTCTGGTACTGAAGTTCCAGGTTCAATGTAGTAATTTAGAATGAATACTTTACTAACAAGCAAACACCCATTTAGGTGCACTATCCATCAGCTGAACGTAACCATCTCTATCTGAGCAAGCTGACTTTCTATTCTCTTAAAGTCACAGCAACATATCAGCATGGGGGGGGTGCAAAGGGGGTGCTGCGAGATAGGAGAGCAAGGAAGGTGTGGAAATGGGGGTGATCTGTGTGCAAAGGAGAGTTGAGGAAAGGGGGAGAGCAGAGCAGAAATGGGGTGAAGGTGAAAATGGGGGTGCTAAAAGGGCTGCAAAACGGAGGGAGCAGAAGGCATGGGAATGGGAGTGAAAATGAAAGCAGGGGAAAGTGAAAACGAAAGGAACCAAAGCATACTTGAGACTGAAACGTAAATATTGTAAAACTAAGTTTTAAACAGGTGTTTTAAAACTACTATAGAAAATGTTCATTTTTTTATTTCAATCTAGTTAGTGATGCTATATTTATCCTTTGGAATCAAGGGAACAGATGCACTACTCCTTTAAAAACATGTACATGGGCCAGCTTTCTTTAATCAGCTTGGTTGAGTTTTCCTCCTAACACTAGAAGTCAGGAACACCCAATGAAGCTGAATTTATAGGCCATTTGGGCTAAACTAGTTGAAGCGTCCAGTAGTGATGTATGGAAATGAGAGCTGGACCATAAAGAAGGCTGATCGCCGAAGAATTGATGCTTTTGAATTATGGTGCTGGAGGAGACTCTTGAGAGTCCCATGGACTGCAAGAAGAACAAACCGATCCATTCTTAAGGAAATCAGCCCTGAGTGCTCACTGGAAGGACAGATCCTGCAGCTGAGGCTCCAAGACTTTGGCCACCTCATGAGAAGAGAAGACTCCCTGGAAAAGACCCTGATGTTGGGAAAGATGGGGGGGCACAAGGAGAAGGGGACGACAGAGGACGAGATAGTTGGATAGTGTCTTCGAAGCTACAAACATGAGTCTGACCAAACTGCGGGAGGCAGTGGAAGACGGAAGTGCCTGGCGTGCTCTGGTCCAGGGGGTCACGAAGAGTCGGACACGACTAAACGACTAAACAACAACAACAACAACAGTTGAAGCATAGGAGATCCATGACTAGCTCTTTCATAACAATTTTTTTTAAAAAATGTTCAACATAGCCTGGGTTGGTGGTGCCCAGGGAGGAGATTAAGAGTCTCATCCTCTACCAACTGAGCTATCCCTCAACCTATCCACCCTTGCTCCACAGCAGCTTCAGATTAACTCTCCCTCCCCACTGCTGCAGCCCCAATCTAAATCACCCCCACACCTGCTTTTAATCAAAGAAAAATAGTTCAGATGATCAAGCCATGGATCTTCCAACATTTACTTTAGCAAGATCATAGAACTGTAGCGTTGAAAGGGGGTGATCTAATGCAACCCCCTGCAATGCTGGAATCTCAAGTAGATCATATCTGACAGATGGCCGTCCAACCTCTGCTTAAAAACCTCCAAGAAACTGGAGGTTTAAGTCCAGTTCATAAATCAATAAAATTTAAAGCTTTTCCTGGACTGAACCACTTTGGACTGCTGGAAGGGGAATAGTGTTTGAATGTTTTCCTATAGAAAAATTAACCGCATGTAGACCATTAGCATACTATGGAGGAATTTTTAACAAAGCCATCTCTTTAATGTGTTACTTTTCTATGTACAGTAAGTGTGTGTGTGTGTGTGTGTGTGTGTGTGTGTGTGTGTGTGTATCTGAGATAGAGAACCTGAAGGACCCAACAAAACATAAACGTACACCTGTGGCCTTAAAGTTTCCTCATTTGACTGTATTGACAGTGATCCCATGGCTCTCATGATTACTCATATTTTTCAAATGCTGAGCACCAGGCATCTGAATGCACAGTCACACCTAGATATCAGCCCAAATCTCCAGCAAGTAAAGCCAAGGTTTACACAGAACTATGCTGATTTATACAAGTTGATTTTTCCAAGCTGTAGAAAAATGTCACCAAACAAGAATTTCTACTTAATGTCCGGCCACGCAGATACAATGCACTCAAGGGAAATAATTCAGCTTCCATAGCAATATGTAGGCACATGGTGCCACCTAATGAGTGTTGGCGCATACAAATGGGGCAACCGCCTCAGACAGCAGAAGCCACAGGTGCAGTCAGATCCCAAAGTCGATCTTTATTTCCCCCTCCTTGTTCCTGATGCTGATCTTCACTCACCCCTTCTTCTCTGGCAGGGAGCACGGTGCCATTTTGTGGTTCCCTGAGGTGCCAAAATGAATTGGGCTGGCCCTGCATCTAATATTGCATATGCTTATCCAGAATGTCTTCATTAAGTAAAGTGGTGTTTACTCCCAGGTATACGTACATAGAATTGTAATCTTAAAATACTGGTTAATTCAATAAGGCTAATTTTATGTAGGATATTAACAATAAATGAAGGAGTCACTGCTTTTTAAAATACAGTGGTACCTCGGGTTAAGTACTTAATTCGTTCTGGAGGTCCGTTCTTAACTTGAAACTGTTCTTAACCTGAAGCACCACTTTAGCTAATGGGGCCTCCTGCTGCCGCCAGAGCATGATTTCTGTTCTTATCCTGAAGCAAAGTACTTAACCTGAAGCACTATTTCTGGGTTAGCGGAGTCTGTAACCTGAAGCGTATATAATCCGAGGTACCACTGTATACCTGAGAACAACAGACCAAAAACTATTATTGGTATTGGTCGCCTTTACAACGCTCATCACAGTCCTTGTTCCTATGTTATCTCATCTCGCTGGAAGGAGCAATAAATGTACAATTAAATAAATTACTCATCACAGGCCTCCGTTATCAATACTCATTTATTTATTTGCATTTATATACCGGTATACTGCCCATCATGCGAGCATCGTAGGGTGGCCTTCCACAGAACCACAAAAATACATAACATAATAGGAAACACAACACACAGCCCGCCACCGCTCTTCCATGTATGTTTTAAAGCAAATATTTTCCAATATCATAAATCAGCGTGTCAGGATGAAGAGGGCTCTTCACCCGTTCCCTGTTCCCAAGCCTGCTCTTCTCTGCTTCCACTTGCGACCTGGCACTTGTGCCCATTCCTAGAACATGACTGATCCTTCTCTGAGGGCGGTTTTCTTTTATTTTTTTCGGCCTGAAGCTCCGAAGCCCCGAGGAGAGCTGGGCTTCCTTCGCAGCCTTTGCCCGTCGCGACTGCGCTGGGCCTTAAATCTGTTTTAACTCCAGGCGGACTGGCTGGCCTCCAGGCTGCGCACTGGAAACACGGCGCTGCTGCCATGTTGTAGACCACGAAGCAGAGAGGCCTTCAAGGGCCCGTTGGCAACAGTGGTGTAGCGTGGGTTGTCAGCACCCTGGGCAAGGCAAGTAATTTGCGCACCCTAACCCTAACCCCCAGATGTTGCGCCCGGCCCCCCCTGCACCCTCACGCTACGCCACTGGGTGGCAATGAGGCTCGGCGAACGCGAAGCTCGGCGCTGCCTGTTGCCACGACCTGCCAAGCGACATATAAGGGCGATGCGGATTTATTGGTTTTATTATGAGCGATCTCGGCCCTGAATGGGAAGCCTGGACTTTGAAAGTCATCTAATCTTCCTTGCTGTATTATACTGTATTGTTTTAATTAGTGTTTTTATAGTTGTTTTGATTTTGTGTGGAGTGCCCTACCTGGGTGGATGGAGAGGCCAAGTAATTTCGTTGTCCCCGAGAGGGGGCAATGACAATAAAGATGATATTATTATTATTATTATTATTATTATTATTATTATTATTATTATTATTATTATTATTATTATTCCATTTATTATACAGAGTCAGGATGTTTTACTGGGACCAACGAGCCACACCACAACCAGGATTCCTTTCCTTGAAGCGAAACGCGGCTCCTAGCTTTGCAGGTGGCAGCACTTGCTGCTTATTGACCCAAAGGAATCAGATTTATTCTTATTTTGGGCGCCTCATTCCACCCCCGCCCCGCCTTTCTCTTTTTTTTAACTGACACCTGAAAGACGGAAGGCGGGGCCAAAGGCTGAAAGAAGAAGAAGTCTTTAGCAACTTTCGCGCACGCGCAGTTCGCAGGGGCCCCGAGAACCGGCCGACAACTGCGCACGCGTGCTGCGCGCCTGAGTCCCATTGGGGGCGGGGCTTATATAGTATTGATGCAATGTGGCGCAGGCGCACTTCAAGCCTGTCTGTCAGAAGCTTCCGGGAAGATAGAAGCAGCTGCATCTGCCCAGGTGAGAGGGACGTGCTCGCCCGCCCGCCTCCGGTCCTGAGGGAGAGGAAGGCGCAGCTCCTCTCGGGAATAACTGGTAGGTGGGCTAGTTCCGAGTTCTGGCGCTTTGCGGGGAACGGGCGGCTGCTATTATTACCATAAGAATTCGTTAGTCTTCCCCACGCCAAGCCCAAGCGCCTTGCAAACCAACCAAACAGACCAACCCTTCCCTCATATTGCAACCAAGTGGGTGGAGGGGGGGGAGAGAAAATGCATTTAAAATAATCATACTTCAAACCAAACAAACAGACTAAAAAACCCCCAACGCATAGGTCAATTAAAACCAAGTGGGAGAAGAAAGAAAACGCCTTTGAAACAATTGTACCAATGTAAATTTTGCCCATATACTTTCTTGGTGAAAAAATAAATGCAAATTTGGAATCCAGATAAAAGATGGACTGATAACTTGAAACTGCACTGTTCAGTGATACTCCATACAATTGTCTGGTTTTGTTCTATAGAAGAAAGCATAAACAAAACAAGCTGATTCAAGTAATGCAAGATATGGAACAGCTCTTCCACTGTTATATCCACATATATCTAGGGTTGTAACAGTCTGGGTGGGAAAACACCTTACATGCATGCAGGTGAATAATTTTTAGGCAATTCTATTCCAGGTTCGTCAAAGGGGGGTGGTTCCCCCCTTGGTGGTGTGTATGTGTTTTGTCTCTTAGCTGCTAGATAATGTAGGGAAGAGAGCAGCACTGACACTTTGCAACTCCCGGCTTATTGATATTAGGCAGGTGTCTTGAGTGCATTATTTCCAGCGCCTGCTGGAAGACATTCTTTTTTAAACAAGCCTTACTCAGATGTTTATAAAGTTTGTATGAGTGTTATTGGGGTTTTCACTTTTTGGTATCTTTTCTCAATAATGGTTGTGAATTTTTAAAGCGATTTTATTTTTCTCTTTTTTTAAACCGCTTTGAAGATTTTTCTACAATCAAGCAGTATATAATTTTAAATAAAATAAATACCACCAATATTTTGCAAAGTAGGGCCTTATTATATGTAGGTAAAGGGATGCGGGTGGCGCTGTGGGTTAAACCACAGAGCCTAGGGCTTGCCAATCAGAAGGTCGGCGGTTTGAATCCCTGCGACTGGGTGAGCTCTTGTTGCTCGGTCCCTGCTCCTGCCAACCTAGCAGTTCGAAAGCACATCAAAGTGCAAGTAGATAAATAGGTACCACTCTGGCGGGAAGGTAAACAGCGTTTCCGTATGCTGCTCTGGTTCTCCAGAAGCGGTTAGTCATGCTGGCCACATGACCTGGAAGCTGTACGCTGGTTCCCTCGGCCAATAAAGCGAGATGAGCGCCGCAACCCCAGAGTCGGCCATGACTGGACCTAATGGTCAGGCGTCCCTTTACCTTTACCTAAAAGTTGAAAAAAAGGTAAAGGACTCCTGGACGGTTAAGTCCAGCCAAAGGCAACTATGGTGTGTGGCACTCATCTTGTTTTAGGCTGAGGGAGCTGGTGTTTGTCCACAGACAGCTTTCTAGATCATGTGGCCAGCATGACTAAACCGTTTCTGGCACAATGAACACCGAGAGAAACCAAAGCGTACGAAAACACTGTTTACTTTCCCGCTGCAGCAGTACCTATTTATCTGCTTGCACTGGTGTGCTTTCTGTGCAGAGACTGAGGTCCAGTGCCAAGGGCCTTCTGGTGGTTCCCTTGCTGCGAGAAGCCAAGTTACAGGGAACCAGGCAGAGGGCCTGCTCGGTGGTGGCACCCGCCCTATGGAACACCCTCTCACCAGATGTCAAAAACAACTAACAGACTTTTAGAAGACATCTGAAGGCAGCCCTGTTTAGGGAAGCTTTTAATGTTTGACAGACTAATGTATTTTAATATTTAATATTTTGTTGGAAGCCTCCCAGAGTGGCTGGAGAAACCCAGCCAGATGGGTGGGGTATAAATAAATAAATAAATAAAAATTATTATTATTATTATTATTATTATTATTATTTTTTATTTGAACTGCTAGGTTGGCAGGAGCTTGGGCAGAGCAATGGGAGCTCACCCCTTTGTGCAGATTTGAACCACCGACCTTCTGATCAGCAAAACAAAGTGACTCAGTGGTTTACACCACAGCTCCACCTGCAACCATATATAGGACATGCATAGTTACTAATGACTTACCACTTTTTTTTTAAGGAAGCTGTGTGTAACACCCACAGGAGAAAAATAGGTTTTACTTTGCATGCTCACAGCAAAATGGTCTACACACTACATGATGCTATCCAATTTCTACACAGAAGTAGTAAATCCATATATAAAATTCTTCATGTGGGAAGCAGGCTGCAGTCAATTTCTGCTGTCTGCTTTAGTCCCCTGTTGTCTGCAAAGTATGTTCTGGAGTCCTGTCTCCTCTCCTGCGGGAAAAACCCCAAGATGCAATGAAGTTAGTGTATCTTTGGTGAAAACAGGCACAATAGTCTGAGAGTAGTGGGGCCATTCTGGATTGAATGTAGTATATTTATATTGTAGACCTGAGCTCTGAAAAAAACCAGTCCTGCAAGTTTGAACAAGCCATGCAGGCTTAAGTACATTTCATAGAGCATGAGAGAGGAATGAGCAACACATGGTGTAGGGAGAATTTGGCTATGCAGAAAAGTATTAATTACCTTCTCTACCCCCCATGGCTTCACCAGTTCATCTTTTAGGAGTGAAATGTTGCACATGCTAACATTTTTATAATGTTTATAAAATGTATGATAGGCTTCATGTGAAAGAAAAAAGGTGTATAGCTCATCTGAAGCATGGGTGGGCAGCTGATGGCTTCGTTGGGTGCTGGCATGTGCACCTCTCATTTCAGTTGTGAAGCTGGGAAGAAGCTAGGCTTATTCCTCCTTGCCCCAACTGCAGATGTGCTGTGTTGTCTTTCTTTTTTCATACTACACAAAGATTTTGAAGCATTTTAATATTGCTTATTTCCCCCATTTTTAGTATTATAATAACAAGACATCAAATTGCTGAAATTCCATACAGTAAAATTATTTTGTATGCTAGAAAGAAATATATTACTATTAAATATATTATTATATCAGAACAACAGGAATGCAGGTACTGCCACTTTTGAAGCATTTGAAATCATTACAGCCTGATTTTATGTAGAGTCAAATGTGCTTAAGCTTGTAAATTTCAGTATGTTAAGCATTAGTTTGCTTTCTTACTCTTTTGACTTTCCCTCCATTCTGATGTCCTCCCAAGTTGTTTTGTGGTTATCAATCCTCCTTGCCCCCTGAATTGGGCTTTTCCCCTCCCCTCCTCACGAGCTTTCATGCATGCTGTGCTGAGAGTCCTGCTGCCCTGTGCAGGGTCTGTCTCTGGCAGTGGCTGTTTGCTATTGTGTGAGTGTAGAGACACACATACCCCAGCCCTGGCTGGACTGCACTTCCCAGGATGCTGAGCAGTGTGTGCTTGCAGCAGGGAATGCTGGGAATTGTAGTCCAGCAGAATCTGATGGCCACGTTGGGGAGTTTCAAAGTTATCAATCAGGGAACCCACAGTGAATGGATACTCAACCTCACATGGCTTATCTGATATCAGAAAAAAAATTCTGTCAGTATGAGCCTGTGAAGATGAAGAAGTTTATATAAAATGGAGCAATTAAACTGCCTGTCTCTTTCACTGTTGTGTTGCAAGCATTTACCGTATTTTTTGCCCTATAGGACGCACTTTTTCCCCTCCAAAAATGAAAGGGAAATGTGTGTGCGTCCTATGGGGCGAATACAGGCTTCAGGAAGCTCTGTGCGACCCTCCGGAGGCCGGCGCGGCTTGGCGCTGGGCTCCGAAAGGTTGCGCAGAGCTGCCTGCCCTCCCGGGCTCCGCGCAGCTCTGCGCGACCCTCCAGAACCCGGCGCCAAGCCGCGCCGGCCTCCGGAAGGTCGCACAGAGCTGCCTGCATTCTGAAGCCTCGAGAGCGCGCCCAGGCTTCACACAGCTGTCCACAAGCCTGGGGAGACAGGCGCGGCTCCCTAGGCTTGCGGATAGCAGGCTGTGCTGGGGTCGGGGGAAGCTCGGGCTTCCCCCGCGCCAGCCCCGTGCCTGGGGGGAAAATAATTTTTTTTCTTTATTTCCCCCCCCAAAAAACTAGGTGCGTCCTATAGGGCGGTGTGTCCTATGGGGCGAAAAATACGGTACTATGCAGCTGTCAAGGTTCATGTGTTCTTATTTGCTTAACTTGTCTTTGTCACTGGCAACTGTGTTGGGTCCATTGCTTTTTATAAACGATGTGTAAAGTCTCTAAATATTTAATTGCCCTGTTTCTTCAGTGTCCCTTGATATAGAAACACATCTTCCTTTTAAGACTTTGCTCCACGATGGAGGAGACTGGCCGAGAGGCAGTTGCAACAGCTGTGCAGAGAGTTGCTGGGATGCTGCAGCGGCCAGATCAGCTGGATAAAGTGGAACAATATCGCCGGAGGGAAGCACGGAAGAAGGCTTCAGTGGAAGCTAGACTGAAGGTATGAAACCTCAGTCCTAACCCTGTATTGCAGCTGAGGATGTAATAGTCTAGGTTATCTTTGTAAAGTCTTTATGTGTTAGGACTATAGTGCTAGAACTATAGTGTCCCCTCTTTTCCCCTTCACTGTGTTGATCTTCGTTTCTGAAGTGAGAAGCATCTGATTTACCATTGGAGGAAAGCAACACTCCTGTGGCACTTAATAACTTAACCACACAATCCTATGTCTACTCAGAAGTAAGTCCCACTGAGTTCCACAGAGCTTACTTGTAGGTTATTGGGTACAATAAAGGATTGCAGCTAAAGAAGTGTATTGAGGCCTAATGTTTCATCAACCAGAGCCCACTTCATCAGATGCATTTGGGCTCTAGTTCATGAAACCTTATCTTCCAAATATATTATTCTTTAAGATTTCACAGGTCCTTTTTTGTTTTTGGAATAGCAAACGAACCAAAACTACCACTATGGAATTTGGCATTCCCCCACTCCCTTCTCTACTTCTAACTATTTTAAAATTAGTTTATTCAAGTTGGCTCCCTTTTATGTCACTATCTGTGTTTCCTTCATCCCACAACTGGATGAAGGTTCTTAACTAATGTAGTAATTTAATTTTAAGTTTTTCTTTTCAGGCAGCAATCCAGTCACAGCTAGATGGCGTCCGAACTGGCTTAAGCCAACTGCACAATGCACTAAATGATGTAAAAGATATTCAGCGTTCTTTGATTGATGTCAATAAAGACTGGCGGCAAAGTATAAACACCATAGAAAGCCTCAAGGATGTTAAAGATGCTGTAGTTCAGCACAGCCAATTAGCAGCTGCTGTAGAGAACCTCAAAAATATCTTCTCAGGTATGAGTCTACAATGAGTGGCCTCACTCTGTGGGTAGAATAGAAATGTAATGCTATAGTGGCATTTTCAGAGGTACCATTAAAATCTGCTTGAACCTACCATTTTTCATGCAGCTCTGGATGCGGGTGGCGCTTTGGGTTAAACCACAGAGCCTAGGATTTGCTGATCAGAAGGTCAGCGGTTTGAATCCCCGCCACGGGATGAGCTCCTGTTGCTCGGTCCCTGCTCCTGCCAACCTAGCAGTTCGAAAGCACGTCAAAGTGCAAGTAGATAAATAGGTACTGCTCTGGCGGGAAGGTAAACAGCGTTTCCATGTGCTGCTCTGGTTCACCAGAAGCGGCTTAGTCATGCTGCCCACATGACCCGGAAGCTGTACGCCGGCTCCCTTGGCCAATAAAGCGAGAGGAGCGCCGCAACCCCAGAGTCGGTCACGTCTGGACCTTTATGGTTCTGAAACCAGGTTTGTGTGACATAATGTGATTACATTTCTTTCTGATTTTGCTTTTCAGTGCCAGAGATAGTACAGGAGACACAAGACTTGATTGATCAGGGGGAATTGCTGCAAGCCCACCGAAAGCTAATGGACTTGGAGTGCTCTCGAGATGATCTGATGTATGAACAATATCGTATGGACAGCAAGAATACCCGTGATATGAACCTGATTGACAACTATTTTGGAGATATGCAAAAACTTTCTGAAGAGCTGGCCAAGCAACTCTGGATGGTCATTCAGAGGTCTCTAGTCACTGTCCGCCGAGATCCCACCTTGCTGGTTTCAGTTGTCAGAATAATTGAGAGGGAAGAGAAAATAGACAGGCGCATGCTAGACAGGAAAAAGCAAACTGGATTTATCCCCCCTGGCAGACCTAAAAAATGGAAGGAGAAAATGTTCAATGTATTGGATCGAACAGTCAGCACCAGGATAGAAGGCACTCAAGCAGACACCCGAGAATCTGACAAAATGTGGCTTGTCCGTCATCTGGAAATAATTCGCAAATATGTCCTTGATGATCTGCTGGTGGCTAAGAACCTTTTGGATCAATGTTTCCCCCCACACTATGAAATTTTCAAAAGATTACTAAGCATGTACCATCAGGCACTGTCTTTACGCATGCAGGACCTGGCTTCTGAAGATCTGGAAGCAAATGAAATTGTTAGCCTTTTGACATGGGTTTTAAATACCTACAAAAGGTAAGGGTACTGTCTTTTGGGTGTAGTAGCAAGTAAACATAAATGAAAGAACACATGGTTTTAGATAGATGCATACAGAGGTGGAAAGGTGGATTATATTTGTATATACTGCTAAGCCACAAGCTATTATTATACATTAAGCCTTTTTATAGCAGCATGGAACTCTGGTCTATATAGCCCAATACTAATCAATCAATTAATTACAATGAGCAGATCAAAAGTACGCCAGAATAACTGAGCAAAACAGATTCAAAAGTGAAACATGAAAACGATTATGCTGAGCTACAGTAATCCTGAGTTAGTTCCTGAACATGGTCCTTCCAGTTTCAGATGATGAGTTCTCTTATTCTCACTGACACTGATAGTAATTTCGGGTTTTATCTTCTATCTGATATTTAATATAAAATTGAACTGGCTTTTCCAGTAGTTAGGTCAGTGAAGGGCCAACCATGTGCTGCCCAATTCCAGCATAAAACTTACAAATCAGAAGGACATGTTCTATAGATTCTACTCCCTGATTATTACCCATGAGGAAAGAGTTGCCAGAATAAAAACTTTGCAGCGACATTCAGATTTCTATATTAGGCATCTAACTGGGAGGGATAATACAAATTTATTGCAGTTGCACATGGATTCTGTCTGTTCTCTCCAATTCAGCATAGAGATGATGGGAAATCCAGAACTTGCACCAGAAGTGGATGTGAATACCTTGCAGCCATTGCTTTCTCAGGAAGTGGTGGATGAGCTTCTTAGCACATATATGTCAACTCTTACAGTAAGCAATAACAGTAATTTTGCTCACTCCTTCATATGGGGTTGGAATATTCGTTATTCTTCCTTGGCTGTTCTCTCACCCCAGCCCTGCACCATTCAGATTTTACCATGCATGTTTGCAAATCCGTTGTACAACTTGCAATTTGTGTCCTTGGCAAACAATCTTCATTCCACTAGAAACTTTCCTAATATGGGTTGAATGGCAGCAGGCAAAACTGAGTTCTGCTTCATGGGCATTAGTGAAGTGCATGGGCCATTTTAATTTAGTATCCAGATTCAATATATTTGCCTTTCTTTCTTTTGCATTTTAATCTTCCTATAGTCCAATATCATTGGCTGGCTACGAAAAGCACTGGAGACAGATAAAAAAGACTGGCTAAAAGAAAATGAGCCAGAAGCAGATCAAGATGGATACTATCAGACTACACTCCCTGCTATTGTGTTCCAGGTATAAGCAATTGGCTTCAGTATACTGATTGGGGCAGGGGGAAGGGGCAAAGCTCTGAAAATGAGGAAATGAATAAAATGATCAATGAGTGCATGCTATTCTGCTTTGTGTTTGTTTTGTAGATTGAATTTATTTCAGTTGTCCACTTAAAGCTGCAATCCTATGCACACTTTACAATGAGTAAGCCCCATTGAACACAGTGGAAGTTACTTCTGGGTAAACATTAAACAAGTGTGGTTGAAATATTATTAAAACCTATAATTTGGCACTTAATTCTTTAAAAGGATGGACTCCCTTCCCAGGGCACACCACTACATTTGGTCACATTGGACTTGTACGTTTTGGATCTGCTCTGGCACCACATAAACTCTAGAGTAGCAACAAAAGTGTAGGGCTATGGCTGACATCTGTGTGGCATCCTCAAAATGCCCATGACTATGGGCAGAATAAGTTAATAGATGTGCTCGCTGTACAGTGCCATGACTGGGGCTTGGGAGGGGCAAAATGTGTTGTTCTATGGGCATAAGCTCATAGGATTTGCCTCATGGCTTCAGTCTGCAAAAGGAGCAGGCTTACTAGCAGGCTGCTGCATTCTTATTAACTGCAATATTGCCTTACTGGTTTGTGTTTTTAGATGTTTGAACAGAATCTTCAAGTAGCTACACAGATAAGTGAAGATTTGAAAATAAAGGTACTCTATTTGTGCCTTCAACAAATGAGTTCATTCCTCAGCAGGTAAAATTAAATGTTAGCTTTCAGTCACTGTTTCTCTATTACTTGGGAGGGATGTTTTCACTGCACATAGACTACCTAGCAACTAGAACCCCCTACCTGTTGTTCCCCTCAGCTACTCTGTTCCTTAACAGTAAGACATGAGGAAAGTGGTGTTTAGCTTCCTGCTCCCCCTTGTGACCAGAAATGAAAGCTTTGTACCATTCTTATGTGCTTTGGTCACAGGGGGCTTCCAGATACGAATTATTTAGCAGCACACAGTCATTGAACAGCTCGCAGCTCATGCTAAGAGTTCCCCAGAGAGGAACTCACAACTGCTTTGCTGCTCCCTTGTCCTTTTTGCTGCTACAACATGCTGAGCCTGGCTATGCTTTGGTTTAGCATGATCTCTGAACCAGGGCATCAAGCAGATAAACTTCCCCATTAACCACAAGCTGCAACCAAGGTTCAGACAACACACTGAGCCAAACCTTGACTTACTTCAGTGCAGAACAGAAGCAAAGCGAACCAGGAAGGAGCAAGCAGCTGTGAGCACTAATGAAGTCTTGCTAAGCGATGATTAGACTTGGTGTGATGTGCAAACTAGCCCTTCGTGTCTCTAAACCAAATTTTAAAGTGCTGACGATGACACTAAAGGCCCAAATGGTTTAAGACCAGATTATTTGATGGACTGCATGCACCCATATTGGCCTGTCCAGACCTAAAAGATCAGAAGCTCTGCTACCCTGCCTGACTTACAAGATTTATGAAGTTACATATTTTTTTTTACTTCATTCCAAATTAGCAGGCACTAGAGATAGGGGCCTTTTTGTAGTGGGTCCAGTTCTGTGGAATTCCACACTAGGTATATATATGGCTCTAACAGTTTTTAATCCTGTTTTTAAAATAGACCTTAAGGCATTTTTATTTCAGTCCAGTTTAATTAGGATGGTGTGTGCTTGGCTCCCTTATTTTTATCAGCTGCCAAATTGGTGTAATTGTTTTATATATTTGTTAAATTGTTGCTGTATGTTTTGTTTTATGTGAGCTGCCTTGGGCAATTTTCCCCCTTGAAAGGCTGTATACAAATATTGAAATAAACAAATACTTGTTGGTTCATTGTAAAAAAGAAGTGGCGGTATTTCCTCTTCCCTTCTGCAGGCCAGGAACTGAATTGTTTCTCTTTTTCCATTCTTGGGTTTTGCCCCATTCTCCATTACACAGGTACAAAGAGGAAGCAAATTTATATAAAGAAGAGCATCTAAGAAATCGTCAGTACCATCTGTGCTATGTTCAGTACATGGTTGCCATCATCAACAATTGCCAGACCTTTAAGTAAGTTCTGCGCTGAGGTTGTGCTATGATTTGTGTGGCAAATGCAGTTTTGCTGCTTTAAAAAAGAGACATACTATTTCTATTTGAGGACAGCTCTTGAAAATGTAGTGTGCATGTTTCAGTGAGGTAGATCTTGAATAGGAAAGATCCAACTATTAGCTGGTCTACATGATAAAAATAAAACTCTTCCCGGGTCCCTGGAGTTTGCAACTCTTTATTCAAATCTTTGCAGTTTTAGATTTGTTTTCTTTATGTAGAAAGATTAAAGTATAAATGAATAAACTTATTTGGCCCTTTATACACTAAACAAAAAGTGGATAGCCTGTCTGAAGCATGGTGGCAGGTTATGACTAGATGGTTGAACCCGCATCTGATTGACTGTTACTTACATCTGCCATGCAAACTGTAAAGCTGGAAGGAAGTTGGGCCTGTGCCATATAAGAAGAACGTACTCTATGTCTTATTTTATGGGGGTGCTCCATAGTAGCTTATAAAACTGGGAGTTGTTGAGCTAATAATTTGAAACTTGGCATGGATGGTCTTATCGGATGAGGTCTACAACTAGGCCAAATTTCCAATCCAATAAAAAGATTCCATAGGAGCAGCAAGGGTTAAGTATGCTGCTCCTTTATAGCTGAGAAGAGATAAGAAAACACTCTGATAAGAGTGAAAGCTTTAAGGATGACAAGCAAAATGAGAGAATAGAGGTTTGACAGGAACATTTTGTCAAAGTTTTCTTTTAAAAGTTGCTGCTCTGGCTGGCTGTCCTTTCTTCGCTCTCCTAATAATCAACTCCTTCCCCCATTTTAAAATATTTTATTTCATGGGTTCCAGTGAAGTTTTGTTTAAAGTGAAGGGTTCAGTCATAGCAAAAGTTCTGAGAACCGCTGCTCTAGAATGGACTTCATATACCTTCAAATTGCAGGGGAAGGATTGCTGGTGGTAGGCAAAGACATCTGCCCACTGTTACTTGTTTTCTTGGTAAGGAGCCATCAGTCAGTGTCCAAGGAATCTTGAGGTTCCATGTAACACATTTTGGAAACCACTGGCCAGTTATTGGTTCTCCAAATGTGTATGTCACTCAAGGTGTGTTTGCACAGTCATTTTTCTCAATTGGTAATATCGGGCAAGAGGAACTATTATTAATTCTCAAGCAATTGTATTTAAGTTATCAGGGCTTTGTTGTAGCCTCTTATGACATCACAGCATATTACCTTAACTGATTGGTTGAACTGGCTCTTGTATGCCCCCTATTGGCATGCTGAAGGATCTTGTCTTGTTTGTCAAAGGGAATCTATCATCAGTTTGAAAAAGAAATACTTAACTCCTGTGATGGAAGAGCTTATGACAAGCAGTCATGCATGCATTGATGCAGTTCTGGATGATGTTGCCAAGGAAGGATGTGCAAGCCTGCTTGATGAAGTCTTCATGGATTTAGAGGTAACTTTTATTTCATTTGGCATCCTCTGTTTAAAATTGTTGAACAGTATCTGTGTCTATCTAGAGTGGCAAACAGACAGAAATGCCCAGATATGGCAGCTGAGATCCATCTTTGTAGCTACTTAATAGGTAAAACGGGATGCGGGTGGTGCTGTGGGTTAAACCACAGAGCCTAGGACTTGCCGATCAGAAGGTCGGCAGTTCGAATCCCCGCGACGGGGTGAGCTCCTGTTGCTGGGTCCCAGCTCCTGCCAACCTAGCAGTTCGAAAGGACATCAAAGTGCAAGTAGATAAGTAGATACCACTCCGGCGGGAAGGTAAACGGTGTTTCCGTGCACTGCTCTGGTTTTTCCAGAAGCGGCTTAGTCATTCTGGACACATGACCCGGAAACTGTACGCCGGCTCCCTCGGCCAATAAAGCGAGATGAGTGCCGCAACCCCAGAGTCGGTCACGACTGGACCTAATTGTCAGGGGTCCCTTTACCTTAACTAGGTAAAACGTTAACACATTCAAGTTTTCTAGAACAGCACAGGGATGTACAACGATAGATCTAAAGTTCTAAAGTGATTCGATCTAATTTTCCCTATGTTTGCACTACTTCTCTTTCAGCCACATCTCAGTGAACTGATGACAAGGAAATGGCTGGCAGGATCCAATGCAGTAGATACAATTTGTGTAACAGTGGAGGATTATTTCAATGATTTTGCAAGAATAAAGAAGCCCTGTAAGAAGGTACAGAATTTGCAAAGTTTTATCTAAGATAAGTATTTAAATAGTGTAGCCTAATGGGGTGAAATACTGCTTTGCCATTCCTGAGCATTTATTATTATTTTGACTTTGAATTCAGGTACAGTAAAGTAATAAAAAGCAAGATACTATGAAAAATATCTTAATAACCTGTTTCTGTAGTAATGTAAGATCTCTTGTCTGTAAATGAGCAGGATATGCAAAGTTAATTCCTATGATCATGCTATTCTATGCCACTCATGCTATTCAGATTTATTTTCCTCTTTAACAAGTACTACCTGTACAAACTGAATTTCCCTCCTGAAATTTGCACAATAGATCTTCAATGAGTTTCTCTTTCTGAGAGCTATTGCAAAGTAGCTGACTGGTCTGGTTTGTGTGAGATATTAATGATTCGTTTGACCACATACACAGAAGACATCTGAAGGCAGCCCTGTTTAGGGAAGCTTTTAATGTTTAATAGGTTATTGTATTTTAATATTCTGTTGGAAGCCGCCCAGAGTGGCTGCGGAAACCCAGCCAGATGGGTGGGGTGTAAATAATAAATTATTATAAATTATTATAATTAGCTGTAGTTCCCCAGTTTAGAAAACTGGCAAACCATGGTTACCAGCTTTGGAAGAAGCCCGGGTTTTGTTACAGATCTGGGAGGACTG